>NC_090389.1:89910315-90530315 GCF_036365525.1 Heterodontus francisci | reverse complement strand
GTCACTGGCAAGGCCAGCATTTGTTACCCATCCCTAATTGCCCTTGAACTGAGTGTCTTGCTGGGCCATTTCAGAGGGCAGTTAAGAGTCAACCACATTGCTGTGGGTCTGGAGTCACATGTAGGCCAGACCAGGTAAGGACGGCAGATTTCCTTCCCTAAAGGATATCAGTGAACCAGATGGGTTTTTATAACAATCAATGATAGTTTCATGGCACCATTACTGAGACTAGCTTTCAATTCCCGATTTTTTTTTGATGAATTGAATTTAAATTCCATCAGCTGCTTTGGTGGGATTTGAACCTGTGGCCCAGGGCATCAGCCTGGGCCTCTGGATTACTAGTTTAGTGACATTACCACGATGCCACCATCTCCCCCTTGAAATGGTAAATGAGACTTTGTGCAAATTAGGATATGCACAGCAGAGGTTTGGATGAGCCGGAGTTTTAGCAGTACAAGCTGAGGTAGACGTAGAGAGGGGCAATATTACTGATTTGTGATGGAGAGGATATTGGGTTGGAAGCTCAGCTCAGAATCAAGGAGGATCCAGAGGTTGAGAACAGTCTGCCTCAGCCTGAGGTAGTTGGGAAATGGAGTTTGTAGTGAACACTGGAAACAATGGCTTCAGTCTTCCCAATATTCAACTGGAGAAAATTTCTGCTCATGCAGTACTGGAAGTCAGACAAAGAGCCTGATAATTTAGAGAAAGTGGAGGGTTTGAGAGAGGTGGTGGTGAGGTACAGCTGGCTGTCATCAGCCTACATGTGGAACCTGACCCCATGTTGGCAGACAATGTCAACAATGGGTAGCGTGGAGATCAGGAAGGGGAAGGGGCCAAGGATAGATTCTTGGAGGACTCCAGACACGACAGTAAGAAAACAGGAAGAGACACCATTGCTGAAGATGCTCTGGCCACAGGTGGTAAGAGTTGAATGAAGTGTGTGCAGTCCCAAGCAGCTAGACAATGGGGGAATGGTGACAACTGGGTAAGGTACAGATCCTTTTTAACAGGTAATTGCAATCTGGTGATGGCTCAGGGATGTTAGCCAGAACATCGGGGACAGCTGATTGCTCTTCCTGAGGAAGTGCTGTGGGATCTTTAACACCGCATGTTCCGCGCTCCCTGCGGCCGCACGCCCCAGAGCGTCCAAGTGCTTTAGTCTAGGAGTAGAACCCAAACCTACAACCTTTTGATTCAGAGTCAGGAGTGCTACTGACAGAGCCAAGCAGTCAGCTACACCACTTGGTCAGTGTGAGGTCAGGGCTGGTTCTAACACCCTATTCCCACCCACACCGGATCAGAGGGTTTAATTAACTCACCATTCTCCGATTGCCACCAGGCCTTCTTTCGGTATTCTGCGAAGGTTGTAATCACATTTTCCACTCTGTGGCTGTTGGGATTTCTTAGCCGATCATACGGTTTACGGGAATCGCAAATGAAACATTTTTTCTCATCCTGTTCAAGAATGAACAAAGAAATCATTGGGACATACCAGGCTTTTGAGCATTCGACAAACTGGGTGCTAGTCAAACAGAGCATGCCCCAAACCACATCCCATTTTCATATTCATGTTGTCATCGGTTTTCTGTTACTGCCCACAACCCATTTATATGCATTTGTGCATTAGCAAAGTGAATATCATCCCACTGCTCCTGAAGGTGCTGACTCTCACTGGGGTACAGTTCCACACACACTGACTCTCACTGGGGAACAGTTCCACACACTGACTCTCACTGGGGTACAGTTCCACACACACAGACTCTCACTGGGGTACAGTTCCACACACACTGACTCTTACTGGGGTACAGTTCCACACACAGTGACTCTCACTGGGGAACAGTTCCACACACACAGACTCTCACTGGGGTACAGTTCCACACACACTGACTCTTACTGGGGTACAGTTCCACACACAGTGACTCTCACTGGGGTACAGTTCCACACACAGTGACTCTCACTGGGGTACAGTTCCACACACAGTGACTCTCACTGGGGTACAGTTCCACACACAGTGACTCTCACTGGGGTACAGTTCCACACACACTGACTCTCACTGGGGTACAGTTCCACACAAACTGACTCTCACTGGGGTACAGTTCCACACACACTGACTCTCACTGGGGTACAGTTCCACACGCACTGACTCTCACTGGGGTACAATTCCACACACACTGACTCTCACTGGGGTGCAGTTCCACACACACTGACTCTCACTGGGGTACAGTTCCACACACTGACTCTCACTGGGGTACAGTCCCACACACAGTGACTCTCACTGGGGTACAGTTCCACACGCACTGACTCTCACTGGGGTACAGTTCCACACGCACTGACTCTCACTGGGGTACAGTTCCACACGCACTGACTCTCACTGGGGTACAGTTTCACACACACTGACTCTCACTGGGGTACAGTTTCACACACACTGACTCTCACTGGGGTACAGTTCCACACACACTGACTATCACTGGGGGACAGTTCCACACACACTGACTCTCACTGGGGTACAGTTCCACACACACTGACTCTCACTGGGGTACAGTTTCACACACATTGACTCTCACTGGGGTACGGTTCCACACACACTGACTCTCACTGGGATACAGTTTCACACACACTGACTCTCACTGGGGTACAGTTTCACACACACTGACTCTCACTGGGGGACAGTTCCACACACACTGACTCTCACTGGGGGACAGTTCCACACACACTGACTCTCACTGGGGGACAGTTCCACACACTGACTCTCACTGGGGTACAGTTCCACACACACTGACTATCACTGGGGGACAGTTCCACACACACTGACTCTCACTGGCATACAGTTCCACACACACTGACTCTCACTGGGGTACAGTTCCACACACACTGACTCTCACTGGGATACAGTTCCACACACACTGACTCTCACTGGGATACAGTTTCACACACACTGACTCTCACTGGGGTACAGTTTCACACACACTGACTCTCACTGGGATACAGTTCCACATACACTGACTCTCACTGGGGTTGAGCGTTGACAGTGATCATTGACAGGATATTCAACCATGGACAGCACTTCAGCCGAGCCCAATCCCATCCAAACATGATATCCACGTGTTTACACTTTCCAGCAGAAGTAATTAGGTAGGGACCAGGAGCAGGAAGCCTAATGATTCCCCTCCAACCCCCACTCCCTGCACTCCCCCAGCTGTGGGGTAAGCTGTTCCTCGGTATTCTACATCAGTCCATGGCAGACTAAGCTAAGGGAGACCTGCAGGATGAGCTGGACAATTTCACCCAGCAGAGACAGGCAACCTCCCCTCCCTCCATGTCTCCTCTCCACACCATTCCTCAACCTCGCCCTGTGGTCACTGGAACAAGGTACCAAAACCTTTCTGTACAGATTTGCACCACAGACGATCCAAAGGAAATCTCCATTCAGTAATTCTGCTACACATAACCCAACAAACCCTGAACTCTCCAGCTAAAGATCGTGACCTCCGTTTGAAGCTCAGAGCAAACTGCATCCCTCTGACTAAATTCAGCATCCACTTGTTTAACCTCTGAACTCTGACTATCAAAATGTGTTTTCATTGTCCACTTTATCTGTGATGAATTTTCTTCACCCACTTTCCCAACATTCTGTCTACAAATATCATGTGAATGGACTGGCAACAGATTCAGTGACAGTAACATCATCTCACATACAGGCACTCACTCCCACACTCTCACACACTCACACACACACACACACACACTCACACACAGCCATTGATACGCATGCACACATATTACCACACAGAGACACAATCAAACACACACACAGGCACACATCTATATAGACACAGATCCACACAGACACACACACACACAGCCACTGATATATACACCCCGACACACCTGGACACATACAGACACAACATTACAAAGAAGGTGGTGTTGGAGGTTTTGACGTGCATTAAGGTGGATAAATCCCCAGGGCCTGACCAGGTGTATCCTAGGATGCTATGGGAAGCAAGGGAGGAAATTGCTGGGGCCCTGGCAGAGATTTTTGTATCATCGTTAGCCATGGGTGAGGTACTGGAAGACTGGAGGATAGCTAATGTTGTACCTTTATTTAAGGAGGGCAGCAGGGATAAGCCAGGGAACTACAGGCCGGTGAGTCTTACATCAGTGGTGGGAAAGTTATTGGAAGGGATTCTGAGAGACAGGATTTATATGCATCTGGAAAGGCAAGATCTGATTAGGGATAGTCAGCATGGCTTTGTGCTTGGGAAATCATGTCTCACGAATTTGATTGAGTTTTTCGAGGAGGTGACCAAGAGGATTGACGAGGGCAGGGCGATGGACGTTGTCTACATGGACTTTAGCAAGGCCTTTGACAAGGTCCCGCAAGGTAGGCTGGTCCTGAAGGTTCGAACACATGGGATCCAGGGTGAGCTAGCAAATTGGATGGTGATAGGAGGCAGAGGGTGGTAGTGGAGGGTTGTTTTTCAGATTGGAGGCCGGTGACCAGTGGTGTGCCGCAGGGATCGGTGCTGGGCCCTCTGTTGTCATATATATTAATGACTTGGATGTGAATGTAAGGGGCATGATTAGTAAGTTTGCAGATGACACCAGAATTGGTGGTATAGTGGACAGTGAAGAAGGCTGTCTAAGGTTACAACAGGATATAGATCAACTGGGAAAGTGGGCAAGGGAGTGGCAAATGGAATTTAACACAGACAAGTGTGAAGTGATGCATTTTGGGAAGTTAAACCAGGGCAGGACATATACAGTGAATGGCAGGGCCCTGGGGAGTGTTGTTGAGCAGGGAGACCTTGGGGTGCAAGTACATAGTTCCCTGAAAGTGGCAACACTGGTAGACAGGGTGGTGAAGAAGGTGTATGGCATGCTTGCCTTCATCGGCCGAGGCATTGAATACAAGAGTTGGGATGTCATGTTACAGTTGTACATAACGTTGGTTAGGCCGCATTTGGAGTACTGTGTACAGTTCTGGTCGCCGCACTACAGGAAAGATGTGATTAAGCTAGAGAGGGTGCAGAAAAGATTCACAAGGATGTTGCCTGGTTTGGAGGGCTTGAATTATAAAGAGAGATTGGATAGGCTGGGTCTGTTTTCCCTGGAGCGAAGGAGGCTGAGAGGGGACATGATAGAAGTATATAAAATTATGAGAGGCATAGATCGGGTAGATAGCCAGAGTCTGTTTCCCATGGTAGGGGTGACTAAAACTAGTGGGCATAGATTTAAGGTGAGAGGGAGGAGGTTTAAAGGGGATCAAAGGGGTAAATTTTTCACACAAAGAATAGTGGGTATCTGGAATGAGCTGCCTGAGGAGGTGGTGGAGGCAGGAACAGTAGTGACATTTAAGAGGCATCTGGACAGGTACTTGAATGAGCAAGGCATAGAGGGATATGGAATTAATGCAGGCAGGTGGGATTAGTATAGATAGGCATTATGTTCGGCATGGACACGGTGGGCCGAAGGGCCTGTTTCTATGCTGTACGACTCTATGACTCTCTGACAAACATGCTGACACGCGCACCCTGAAGCACAGACAGACATATCCAAATACAGACACAGACACCCACACAGACACAATAGTGGTTGCCAACCCTCCAGAATTGCCCTGGACTCTCCAGGAATTGAAGATTAATCTTTAGGACTGCTGGCAGCAAAAACCCAGGAAAAAATCGTGTAAAATAAATTTTTAATAATATTTTCTTTGGACACTTTGTTTAATAGTTCTAAAAACATTGTTGATTGGGGACAAAAAGTCTGTTTGACTGACAGTCCACAATGATCCCATTAGGGAATGAAATGTCTGTTCACTTTCGTGTGGACTGTGGAAAAGCAGAACCCCGCGACGATTGACAGGTCAGGCAACCAATGGCAGGAGTGTGTGGGCAGGGCATCACCACCATGGATGTGCCCTTTGACCAATGGGGGAAGAGTTGGGATGGAGTGGTTGGAGGCAGGAGGTCATGTGATAAAACCTCCAGCTGGATTTGGCAACGCTACAACCGATAATGTTCCCAACTGTCCCACTTTGGGCAGGACATGACTGGAAGAGTTGATTGGTCTCCTGGGTGCTGCAGTTGGCATCTCAGGAGAAATGGTTTCTGTCCATGTGGTTCGTGTGTGCGGTACCCAGACTGGCATGGTTCGTGTGTGCAGTAACCAGGCTGAGCCCTGCTACCTTTTCCATTATTCAGAATATGCTGGTTCGTTACTGCAGGTGAGCATGATGACATCAGGGCCAATTAAAAACATCTGGAAATATCGTGAGTCCTGAGAGCAGTTTGGGAATGAAGAGAGAGAAACAAACTGGGGAGAGAGAGAGAGAGAGAAACAGACTGGGGAGAGAGAGAGAGAGAAACAGTCTGGGGAGAGAGAGAGAGAGAGAGAGAAACAGACTGGGGAGAGAGAGAGAGAGAGAAACAGACTGGGGAGAGAGAGAGAGAGAGAAACAGACTGGGGAGAGAGAGAGAGAGAGAAACAGACTGGGGAGAGAGAGAGAGAGAAACAGACTGGGGAGAGAGAGAGAGAGAAACAGACTGGGGAAAGAGAGAAAAACAAATGGTGGAGATAGGGAAACAGATGGGGGAGAGAGAGAAAAACAAAATGAGGAGAGAGAAAAACAAATGGTGGAGAGAGAGAAACAGACGGGAGAGAGAGAGAACTGGGGAGGGAGAGAGAGAGAAACAGACTGGGGAGAGAGAGAGAGAGAAACAGACTGGGGAGAGAGAGAGAGAGAAACAGACTGGGGAGAGAGAGAGAGAGAAACAGACTGGGGAGAGAGAGAGAGAAACAGACTGGGGAAAGAGAGAAAAACAAAATGAGGAGAGAGAAAAACAAATGGTGGAGAGAGAGAAACAGACGGGAGAGAGAGGGAGAAAAACAGACTGGGAAGAGAGAGAGAACTGGGGAGGGAGAGAGAGAGAAACAGACTGGGGAGAGAGAGAGAGAGAAACAGACTGGGGAGAGAGAGAGAGAGAAACAGACTGGGGAGAGAGAGAGAGAGAAACAGACTGGGGAGAGAGAGAGAGAGAAACAGACTGGGGAGAGAGAGAGAGAAACAGACTGGGGAAAGAGAGAAAAACAAAATGAGGAGAGAGAAAAACAAATGGTGGAGAGAGAGAAACAGACGGGAGAGAGAGGGAGAAAAACAGACTGGGAAGAGAGAGAGAACTGGGGAGAGAGAGAGAGAGAAACAGACTGGGGAGAGAGAGAGAGAGAAATAGACTGGGGAGAGAGAGAGAGAAACAGACTGGGGAGAGAGAGAGAAACAGACTGGGGGAGAGAGAGAGAAACAGACTGGGGGAGAGAGAGAGAGAGAAACAGACTGGGGAGAGAGAGAGAAAAACAAATGGTGGAGATAGGGAAACAGATGGGGGAGAGAGAGAAAAACAAAATGAGGAGAGAGAAAAACAAATGGTGGAGAGAGAGAAACAGACGGGAGAGAGAGGGAGAAAAACAGACTGGGAAGAGAGAGAGAACTGGGGAGGGAGAGAGAGAGAAACAGACTGGGGAGAGAGAGAGAGAGAAACAAACTGGCGGGGAGGAAGAGAGCAACACAAAGTGGGAGACAGTGAAACACAAAATGGGGGAGGGAGAGAGAGAGAGAACTCCAGAGTGGGAGTGTTTGTGTCAGCCTGTGCTGTGTGCTCTTATGAAATGTGTTTGAGAGTCAGGCAGTTTTGGTGTTTATCCCTGAGGTTTGAGCCTCAGCTCCCTGACACTGGCAGTCGTGCTGGGACGTGGGAGTCAGTGAATTGAATTAGATTTGATTTTGGTTTCATTGTTTTTAGAATTTGCTGTGTATTGTTAAAAGGTCCTAAAATTGTACAAAATGTTAGAAGTTCCTTCTATCGACGATGCTTTACTTGAATCAGTGGAATTTACTTTGTGTTTCTCATTGTAATCAATACGCTAGAAACTTCACAGAAGTAGTTTTTATTTAAACATCACTCCTACTTAAATCTTTGTATTGTGATTCTCTCTTTGATTTATATATTGTGTTATTCATCTCCAGAAAACAAAAAGTCAAAAGGCTTTGGTGATGCTGAGACACTCAACGAATGTAAAAACAGTCTGCAAATGTCATGTGATCAAACCTCATGACTAAGTATCACTAGCAGTGTCACATGATCAAATGCACATGTTCAAATCTCCAGGTTTATGTTAAACTAATGTTGGCATCCCTACTGACACACCCAGACAGACACAGCCACACACAGATACACCCACAGAGACATACATTCAGACACACACCCACACAGACGGACACAGACGTCTTGCAAAGCATTAAGGTAGATAAGTCCCCAGGGCCTGATGGGATCTACCCCAGAATACTGAGGGAGGTAAGGGAAGAAATTGCTGGGGCCTTGACAGAAATCTTTGCATCCTCATTGGCTACAGGTGAGGTCCCAGAGGACTGGAGAATAGCCAATGTTGTTCCTTTGTTTAAGAAGGGTAGCAAGGATAATCCAGGAAATTATAGGCCGGTGAGCCTTACGTTAGTGGTAGGGAAATTATTAGAGAGGATTCTTCGGGACAGGAGTTACTCCCATTTGGAAACAAATGGACTTATTAGCGAGAGACAGTATGGTTTTGTGAAGGGGAGGTCGTGTCTCACTAACTTGATTGAGTTTTCTGAGGAAGCGACGAAGATGATTGGTGAAGGAAGGGCAGTGGATGTTGTCTACATGGACTTCAGTAAAGCTTTTGACGAGGTCCCTCATGGCAGACTGGTACAAAAGGTGAAGTCACACGGGATCAGAGGTGAGCTGGCAAGATGGATACAGAACTGGCTCGGTCATAGAAGACAGAGGGTAGCAGTGGAAGGGTGCTTTTCTGAATGGAGGGCTGTGACTAGTGGTGTTCCGCAGGGATCAGTGCTGGGACTTTTACTGTTTGTAGTATATATAAATGATTTGGAGGAAAATGTAGCTGGTCTGATTAGTAAGTTTGCGGACGACACAAAGGTTGATGGAGTTGCAGATAGTGACGAGGATTGTCAGAGGATACAGCAGGATATAGATCAGTTGGAGACTTGGGCGGAGAAATGGCAGATGGAGTTTAATCCGGACAAATGTGAGGTAATGCATTTTGGAAGGTTTAATACAGGTGGGAGGTATACAGTAAATGGCAGAACCCTTGGGAGTATTGATAGGCAGAGAGGTCTGGGCGTACAGGTCCACAGGTCACAGAAAGTGGCAACGCAGGTGGATAAGGTAGTCAAGAAGGCATACGGCATGCTTGCCTTCATCGGTCGGGGCGTTGAGTATAAAAATTGGCAAGTCATGTTGCAGCTGTACAGAACCTTAGTTAGGCCACACTTAGAATATTGCGTGCAATTCTGGTCGCCACACTACCAGAAGGACGTGGAGGCTTTGGAGAGGGTACAGGTGTTTACCAGGATGTTGCCTGGGTCTGGAGGGTATTAGCTATGAGGAGAGCTTGGATAAACTCGGATTGTTTTCACTGGAACGACGGAGGTGGAGGGGCGACATGATAGAGGTTTACAAAGTTATAAGCGGCATGGACAGAGTGGATAGTCAGAAGCTTTTTCCCAGGGTGGAAGAGTCAGTTACTAGGGGACATAGGTTTAAGGTGCAAGGGGCAAAGTTTAGAGCGGATGTGCAGGGCAAGTTCTTTACACAGAGGGTGGTGAGTGCCTGGAACTTGCTGCCAGGGGAGGTGGTGGAAGCAGGTACAATAGCGACGTTTAAGAGGCATCTTGACAAATACATGAATAGGATGGGAATAGAGGGATACAGTTCCCGGAAGTGCAGAAGGTTTTAGTTTAGGCAGGCATCAAGATCGGCGCAGGCTTGGAGGGCCGAATGGCCTGTTCCTGTGCTGTACTGTTCTTTGTTCTTTGACCTACACATACAGACACACTCACACCTCGTGTTTGGCTGCACTTACCTGTAGGTGACTCACAATGCAGTACGGCTGTTGTCTCCTCAGACCACAGGTTGATGATGCTGTCAGCTTGTTTTGCCGACCCACCAGGAGATCTCCGGTGGCTGGATAGCAGCTTCCTTGGGCACAGCCATGAGCCGAATCAGGGTCCTGAGCAACAGACCCCACCACAGCTGCAGAGAAAGAGAGTGATATCTGTCAGTGGCAGCACCGCTAAGAGTCCTGTTGATTTTATGATACTATAAACATTACTTATCCTTAAATCTTCCTATTCATTTGTGTCCTTTCCTTGATTTTTAAATTGTTAATCATTTCGCTACAAAACAGGGAGGGGTGTGGGTCTGTCTATGCTGTGTATGTGTATGGGTGTGGGTCTGTCTGTGGCTGTGTATGGGTGTGGGTCTGTCTGTGCTGTGTATGTGTATGGGTGTGGGTCTGTCTGTGGCTGTGTATGGGTGTGGGTCTGTCTGTGGCTGTGTATGTGTATGGGTGTGTGTGTGGGTCTGTCTGTGGCTGTGTATGGGTGTGGGTCTGTCTGTGTCGTGTATGGGTGTGGGTCTGTCTGTGGCTGTGTATGGGTGTGGGTCTGTCTGTGGCTGTGTATGTGTATGGGTGTGGGTGTGGGTCTGTCTGTGGCTGTGTATGTGTATGGGTGTGGGTGTGGGTCTGTCTGTGGCTGTGTATGGGTGTGGGTCTGTCTGTGTCGTGTATGGGTGTGGGTCTGTCTGTGGCTGTGTATGGGTGTGGGTCTGTCTGTGGCTGTGTATGTGTATGGGTGTGTGTGTGGGTCTGTCTGTGTCGTGTATGGGTGTGGGTGTGGGTGTGGGTCTGTCTGTGGCTGTGTATGGGTGTGGGTGTGGGTCTGTCTGTGGCTGTGTATGTGTATGGGTGTGGGTCTGTCTGTGGCTGTGTATGGGTGTCGGTGTGGGTCTGTCTGTGGCTGTGTATGTGTATGGGTGTGGGTGTGGGTCTGTCTGTGGCTGTGTATGGGTGTGGGTGTGGGTCTGTCTGTGGCTGTGTATGTGTATGGGTGTGGGTGTGGGTGTGGGTGTGGGTCTGTCTGTGGCTGTGTGTGTCTGAATTTCAGAAAGTTAACATGCGGGAACAGCAATTTGGAAGGTCAATGCTCTGATCACCTTTCTTTGAAGGGCTCAGGCTGTTGCCATTATAACTCTAATACCAGTGTTCAAAGGGGCTTTCAGGGTCTCACAGCAGTCCAGCAATCTGTCCTCCAACACATCAACAGGATTGCAGAGGTGCTGCCCCGGGGACTGGCAGTGGCTCCATGAAGCTTGAACCTGCTCTCCTCTCTCAGAAGGACAGCATTCATGGTCCCCCTGCCACTGTCACTCTGCCAGCCCAGACTGCTGCCATCCATGCCAAGGTGGGGCAGTCTGAAACAGGGTCTTGTAGGACAAGAGCTGCTCCAGGTCATCCTGCAAGACCCCCTGCAGTCTCCCCCAGTGAAAGGCAGCAGCCCTCCACCAGCAACGCTGCAGCCACTGAGGTCGCACTGTGGATGAGCACTGGACAGATAAAGGCGCCTGCAGGTCAGGCACTAGGATAATTAGTTAAGTATTGTGTGGAGTGTTAGATGTTTTGTCGGCTAAAGTTGGTATTGACTGGTTGTTTTGCGGCAGCTTTTATGGTTGTTTTGTAGTGGCTGAGTATTTCCAGCATTTTCTGTTTTTATTTCCGATTTCCAGCATTGCAGTATTCTGCTTTTGTGTTAGTAAAGAAATGCAAGACTTTTTGTTAAGCCAAGTCTGACAGACCCCAAAACCAACCTCTAACATGGGTCTAAAGCGGGCAGTAAATGGCATTTCCAGAAAACTGGGACTTAGGTACCCCTTACCCTGTGCCCATCCACTCTCCCCTCTTCCCTACCCCAGCACTTCTTATCCTTCTGGAGGCCTGGCCACTCGATCGAATGATTAGTGCACAACTGTACTTTCAGGTAGCCTCCTTCCAGTGCAATCTCCCTCCCTCCTCTGGTATTGGCTACTTGCCAGATCGTCATTTGGGAGCTGAGGAGTGTAAATTAGTTTTGAGTGGGAGCCCAAGAAAGGGGATAGCAGATTGCTAAATGTTGCAGTATTGCCCAAGAGAAATTTATAGCCCAGTTGATCCTGTGCTCAGTGTGTAACTGTGAGCTCTCACACACTCAAAGCAGGTGGTTACTGAGAATTACATTGAATGTACAGAACAGAAACAGGCCATTCGGCCCAACTGCTCCATGAGGATGTTTATGCCCCAATCGAACCTCCTCCCACCCCTCTTCATCTCACCTTATCAGCATCTCCTTCTATTCCTTTCTCCCTCATGTGTTTATCCAGCTTCCCCTTAAATGTATCAACACTATTCTCCTCAACCACTCCCTGAAGTCGCGGGTTCCACATTCTCACCACTCTCTGGGTAAAGAAGTTTTTAATTCTCTAATCAGAGTCAGTGACACTGATACTGGAGCCTCACGTGGGATCAGCATAGACCAGGGTTGAACCTTTTGAACTGTTTGTGTGCCTCAGTTCCACAGCAATAAACCCACTGAGGTGGGAGCCGGATCAGGATGCCTTGTGTCGGGGCATTGCAGACATATTGCAGACAGCGAGCAAAAGCTGGGAGGATCAGAGGCTGAATGAACACAGGAGCTATTCCTGAGCCCTGGTACATGGTTGACGCTTCAAAGCTTGTCCAGAAATAAATGAATGTTACCGCTTGTCAGTCAGGCAGTCGACTCAGTGTTGTTAGCAACAGGTGTTGGTGTCTGTCAATGTTGAGGACATCTCTTCACTCAAATCATCAAATATCTCGTCAGACAGCAATGAGGAATGTTTTTGTCACAGGACTTTAACCCAGAGGATGTTCTTCGCCCCTGCAGTTTGTGCTCGGGTGCTGAGGCACAGTGCAGGTCAGCCCTCCTAATATCTCACCCACACTGCCAGACGTAATGCCGGGGCCCGACCAGAGCAGAGCAGAGCAAAGCTGTGCCACTACAGGAGGCATCAAAGCCAAACAGGGTTCTGACTGCAATCATGCCTTCTCCCACAGGAGTCACTGAGCAATGATCAGGAGGAGCCCCAGCTGTTCCACACCCTCACCTGTGTGCAACACTATTTAACATCCCAATCCAAGAACCTGAAGCCTCACTGATCTGTACAAGTCCTCCATTTGGCCCAAGTCGTCTGTGCCATTGTTTATGCTCCAAATAAGTCTCCTCCCACCCCTACTTCATCCAACCCTATCACCATATCCTTCTATTCCTTTCTCCCTCATGTGTTTATCCAGCTTCCCCCTTAAATCTATGCTATTCACCTCAACCACTCCCTGTGGTAGTGAGTTCCACATTCTCCCCACTCTCTGGGTAAAGAAGTTTCTCCTGAATTCCCCATTGGATTTATTAGTGACTCTCTTTTATTTATGTCCTCTATATTTAGACTCCCTCCACAAGTGGAAACATCTTCTCTACATCCATCTTATCAAACTCCTTTATAATTTTAAAGACCTCTATCAGGTCACCCCTCAGTGTTCCCTCAGCACCAGCCTGTACAATCTTTCCGGGTAGTTACAACCTCAGTTCTGGCAACATCCTTGTAAATCTTTCTTGCAACTTCTCCAGTGCCTTAATATCCTTTTTATAATATGGAGACCAGAACTGTTCACAGTGCTCCAAGTGTGGTCTAATCAACATTCTAGACAAGTTTAACCTAACTTCTCTGCTTTTAAATTCTATCCCTCTAGAAACTGACTTTGTTAATCTGTGTTGCTGCTTTTAATGATTTGTCATTCTGTCTCCCCAGATTGCTTTGCACCTCTATTGCATTTAGACTCATGTATTATCTAATAATAACTCATTCCTGTGCATAACGTCATGATCCAAATCTTGGTTAGTTATATTAAACCAATGTCTCCAGTTGTAAAAATACATATTCAAGCACCAGCTGCCAAGTTTCTTCTCCGTGTTTGTACATTTTCTGATGTGTAACCATCAATAGAGCAGATATCCTACCTCGCAGGAGCTGGGAATAGCTGCTGACCCAGGCTTCAAGCAACGACTGTTGCTAAAACCAGAGGCAAATGACCCTTATCAAACTCAGGGTCCTGAGATTCTCAGACTGTGCCCTCTCCCAGTCAGTGCTCTGCCTGCTGCACTCTTACCCTCTGCGTGATTAGTCCCAGGCGACTCCTCTCCCAGACAAATACAGAAGATACAGTCAGGGTCAAACTTTTTCATTGACTTTTGAGAGTTTCAGAGATGCTTACACATCATGGTAACCATTAAATGTTTGTTTTCTTTCTTAAAAATGGAAATTGCCTTAAAAAAATCCTTCATTGGAAAACTCCATCCCTTAAAAGACTAAACACCACAGCATGCAGTTTCAGACGGAAGGAAATTGGTCAGTTGCACGTTTTTACCCGCCCCATTTTCCTTTCCTTTCACTTCAACACATTCACGCAGAGTGTAAACCAAGGCTGCTGATTCACTCTCAGCCAGTTTGTGTCACCATGCAGGAGTTCTACCCTGCAATGGATTGTACGTCCAACCACATACTGGAACACCTAAAACTTGCATTTTGGTAGCACCTTTAATGTAGTAAAACATACTGAGGTGCTTCACAGGAGCGATTATCAAACAAAATTTGACACTGGGCCATAAAAGGAGATATTAGGACAGATGACAAAAGCTTGGTCAAAGAGGTAGATTTTAAGGAGTGTCTTGAAGAAAAGACAGATCGAGGGGCACAGAGGTTTAAGGGAGGGAATTTCACAGCTTAAGTCCCTGGCAGCTGAAGGCACGGCCACCACTGGTGGAGCGATTAAAATCAAGGACGCACAAGAGGCCAGAATTAGAGCAGCATAGAGATCTCGGAGGGTTGTGATCTGGAGGAGGTTACAGAGATAACATAAATGTTTAAGCTTCATCTGGATGTGAACAGCCAGGAATATGTTGCAGACGCGCAGGAACATTGTGGCTAAAGGTCAGTGAACTCTCCAAACAATAATGGATTGTTAAAAGTCAATGCAAACAGGTTGCTGGTGATTGCAAGTTGTATTTACAGACTGAGTAAAGCCTCAGGCCTTGCCTTGAAATGGGGCCTCTGTTATTGATTCCATGTAGACACAGACATATCCAACATTTACAGCACATTTCAGGGGCAAGTCAGTGTTTACAATATTCAAGGTGACAGGACCTTTTCATTCACTGCCACTTGTATGGAACAGATTGAGCCAGAAATCCTTTAGAGCCATTTCTCAGACCAGACGGCTACGCTGGGCAGACACTGCGCCCTATTCAGGAGGCCCGAAATTGGTCCTTTGGCTTCATTAGCAATCACTGTACAAGCAGTCTGAGCCTGCACCCTGGCCCGCCCGCTGGCAGCTCACCTGTTTGAAGATGGATCTGAGGCTGCTTGTCTCAGTAGCAGCAGCCCCAAGTTAAGTCCCAGAATGTTGCTTTGGGGGAGTTGGGTGGAGGGGGTGGCGGTGTTCCTACTGCGAAATGCAGGATCCCAAGCGTTTTAGTTCCGGCTCCTGCTCCACTCGTTCCCAAACACAATTCCTACTGGGGGCTTAAAACAGGCACAAGTCTCCTCATTAGCATACACAAGGGGTCTAACCCTGTTTTAGGTAGCCTCCTGGAATGTCTGAAATTGCCTGATCAACTTTTGGGCCAGACATTTCTTTAGGCATCTTTGGGCGGTGGGACCTTGGATCCTAAAATTGGTCCTTGTTATTCCCATTTTACAGTCATTAATCAGGTGCAGCAAGGTCCAGTTTCTATCCCATTGGGTCTCAGAAAGGTGACAGTCACACTGACCAGGAAGTTCCCAGATTCGACCCCCACTCTGTGCCAAGTTAAAATTAAAAAATCTCGAGGAGCAGTAAGGGTTAACAACAACAACTGCTTCCATTTATATAATAGCACCTTGAACATTGACCACACCACATTTTAAGAAGGATGTCAAGGCTTTGGAGAGGGGGAGAGGAGATTTACTCAAATGGTACCAGGGATGAGGGAATTCAGTTATGTGGAGAGACTGGAGATTGGGATTGTTCTCCTTAGAGCAGAGAAGGCTAAGAGCAGATTTAATAGAGGTGTTTAAAATAATGAATAGTTTTGATAGAGTAGATAGGGAGAAGCTGGTTTCAATGGTTGAGGGTTGGTAGCCAGAGGGCACAGATTTAAAATAATTGAAATAAAATCCAGAGGGGGAGATGAGGAGAATTTTTTTTTACACAGTGAGTTGTTGTGATCTGGAACGCGCTGCCTGAAAGGGCGGTGGAAGCAGATTCAATCGTAACTTTCAAAAAGGAATTGGATAAATAGTTGAAAAGGAAAAAATTGCAGAGCTATGGGGGAGTGGGACTAATTTATTCTTTCAAAGAACTGGCAGAGGCATGATGGGCCAAATGGCCTCCTTTTGTGCTGTATCATTCTATGACAGACAAATTTCATATGTTGCTTCACACAGTGAAATCAAACATAAATGGCATTATTAGATTCTACAATTAGACAATGAGCCAGTGATCCTGTACGTGGTCATTGTCCAGTGAGCTCCCTGGTTGCGTGTAGCCAGGACTGGGCTTGACTGTGGTAAAGCACCATCCCCCATAACCCCTCCAACCCCATGGTCGAACAGCCTGAGGCACATCATCAACAGACAAAAACTTCAGGGAAAGATGAGAGGGGTAAGTTGACAAAATAAGAGCTAGATAGAGAAAGAAGGGAAAATTTGATGAACAAATAATTCACAAGCACAAAGCTCAGGGGCATCTCCTTGCCTGAAGTTAAGGACAGTGGGCAATTGGCCAGGTAGAAACTCAGTTCCCAGCTAGAAGGTCAGGAGTTCAAGCCCCGGGCTCACCTCTCTCTCCAAATCCATTCTCATCGGCAGGAGGTGAGAGACCAAAAGATAAAAACCATCGTTTCTCAGCATGTAAACCCCATCGCTGGAGAGAGCTGGGAGATTTCAATCACACATCACATTCCAACATGGACAGATAATGCCATCAACAGCAGTCGCTCTGAGGAGAGCTGCCCCAGGCTCGGAGTCTCTGGTTCCCAGGCGCTGGGCATCCTCTGAACATTCCACTCTTTCGTCATCAAATTAACTCAATGGCAAAAGCGAGAGCATGACACGGAGCAAATTCCAGTATCTTGCAGGTTTCTCCCACTTGCAACTTCCTCAGAGTAACTTTCCAACCTCTCCATCAGTATTGGCTCTCTGCCATCCAAACAGGAGGAGGCTATTCAGCCCCTCCAGACTTTTCCACCATGCAATTAGATCATGACTGAACTGTATCCTTCTAATTGCCTTGGTTGCATAGCCCTTAATCCCCTTACCCAACAAAAATGTATCAAGCTCAGTTTTGAAATTTTCAATTGATCCCCAGCATCAACAGCTTTTTGTGGGAGAGATTTCCAGATTTCCACTAGCCTTTGTGTGAAGAAGTGTTTCCTGACATCACCCCTGAACGGCCTGGCTCGAATTTTAAGGTTATGTCCCCAAGTTCTAGCCTCCCCCCACCAGAGGAAATAGCGTCTCTCTGTTTACCCTATCAATTCATAAAATAGAATCATACAATGTTTCCAGAATGAGGCCATTCATCCCATTGTGTCCTTACCAGTTCTCTGCAAGTGCAACCCAGCTATTCCCACGCCCCCACCCTTTCCCCATAACCCTGCAAATTTTTACTCTTCAGATAATTATCCAATTCTCTTTTCAAAGCCATGATTGAATCTACCTCCATCACGTTTTCAGGCAGTGCATTCCAGATCCGAACCACTCGCTGCATAAAAACATTTTTCCTCATGCCAAGTTTGGTTCTTTTGCCAATCACTTTGAATCGGTGTCCTTTGGTTCTTGATCCTTCTGCCAATGGGAACAGTTTCTCTCTATCTACTCTGTCCAGACCCTTCATGATTTTGAACACCTCTATCAAATCTTGTCTCAGCCTTCTCTTCTCTAAGGTGAACAGCCCCAGCTTCTCCAACCTATCCATGGAACTGAAATCTCTTATCCCTGGAACCATTCTCGTCAATCTTTTCTGCATCCTCTCTATCACCCTCATATCCTTCCTAAAAGGATGTGGTGGCCAGTATTGGACACAATACTCCAGTTGAGGCCAGACCAGTGTTCTATAAAGTTCATCATAACTCCCTCAATCATCTTAAACACCCCAATTAGAACCACCCTTAATCTTCTATATTCAAGAGAATACAAGCCTAGTCTATGCGACTGTCCTCATAATTTAACCCTTTTATCCCAGGATTATTCTGGAGAATTTGCCCTGCATGCCCTCCAGGGTCAATATATCCATCCTGAGGGGCCCAGAACCAAACGCAAAACTCCAGATAGAGTCTGACCAGAGCTTTATCCAACAGTAACTTAACTTCTAGCTCTTTGTATTGCAGCCCCTTTGAAATAACGGAACTGAATCCAGATCAACCTCCACCCCTGGGGTCCTTGAGAGATGTGAATTTCAATGTGTCAGCCCCCGATATCAATGTGTAAATGTCCTGATTGATGTGGTACTGAGTTCTAGAGAGATGGAAAGTCACAGATTCAATCCCCAGTTCTGGGGTGAGCTCCTAATCCCCACTTCCTTCCTTCTCCCCCGACTCTTCCTCGGGTACATTTAGATTGATCCCAGTAACCCACCCAAGGGGCTGTTCTCCCTTCTGTGAATCTAAAGAATTGAGTCCATAATCCAGGCCGCTGCTCCTAATGCAGTATTGAGGGAGTGCTGCTCTATTGGAAGTGCTGCCTTTCTGATGGGCTGTTAAACCAAAGCCACATCTGCCCTTTCAGATGGCCATAAAAGATCCTTTGAAGGTAAGCCCCGGGGAGTTCTCCCTGCTCTCTGGGACCAATATTCATTACCCAATCAACATCACTAAAAACAGATTAACTGGTCATTATCTCATTGCTGTTTGTGGGATCTTGCTGTGTGCAAATTGGCTGCTGCATTTCCTACATTACAACAATGATGATATTTCAAAAAGTGCTTTGTTGGACAGAAAACGCTTTGGGAAGGCTAAAGGTTGTGAAATTTCTTTCTTTATTTTGTTTAGATAGGGTTTGTGGGTACGGAAATCGAGAGCTATTCAACTGTTTTAGGCATTGCAGCCAAGCAGAATCCCACCTTCGCTTGATGTCCACAATGAGCATTTTCCAACTCGAGTCACCAGATAGTGAGTGGCAGTGAGAACTTTGGCTGAGTTTTCTCTCTCTAATGCAGGATGCTCAATCCAGTTCGAGGAGCTCTCCACCTGTCCTAGGGTCATGAGGAAGCTGACTCGACCTTTGCTGATCCAGTCGGGCAGCCTTGTCCCCATATCGCTGAGAAAGTGAGTGTTAGAGCAGGTCATTGAATCCTTTCCTGGGCCTCAGGCTGTAACCTCCAGCCCACCCACACTGGCCCTCAGTAATGCACCTTTAGAATCCATCAGAGACTGCTCGACACAAGCCCATTGTCTAGAAAACCCGTCAGTGAGCCCAATGTCCTGACCTCTTAATCTCCATGGTAACTCATTCTCCGCAATTTGGATTCATTAAATTCCCTTTAGGGGCCAATGAGTGTTTACAGTGGGTGATTAGAGAGTTAATGTGTGCAGTGTCCAAATATTTAATTAAAAGCCCCTACTGCTCTGATAAGACAATCCCAGATAAAATGGAGCAGCTCTCATAGGCTGCGTGTTGCACTAAACCGAGAGATACAAACTCCAACTCGTACTTGGTACATAGAGGTTTGAACTCCACCATCTGTGAGGCCAATCTGTTTGAAAAAAGTCAAAAAGGTGTCAAAAAGTTGGGGTTAGGTATCAAAATCGTTTCTCTGACACAGTAGAGCCCTTGTGGTGAGGGATTTCAGAACTGGACACAAAACGTTTCCATTTCAGCATCAAACACTCCTAGGAAAGGTACAGCACGGGGGTTAGATAGAGAGTAAAGCTCCCTCGACACTGTCCCCATCAAACACTCCCAGCACAGGTACAAAATCCTCGTCTCACTATCAGAGAGACGAAGAGACAAAAAAAAAGAAAAAGAAAAAGAAAAAAAAAACTGGGATTGGCTGGGCAATTTGGAGCACTTCCTGCCAGCAATCAGGGGGAGCAGCTGCACCTGTGCTGCAGCAACTGCAGAGAGGAGAGAGGAATAACTGCAAAGAGGTGACTGTAGAGTGGAGACAGCTGCATTTACTGAGCGATTGTTGCACTTTTTCAAGGATTAAGGAGACCTGCAAGTCATTTTGGAGAGGTGGGTGTTGGAGCACCAGAGAACTGCTGGTTGTTTGGACTGTTGGGGGAGGGAGGAGGCACCGGAAGATCCAGGGGTGGGGCTGCCAAATTCTATAGGGAGCCCTTGTATTTGGTCTTGTGTTTATCTGCCATCCTGCACAAAAGGGGCTCCCTCCCCACCCCCAACTGTGTGGCTCGGGACGGCTGGAGCTGCCCGGCTGAAGACAACAACAGGAAAGGGAGAGAACCGGGCGGCTCTAGCCGACCCGGGCGAAGAGCCCTCCCCTAACTGGAAGATTGAACTGTAGACTCTGCAGGAAGGTGCTCCAACCACCAAGTGAACTGTAACATCCTCGCAGCTGTTCTCTTCCATCACTCAGCCACCTACCCTCTCCTCTCCTTGTCCTTTTCAACCCTATCCTCCTCTACTCCCATCCCCACCTCCCCCATCATATTGTTTGTGTTTAAGAAAACTGTCGTGTGCTTTGTTTCTTGGGGGTGGGCATAGCTCTGCGACCCCATGGCAAGCCCCTCTTCGCCGGTGGCGGGGACTTCCCGTTCATATGCTGCTGTGGCTGCTGCAGCTGCACCTGTTGCCCCGTCACCGTTTGCTTTATTAACATCGAAGCATGGAGTCAAGAGCTATGTCCACCCGAACATGACTATCGAGGCATGTGTGAAAGCAATGGCCGAGGTTGTCGGCCCTTCGGCCATTGTTGCAGCCTCTAAAATGTATGGGAAGGCAGTGTTATTCCTGAGGACCGAGTGGGCAGTGTCCCTGGCTCTGAGCAAGGGGCTCACCGTGGGCGGGACCTTTCTGCCAGTGGACCTCCTGGAGGCCACTGCGCAAAGGCTCATTCTATCCAATGTCCCGCCCTTCATTCCTGGTGAGCTCCTCCTTCCCCACCTGCACCATCTGGGGGAGGTAAAGATGGGGCTCACCCCAGTCCCGCTCAGTCTTCGGGAGAACAGCCTCCGACATGTGTACTCCTTCCGCCGCCAGTTATTCATGTAGCTGGCGCGGGAGGAGGTGACAGAGGGCCACTTTAATGTCGAGTTCCAGGGGACGGCCTACCGCGTCTTCTGGACCTTGGATGGGCTGCGGTGCCATGTCTGTAAGGGGGTGGGGCATGTTCGTAAGAACTGCCCCAACCTCCCGGCTGCCAACTCCAACTCGGCGGCCCAGGGTGGTGCCGCTGCACCCCCTCCCAACCCCCCTACACCTCCACCAGATACCATTCAGTCGGTACCGGAGGCTGTGGTTTTCACGGCCTCCGGCAGGGAGGGGGGTGACCGTCCAAGTGGAAGGAAGGCGCGGAGGAGGAATAAACATCGAGAGGCGCATCCCCTGGACACCGTAACACTACCCGAGTCTGAGCTCAGCACAAAGCCCGATCTCGGGGAGTCAACTTGCCCCAGGGCTGGGCTCAGGCCCAGGGTGAATAAGAAAAAAAGAGAGTGCGGAGGCGGAGGCCTCTGATGAGATGGAGGTCTCTGAGCATCTGCGCCCTGGTGGGAAAAAGAGGAGAAGGCACCCCTCCACAGAGGTAATGAGGGGCCCTGAGGCGCAGCCGGAGTCCACCACCAACCAAGAGACACCCGACCCGGTTATAACCGAGAATGCTGCCCCATCTGCTGGGCCTGTGGGTGCTGGTGGAGCGGGAGATGGCCTCCTCTCTCCGCCTCCAGTCTCGGCTCCGGCTGGTTTTCCGGAGTCGGGAACTTCTGTCTCACCTGGACCACTCATTGGCCTGGGGACGGAGGTGGAGGGGGGTCCTGAACCGCTGGTGCCTACAGGCTCCAGTTTCACAATAGAACCCAGAGAGGACTCCTCCGCCATCGATCCTGGGGGTGGGATCGTGACGGAGGCGGGACCAGCTGGCGCAGCCGGGACGTCCGCCCCACAGTGTGCGGTGGGCGTGTCGGCCGCTGGCGGTGACGACCCGGAGGAGGATAGGGATTCGGTGGGGGACACGGAGGATGATCTTGATTCCATCGCCAGTGAGGTGGTGGAGGCCCTCGTGCCTCCCACCGAATCTCCTCTCATCCCCACGGCGGAACTCCGGGATTTCCTCGCGGTTTGCAGGGGCTGCCGCAATAAAGTTCAGCTGGCCCTCGACCGTTGGTCGAATCTGGCGCTGATCATCCAGTCCGTCCGTGCTGCCCTGAAGATAACAGGCAAGCGCGTGGGCGTGAAACTGGTTGAGAGGCGCCGTTTTAATGTGTTCCTCAATGGGTTGCTGGGGGAGTGGAAGGCCAGGTGCACTTCCACTCCCTCCTCACAGTGACGGGTTTTAAGTACCTTTGACATGAAGATAACCATAGCCAGCCTCAACATCAATGGCAGCAGGGGGTCTCACCGCAGATTTCACAATCTCTCAGTCCTTAGGGAAGGGAGATACGCGGTGAGCTTTCTGCAGGAAACCCACACTGTTCCGGGAGACAAAGCCACCTGGCTCCTGGAGTGGCAGGGTGGGGTCTACATGAGTCACCTCACCCCTATTTCTAGTGGGTTGGCTATCTTGTTGGCCCCGACATTTCAGCCGGAGATCTTGGGGGTCAAGGAACTAGTGCCGGGCCGCTTGCTCCACCTCGCCGTTCGCCTGGGTAGTGTGCCGCTCCACTTTGTGAACTGCACCCTCGAGGTGGGGGATCGCTCCGGTCCCCAGCGCGGCCAAGCGTCGGTGGAGAAGTTGAGGGGACTGATCAGCTCCCTTAACTTGGTGGACGTCTGGCGGAATCTCCATCCCGACCCCAGCGCCTTCACGTGGAGGTCTGGAGGAGGGGGGTCGCGAATCCACCGCCTCTACATTTCGCAGGCGTACGCCTCCCGCATCTCAACGGCCTCCATGCGGCTGGTGCCGTGCTCGGACCACCGCTTGGTGTGGGTGGAGTTCACTCCGTTCCGCACGCGGGCGGGGTCCGCGTACTGGCACTTTAACAACCGGCTGCTGGAGGACGAGTGATTTCGGGACTCGTTCTGTCGATTCTGGGCCGACTGGAGAAAGAAGCAGGGGGGCTTCCCCTCCTTGAGGCTATGGTGGGATGTGGGCAAGACTCACATCCGCGTCTTCTGTCAGGAGTACGCGAAGGGGTCGACCAAGAGGCGGGAAGCCGAGATCGGGCGCCTTGAGAGGGAGGTGCTCGATTTGGAGTCCCGCCTCGGTCATGCCATCGTGGACACGGCCCTGTGGCAGGCGTACAAAGAGAAGAAGGGCGCGCTGAGGGACCTGCAGCTCAAAGGGTCCCGAGGCGCGTACGTGAGGTCGCGGATCCAGATCCTGGAAGATTTGGACCACGCCTCACCCTTCTTCTACTTGCTGGAAAAATGGCGGGGGGGGTCCGTAAGCAGCTCGTTGAGCTGCTGGCCGACGACGGATCCTCCATCACGGATCCAGAGGGAATGGGCCTCCTGGTCCGTACTTATTACAGTGCGTTGTTCTCTCCGGATCCGTCCAGCAAGGATGCGCGCAGAGATTTGTGGGAGGACCTGCTGCAGGTCAGCCCAGAGGGCGCCGAAGGATTGGAGGCTCCGCTCACGTTGGCGGAGCTGACTGGCACCCTCCACCAGCTCGCAAGGGGCAAATCCTCAGGGCTGGATGGGTTGACCGTGGAGTTCCTCAGGGCGTTCTGGGACGTCCTGGGGGACGATTACGCGCGGGTCCTGGGGGAAAGCCTGGCGACCGGGGAGATGCCCCTCTCGTGGAGCAGGGCGGTCATCGTCCTGCTGCCAAAGAGGGGCAATCTCCGCCTGCTTAAAAACTGGCGTCCGGTCTCCCTCCTCAGCACGGATTATAAGATCTTTGCCCGGGCTATGTCTACCCACCTGGGCTCCGTGCTGGCCCACATGATCCACCCCGACCAGTCCTACACAGTCCCGGGCCGGTCCATCCAGGACAACATCCACCTGGTCCGGGACCTGATCCATCTTTCCCAGAGGACTGGTCAGTTGGTCGCCTTTCTCTCCCTCTGACCCCCGCTCGGCCGGAACTGCTCATCGGACCCAGGCCCCGAAACCCTCCTTGGGAGCCGGTCCCGCACAACCCCAGCCGCCTCTCGGAAATGCCCTCCGTGCCATTCCAATCGGAGCGGAGGGGTTTCCTGTACGGGCTGCTCCTGCACACTCTCCACTTCCTCGCCCTCGTCAGCCGGCCGGACACGCCCTGGCAGTCCGCGTTACCATCTGGCGGTGAGGGGAAACCCCGATGGAGGTCTCTCTACGCGGGAGTCTTCCCCCTTTACATCGGGGACCTGGGGTGGAGGGTGCTGCACAGAGCAGTCCCGTGCAATAGGCTTTTAAGTAGGTTCACAGACTCCCAGGCCGCCTGAACTTTCTGCGGCCTGGACGAGTCCGTGTTCCACGTTTATACGGAGTGTGCGAGGTTGCAGCCCCTATTTGAGTATCTGAAGGGGCTGCTCCTCAAGTTCTGATTGCACTTCAGTCCCACGCTCCTGATCTTTGGGCACCCGGAGCGGAGGGGCTTGGGCCGGGAGGAGGATCTCCTCGTCGGTCTGCTCCTGGGCCTGGCCAAGGTGGCAATTCACAGGTCCAGGTTGCGGGCCGTCGGGGGGTCCGTCCTCCCTGATTGCCTGCCCCTCTTCCCCGGTTACGTTCGCGCCCGGGTGTCCCTGGAGAAGGAGCATGCGGTGTCCGCCGGTACGCTTGAGGCCTTCCGCGACCGGTGGGCACCGCAGGGACTGGAGTGCATTGTTGATGCCGAGAATGAGTTTTTTGTTTATTTATCTGGTTTTAATAAAGTTATTTTAAAACTGTAAATATGTATATAAAGGGGGCCTGAGGAATAAAGGTCCCCTCGATGTGAAAAATATAAAAGGGGCCTTGGGTATAAAGGCCACCTTAAAAAAAAAAGAAAAAAAAGGGGTTAGATACAGAGTAAAGCTCCCTCTACACTGTCCCCATCAAACACCAGTGAACAGGGAGATCCAGCTTCAAGTTAAAATAATATCACAAAGGGAACAAGAAACATGAGGTTGGCCATCAGCCAGTTAAAGTCTCAGGAAATGTTCTATTTCATGCAGAATTTGAGATTGGTAATGGAACTCCCCTTCTTATCAGATCTTATGCCTCAAGAGCAGGAAGGGTAGAGAGTGGGCGGGCATGCATTCCGCTTCCTGCGGCTGGACTCAGTGTAAAAGAAATTCCAGGGTTTTCTAAAGTTGGATTACTCAGTCAGTCTTTTTCCTTGGCTCTGACATTTGCTGTGGAGTCCTGAAATTATCAGAATATGGAAATATGTACAACAGCAACAACAACTTGTATTTATGAAGCACCTTTAAAGTAATAAAATGTCCCAAGCCGCTTCATAGGAGCATCATAAAGCAAAATTTGACACCTAGCCACATAAGAGATATGAGGACAGATGGACAAAAGCTTGGTCAAAGAAGTAAGTTTAAGGAATGTTTTAAAGGAGGAAAGCGAGGTGGAGATGTTTCGGGAGGGAATTCCAGAGCTTAGGGCCCAGGTATATGAAGGCTCGGCCACCACTGGTGATGGGGAAAGACCACTGCGTAAGGTCCTCCCGCCAGAATGAACTGAGGGGATGGACCCATGGAAAACCCATGGCTGTATAAACCGAATATGGTTTAGCTGTAAAATGTACATGGCATGTAAAATGGAATGGAAGGGTTGTGAGGCAACTCACTCCTGTATTGATGAAAACTGAATTCATTTGCTTGGAATGTCAACTTGGTGTTGTTTTGAACTGTTTTGTAATGTATTTTTTTACAAATTTTTTATGAATAAAGTATATTTTTGGGGAAAAAATGGCACAGCAATTAAAATGGGGGACGCTCAAGAGGCCAGAATTGGAGAAGCACAGAGATCTCAGAGGGTTGTGGGGCTGGAGGAGGTTACAGAGATAGGGAGGGGTGAGGCTATGGAGGGATTTGAACACAAGGATGAGAATTTTAAAATCAAGGTGTTGCTTAACTGGGCACCAATGTCAGTCAGCGAGCACAGGGGTGATAGGTGAACGGGACTTGGTGTGAGTTTAGACACAAGCAGCAGAGTTTTGGATGACCCCAAGTTTATGGAGGATAGAATGTGGGAGTCCGGTCAGGATTAAGGTAAAGGTATGGATGAGGATTTCAACGGCAAATGAGATGAGGCATGGACAGTGTCATATGAACATAGGAATTAGGAGCAGGAGTAGGCCACTCGGCCCCTCGAGCCTGCTCTGCCATTCAATAAGATCATGGCTGATCTGATTGTACCTCGACTCCACATTCCCACCTACCCCCGATAACCTTTCACCCTCTTGCTTGTCAAGAATCTATCTACCTCTACCTTAAAAATATTCAAAGACTCTGCTTCCACTGCCTTTTGAGGAAGAGAATTCCAAAGATTGACGACCCTCTGAGAGAAAACATTTCTCCTCATCACTGTCTTACATGGTGACCCCTTAATTTAAACAGTGACCCCCAGTTCTAGATTCTCCCAAAAGGGGAAACATCCTTTCCACATCCACCCTGTCAAGACCCCTCAGGATCTTATATATTTCAATATATGTGTCAGGCGGTTACAAAGGTGGAAATCGGTGGTCTTAGTGATGGTGCTGATATGTGGTCAGAAGCTCATCTCAGGGTCAAATGACACTGTGGTTGTGAACAGTCTGGTTCAGCCTCAGACAGTTTCCAGCGAGAGGGATGGAATCGGTAGCTGTGGAATGAGTCTTCGAAGGGACCAAAAACAATGGCTTCAGTCTTCCGAATGGTCAGTTGGAGTACGTTTTTGCTTATCCAGTACTGGATGTTGGATAAGCATTTGCAACAATCTTCAGCCAGAAGTGCCGAGTTGATGATCCATCCCGGCCTCTTCCTGAAGTCCCCAGCATCACAGATGCCAGTCTTCAGCCAATCTGATTCATTCCACATGATATCAGGAAACGGCTGAAGGCACTGGATACCGCAAAAGCTATGGGCCCTGACAACATTCCGGCAATAGTACTGAAGACCTGTGCTCCAGAACTTGCCGCGTCCCTAGCCAAGCTGTTCCAGTACAGCTACAACACTGGCATCTACCCTGCAATGTGGAAAATTGCCCAGGTATGTCCTGTACACAAAAAGCAGGACGAATCCAACCCACCCAATTAGTCTACTCTTGATCATCAGCAAGGCGACGGAAGTGTTGTCGACAGTGCTATCAAGCGTCACTTGCTCAGCAATAACCTGCTCAGTGATGCTCAGTTGGGGATCCACCAGGGCCACTCAGCTCCTGACCTCATTACAGCCTTGGTTCAAACATGGACAAAAGAGCTGAACTCAAGAGGTGAGGTGAGAGTGACTGCCCTTGACATCAAGGTGGCATTTGACCGGGTATGTCATCAAGGAGCCCTAGCAAAACTGGAGTCAATGGGAATCGGGGGGAAAACTCTCTGCTGGTTGGAGTCATACCTAGCACAAAGAAAAATGGTTGTGGTTGTTGGAGGTCAATCATCTCAGTCCCAGGACATCACTGCAGGAGTTCCTCAGAGTAGTGTCCGAGGCACAACCATCTTCAGCTGTTTCATCAATGACCTTTCCTCCATCATAAGGTCAGAAGTGGGGATGTTCACTGATGATTGCACAATGTTCAGCACCATTCATGACTCCTCAGATACTGAAGCAGTCCGTGTAGAAATGCAGCAAGACCTGGACAATATCCAGTCTTGGGCTGATAAGTGACAAGTAACATTCGTGCCACAAGAGAGAATCTAACCATCTGCCCTTGACATTCAATGGCATTACCATCGCTGAATCCCCCACTATCAACATCCTAGAGGTTACCATTGACCAGAAATTGAACTGGACCTGTCACAAAAATACCGTGGCTACAAGAGCAGGTCAGAGACTGGGGATTCTGTGGTGAGTAACTCACCTCCTGACTCCCCAAAGCTTGTCCACAAGGCACAAGTCAGGATTGTGATCCACTTCCAGTGCTGATGAAGGGTCGCAGTCCTGAAACACTACTGTTTCTCTGTACACAGATGCTGCCAGACCTGCTGAGTATTTACGGCACTTTGTGTTCTCATTTCAGCATCAGCCACTTGCCTGGATGAGTGCAGCTTCAACAACACTCAAGAAGCTGACACCATCCAGGACAAAGCAACCTGCTTGATTGGCACCCCATCCACCACCTTCAACATTCACACCCTCCACCACCGCCGCACAGTGGCAGCAATGTGTACCATCTACAAGATGCACTCCAGCAACTCACCAAGGCTCCTTAGACAGCACCTTCCAAACCCACAACCTCTACCACCTAGAAGGACAAGAGCAGCAGATGCATGGGAACACCACCACCTGCAAGTTCCCCTCCAAGTCACGCACCATCCTGACTTGGAACTATATCAATGTTCCTTCACTGTCACTGGGTCAAAATCCTGGAACTCCCTTCCTAACAGCACTGTGGGTGTACCTACCCCACATGAACTGCAGCGGTTCAAGAAGGCAGCTCACCACCCCTTCTCAAGGGAAATTAGGGATGGGCAATAAATGCTGGCCTGGCCAGTGACGCCCACATCCCACAAACGAATAAAAAAATAAGTTTGATAATTTAGTAACAGTGGAGTCGTTGAGAGAGGTAGTGGTGAGGTAGAGCTGGGTATCGGCAACATATCGATGAAAATAGACGCTGTGCTTTCGGATGATGTCGCCGAAGAGCAGCATGTAGATAATAAATAAGAGGGGACCAAGGATAGATCCTTAGAGGATCAGAAAACACCACCGTGATCCACCTGACTGGTCCTAATATTGAACCTGCTGGTTATTGTCTGCCGGAATCATAACCTGACGATCAAAGCAACGGTCAAAAAAGCTCTGAAACCCTCACTGACCCTCAGTCAGATCAGCGTGTAGCTGCCTGTCCAAGAGTACTTTCCACAATTCCAGCTGTTGCACTTGACTCATTACACTTCTGTAAAGCAACTTAGGATGTGTTTCTACATTCCAAGGGTGCTTTATAAATGCAAGTTGTCTCAAAGCTGGTTCAGTGGGGAAGGAACCACCCCATTTTGTATCAGAGCCTGACAGATCAGAATGTCCACAGTCTCATCGTGTCTGTGCTCAGTTCCTTGATCTCGGGCTAGTAGGGTGCTACAATGCATCTGAGAGTGCTCGAGTGAGGGAGAGAAAGACAAGAGAGACCATGAGAGAGAAAGAGATGGTGAAAGACAAACAAAATCAGCAAAAGAGAGACAGAGAGCGAGAGAGGAAGCAAACAAGACACTGCAAAAGAGACCAAACAGCAAAAGAGACAGAGACACTTTGAAGGAGAGAGAGCGAGAGAGGGATAAAGAGACAGCAAAAAAGGCACAAAAGAGAGAAGGAAAGCATGAGAGGAAGAGAGACAGCGAGTGCATGAGTTACAGTGTGAGGGAGAAAGAAACAGGCTCTCATGGGAGCAATAGAATTAGCAGCTGCCTCGAGTTGGACAGCACATCCCTCACTCTGAATAAATTTCCATCCCACAGAAGCTGCTACTTCACAGAAATCTGGACGGGCTGGGTGGAGTAGTCTGCTCAGAGCGAGCTGGCGGAGGTCAGGGACTGACCAGAATTAAAGGGATGATGTTCCTGTGCAGAGGTTGGGAGCAGGCGTGAGCGGCAATGTCGGATGCTCACGGAGCAATGATCCACATCATCTCACTTTGTATCTTTACAGCATGTGCACAGCTCAAACAAGCAGGAGAACCCAATCTGACTTCTTGCTCTCACTGGGCAGCGTCCAGACTCCTTCAAGAGTGAAATTCTTCACTCTGTCCCCCTTCCCCCTCTAGTCCTGAAGCTCCTGCAGTTTATTGGGATAAGATACCTCAACCCCAGTGGCCACTTGCCAGGACTGAGTTGCAAAGGGGAGTTTAGCTGCACTTTCCAGGGGCAGTGCAGAGGGAACTTTACTCTGTATCTAACCCCGTTTTTTCTTTTTCTTTTTTTTTTAGGTGGCCTTTATATCCCAGGCACCTTTTATATATTTCATGTCAAGGGGGCCTTTATTCCTCAGGCCCCTTTTATATACATATTTACATTTTTAAAATAACAAAAACAGATAAATAAACCAAAAACTCAAACTAAAATGCCATTCTCGGCGCGATTATGCACTCCAGTCCCTGCGGTGCCCACTGGTCGCGGAAGGCCTCAAGCGTACCGGCGGACACCGCATGCTCCTTCTCCAGGGACACCCAGGCGCGAACGTAACCGCGGAAGAGGGGCAGGCAATCAAGGAGGACGGACCCCCCGATGGCCCGCAGCCTGGACCTGTGAATTGCCACCTTGGCCAGGCCCAGGAGCAGACCGACGAGGAGATCCTCCTCCCGGCCCACGCCCTTCCGCATCGGGTGCCCAAAGATCAGGAGCATGGGGCTGAAGTGCAGCCAGAACTTGAGGAGCAGCCCCTTCAGATACTCAAACAGGGGCTGCAACCTCGCACACTCCATATATACATGAAACACGAACTCGTCCAGGCCGCAGAAAGTACAGGCGGCCTGGGAGTCCGTGAACTGACTTAACAGTCTGTTGCACGGGACTGCCCTGTGCAACACCCTCCACCCCAGGTCCCCGATGTAGAGAGACCTCCATCGGGGTTTCCCCTCGCCGCCAGATGACAACGCGGACCGCCAGGGCGTGTCCGGCCAGCTGACGAGGGTGAGGAAGTGCAGAGTGTGCAGGAGCAGCCCATACAGGAAACCCCTCCGCACCGATTGGAATGGCACGGAGGGCATTTCCGAGAGGCGGCTGGGGTTGTGCGGGACCGGCTCCCGAGGAGGGTTTCGGGGCCTGGGTCCGATGAGCAGATCCGGCTGAGCAGGGGTCAGCTCGGCCGGGAGCACTCCGCTCTCCCGAGCCCCCTCGCCACCCGCAGTGAGGGGCGTCCCGGGGGCTTCGGCTACTCCTCCGCCCGCCGGTCCGTCCCCGGAGTTGGCTGCCCGGACAGCCGAGGCGCTCTCCTCCGCTGGCAGGGGAGCTCCCTGACTGGAGGCGACCATGTTCCAGACTCGGAATATATCCCGGTAAAAGACAGGCAACTCCCTCAGAGAGGCGCGGCTAACGGACTCCACCGGAAGCTGTGTGTCGTCTTGAAGGCAGTGACACTGGCGGAAAAAATACGTCGCCAGCGCACACCATCTGGGAGGACGCTCAACGTACAGGTATCTCTGCAGTGTCCGAAGGCGGAGAGTCGCAGCCTGGGTGCGGACGCACACCAGCGACTGACCGCCCTCCTCAATCGGGAGACTCAGGACCGTGGCAGAGACCCAGTGTTTCCTTTTGCCCCAGAAGAAATCGACGAGTTTCTTTTGGAACTTGGTGGCAAATGCAGGGGGCGGGGCCAAAGTGACCAACCGGTACCACAACATGGAGGCCACCAGTTGGTTTATGACCAGCGCTCGGCCCCTGGAGGAAAGCACTCGGAGCAGTCCTGTCCAGCGCCCCAACCGAGCGGTGACTTTCGCCTCCAACTCCTGCCAGTTTGCCAGTCAGGCTTCCTCAGCGGGGCTAAGGTGAACTCCCAGATAGAGGAGGTGCGTGGTGCTCCACGCAAAAGGTGTCAACCCCTCCGGAAGGGAGTCCACCTGCCACTGACCCACCAGGAGACCGGAACATTTCTCCCAATTGATCCTCACGGAGCATGCGGCAGAATAGGTCTGCTGGCAGTCGCTCATCCTCCGCAAGTCAATGGCATCTGTGACCGTGAGGAGCACGTCGTCGGCGTAAACCGAGAGGACGACCCGCATGGCCGGCTCGCGCAGAGCCAATCCCGTCAACCTCCTGCGAAGCAGGCACAGGAAGGGCTCCACGCAGATGGTATACAATTGGCCGGACATGGGGCACCCCTGACGCACTCCTCTCCCAAAGTGAAGGGTCGCCGTCAAGGACCCGTTAACTTTGAATACACACTCTGCGGCGGCGTATAAAAGTCGGACCCGGGCCACGAAATGCGGCCCGAGTCCGAAAGCGCGCAGAGTCCCGAAAAGGTATTCATGATCCACCCTGTCGAACGCCTTCCCCTGATCGAGGGAGAGAAAGGCGACCGACTGACCAGTCCTCTGGGAAAGATGGATCAGGTCCCGGACCAGGTGGATGTTGTCCTGGATGGACCGGCCTGGGACCGTGTAGGACTGGTCGGGGTGGATCATGTGGGCCAGCACGGAGCCCAGGCGGGTAGACATAGCCCGGGCAAAGATCTTATAATCCGTGCTGAGGAGGGAGACCAGGCGCCAGTTTTTAAGCAGGCGGAGATCGCCCCTCTTCGGCAGCAGGACGATGACTGCCCTGCGCCACGAGAGGGGCATCTCCCCAGTCGCCAGGCGTTCCCCCATGACCCGCGCGTAATCGTCCCCCAGGATGTCCCAGAACACCCTGAGGAACTCCACGGTCAACCCATCCAGCCCTGGGGATTTGCCCCTCGAGAGCTGCTGGAAGGCGCCAGTCAGCTCCGCCAACGTGAGCGGAGCCTCCAATCCTTCGGCGCCCTCCGGGCTGACCTGCAACAGGTCCTGCCATAAAACTCTGCACGTGTCCTCGCCGGACGGATCCGGAGAGAACAACGCACTGTAATACGTCCGGATCAGGAGGCCCATTCCCTCCGGATCCGTGATGGAGGATCCGTCGTCGGCCAGCAGCTCAACGAGCTGCTTACGGACCCCCCGCCATTTTTCCAGCGGGTAGAAGGGTGAGGCATGGTCCAAATCTTCAAGGATCTGGATCCGCGACCTCACGTACACGCCTCGGGATCCTATGAGCTGCAGGTCCCTCAGCGCGCCCTTCTTCTCTTTGTACGCCTGCCACAGGGCCAGGTCCGCGACGGCATGACCGAGGCGGGACTCCAAGTCGAGCACCTCCCTCTCAAGGCGCCCGATCTTGGCTTCCCGCCTCTTGGTCGACCCCTTCGCGTACTCCTGACACGAGACGCGGATGTGAGTCTTGCCCACATCCCACCATAGCCTCAAGGAGGGGAAGCCCCCCTGCATCCTTCTCCAGTCGCCCAGAATCGACAGAACGAGTCCCGAAATCGCTCGTCCTCCAGCAGCCGGTTGTTAAAGTGCCAGTACGCGGACCCTGCCCACGTGCGGAGCGGAGTGAACTCCGCCCACACCAGGCGGTGGTCCGAGCACGGCACCAGCCGCATGGAGGCCGCCGAGACGCGGGAGACGTACGCCTGCGAAAAGTAGAGGCGGTCGATTTGGGACCCTCCTCCTCCAGACCTCCACGTGAAGGCGCTGGAGTCGGGATGGAGATTCCGCCAGACGTCCACCAAGTTAAGGGAGCTGATCAGTCCCTTCAACTTCTCCACCGACGTTTGGCCGCGCTGGGGACCGGAGCGATCCCCCACCTCGAGGGTGCAGTTAAAATCCCCCCCGAGGATGATGCACTCGCCGCTATCGATGGAGCTCAAGAGAGCGGACACTTCTTCAAAGAAGCACGCTTGCAACGCGCCAGGCCTGGGCGCGTACACGTTCACAAAGTGGAGCGGCACGCTACACAGGCAAACGGCGAGGTGGAGCAAGCGGCCCGGCACTAGCTCCTTGACCCCCAAGATCTCCGGCTGAAATGTCGGGGCCAACAAGATAGCCACCCCACTAGAAATACGGGTGAGGTGACTCATGTAGACCCCACGCTGCCACTCCAGGAGCCAGGTGGCTTCGTCTCCCGGAACGGTGTGGGTTTCCTGCAGAAAGCTCACTGCGTATCTCCCTTCCCTGAGGACTGAGAAATTGTGAAATCTGCGGTGAGACCCCCTGCTGCCGTTGATGTTGAGGCTGGCTATGGTTATCTTCATGTCAAAGGTACTTAAAACCCGTCACCAACAGCTCACTGTGAGGAGGGAGTGGAAGTGCACCTGGCCTTCCACTCCCCCAGCAACCCATTGAGGAACACATTAAAACGGCACCTCTCAACCAGTTTCACGCCCGCGTGCTTGCCCGCTTTCTTCAGGGCGGCACGGACGGACTGTATGATCAGTGCCAGATTCGACCAATGGCCGAGGGCCAGCTGAACTTTATCGCGGCAACCCCTGCAAGCCGCGAGGAAATCCCGGAGTTCCGTCGTGGGGATGAGAGGAGATTCAGTGGGAGGCACGAGGGACTCCACCACCTCACTGGTGTTGGAATAAAGATCATCCTCCATGCCCCACACCGAACCCCCATCCTCCTCTGGGTCGTCACCACCAGCGGCCGACACATCCACCATACACTGTGGGGCGGACGTCCTGGCCACGCCAGCTGAACCCGCCTCCGTCACGATCCCACCCGCGATCGATGGCGGAGGAGTCCGCTCTGGGTTCTATTGTGAAACTGGAGCCTGTGGGTACCAGCAGTCCAGGACCCCCCTCCACCTCCGTCCCCAGGCCAATGAGTGGTCCAGGGGAGACAGAAGTTCCCGACTCCGGAAATCCAGCCGGAGCCGAGGCCGGAGGCGGAGAGAGGAGGCCATCTCCCGCTCCGCCACCACCCACAGGCCCAGCAGATGGTGCAGCATTCTCAGTTATAACCGGGTCGGGTGTCTCCTGGTTGGTGGTGGACTCCGGCTGGGAGGGCCGACCCTTTGGGGCCCCGTCCTCCCCTCTACTCAGGGCACCCGACCCAGTGGCAGTGGCAGAATGGGCGGCGTCCCCAGGCTCCCCCACAACAAGCAGGGCTCCACTGGCTTCCCCTGGAGGGGCCACACGTACAGGTATCTCCCCCTCCACTCCATCCTGAGGAATAGGGAGCTCCTGCCCAGACTTTGCAGCCTTGATGTTGGTGGTGGCGGTAGGGGAAACCTGGGGACCTGAAACAGGAGACAGCTCCCCTCCAACAGATGGACCCTGCGCCTCAGGGCCCCTTGTCACCTCTGTGGAGGGGTGCCTTCTCCTCTTTTTCCCAGTTGGGTGCAGAGGCTCAGAGACCTCCATATCATCAGAGGCCTCCGCCTCCGCACTCTCCTTTTTCTTATTCACCCTGGGCCTGAGCCCAGCCCTGGGGCAAGTTGACTCCCCGAGATCGGGCTTTGTGCTGAGCTCAGACTCGGGTTGTGTCAATTTGTCCAGGGAACGCGCCTCTCGACGTTTATTTTTCCTCCGCGCCTTCCTTCCACTTGGACGGGCACCCTCCTCCCTGCTGGAGGCCGTGAAAACCACAGCCTCCGGTACCGACTGAATGGTATCTGGTAGAGGTGTGGTGGGGGGGGGGGGGGGTGGGAGGAGGTGTAGCGGTGCCACCCTGGGCCGCCGAGTTGGAGTTGGCAGCTGAGAGGTTGGGGCAGTTCTTACGAACATGCCCCACCCCCTTACAGACATGGCACCGCACCCCATCCAAGGTCCAGAAGAAGCGGTAGGCCGTCCCCTGGAACTCTGTATTGAAGTGGCCCTCTGTCACCTCCTCCCGCGCCAGCTGCATGAATAGCTGGCGGCGGAAGGAGTACACGTGTCGGAGGCTGTTCTCCCGAAGACCGAGCGGGACTGGGGTGAGCCCCGTCTTTACCTCCCCCAGATGGTGCAGGTGGGGAAGGAGGAGCTCACCAGGAATGAAGGGCGGGACGTTGGATGAAATGACCCTTTGCGCAGTGGCCTCCAGGAGGTCCACTGGCAGAAAGGTCCCGCCCACGGTGAGCCCGTTGTTCAGAGCCAGGGACACCGCCCACTCAGTCTTCAGGAAAAACACTGCCTTCCCGTACATTTTAGAGGCTGCAACAATGGCCGAAGGGCTGACAACCTCGGCCATTGCTTTCACGCATGCCTCTATAGTCATGTTCGGGTGGACGTAGCTCTTGACCCCATGCTTCGATGTTATTAATGCAAACGGTGACGGGGCAACAGGTGCAGCTGCAGCAGCCGCAGCAGCATATGTACGGGAAGGCCCCGCCACCGGCGAAGGAGGGCTTGCCATGGGGTCTAAGAGCCACGTCCACCCCCAAGAAGCAAAGCAATTTTACACAATTGAAACAAAACAAACAAACTTTAAACAAAGTGGAGTGGGAGTAGAGGAGGATGGGGTAGGATAGTAAAGGAAAAAGGGGAGGAAAGGTGACTGAGGCGACTGAGTGGAGGAAGGGAGAGAAAGGCTGAAAGGGATGTTTGATCCAACTGCCAGTTGGAGCACCTTTGTAACAATTAGTCCAAAACTGTTTGCTGTCTTCCAGTTGGGGGAGGCTTCTTCGCCCGGGACGGCTGGAGCCGCCCGGTACTCTCCTCTTCTGCTTTTAACAAAACAGTCTTCACCCGGGCAACTCCAGCTGTCCCGAGCAGGCAGTTGGGGTGGGGAGGGAGCTCCCTATGTGCAAGCACCAATACAAATACAGGGGCCCCCTACTGGATTTGGCAGCCCCAGCCAAGTCTTCTGGCTTTTCTCCCTCCCCCAAACAGTCCAAACTTAAGAGTTCTTCAGGTGCCCTGACACCCACCTCTCCAAAACAATTGCAGCCTTCCTTGATGGTTTCTCTCCACTCTGCATTCACCTCTCTCCACTTTCTCCAATTACTCCAGTCTCCTCTCTCCAGTTGCTGCAGCACAGGTGCAGCTGCTCCCCCTAATTGCTGGCAGGAAGTGTTCCAAATTGCCCAGCCAATCCCAGTGCTGTACCTGTCCTGGGAGTGTTTGATGGGGGACAGTGCAGAGGGAGATTTACTCTGTATCTGACCCATTTTTTTTTTTTAACAAGTTTTTCAAAAATTTATTTGTGTTCTTTACAAATTTTTTGCCTTCGCATTACAACATACTACTTTTTACAGTTTCGGGTTGGTTTCCTCCATTCGGAAATTCTGACTTTGGTGCTTTCAGTTTGACATCAACCCATCAAGTAACCCGGCAATTTCATTCTCATGAAAACTCTGGCCATGAAGAAGCTCAACAGGACACTGACGAATCCAATGAACAAAAGCAGGAACCTATTCAGTTTTGGAATGTTGGGGGCATTTGAGCGATCCAAGATTATGAACCCTAGACCTAACCCATGCTGTACCTGCCCTGGGAATGTTTCCAGTAAGGGGGAAGAATTTGCGATCAGGAACACTGGTGGATTTCCAGCTTCTACAGGCCAGATATAGGGACCAATTGTGGCCTCCTTCTCCCACATAATGCTCCCCTCCCCCTCCTCAGATCCTTCATTCTCCCCTCTTCTTCTGCCCAACCCATCATCCTCCCTCCCTACCCACCTCCCCCCTCCTCCCCCCTCCTCCTGTCCATTATTCTCCTTTGAAATTGTTTGCATTATATTCACTGCCAAGCAGAATTTCTTCTGATGTCTCGCACTGAGGGTGCAGTGATTGAAAAAACTGCACCTTTTATAAACTGAGTCCCATGTTAGGCAATCACTCCATCCTATGATCAGCGAGGGGTTGAACTGTACTCTTTCTGCACAAACCTCGCAGTCACTCACCCAGTCACAGTAACTGGAGGAGGAGGATCAGACAGCAGAATCACAAAGAGTCACTGGGAGAGAGAGAGAGCGGGGTCACTGAGAAAGAGAGAGGAGAGACTGGAATCACTGGGACAGAGAGAGAGAGATGGAGTCCGGGGTCACTAGGATGAGGCGGTGGCGGAGTGGTATTGTCACTGGGCTAGTAATCCAGAGACCCAGGGTATACAAACACATAGAACATAGAACATACAGCACAGAACAGGCCCTTCGGCCCACAATGTTGTGCCGATCCTTTGTCCTCTGTCAAGGACAATTTAATCTATACCCCATCATTCTCCTTTATCCATATACCTATCCAAAAGCCTTTGAATTAGACACATGAATTAGGAGCAGGAGTAGGCCACTCGGCCCCTCGAGCCTGCTCCGCCATTCAATAAGTTCATGGCTGATCTGATTACTCCACATTTCCACCGACCCCCAAAAACCTTACACCCCCTTGCTTATCAAGAATCTATCTACCTCTGCCTTAAAAATATTGCTTAAAAGTATTGCTCTGGGAACCTGGGTTCGAATCCCACCACAGCAGAAGGTGGAATTTGAATTTAATTAATAAATCTGGAATTAAAAGTTAGTCTAATGATGGCCATGAAACCATTGTCGATTGTTGTAAAAACCCATCTGGTTCACTAATGTCCTTTAGGGAAGGAAATCTGCTGTCCTTACCTGGTCTGGCCTACATGTGACTCCAGACCGACAGTAATGTGGTTAACTCTTACATGCCCTCTGAAATGACCTAGCAAGCCATTCAGTTGTATAAAACCGATACAAAGTCAATCAGGAATGAAACCAGGCGGACCACCTGGCATCGACCAAGGCACCGGAAACGACAACGGCAAACTCAGCCCTGTCGACCCTGCAAAGTCCTCCTTACTAACATCTGGGGGCTTGTGCCAAAGTTGGGAGAGCTGTCCCACAGACTAGTCAAGCAACAGCCTGACATAGGCAGACTCACAGAATCATCAATGACAATGTCCCAGACACTGCCATCACCATCCCACTGGCAGGACAGACCCAGCAGAAGTGGTGGCACAGTGGTATACAGTCGGGAGGGAGTTGCCCTGGGAGTCCTCAACATCGACTGCGGACTCCATTAAGTCTCATGGCATCAGGTCAAACATGGGCAAGGATATCTCCTGCTGATTACCACTCACAGCCACCCCCTCAGCTGATGAGTCAGTACTCCTCCATGTTGAACACCACTTGGAGGAAGTACTGAGGGTGGCAAGGGCGCAGAATGAACTCTGGGTGGGGGACTTCAATGTCCAACACCAAGAGTGGCTCGGTAGCACCACTACTGACCGAGCTGGCCGAGGCCTAAAGGACATAGCTGCTAGACTGGGTCTGCGGCAGGTGGTGAGGGAACCAAGAGGGAAAAACATACTTGACTTCATCCTCACCCATCTGCCTGTCGCAGATGCATCTGTCCATGACAGTATTGGTAGGAGTGATCACCGCACAGTCGTTGTGGAGACGAAGTCCTGCCTTCACATTGAGGATACCCTCCATTGTGCTGTGTGATACTACCCCACCATGCTAAATGGGATAGATTTCGAACAGCTCTAGCAATGCAAAACTGGGCATCCATGAGGCGCTGTGGGCCATCAGCAGCAGCAGAATTTTACTCAACCACAATCTGTAACCTCATGGCTTGGCATATCCCCAACTCTACTATTACCATCAAGCCAGGAGGCCAACCCTGGTTCAAACTCTATAACTCTATGACTCTCATGAAGAGTGCAGGAGGGCATGCCAGGAGCAGCACCAGGCATACCTCAAAATGAGGTGTCAACCTGATGAAGCTACAACCCAGGACTACATGTGTGCCAAACAGTGTAAGCAGCATGCGATAGACAGAGCTAAGCGATCCCACAACCAACTGATCAGATCTAAGGTCTGCAGTCCTGCCACATCCAGCCGTGAATGATGGTGGACAATTAAACAACTAACTGGAGGAGGTGGCTCCACAAATATCCCCATCCTCAATGATGGGGGAGCCCAGCACATCAGTGCAAAAGATAAGGCTGAAGTATTTGCAACAATCTTCAGCCAGAAGTGCTGTGTTGATGATCCATCTCAGCCTCCTCCTGAAGTTCCCAGCATCACAGATGCCAGACTTCAGCCAATTCGGTTCACTCTGCGTAATATCAAAAAAACACTGAAGGCATGGATGCTGCAAAGGCTATGGGTCCTGACAATATTCCGGCAATAGTACTGAAAACCTGTGCTCTAGAACTTGCCGTGCCCCTAGCCAAGCTGTTCCAATACAGCTGCAACACTGGTACCTACCAGACAATGTGGAAAATTGCCCAGGTATGTCCTGTACACAAAAAGCAGGACAAGTCCAACCCGGCCAATTACCACCTCATCAGCCTACTCTCAATCATCAGTAAAGTGATGGAAGGTATCATCAGCAGTGCCATCAAGCGGCACTTGCTTAGCAATAACTTGCTCAGTGACGCTTAGTTTGGGTTCCACCAGGGTCACTCAGCTCTTGACCTCATTACAGCCTTGGTTCAAACATGGACAAAAAAGCTGAACTCAAGAGGTGAGGTGAGAGTGACTGCCCTTGACATCAAGGCAGCATTTGACCGAGTATGGCATCAAGGAGCCCTAGCAAAACTGAAGTCAATGGGAATCAGGGGGAAAACTCTCTGCTGGTTGGAGTCATGCCTAGCGCAAAGGAAGATGGTTGTGGTTGTTGGAGGTCAATCATCTGAGCTCCAGGACATCACTGCAGGAGTTCCTCGAGAGACCATGATCACGGTGGGGGAGGGAGAGGGAGACCAGAGTCACTGTGGGAAGAGAGATTGGGGTCACTGGGAGAAAGAGAGAGATTGGGGTCACTGGGAGAAAGAGAGAGTTTGGGGTCACTGGGAGAGAGAGAGAGATTGGGGTCACTGGGAGAGAGAGAGAGATTGGGGTCACTGGGAGAAAGAGAGAGAGATTGGGGTCACTGGGAGAAAGAGAGAGAGATTGGGGTCACTGGGAGAGAGAGAGAGATTGGGGTCACTGGGAGAAAGAGAGAGATTGGGGTCACTGGGAGAAAGAGAGAGATTGGGGTCACTGGGAGAGAGAGAGAGATTGGGGTCACTGGGAGAAAGAGAGAGATTGGGGTCACTGGGAGAAAGAGAGAGATTGGGGTCACTGGGAGAGAGAGATTGGGGTCACTGGGAGAGAGAGAGAGATTGGGGTCACTGGGAGAAAGAGAGAGATTGGGGTCACTGGGAGAAAGAGAGAGATTGGGGTCACTGGGAGAGAGAGAGGGATACTGGAGTCTCGGGGGGAGAAAGAGAGAGAGAGAGAGAGAACAGGGTCACTGGGAGAGAGAGAGAGAGACCTGGGATTTTCTACAGCTGTTCCTCCTCAAGTTTGTTTAGACGCTGAGGTTAATTGTTTATTTAATATCACAGTTTGCAACATATCATCAAATCCTGGAAAGATTTTTTTTGGAGGAGAGGATTTTTTTTAATGCTCAGTTATTGATTTTCGAAATCGAGAAAAGGTTGGAATAAGAACCAAACTCAGGTTGAGAGTGGTTAGCCATCAAACTGGTTGGCTGGGTGTTTCTCACAGTTTGAGTGGAAAGGGTATGAAGATAGCTCTCAGCCAGAGTCACACTGCACCCAGAGCTTCGAAACACCATCACAGCATCAGTCTGACAACATGGCTGAGAATCAGCCACACTCTCCGATCGTGATGCAACCTCCAGCAATTACAGATTAATCCAATAAACCCAGGAGAATAATCAACATAACATAAAAAATATCTTCGACAGCACCTTCCAAACCCGCGACCTCGACCACTGAGAAGGACAAGGGCAGCAAATGCATGGGAACACCACCACCTGCAAGTTCCCCTCCAAGCCACACACCATCCTGACTTGGAACTATATCACCGTTCCTTCACTGTCACTGGGTCAAAATCCTGGAACTCCCTTCCTAACAGCACTGTGGGTGTACCTACCCCACATGGACTGCAGTGGTTTAAGAACCACCACCTTCTCAAGGGCAATTATGAATGAGCAATAAATGCTGGCCGAGCCAGTGATGCTCACTTCCTGAGAATGAATTTTTTAAAAATTGCATACTCTCTGTCACACACACACACTCTCACATGCTCATACACACATAAACCATCTCTCTCACACACGCACATGCACCCACAGACCACAGATACACACACTCGTGCACACACGCACACTAGCGCTCACTCCCGCACACGCGTGCGCACACACAGATTCCCAGAAACATGAATACACAGAGGACAGAAGGCAATAATCAATTGGACATGTGGACACAGAGAGACAAACGGTTTTGAAATTTATTTTCATCGCTCCAGTTGAACTGCTGAAGCTTCCAAATGGATGTTCAGTTGGAGCAGAGTTGGTTCCCTACATGCTGTCTATAGGTATCAGCATCATTCGAAGACAATCAGTGAACAGCCACCTCCCCGTCAATGTCCCTCGGACCGAGGGATTGAATGAATGCTGTTGTGACTGCCAGCTGTCCAGAAGGATTTAGAAACAGAGCACAGTTGGAATGCTGGGTCATGCACACTCAGTACAGGAATGCACTGAAGGCCTAATAAGCACTTCTCCAAAATAAACCACATTCCATGGCACACTTACTGTCTCACCCATGCTCATTCATCACTCATTTCTCGTCAACCCATATACAAAGAAAAGTGCATTAATTTGCCGACGGCCTCCCTGTGACTCAGTGCAGCCAAACTATACACAAACCCATACCGCAGTACTGTACCCCACTGGTAAACAATGACAGGCCCATACCCCAGTGTAATACAGTGACAGAACTGTACCCACCAGTACTGTACCCCAGTGTTATACAGCGACAGACCTGTACCCAACAGTACTGTACCCCAGTGTTATACAGCGACAGACCTGTACCCACCAGTACTGTACCCCAGTGTTATCCAGTGACAGATCTGTCCTCACCAGTACTGTACTCATGTTATACAGTGACAGACCTGTACCCACCAGTACTGTGCCCCAGTGTTATACAGTGATAGAACTGTCCTCACCAGAACTGTACCCCAGTGTTATACAGTGACAGACCTGGACCCAACAGTATTGTACCCCAGTGTTATACAGTGACAGACCTGTCCTCACCAGTACTGTACCCATGTTATACAGTGACAGACCTGTCCCCACCAGTACTGTACCCCAGTGTTATCCAGTGACAGACCTGTCCTCACCAGTACTGTACCCATGTTATACAGTGACAGACCTGTACCAACAGTACTGTATCCCAGTGTTATACAGTGACAGACCTGTCCTCATCGGTACTGTACCCCAGTGTTATACAGTGACAGACCTGTCCCCACCAGTACTGTGCCCCAGTGTTATACAGTGATAGAACTGTCCTCACCAGAACTGTACCCCAGTGTTATACAGTGACAGACCTGGACCCAACAGTATTGTACCCCAGTGTTATACAGTGACAGACCTGTCCTCACCAGTACTGTACCCATGTTATACAGTGATAGAACTGTCCTCACCAGAACTGTACCCCAGTGTTATACAGTGACAGACCTGTACCCACCAGTACTGTACCCCAGTGTTATACAGTGACAGACCTGTATTCACCACTACTGTACCCCAGTGTGATACAGTGACAGACCTGTATTCACCAGTACAGTACCACACTGTTACACAGTGACAGACCTGTACCCACCAGTACTGTACCCCAGTGTTATACAGTGACAGACCTATCCCCACCAGTACTGTACCCAGTGTTACACAGTGACAGACCTGTTCCAACCAGTACTGTACCCCAGTGTTATACAGTGACAGACCTGTCCTCACCAGTAGTGTACCCATGTTAGACAGTGACAGACCTGTACCCAACAGTACAGTACCCCAGTGTTATATAGTGACAGACCTGTCCTCACCACTACTGTACCCCAGTGTTATGCAGTGACAGACCTGTACCCGCCACTACTGTACCCCAGTGTTATGCAGTGACAGACCTGTACCCACCAGTACTGTACCCCAGTGTTATACAGTGCCAGACCTGTCCTCACCACTACTGTACCCCAGTGTTATGCAGTGACAGACCTGTACCCGCCAGTACTGTACCCCAGTGTTATGCAGTGACAGACCTGTACCTGCCAGTACTGTACCCCAGTGTTATACAGTGACAGACCTGTACCCACCAGTATTGTACCCCAGTGTTATACAGTGACAGACCTGTCCCCACCGGTACTGTACCCCAGTGTTATACAGTGACAGACCTGTACCCACCACTACTGTACCCCAGTGTAATACAGTGACAGACCTGTAACCACCAGTACTGTACCCCAGTGTTATACAGCAACAGATCTGAATTCACCAGTACTGTACCCCAGTGTTATACAGTGACAGACCTGTACCCACCAGTACTGTACCCCAGTGTTATACAGTGACAGACCTGTACCCAACAGTACTGTACCCCAGTGTTATACAGTGACAGACCTGTATTCACCAGTACTGTACCCCAGTGTTATACAGTGACAGACCTGTACCCAACAGTACTGTACCCCAGTGTTATACAGTGACAGACCTGTACCCACCAGTACTGTACCCCAGTGTTATACAGTGACAGACCTGTACCCACCAGTACTGTACCCCAGTGTTATACAGTGACAGACCTGTATTCACCACTACTGTACCCCAGTGTTATACAGTGACAGACCTGTATTCACCAGTACTGTACCACACTGTTACACAGTGACAGACCTGTACCCACCAGTCCTGTACCCCAGTGTTATACAGGGACAGACCTATCCCCACCAGTACTGTACCCAGTGATACACAGTGACAGACCAGTACCCAACAGTACTGTACCCCAGTGTTATACAGTGACAGATCTGTACCCACCAGTACTGTACCCCAGTGTTATACAGTGACAGACCTGTACCCACCAGTACTGTACCCCAGTGTTATACAGTGTCAGACCTGTCCTCACCACTACTGTACCCCAGTGTTATGCAGTGACAGACCTGTCCTCACCAGTACTGTACCCCAGTGTTATACAGTGACAGACCTGTCCCCACCAGTACTGTACCCCAGTGTTATACAGTGACAGACCTGTCCTCAACAGTACTGTACCCCAGCGTTGCAAGTGACAGACCTGTACCCAACAGTATTGTACCCCAGTGTTATACAGTGACAGACCTGTCCCCACCAGTACATGTACCCCAGTGTTATACAGTGACAGACCTGTCCTCACCAGTACTGTACCCGTGTTGCAAGTGACAGACCTGTACCCACCAGAACTGTACCCCAGTGTTGTACAGTGACAGACCTGTATTCACCACTACTGTACCCCAGTGTTATACAGTGACAGACCTGTACCCACCAGTACTGTACCCCAGTGTTATACAGTGACAGACCTGTATTCACCACTACTGTACCCCAGTGTTATACAGTGACAGACCTGTATTCACCAGTACTGTACCACACTGTTACACAGTGACAGACCTGTACCCACCAGTCCTGTACCCCAGTGTTATACAGTGACAGACCTGAACCCACCAGTACTGTACCCCTGTGTTGCACAGTGACAGACCTGTACCCAACAGTGTATCCCAATGTTATACAGTGACCGACCTGTTCCCACCAGTACTGTACCCGTGTTATACAGTGGCAGACCTGTACCCATGAGTACTGCACCCCAGCGTCATGCAGTGACAGACCTGTACACAACAGAACTGTACCCCAGTGTTAAATAGTGACAGTCCTGTACCCACCCGTACTGTACTCCAGTGTTAGAGTGACAGACCTATATCCACCAGTACTGAACCTGTATTATACAGTGACAGACCTGTCCCCAACAGTACTGTACCCCAGTGTTATATAGTGACAGACCTGTCCTCACCACTAATGTACCCCAGTGTTATGCAGTGACAGACCTGTACCCACCAGTACTGTACCCCAGTGTTATACAGTGCCAGACCTGTCCTCACCACTACTGTACCCCAGTGTTATGCAGTGACAGACCTGTACCCGCCAGTACTGTACCCCAGTGTTATGCAGTGACAGACCTGTACCTGCCAGTACTGTACCCCAGTGTTATACAGTGACAGACCTGTACCCACCAGTATTGTACCCCAGTGTTATACAGTGACAGACCTGTCCCCACCGGTACTGTACCCCAGTGTTATACAGCAACAGATCTGAATTCACCAGTACTGTACCCCAGTGTTATACAGTGACAGACCTGTACCCACCAGTACTGTACCCCAGTGTTATACAGTGACAGACCTGTACCCAACAGTACTGTACCCCAGTGTTATACAGTGACAGACCTGTATTCACCAGTACTGTACCCCAGTGTTATACAGTGACAGACCTGTACCCAACAGTACTGTACCCCAGTGTTATACAGTGACAGACCTGTACCCAACAGTACTGTACCCCAGTGTTATACAGTGACAGACCTGTACCCACCAGTACTGTACCCCAGTGTTATACAGTGACAGACCTGTATTCACCACTACTGTACCCCAGTGTTATACAGTGACAGACCTGTATTCACCAGTACAGTACCACACTGTTACACAGTGACAGACCTGTACCCACCAGTCCTGTACCCCAGTGTTATACAGGGACAGACCTATCCCCACCAGTACTGTACCCAGTGATACACAGTGACAGACCAGTACCCAACAAAACTGTACCCCAGTGTTATACAGTGACAGATCTGTACCCACCAGTACTGTACCCCAGTGTTATACAGTGACAGACCTGTACCCACCAGTACTGTACCCCAGTGTTATACAGTGACAGACCTGTCCTCACCACTACTGTACCCCAGTGTTATGCAGTGACAGACCTGTCCTCACCAGTACTGTACCCCAGTGTTATACAGTGACAGACCTGTCCTCACCACTACTGTACCCCAGTGTTATACAGTGACAGACCTGTACCCACCAGTATTGTACCCCAGTGTAATACAGTGACAGACCTGTCCCCACCAGTACTGTACCCCAGTGTTATACAGTGACAGACCTGTCCTCAACAGTACTGTACCCCAGTGTTGCAAGTGACAGACCTGTACCCAACAGTATTGTACCCCAGTGTTGTACAGTGACAGACCTGTACCCACCAGAACTGTACCCCAGTGTTATACAGTGACAGACCTGAACCCACCAGTACTGTACCCCTGTGTTGCACAGTGACAGACCTGTACCCAACAGTGTATCCCAATGTTATACAGTGACAGACCTGTTCCCACCAGTACTGTACCCGTGTTATACAGTGGCAGACCTGTACCCATGAGTACTGCACCCCAGTGTTATGCAGTGACAGACCTGTACACAACAGAACTGTACCCCAGTGTTAAATAGTGACAGTCCTGTACCCACCCGTACTGTACCCCAGTGTTAGAGTGACAGACCTATATCCACCAGTACTGAACCTGTATTATACAGTGACAGACCTGTCCCCAACAGTACTGTACCCCAGTGTTATACAGTGAGAGACCTACACCGACCAGTACTGTAACCCAGTATTATACATTGACAGACCTGTCCCCACCAGTACTGTACGCCAGTGTGAGAAATGACAGACCTGTACCTACCAGTGCTGTATCCTAGTGTTATACAGTGACAAACCTATACCCACCAGCATGTACCCGGTGTCTACAGCGATGGACCCGTACCCACCAGTACTGTCCCCCAGTGTTATGAATGCCAGACCTGTACCCACCAATGCTGTACCCCAGTGTTATACAGTGACAGACCTGTACCCACCAGTGCTGTATTCCAGGGTTGCGACAAAATATCAGTAGATGTGGGAATGGTAGATGTAATGGATAGGATGAAAATTGACTGGCAGGATTTACTGGAAAGGCTGGCTACGCTTAGTATGGATAAGTCACCTGGTCCAGATGGTTTGCATCCCAGGCTCCTAAAGGAGGTGGGGATGGAGATAGTGGAAGGGCTTGCCATAATCTTCCAATATTCCCTGGATATGGGGGAAGTGCCAGAGGATTGGAGAATGGTAAGTGTGATCTCCTTATTCAAAAGAGTGTGTAGAGACAGTCCTAGCAACAACAGGCCAGTTTGTTTAACATCAGTAGTTGGTAAGTGATGCTGAGAATATGTTTCCACTAGTGGGGGAATCTCGAACTAGGGGACATAGTTACAGAATAAGGGGTCACACATTTAAAACTGAGATGCGAAGGAATTTCTTCTCTCAGAAGGTGGTAAATCTCTGGAATTCTTTACCTCACAGGAGTTGTGGAGGCTAGGTCATTAAATGTATTTAAGGAGGAGGTAGATAGATTTTTGAAATCTCGGGGAGTCGAGGGTTATGCGGAGCAGGCCCAAAAGAGGTGTTGAGGCCTGGGACAGATCAGCCATGATCTTATTGAATGGCGGGGCAGGCTTGAGGGGCTGAATGGCCTACTCCTGTTCCTATTTCTTATGTTCTTATTTTCTAAGGGTTTAGAAACAATAATCAGGGACAAAATCAACAGGCACTTGGAGAAGTTTGAGTTAATTAAGGATTTTAGATTAGAGATACAGCACTGAAACAGGCCCTTCAGCCCACCGAGTCTGTGCCAAACATCAACCACCCATTTATACTAATCCTACACTAATCCCATATTCCTACCAAACATCCCCACCTGTCCCTATATTTCCCTACCACCTACCTATACTAGTGACAATTTATAATGGCCAATTTACCTATCAACCTGCAAGTCTTTTGGCTTGTGGGAGGAAACCGGAGCACCCGGAGAAAACCCACGCAGACACAGGGAGAACTTGCAAACTCCACACAGGCAGTACCCAGAATCGAACCCGGGTCCCTGGAGCTGTGAGGTTGCGGTGCTAACCACTGCGCCACTGTGCCACAAGGATAGCCAGCAAGGATTTGTAAAAGGCACATCATGCTTGACTAGTCTAACTGAATTTTTTGATCAAGTAGCAGAGAAGGTTGATGAAAGGAATGCAGTGGATGTTGTTTATAAAGATTTTGATAGGGTATCACATAGAAAGCTGGTTAACAAAATTGAGACTCATGGAATAGGAGGGGCATTGTCCAATTGGATTAAAAAATGGCTTAAGGGCTGAAAACAGTGAGTTGTGGTAAATGGTTGTCTTTTAGACTGTAGGTTGATAGACCCCCAGGGTTAGTACTGGGACCACTGTTATTTTGATAAATATAAAAGACTTGGATATTGGGATAGAGAGTAACATTTCAAAATTTGCCAATGATACCAAACTTGGAGGTGTGGCAAACAGTGAGGATGATACAAATCGGCTGCAACAGGACATAGATAGGCTAACAGAATGGGCAGACAGGTGACAGATGAAATTTAATACAGAGAAGTGTAAGGTGATGCATTTTGGCAGAAGGGATGGGGAAAGGTCATATTGACTTAATGGCACAGTTCTAAAGAGTGTGCAGGGGCAGAGGGACCTGGGGGTGCATGTGCATAGATCTTTGAAGGTGACAGGACATATTGAGAGAGTGGTTAATAAAGCATATGGGATCCTGGGCTTCATAAATAGAGGCATTGAGTACAAAAGCAGGGAAGTTATGCTGAACCTTTATAAAGCTCTGGTTAGGCCCCAACTGGATATTGTGTCTAGTTCTGGTCACCACACTTTTTAGGATGGATGTGAGGGTCCTTGAGAGGGTGCAGAGGAGATTTACCAGAATGGTTCCAGGGATGAGGGATTTTAGCTACAAGGTAAGGTTGGAAAAGCTGGGGTTGTTTTCCTTGGAACAAAGGAAATTGAGGGGAGATTTGATAGAGGTGTACAAGATTATGACAGGTTTGGATAAGGTAGACAAAGAAAACCTGTTCCCATTAGCTGATGGTACAAGAACTAGGGGACACAGATTGAAGCTTTTGTGCAAGAGATGCAGAGGGAATGTGAGGAAGAACTTTTTACACAGCGAGTGGTAATGACCTGGATTCGCTGCTTATGAGGGTGGTGGATGTGCAGATGATCAATAATTTCAAAAGGAAATATAGATGGACACTTGAAGAAAATATACTTGCAAGGCTACAGGAATAGAGCAGGAGAAGGGGACTGACTGGATTGCTTTACAGAGAGCCAGCATGGGCTCGATGGGCCAAATGGCCTCCTTCTGTGCTGTAAATGACTCTAAACTCGTCAAGCAACAGCCTGACAATCATACTTACATAATCATACCCTACAGCCAATGTCCCAGACTCCTCCATCACCATCCCTGGGTATCTCCTTTTCCACCGGCAGGACAGATCCACCAGAGGTGGCAGCACAGTGGTATACAGTTGGGAGGGAGTGGCCAGTGGAGTCCTCAACATTGACTTTGGAACCCATGAAGTCTCATGGCATCAGGTCAAGCATGGACAAGGAAACCTCCTGCTGATGAATCATTATTCCTCCATGTCGAACACCAATTGGAAGAAGCACTAAGGGTGGAAAGGGCACTGACTGTACTCTGGGTGGGGACTTCAATGTCCATCACCAAGAGTGGCTCGGCAGCACCACTACTGATTGGGCAGGCCGAGTCCTGAAGGACATGTCTGCCAGACTGGGCCTGGGGCAGGTGGTGAGAGACCCAATGCAAGGGAATAGCTTACCCGATTGCGTCCCCACCGGCACGTCAGTGCAAAAGACAAGGCTGAAACATCTGCAATCATCTTCAGCCAGAAGTGCCGAGTGGATGAACCATCTCAGCCTCCTTTTGAGGTCCCGACCAGCACAGGTGCAAGTCTTCAGCCAATTCGATTCACTCTGTGTGATATCAAGAAACAACTGAAGGCACTGGATACTGCAAAGGCTATGGGCCCTGACAACATTCAGGCTGTAGTACTGAAGACATGAGCTGCAAAACCAAACACACCCCTAGCCAAGCTGTTCCAGTGCAGCTACAACACTGGCATCTGCCCGACAATGGGCCAGTTCTGAAGAAGTGTCACTGACCTGAAACGTTAACTCTGCTTCTCTCTCCACAGCTGCTGCCGGACCTGCTGAGTATTTCCAGCATTTCTTGTCTTTGTTTCAGATTTCAGCATCTGCAGTATTTTACTTTTATTTTAAGATTAAATATATCTACTCTCTCAGCTTTGCTACAGAAGCCTGAGCTGAAACTGGGAGCAAGGGTGTCCCCAACAATAATATAAAGAGAGCTGTGCTCCCCCAATTTGAGTCAGTTTGCAATCACTGAATAACACTGCAACACTGGCGTTTTTTATATTCGTTCATGGGATGTGGGTGTCCCTGGCCAGGCCAACATTTATTGCCCATCCCTAATTACCCTTGAGAAGGTGGTGGTGAGCTGCCTTCTTGAACCGATGCAGTCCATGTGGGGTAGGTATACCCACAGTGCTGTTAGGAAGGGACTTCCAGGATTTTGACCCAGCGACAGTGAAGGAACGGTGATATAGTTCCAAGTCAGGATGGTGTGTGGTTTGGAGGGGAACTTGCAGGTGGTGATGTTCCCATGCATCTGCTGCTCTTGTAGATGGTACAGGGTGCGGGTTTGGAAGGTGCTGTCAAAGGAGCCTTGGAGAGTTGCTGCAGTGCATCTTGTAGATGGTACACACTGCTACCGCTGTGCGCCGGTGGTGGGGGGGAGTGAATGTTTGTGGATCTTGTGCCAGTCAAGCGGGCTGCTTTGTCCTGGATGGTGTCGAGCTTCCTGATTGTTGTTGGAGACGCACTCATGCAGGGAATTTATTTATTTATTTAGAGATACAGCACTGAAATTGGCCCTTTGGCCCACGGAGTCTGTGCCGACCATCAACCACCCATTTATACTAAGCCTGTCACTCTAGAATTGGCCTTTATAGCCACTCCAGGCGCTGCTCCACACACCACTGACCACCTCCAGGCGCTTACCCATTGTCTCTCGAGATAAGGAGGCCAAAGAAAACATTAATCCCATATTCCTACCACATCCCCACCTTCCCTCAATTTCCCTACCTATAATAGGGGCAATTTATCTATCAACCTGCAAGTCTTTTTGGGAGGAAACCAGAGCACCCGGCGAAAACCCACACAGTCACAGGGAGAACTTACAAACTCCGCACAAGCAGTACCCAGAATCGAACCCAGGTCGCTGGAGCTGTGAGGCTGCGGTGCTAACCACTGCGCCACTGTGCCGCCCTAAATGAGGGCAATGTAAATGTCAAAGGTGTACCGCGGTTGAGTAAGTAGCTGCACTGAGTGTGAAGAAGGGAGTATGGTAAGTGAGTGAATTTTAAGGGTTTAATCTCTCAAGACTAGTTTTTGTTTTGTTTACATCTAGCAATTAATTGAAATTCCTGTTTCAGTTAGGTTTCTTGCAGTTTTAAACAGGGGTATACTAACACTCTGAGAGTATCTGCAGATAGTTAATTAGGTAGCTAGCGTAAACTGGTTTCTGGGCTGTAGTAAAGCTCCAGCAGAGCTGACTCAGCATTGTTTACAGAGTATAAATTCAGGGGACTCTCAGTGCTGCCTGATTGCACAGAGGGTTAAGAAGGGAGTTTGGTAATTGAGGGAGTTCGGTAAGGAGGGGAACATAAATTAAGAAAATAAATTTGAGTGCACAGAGTGTAAAGTGGGAGATTGGTGCGTGAGGGAGGGGCTCTTTTCCTTTCTTTTTTCAGCCTCCAGTAGCTGCCTCTCTCTTTGACACAGGGGAAGAAGCTGATAGTGAGTAACTGGTAAGTTATTTTACTTTTCATTGTAATAAAAAGTTTTTAAAGTTACATTATGACAGGTCAGCTTGACCAAGTGAAATGTACATCCTGCGGTATGTGGGAAGTGATCAGCACACCACATGTCCTAGACCAGCACATCTGCAGGAAATGTCACCGGCTGCAGAAGCCTGAGCTCTGGGTTTCGGAACTCGAGCGGTGGCTGGAGTCACTGTTGTGCATCCACGAGGCAGAGGACTATGTGGATAGCATGTTTAGGGAGGTTGTCACACTGCAGTTTGGGAACATGCAGGCAGAGAGGGAATGGGTGACTGCCAGGCAGTCCAAGAGAACCAGGCAGGCAGTGCAGGAGTCCCCTGTGTCTATCTTGCTTGCTAATTGATTTTCCCTTTTGGATACTGGAGAAGCGATGGTTCCTCGGGGGAGTACAGCCAGAGCAGTCTGTGGCACCACGGGTGGCTCAGCTGCACAGGACGGGAGGAAGAAGAGTGGAAGAGCTATAGTGATATGGGATTTGACAGTCAGGGGATCAGACAGACATTTCTGTGGCAGTAAACGTGACTCCAGGATGGTGCGTTGCCTCCCTGGTGCCAGGGTCAAGGATGTCATGGAGCAGCTGCAGGACATCCTTCTGGAAGAGGGTGAACAGCCAGAGGTCGTGGTCCACAATGACATAGGTAGGAAGAGGGATGAGGTCCTGAAAGCAGATTTTAGGGAGGGAGGAAGGAAATTAAAAAGCAGGACCTCCAAACCAATAATCTCAGGATTACTCCCAGTGCCACATACATGCCAGTGAGCATAGGAATAGGAAGATTTATGGATTGAACACATGGCTGGAGAGTTGGTGTAGGAGGGGGGGTATCAGATTTCTGAGGCATTGGGACAGGTTCTGGGGCAGGTGGGACCTGTACAAGATGGACGGGCTACACCTTAACAGGACCGGAACTAATACCCTCGCAGGGAGATTTGCTAGTGCTGTTGGGGAGGGTTTAAACTAACTTGTTAGGGGGATGGGAACCTGAGGGATAGCTCAAATTGGAAGGAAGCAAAGCTGGTAACAGGAGGTAGAAAAGTAGCAAGTGACATTAGAAGGCAGGCAAAACAAAGGCGAGCATCAACGAGGATTAGAATGCAGAATAATGTCAAGAAGACAAGGTTAAGGTCACTCTACGTGAATGCACGCAGCATTCACAACAAAATAGATGATTTAAAGGCCCAAATAGAGGTAAATGTGTATGATCTAATTGCCATTACGGAAACGTAGCTACAGGATGACCAAGACTGAGAACTGAATATTCATAGATATTCGACATTTAGGGAGGACAGGCAAAAAGGAAAAGGAGGTGGTGTTGAACTGATAATAAGGGATGGGATCAGTGCATTAATAAGGGAGGATCTCAGATCGGAAGAAAAAAATTTGAAATCTGTTTGGGTGGAACAAAGAAACAGCAGGGGGAAGCAAACATTAGTAGGATTTGTTTATAGGCCACCAAACAATAGTGGTAGTATGGGGTATGGTATTAATCAGGAGGTTTGAGCAACATGTGGCATGGGTAATACAGTAATCATGGGTGATTTCAATCTGCATATAGACTGGGTAAACCTAATGAGCACTAATGCTGTGGAGGATGAGTTTACAGCAATTATATATTCCTTCAAGTCACAAAAACCCCAAAAGTAAAGGCAGTCAAGCATGGATAACAAAAAAAGGTAAGGGTTGTATAAGATTAAAAGAAAAGGCATATAAAATTGCCAGAAATTTATTTAGAGATACAGCACTGAAACAGGCCCTTCGGCCCACCAAGTCTGTGCCGACCATCAACCACCCATTTATACTAACCCTACAGTAATCCCATATTCCCTACCACCTACTTACACTAGGGGAAATTTACAACGGCCAATTTACCTATCACCTGCAAGTCTTTGGCTGTGGGAGGAAACCAGAGCACCCGAAGGAAACCCACACGGTCACAGGGAGAACTTGCAAACTCCACACAGGCAGCACCCAGAATCGAACCCGGGTCCCTGGAGCTGTGAGGCTGTGGTGCTAACCACTGCGCCACTGTGCCACCCCAGAAATATTAGTAAACCTAAGGATTGGTAAGATTTTAGAATACAGCAAAAGAAGACCAAAAAGTGATAAAGAAAGGGAGAATAGAATATAATAGAATGTAAGCTAGCAAAAAATATAAAAATGGACTGTAAAAGCTTCTACAGGTACGTAAAAAGGAAATGTTTGGCTGAGACAAATGGGGTCCATTACAGGCAGAGTCAGGAGAATTTATAATGGGGAATAGAGAAATGGCTCAGAAGCTAAATGATTACTTTGTGTCTGTCTTCACTGAGGAAAATACAAGAAATTCCCCAGAATTAGAGATCCAAGGGATTAGGGAGAATGAGGAATTGAAGGAAATTAGTATGAGTAAGAAGGTTGTATTGGAGAAATTAATGGGGCTGAAGGTTGATAAGTCCCCAGGACCTGATATTCTACATCCCAGAGTGTTGAAAGAGGTCACTATGGAGATAGTGGATGCATTGGTGATCATCTTCCAAAATTCTATAGATTCTGGAGCAGTTCCTGCAGATTGGAAGGTCGCAAATATCACCCCACTATTTAAGAAGGGAGGGAGAGGGAAAGCAGGGAATTACAGACCTGTTAGCCTTACATCAGTCATTGGGAAAATGCTAGAATCTATTCTAAAGGATGTGATAAATGGACACTTGGGTAATAATGGTCTGATTGAGCCTAGTCAACATGGATTTATGAATGGGAAATCATGTTTAACAAACCTGTTGGAGTTTTTTGAGGATGTTACTAACAGAAATAATAAAGGGGAGTCGGTGGACGTGGTATACTTGGATTTTCAGAAGGCTTTTGATAAAGTCCCCCACAGGAGGTTGGTTAGCAAAATTAAAGCACATGGGATAGGAGGTAATATACTGGCATGGATTAAGGATTGGTTAACAGGCAGAGAGCAGAGAGTAGAAATAAACGGGTCATTCTCATGTTGGCAGGCTGTGACTATTGGGGTATCACAGGGTTAGTGCTTGGGTCCCAGCTGTTCACAATATATATCAATTATTTGGATGTAGGGACCAAATTTCCAAGTTCGCCGATGACACAAAACTAGGTGGGAATGTGTGTTGTGAGGAAGATGCAAAGCGGCTTCAAAGGGATTTGAACAGACTTAGTGAGTGGGCAAGAATGTGGCAGCTGGAATATAATGTGGAAAAATGTGAGGTTATCCACTTTGGTAGGTGAAATAGATGTGCAGAGTATTTCTTAAATGGTAAGAGATTAGAAAGTGTAGATGTACAAAGGGACCTGGGTGTCCTTGTCAATAAGTCACTGAAAATTAACATGTAGGTGCAGCAAGCAATTAAGAAGACTAATGGTATGTTAGCCTTTATTGCAAGAGGATTCAATTGTATAGAACCTTGGTTAGACCCCACCTGCAGTACTGTGTGCAGTTTTGGTCCCCTTACCTTAGGAAGGATATTATTGCCATTGAGGGAGTGCAACGAAGGTTCACCAGACTTGTTCCCTGGATGGTGGGACTGTCCTATGAAGAGAAATTGGGGAAACTGGGCCTGTATTCTCTAGGGTTTCGAAGAATGAGAGGTGATCTCATTGAAACCTACAAAATACTTAAAAGGGATAGAAAGTGTAGATCTAGGCAAGATATTTCCCCTGGTTGGGAAGTCTAGAACCAGGGGACACAATTTCAAAATAAGGGGGAAGCCACTTAGGACAGAGATGAGGAGAAATTTCTTTACTCAGAGGATTGTGAATCTTTGGAATTCTCTACCCTGGAGGGCTGTGGAAGCTCAGTCATTGAGTATGTTTAAAGCAGAGATTGACAGATTTCTAAATTCCAATGACATAAAGGGATATGGGGATAGTGTGGGAGAAAAAGGCATTGAAGTGGATGATCAGCCATGATCATATTGAATGGTGGAGCAGGCTCGATGGGCTGAATGGCCTACTCCTACTCCTATGTTCCATGTTCCTATTTAATTAGCAAAAAGGCTCTGCAAGAACTCCAAGCATGGAATTATTTCAGGAATCAGAGAGGAAAAAGTCAGCAACATTTGGAAGCAGTCATCAGGGATTGCAGCAGTAATTCCAGGGATTAATTCAATTTAAAGCCTGGAGCCTGGGCAGGAGGAAGTGCAGGGCTAAAGAGGGTGTTTAGTTCGGGAAGCTACTGTTGCATCCCAGCCATTTCTATATTAGGAATTGGGAATCTAATGTGTGTTTTTAATGTACTTATCCTGGGAATGTGTGCAGCACTGACAAGGCAGTGAAGGTAATGAGTCAGGCTCACAGTGTGGGACTGGAGTCACATGGAGAGAGTCTGGGAAAGGGGACAGATTCCTGAGGGATGTTTGAGGCCAGATGGACAATCGGGCAGATTTTTCAAAACTCATTTTCAAATGTTGCCAGTCCACAAATAACCAGATTTCCTGAATTCCCTCAAACTTACCCTGAGAACCGACGGTCATAAAAACATCCACATCATCTTAAAGAGGACATTTCGCTTCTGGCGCTTGGAATGGAAACTTTTTCAAAGTATTTGTATTTAAATATTTCTGACCAGAACTCACCGCAGAATAGAAGGAGCAGAAAGTTCATGGTGCCAGTCTCTCGATGTTAACGGTTGTGGAGACACAGATTCGGCAACTCCGGGTTCCGGGAGACGAACCGCAGCTTCTGTTGTTTGCAAACTTTCTGGGAAAAGTTAAGATCGGAAGCAGACGGGTCCCACAGGATGAAAGACTCTTCCAAAAGCACCTGTCAGATCGTTTAATGCAAACTCCAGACTCCCGCCCAGGGGCTGTAACTGACAACTCAGAAACTAATCACAAACTATGAGGGAGACTCAGTGCCTCTGTCCTCAGACCCTCCCAGCACTCGCTCCCACTTCCAGCTGCTTTCTCATCAGGGAGAGAGGCAAAAAACCGCGCTGGATCACAACTGGGATCGGAGTGAGATAGACTGGGAGTGAGTCCAGGAGTGAAGCCGGAGTGAGCCTGGGAGTAGAGTTCGAGTGAGACTGGGAGTGAAGCTGGAGTGAGACTGGGAGTGAGTCCAGGAGTGAAGCCGGAGTGAGCCTGGGAGTAGAGTTCGAGTGAGTCTGGAGTGGAGTCCGAGTGAGACTGGGAGTGAAGCTGGAGTGAGATTGGGATTAGAGTTCGAGTGAGTCTGGAGTGGAGTCCGAGTGAGATTGGGAGTGAAGCTGGAGTGAGTTGCTGTTTGTAGTATATATAAATGATTTGGAGGAAAATGTAGCTGGTCTGATTAGTAAGTTTGCGGACGACACAAAGGTTGGTGGAGTTGCGGATAATGATGAGGATTGTCAGAGGATACAGCAGGATATAGATCGGTTGGAGACTTGGGCGGAGAAATGGCAGATGGAGTTTAATTCGGACAAATGTGAGGTAATGCATTTTGGAAGGTCTAATGCAGGTGGGAGGTATACAGTAAATGGCAGAACCCTTAGGAGTATTGACAGGCAGAGAGATCTGGGTGTACAGGTCCACAGGTCACTGAAAGTGGCAACGCAGGTTGATAAGGTAGTCAAGAAGGCATCCGGCATGCTTGCCTTCATCGGTCGGGGCATAGAGTATAAAAATTGGCAAGTCATGTTGCAGCTGTACAGAACTTTAGTTAGGCCACACTTAGAATATTGCGTGCAATTCTGGTCGCCACACTACCAGAAGGACGTGGAGGCTTTGGAGAGGGCACAGAAGAGGTTTACCAGGATGTTGCCTGGTCTGGAGGGCATTAGCTATGAGGAGAGGTTGGATAAACTCGGATTGTTTTCACTGGAACGACGGAGGTGGAGGGGCGACATGATAGAGGTTTACAAAGTTATAAGCGGCATGGACAGAGTGGATAGTCAGAAGCTTTTTCCCAGGGTGGAAGAGTCAGTTACTAGGGGACATAGGTTTAAGGTGCAAGGGGCAAAGTTTAGAGGGGATGTGCGAGGCAGGTTTTTTACACAGAGGGTGGTGAGTGCCTGGAACTTGCTGCCGGGGGAGGTAGTGGAAGCAGGTACGATAGCGACGTTTAAGAGACATCTTGACAAATACATGAATAGGAAGGGAATAGAGGGATACGGTCCCCGGAAGTGCAGAAGGTGGTAGTTTCGGCAGGCATCAAGATCGGCGCAGGCTTGGAGGGCCGAATGGCCTGTTCCTGTGCTGTACTGTTCTTTGTTCTTTGTTCATTGAAGCCGGAGTGAGACTGGAAGTGAGTCTGGGAGTGAAGCCAAAGTGAGACTGGAAGTGAGTCCAAGAGTGAAGCCGGAGTGAGACTGGGAGTGGAGTTCGAGTGAGTCTGGAGTGGAGTCCGAGTGAGACTGGGAGTGAAGCTGGAGTGAGTCTGGGAGTGTAGCTGTAGTGAGTCTAGGAGTGGAGTCAGAGTGAGAATGAGGGCAGGATTTTTAGCCCCTGCCAAGAAACAGAGGCAGGTGGACAGGAATCTTGCACTGCCGGCCAGCATTGCCGATTCCCCAGCTCCATCCCACCCCTGGGTTGTTTTCCTGGAGGGGGGATAGGTGGGGTGGCTGCAGGGCTATCCACCTGCAGGTGGCTGGTAGCCTAGTAAACCACTTAAAGTCCTATTAAGTCCTGTTAACGGAGGCCGATTGGGATTTTCCAGTCAGCCACCAGGTTGCTGCAGGTAGTGGGGGAGAGTTTAACTGGCTGCTGACCAGGGAGACAGCGCTCCAGGCAGGCTTCGAGGCCCCCCCACTGCCTGCCCAGGGTCAACAGCAGCAGCCGCAGGCCATCCTGTAGAGCATTGCCTCCATCCCCCCCCAAAACCTCCAACAGTGATGACCCAGCGGCAAAGGACATTTTCTATTTTAAATTTAAAGAAGTTGGTGGGTGAGAACCTCCATTTTGAAGCACCCTCTCCCTCATTTAATTTCCATGGGATCTTGCTGCTTCTTTCAGGCTGGAAGGCCTCTGATTGGCCCTCCAGCTTCAAGAGTCCGTCTGCCGTCCTTGATTGGAAGGTGAGCCCGTTCTCTGGATTTTAATTGGCTAAATTGGGGAAAAATCACAATGTGACTGTTCCCCACATAGTGCAGGGTTTGACCCCCCATTTGAGCCTGACGATGGGGTTCAAAAGCTGGCAGTGAATATCTTGCTGTGGGAGTGCACCCCGAGTGAGAGTGGGGAATGGGTTTACACTGCAGTTAATTCTGTCTATGGAGCGAACTGTGACTCTGAACTCATTTACTGGATTGTTGTGTTGCTTCTACCTAGACCCGCTCTTAATTTTATTCGCAAATTTGTTGATCAAATACTTTTGTATCCATTTTCACACGAGAGAAAAAGGATAAAATGCCACCAGCGATAGAAAGAAAACTAAAAAAAATCAAGGAGAGGAATTTATTAAATTAAATATCAGTAATAAAATGGCAATGGAGAAAATAATGGAACTTGAAATTAGATAAATCTCCAGCACTTCCAACCAGGATATCAAAATAAGGTGGAGAGGAAATTTCAGATTCTAAACTCATAATCTTTCAAAGCTTTTTGATTTGGGAATTGTGTCGATAGATTAGAATAGTGATAACATCATTCCATGGGTGGCACAGTGGCGCAGTGGTTAGCACCGCAGCCTCACAGCTCCAGCGACCCGGGTTTAGTTCCGGGTACTGCCTGTGCGGAGTTTGCAAGTTCTCCCTGTGACCGCGTGGGTTTTCTCCGGGTGCTCCGGTTTCCTCCCACAGCCAAAGACTTGCAGGTTGGTAGGTAAATTGGCCATTATAAATTGCCCCTAGTGTAGGTAGGTGGTAGGAGACTTGAGGGAAGGTGGGGATGTGAGAGGGAATATGGGATTAATGTAGGATTAGGGTGGTTGATGGTTGGTACAGACTTGTTGGGCTGAAGGGCCTGTTTCAGTGCTGTATCTCTCTATGACTCCATTATTGATGAAGTGAGGGAGACAGAAAACAAGTAACTACTGATCTGTCAGTTTAATGTCTGTTATGGGGAAGCTACTAGAAGCTATCAGTAGTGATAAAGGGCTGATTCTCCTGAATGGGTCACAATCCCATCGTCAGCCTCAATTCTGGGTCAGGAACCTGGCTGTGGTGGGACATTGGCCACCTCTGGGAAGTTCGTCCCCAATGAAGAATCTGCCTCTGGAAGCTGTATCCAATCAAGGATGGCGAGCGGACCAGGAAAGTGGGAGACCTAATACGAGAGCCTGCAGCAATGTCTGGCAGGCAACCCCATTGGGAGAGGGGGACACTGCTGAGACAAGTAGGCAAACGCGAGAGCCCATCAACAAGAATCCGCTCTCTGACGCCTACTGCAAATATTGGATTGAAGAGGTTCACAACAGGTAGGGCCATCGGTGTGCAGGGGGAACCCCTCCTCTGGACTGGATTGATCAGTGTGGGTGGGGGGGGGGGAACCTCTCCTCGGTACTAGATTTGATCAGTGTGGAGGGGCAACCTTTCCTCGGGACTAGATTTGATCAGTGTGGAGGGGAACCCCTCCCCGGTACTAGATTTGATCAGTGTGGGAGGGGAACCCCTCCCCGGTACTAGATTTGATCAGTGTGGAGGGGGAACCTCTCCTCGGGTCTAGATTTGACCAGGGTGATGGCCTTTTGTCTTGGCAGATGGCAAAGGCTATACTGAGGTGTGGAACCTCTGTCTCCAGTGCTCTCCAGCCTGCTGCCAGGAGGCCGCCTGTAGGGTGGGCTCTGCACACATTGAGTTAATGGGAAGGGGGCTGCTCTGATGGCAGGTAAATCCCACCGCTATTGGAAAATGGCCCCTAATTGGGCCCTAAAGTGGCGCAATTGGCCCCCTGCCTCATTGGAGCAGACTGCCGATTTTCTTCCCTGCCTGCCCTGGGAAGTCTCCCGAAGGTGGAATGTGTCAGGGAGCTGTCACAACTCCCACTAATTTCACACCCAGCTCCTCACCATCACCCCCACCCCCCCACACACTTCCACTCCATCTCCTCGGTGCCAGGTAAATTCAGTCCAAAGCGAACAAGTCCACTTGAACAAACATGAGCTGATCAGAGAGAACCACCATAGCTTTGTTCAAAGAAACATCATGTCTGACTAATCTAGTTTAATTTTTTGAGGACTTTGTTTTTATTCATTCACGGGATGTGGGCATTGGTGGTAACATACGAACATATGAATTTGGAACAGGAGTAGGCCACTCGGCCCCTCGAGCCTGCTCCACCATTCAATAAGTTCATGGCTGAACTGATTACTCCACATTCCCGCCTGCCCCAAATAACCTTTCACCCCCTTGCTTATCAAGAATCTATCTACCTCTGTCTTAAAAATATTCAAAGACTCTGCTTCCACTGCCTTTTGAGGAAGAGAATTCCAAAGACTCACGACCCAGGTGAGTAAAAAAATTTCTCCTCTTCTCTGTCTTAAATGGGCGACCCCTTATTTTTAAACAGTGACCCCTAGTTCTAGATTCTCCCACAAGGGGAAACATCCTTTCCACATCCACCCTGTCAAGACCCCTCAGGATCTTATATATTTCAATCAAGTCGCCTCTTACTCTTCTAAACTCCAGTGGATACAAGCCTAGCCTGTCCAATCTTTCCTCATAAGACAATCCGCCCATTCCAGGTATTAGTCTAGTAAACCTTCTCTGTACTGCCTCCAATGCATTTACATCCTTCCTTAAATAAGGAGACCATTACTGTACACAGTACTCCAAATGTGGTCTCATCAATGCCCTGTATAGCTGAAGCATAACCTCCCTACTTTTGTATTCAATTCCCCTCGCCATAAACGATAACAATCTATTAGCTTTCCTAATTACTTGCTGTACCTGCATACTAACCTTTTGCGATTCCTGCACTCGGACACCCAGATCCCTCTGCATCTCAGAGCTCTGCAATCTCTCACCATTTAGATAATATGCTTCTTTTTTATTCTTCCTGCCAAAATGGACAATTTCCCACTTTCCCACATTATACTCCATTTTCCAGGTCTTTTATGGTGATGTAAGAGTGAGGGATATGCAGGGCCATGAGATCGTGGTGGAATACATTGCTGCTGCTGATGGTCCACAATGCCTCATGGATGTTCAGTTTTGAGATGCTAGATTTGTTCTTAATCTATCCTATTTAGCGCAGTGGTAGTGCCATTCAACATGATGACGACCTCACCCTACTTCTGTTGGTCAGGTGTTGGGATCTTCCTTTAACGGTACCCAAAGGATCTTCATGGAATCTCAGTCTTCACTGTCTCCTGATCATTAACCCTCTCCCGGTTTCATCAATAACCTTTCCCTGTCACTCCCTACATTTCAGGAAATCCCTGTTTCAATCTACAGACTGTGCTCATCAACTGATTCCTTCTCTTGCTGTGTAGTCCACAGGCATTGGCTGTCCTCGTTTCTCACTGTGAGTCAGACACAGTATCAACAGTCTATAACCAATGTGGCAGATATTGCTGCCAAGCCTTGGCTATGCTCAACACACCAGCAGGAGTCATTAGATAGTCATCAAGAGCAGGAATCCTGCCTCCTTTTCTCCCCTCCCTGGACTAGAGGTACTCAGGCCAATTGTAGTGTCCTCGTCTGCCATTCCGGCTTGGATCACGGAAAGCAACACAGACTGGACATTGAACATGGGGCTAACAGCTGACACTTAAATATGAGGATGTTCTGCTATATCCAAGGCCATTCGGGTGCTTGTGCAACGCCAGCGACACCTGCCGATTCAAATCCCTCGATGGCCTCACCCTCCCTATCTCTGTAAACATCTCCAACCTTACAACCCTCCGAGAATTCCATGCTCCTCCAATTCTGCCCTCTTGCGTGTCCCCGATTTTCATCGCTCCGCCATTGAAAGCAGTGCCATCAACTGTCTGGGCCCGTCTCTCTACCTCTCTCTCCTTTAAGACACTCCTTAAAATCTAACTCTTTGACCAAGCTGTCTTAATATCTCCCATGAGACTCCGTGTCAATTTTTGTCTGACGCCACTCCAGTGAAGTGCCCTGGGATGTGCAGATTATTGTTACAAATCCTGCTCAAGCATCCAATTTTGATGCATTATCAGTGCTGGCTGCTTTCAGCGAGTCTAGCACCCCCACCCCCACAGCAACAACAACAACTTGCATTTATGTAGCATCTTTAACACAGTAAAACATCCCAAAACACTTCACAGGAGAGTTAGCGAACAAGACTTTATAACAAGTCACACAAGGAGTTATTAGGACAGGAGCAATGGTGGAGCGATGAAAATCAGGAATACGCAAAAGGCCAGGATTGGAGGAGTGCAGGGATCTCAGAGGGTTGTGTGGCTGGAGGAAATTACAGAGGTAGGGAGGGGCGAGGCTATGGAGGGATTTGAAAACAAGGATGAGAAATTTATATCAAGGTGTTGCCGTGGTGGGAGCCAATGTAAGTCAGTGAGCACAGGGTTGATAGGTGAACGGGACATGGTGAAAGTTAGGATATGGGCAACAGGATATGAAAGTTCGGGAATATAAAGAGTGCAGGGACACACTGCTCCAGATGGAGCATAGCCAACAACACAGAATGAATGATGGACACCAAGAATGAGGTAAGAGAGAGGGAGATTGGGCCAGTTAGCTTCAAACAGCTGTAAACCTAAGGCCATGACATCAGGACCAAGCATTGTCATACAAGAAGGTTTAGGAATCTGGGACTGGTCACTCCCTGGAGTTGAAGACACAAGTAATTAGCCATCACCCATTGAAGCATTGTTGCTCGTTTATGTAGTCACAGCTGAGTGACAAGCTGAGTCACACTAGGGATGACTTCCTCTATGTCCCTGTTTGCAGCTACATTCTAAACATGTGTACAATTTCACTACAAAGAGGGAATAGAAGAAATCTTCTCAGCAACAAAAGCAGTGAATTGTTGTGATCTGGAACGCGCTGCCTGAAAGGGCGGTGGAAGCAGATTCAATAGTAACTTTCAAAAGGAAATTGGATAAATACATAAAGGGAGAAATATTTGCAGGTTTATTGGGAAAGAGCAGGGGAGTGGGACTGATGGGACAGCTCTTTCAAAGAGCTGGCACAGGCATGATGGGCTGAATGGCCTCCTTCTGTGCTGTAAGATTCTTTGAAAATACTGTGGATGCTGGAAACCTAAGATGAAAACAGAAAAAAGCTGGAAATACTCAGCAGGTCTGGCAGCATCTGTGGAGAGAGAAACAGAGTTAACGTTTCAAGTCAATGACATTCGTCAGAACTGGAGATTTTACAGTTCATGAGCTAATGGGAGATGGATGGAAGCTCATTGGGAGCATAAATGCGGCATAGACCAGTTAGGCCAAATGGCCTGTTCCTGTGTTGTACACTCAATATACAGAGACAGGGAAAGGTTGGGGGGAGGAAAGAGCAAAAGCGTTGGTTTGTGATAGGATGAAGAGCCCTTTTACTACAAAACAAGATGGAGTAAGAAGTCAGGTGACCTCTCCCGTACTGTGAACGCACATAGTAACTGCTGGAACCTTGAACCGATTGTTATGTTTGCTCAAATGTTGAAGAAAGCATTAGAAATGTAAATAGCCCATTCAATGTTAATGGCTACCTCTGTTCAACAAGTTGGGCTAACAACGACTTTGCAGATAAGGAGATTCCAGACTCAAACTCAGGATAAAGGATGTGACAAAACAGCACATTATCAAGATGCATAGAGATGAACAACATCCAAACCCATTGTCTAACAATGGCCACACCATCAAATACCATTTATGAAAACACAATGAGAGAGAAACTTTGGTCACCTGACTGAAACCAAATCTCTGATAAAGAATTTTAATGAGAGATATTTTTCTGTGTAGAAAGCCAGAAGGAAGAGAGACCCATCCCAGCAAGAAGGAGGACCCTGCCAGAATACCAACTTTAAACGCCCAATGGCACAGGTGAAAGGTGATCTTTGAAACGCCCTACCTGAGAAATTGTAACAGGATCTTCGCCATTGATCTGAGATTTAATTTAGGAAGTCTGCAACCAAAGTATCCGTCCACCTGAAACGTTCCAAAGTTTAACGTCAAAGAACCAGGAAAAAGGAAAAACAGGCCTGCACATTTTTTAAATCTTCCAGGAAAACAAACAAGGTTTCACAATGAACTCTTTTTAAAACTATCAGATCTAAATGCATGCTCTCTTTTAATCTCTATCTTTACGTGTGTGTGTGTGTGTGTGTGTGTGTGTGTGTGTGCGTGCGAAGTTGCCAATATTTTCGGGTGTTGTTTTATAAACATTTATCTTTCTTTGAACCTACGAGAAAGCCTGTCATTTGTCTGTTTATTGATCGTGAAAACACTCAGAGGATAACACACTTTCTAAGAACATGCCGAGGTGAATTGGAGGTGAGGAGAACATATAATTGGATGGATGGTGTTGGGAGGGACCCCACCACCTTCCCATCTCCGCTGAAATTAAGTCCGGGTCGGCAAGGCCTGTGAACGACCTTCCTGTCCTGCCGTCAATTGAGGGTCTCAAGTGGGCAATTAATGCCCAATTAAGGGCCCCATCCCACTGCTGCTGCAATTAGTCAAGTGGCGGGCAGGCCTATCACTACCTGGGAAGCATGGCAAGAAAAACCGTGTGAGTTGTTTGCCAGCTCCGGGGTGGGGTGGGAGGGGGGGGGAGTGGGGGGAGTGGGGGGAGGGTCCCTCGTTAAAAGGCACTTAGTGCCTGAATGAGGGACCCGGCATCAGGATGGGGGGACCTGCTGAGAGCCTGCTTCCTGCCTTTGCTGCTGACAATCCTACACTCCCTTGCCCCACGACTCCACCCCATGATACTTATCCCATGTCGACCTACCTGGGCCTGGGTCCATGACACTCCTGGGCCTCAGGTGGGTGCTCTACTGGCAGGTAGCACTGCTCAGTTAACAAGCTGCTGGCCTCTGATTGGCTGGCAGCTCTCAGAGTGCGGGACTTCCGTTGCCAGGGTCCTTGATCCTTTGGAAGACCCATCACTGTCCAGTTAACTGCTTAATTGGCACTAGATTCAGCAGGCCTTCCACAGAAGGAGCAATGTGGGATTCTTGGCGGAACTTTTACCAGAGGTTGAGATGCCCATCGCCGGGTAAAGTCCAGGCTGCTGGCTTTGGTCAATTGAGAGGTGAAAATGAGAAACCATCCCTTTCATTTTCCACCTGCCTGTAATAGTAATAAGGAAACACGAGATGGGTCCAGGGAGGTAGAAATGGTAACAGCAGAATCATGACCGGCACTCACTGTCCAAGACAATGAGAGCTGGGGTCTGAAGCGATTGAAATCATTACAAATTTCCGGACTCAACATTATGTAAATAACTTCAAGTAATTTTTTAATGTATTGCATTTCTAAAGTGCTGTTCACAACCTCAGGACATCCCAAAGTGTTTTACAGTCAATGAAGTACTTTTTGAAGTGTAGTCACTGTTGTAAGAAGCAGAGCACTAATTTACACCCACCTGAGAGGGTAGAAATCTAAAAGTTGGCAGCTCTGACAGTTCAGCACTCCCTCAGTACTGACCTTCTGACAGTGCAGCACTCCCTCAGTACTGACCCTCTGACAGTTCAGCACTCCCTCAGTACTGACCCTACGACAGTTCAGCACTCCCTCAGTACTGACCCTCTGACAGTGCAGCACTCCCTCAGGACTGACCCTACGACAGTTCAGCACTCCCTCAGTACTGACCCTACGACAGTTCAGCACTCCCTCAGGACTGACCCTCTGACAGTGCAGCACTCCCTCAGTACTGACCCTACGACAGTTCAGCACTCCCTCAGTACTGACCCTACGACAGTTCAGCACTCCCTCAGTACTGACCCTCTGACAGTGCAGCACTCCCTCAGTACTGACCCTACGACAGTTCAGCACTCCCTCAGTACTGACCCTACGACAGTTCAGCACTCCCTCAGTACTGACCTTCTGACAGTTCAGCACTCCCTCAGTACTGACCCTCTGACAGTGCAGCACTCCCTCAGTACTAACCCTACGACAGTTCAGCACTCCCTCAGTACTGACCCGACGACAGTTCAGCACTCCCTCAGTACTGACCCTCTGACAGTTCAGCACTCCCTCAGTACTTACCCTCCGACAGTGCAGCGTTCCCTCAGTACTGACCCTCTGACAGTTCAGCACTCCCTCAGTACTGACCCTCTGACAGTTCAGCACTCCCTCAGTACTGACCCTCTGACAGTGCAGCACTCCCTCAGTACTGACCCTCTGACAGTGCAGCACTCCCTCAGTACTGACCCTCTGACAGTGCAGCACTCCCTCAGTACTGACCCTCTGACAGTTCAGCACTCCCTCAGTACTGACCCTCCGACAGTGCAGCACTCCCTCAGTACTGCATTGGGAGTGTCAGCTTGGTTTATGGACTTAAGTCTCTGGAGGGGACTTGAAGCCATGACCTCTGACTCCAAGGCGAGAGAGAGAGAGAGAGAGAGAGAGAATGCTACCTACTGAGCCATGGATGACACATCCAAATTTACTTCAAATGACTGTCCCTTGAGAGCTCCTTGTCTTCCCAGATATTACTGACTTCAGACAATTCAAAACTGAGATCGCTTCCCCATGTGAGCTCCGATTTCTGTCGGATCCATCCCAGGATTTAGCTCCCATCGCATGCTCTTTTAATTTTTGAATGCAAGGAATTCCTAACCTATTGGCAGAGCTCAGCTCCCCTCCCTCACTGAGCGGGGATAGTATTAGGTGTTGGCCACTTGTGGAGTTGGAACTGTACAGCAAAGATGTTTAAAGGGAGAATTCTAATCTAGACTTGTTGCATTTAAATTAACAAGCCACCTTCACATGGAAATCTCTACCTCTAATAAAAAGTCTGAATGTGATGATTTCTATTTTGAGAAATAGTCTTGGAACAGCCTGGAGGTTTCACTGAATCAAAAAGACAGCAGGGACAGGAAAGAGTATAATTTTAGTAACTGTTCTCTTTATCTAACAACTGTTTCTCTTCACCGCTTCAATCTGCAACACAGCAGGCTGTGTTTCATATTCACCCACAATTTGTACAACAAGGCACCAACATAATTTGATGTTTTTGCAATGATTCTTCCAACCCAGTGTCCTGTAAAACAGACCCAGGGGATTTTACCATGTGGTTTGATAATAAACTGTATCAAAGCCTGTACAAGACACAGCCCTCAAAGTATAGAGAGAAAAACACAGCATGTGTAAGCTGTTGGGCAAACCTGTTACAAGTTCCAAATTTGCAGATCTCTTTCTGTCTTGAGCTCACTGTTTATGTGTAATTAGTGACACAGGAGTGACTGTGTGAGTGCAACAAAATCCAACACACAAGGGTCTAGACATCGGACCCCGTGGCATCCATTTTACAGGCGTTACACAGACGCACAAGGATGCAATATGGTGGATGTCGTGCCTGCATGTGTTCTGTGCTGCCTGCCATATTGGTTAAGGCGCCCAATAGTTGTCCAAGAACGCTGGCCTGAAACAGGCCTTAGGCTTATTGTCTATGCAAATCAGGTGCCTAACGGCAGATAGAATGGGAGGAGACTTGTGAAGGATAACCACCAGCACAGACTAGTTGGGCCCAATGGCCTGTTTCTCTTCTGTATATTCTATGTAATTCTATCGGCCCATTTGCTCCATTGGGCCACGATTAAATGTGTCATGTATCGTGCAGGCAGTGATCAGATTTCTTGGGTGCACACCAGCCTAACCATCAGCCCTTAAAGGACTGCTGGCAGTATTGTCAGTTGTGGTCGGATGTATCCCTGGAGGTTTCATCACGTGACCTTCCGTCTCCAACCACCCCAGCAGTTTTAAAAATTATTCTCCAATATTTTTATGACTAATAAATGAAAATGAAAATTACACACAATTCTTTTAACAGCCCTGTGATTGCAGTGTCCTGGAGATGAATCTTTAATTCCTGGAGACTCCAGGGCAAGTCAGGAGGGTTGGCAAACCTACTGATGGCCTGCGGTCATCCCAAATTCAGGTGCTATCCGATTTCCAGAATTCAAGCATTGAGATTGTCTCCAGTTTCACCTCTCCCCATCCTCTCTACTCCCTTAGGCACCATGGTGACCTCTTTCCTACTCAACTCTGGCCTGCTGATCACAATATACATCAATAGCCCCATTCGTGGGGAGCACTGTATTTCACAGACAAGGCCACTGATTTACCATTTTCATACAATGACGTCCCCTTCCCACTCTGATTTTCATTTTTCCACAATGGAAGGGACCAAACCTCCCCAGGTCTCCCAGGGTCAACCTCTAAAGGGCATATCATCCGAAAGGCTGTAGGCCAGAATTAAAGGGACACAGCCAATTAAAGGGAGGGGTTGTATGAGGTAAGCAGTGGCTGGTGAAAACGGGCAAATGACAAAACCCAAGTGGAGTCTGGAACCAGCCAGTGGGCAAGCAATGGGTCAACTCAGCTACCCAACTCCCGATTTGATGGTTGGTGAATGGAGGTGCAGCTATATGAGTTCAGTAGGTCCCCAGCGCATCCTCTCCAGAGCACAGTGTGCCCAAAAGCGGTCAACCCTACCCGCGACACCTGGGGTCAGATGTTGAAGAAGACGATGTGAGTTGCCACCATAAGGCTACCAATTACCAGATACTTTGCCCAAGTGAAACCACGTGGACTGCAGTGGTTCAAGAAGGCAGCTCACCACCACCTTCGCGAGGGCAATTAGCAATGGGCAATAAATGATGACCTTGCCAGCGACACCCACATCCAATGAATGAATAAAAGAATCCACTTCATAATTAAAAGTTTTTAAAATAGATTACTTCAAAATATTTATCAAAAAACAAGCATCCATTTTTTTTTATCCTTTCCTCATGGCTTTAGTTCCTGGTTCCTGGAATTGCCTCTCTCGTTCCCTTGTGTACAACAGGAACTCATCAGCCCCTGTCTGATCCAGCAATGAACAGCATCTCCCCCAACAGTCTAGCTGGTGAATGCTGCCATTCCCCCTTCCTGCACCCCTCCTCCCCAGCGCACCCCCCCCCCCCCCATCCCCCAGGGCAAATGCAGGCAGTGAAACACTTTAAATGAGTCAATAATAACAAGAAACATTGAAATTATTTAAAAATAATTTTATTTGTAGTTTAATGCTGTTGGAATATTGCATTACACTGTCCTTCTGCAGTGTTGTGTCAAATTAAAACCAAATAGCTTTATCTCCCAACTTCCTCAACACAATTTAATAGAGAAATATTTGTTGCAATAAATGCTACAGGAACATCTAGAACCCCAGGATAAAGGTGGAGAGGAGGTTTACACTGTTGGATTGACCTGTGAAATTTCACTGAAAGGTAAGGGACAGATAGGCAGTGCTGGGCACACAGACCCCAGGTCAACTGGTAAACTTCAGCTCCTCCAAAATTGCTGATCGTACCCTGATTTGCACCAAGTCCCATTCACTCATCACCCCTGTGCTCGCTGACATACACTGGCTCCCAGTTAAGCAACATCTTGATTTTAAAATTCTCATCCTTGTTTTCAAATCCCTCTATGGCCTCGCCCCTCCTTATCTCTGTAACCTCCTCCAGCCCCACAACCCTCCGACAACTCTGGGCTCATTTAATTCTGGCCTCTTTTGAGCACCTGATTTTAATGGCTCCACCATTGGCGGCCGTGCCTTCAGCTTCCTGGGCCTTATACTCTGGACACCCCTCCCTAAACCTCTCCACCTCTCTACCACTCTCCTTTAAGATGCTCCTTAAAACCGACCACTTTGACCAAGCTTCTGGTCATCTGACCTAATATCTCTCCACGTGGTTCTGTGTCAAATTTTTGTTTGATACTTGCACCTATGAAGTGCCGCGGGATGTTTTACTACATTAAAGGCGCTATATAAATGCAAGTAGTTGTTGTTGTTGATGGATGGGCTATACAATTTGACTTGTCTTTAGGCAGATCCATCAGTATCTGACTGGAGGATTCTATGCTAATTAGTGAGGAGGCATACCCCTTATTCTGAGTTTGCATTTGGGTAGGTTGAAAAGGTGATAAATTCAGGTGGTACCTGGGATGAAGCAATGACACTCGGTTGATGGGACAGAGTACATCAGACCTTTCCTCCCCCGCCTATAACACAGTGGGGAGTGCCTGACAGGCACGGACCATCCCTTCAAACAGAGGAAGGAAAGCTCCATGAGAAAATACACTTCCCAGCGTGGAACGGAGCCTCACAGACCAGGCCAACACACATACTCACTCCTCTCCCTGCTGAAATAGCTGATCTCGGGTGGCTGCAACACTTAACCTCAGTACATTGTGGAGGTTCCCACCCCCTGTGACTCCACAGTCTGTGTGTCTGTATTTGTGTGTGTCTTTATATGTATTTGTCATTGTGTCTGTGAGTATGTGTAGGGCCAGGTGTGGGGGCTGTGTGTGCAGGGTGCAGGATGGGTCCTGGCTCCTGTGACGCCCTCCTTAGTTGAATATCCTCCCACCACTCAAGATAAATGGCCAGGAGGGGTGTTGGTGCTTGCGGGACTTTACCCAATGAAAGAGGGCGAAATGGAGAAACCAAGGAAGGGATACCCCATTCCGCTCCTGCTGGGGCAGGGGAGGGGAAGGGGGTTGGTCCTTCGACACTTGTTAACAGTCCCACAGGCAGGGTTGCTGGGACAGAACAACAGGATAGGCTGGTGGGGTGAGGTGGGGTTGGGGAACAGGAGTTGGGGGAAGGAACTGAACTGGAGAAAATAGCGGCAAAGATCAGAGAAATGGAACTGTGGAAACACGATTTGACATTTTGAAGCAGATTTGAAGAGAAATCTGGACATCTGCTGTCTCATAACTAACAGCACCAAGTATTTCTCAAAATGCAGCTTAGAATGTTTCATGTGTGACAGACATAACAAGAACTAAAACACAGAGACCACACATTTCTGTATGGATAAAGTTTCCAGCTGTAAGCTTCAAAGACAAACAGTAGACACTCAGGGATCAGGTATGATGCCCTTTGCAGCCCAATAGCTGACTGATGCACACTTTCACCAGGGTCAGGGTGGGGAGGTGGGGGAGGGAGTGCAGTCCAGCAATGCCCCAGTCACTAAATTCAAGAGCAGAGAGGATGGACTGAAGCTACACACACCACAAACATGAGTCACAGCAGCTGCCAAATATAAAGTCAGGAACAGGAAGCCGAACTAGAAATGGAGGATGGGGGAATTCACTGATTGCTGCAGCCTCCGTTACGAGCAGGAGCCATAATACTGCGACCTCTCCCGGATGTGTTCCAGTAGATCTGTCACGTTCCTCTCCAATCCCTGCAACATGTCTAACTTCCCCGTCATTACTCTCTCATTCCTGTCAAATTTCTTTTGCAAAGCTATTAAAGGAAGAAGAGAAATTGGAGTTACTAATTGAAAGATTATAAGCAGAAGAATGATACTGCATTTCTATATCATCTTTCAGCACCTCAGGACGTCCCAAAATGTTTCACAGCCAATGAAGAAAAGTTATGAAGTGTTGCCACTGTTCTAGAACCTGGCAGCCAATTTGCGCACAGCAAGCTCCCACAAACAACAATGTAATAATGACCTGGTAACCTATTTTAGTGATGTTGATTGAGGGGTAAATATTGACCCAGGACACCAGGGACAACTCCCCTGCTCTTTGAAATAGTGGCCATAAGATTGTCTAAGTCCATCTGAGAGAGCAGACGGGGTCTCAGTTTAAAGTCTCAGGGACATGAGTTGTTCTCAGTGTCACCAAACAAGAACTGGCACACGTGCCTCTTAATGGCATCACTAATGTGAGAAAGAAACCAATTCAAACCAAAAGATGCCAAAATAACCAACACAGTCTCAACACAACCAAAAGCAGCCTTCCCAACTAAATGATAAATGATTGCATGCGTCTATCAGACACTTGCTGCAGTGCCCATTGGTCACTGGAGATCCAGAGGGTACAGGTGGATACTGCCCCCTTCCTCTCCAGGGATACCCAGGCATTAAGAATACAGCAGAAGAGAGACTGACAATCAGGGTTAGTGTTTTTTTTAATTCATTCATTAGATGTGGGCGTCGCTGGCCAGGGTAGCATTTATTGTCCATACCTAATTGCCCTTGAGAAGATAGTGGTGAGCTGCCTTCTTGAATACAACTGAGTGGTTTGTTAGGCCATTTCAGAGAGCAGTTAATGTGTGGGTCTGGAGTCACATGTAGGTCAGACCGGGTAAGGATGGCAGATTTCCTTCCCCAAAGGGCATTAGTGAACCAGATGGGTTTTTACAACAATTCGGTAGTTTCATGGTCACCATTACTGACACCAGCTTTTTATTCCAGATTTATTAATTAATTGAATTTCAATTCCCCAGCTGGCGTGGTGGGATTTGAACTCCTGTCTCTGGAGCATTAGTGCAAGCCTCTGGATTACTAGTCCAGTAACATAGCCACTGTGTTACCGTGACACGCCATGCCTGATATAGGGGGCTGTGCCTATAGGGCTGGTGTAAATGATGGGAACTGGAAAGGACTGACCAGGTCACTGGACTTGGGATGTTAAAGGCTCTATATAAATGTAAGTTGTTGTTGTTGTTACTGATAGTCCCACTCCATACCATTCAGCTTCGCCAGGCTGTTTGTCGCCTGGTTTCTTAGTTTCTCCGCTTCCTCTTTGATTTTCTTCACTCTTTCATTCCCATTCTCGGTGCTGTTACCCAGCAAGCCAACTTTGTCTCTCAGCTCCTCATAAAGCCTCTCTACTTCCTTCATGTCGTTCTGCACACAAGAAAAGGCGAAGGGGTCACTCTCACTGCAAATGTCAATTCCGTGAATCAGCAGCTGAATTAGCTGTCGGCAGGGGTTGCAGTGAGCTCCTGGGGGTGTGCTATTGTTTGCCTCGTGACCCCTAAAGGAATGGGAAAACTCAACCTGAGCCTCCCATTCCTAATCACTGTCTTGGGACCTAGGCTGGAAACGGCCTGTACAGATACTGGACAGGATTGGGCTCAGCTGTGATGGTTCCCAGAGATGAATAGCCTGCTGACATGCACCAGCCACTTGGTTGAGGGGCAAGAACTCAGACGAGCAGACGAGGAACTTCCTTCCCCAAGGAGAGGGGTGGCAACCAGCTGGAAAGTAACAGCAGTACCTGTACAACGGGGGAGTTAGATGGGGGAAAGGGAGAGGTCAACATCAGCTCTGGGCCTTGGATTCGGGAGGGTGAGCATCCACAGGATAAGCTGTTGTGCAGTTGCTCACTTTGCAGAGGCCACCCTTTTTATCCTTGAATCCTTTTCTGCTCACCACAGCTTTCCAGACACTGTAACACACAGGCATCCCTGTGTCCAGCATCGTCATGGCAATAATAAGGAGACATGCGACATATTAGAATGGTGTATTGCCCTCCTTGTACATGCCTCCCTAAACTGGGCAGGTGTACCTCGCATCTGTGGCAGAGGAGGGGATTCGCGAACCTAGCAAATCACCCGCCTTCACCCTAGGGTGAAGGCTGAGCACAAAGCCTCCCTCACCGGGTGGTAAACATTGATGAGGAGTTAGGAGGAGGGGCAGTGAAAAGGACTCACGTTCTGCAGTTGGTCTGTCCTGTTTTTGATGGCGTTAGCTTTGCTCTGCAGCTCTTGTGCCGTCTTTCTGTTGCTGATGGTTTTATTTTCCAACATGTGAACTTCAGCGGACAGGTTTGTGAATCGATCCATGGCTTCTATCAGTTGACTCTCAATGATGTTCAGCTTCTTATCCACCTAAAAACACACACACGCACATGGGCAGAATGAACAGTGCTTTATCACAAACAATTCTCTGAGCAATGATACTATACGCTCAATCAACAACAACACCTGGTATTTATATAGCACCTTTAGCATGGTAAAACATCCCGTAGTGCTTCACAGGAGTGATTATCAAAGAAAATTTGACACTGAGTCATGTAAGGAGATATTAGGACAGGTGACCGAAAGCTTGGCCAAACAGGTAGGTTTTAAGGAGCATCTTAAAGGAGGAGAGAGAGGCGGAGAGGTTGAGGGAAGGAAATCCAGAGCTTAGGGCCCAGGCAGCTGAAGGTGCAGCCACCAAAGGTGAAGGGACAGAAATCAGGGATGCTCAAGAGACCAGAATTAGAGAAGTGCAGATGTTTCGGAGGGTCGTGGGACTGGAGGAGATTACAGAAATAGGGAGAGGCAAGGCCACAGAGGGATTTGAAAACAAAGATGAGAATTTTTAAATTGAGGCGTTGCTGGACTGAAAACCAGTGTCAATCAGTGAGCACAGTGGGTGATGGGTGAAAAGGACGGTGTAACACAGGCAGAGAGTTTAAGATGAGCTGAGGTTTACGGCACATTGAGAGACTGACCAAGATTTTGGTGTAGTAGAGTCATAGAAAGAGAGAGATACAGCACCAAAACAGGCCCTTTGGCCCACCAAGTCTGTGCTGACCAACTATCACCCATCTATACTAATCCTACATTAATCCCATATTCCCTACCATTCTCCTATCACCTAGCTGCACTAGGGGCAATTTACAATGGCCAATTTACTTATCAAGTTGCAAGTCTTTGACTGTGGGAGGAAACCGGAGCACCTGGTGGAAACCCACGTGGTCACAGGGAGAACTTGCAAACTCCGCACAGGCAGTACCCAGAACCGAACCCGGGTCGCTGGAGCTGTGAGGCTGTGGTGCTAATCACTGCGCCACTGTGCCACCCCAGTTGACTAGGTGAGTCTTGAGGTAACAAAAGCACTGCTGAGGGCTTCAGCAGCAGATGAGTGGAAGCAGGGGCGGAGATAGGTGATATTATGGAGGCGGAAGTATATGGTCTTAGTGATGGACTGGATATGGGTTAGAAGCTCAGCGCAGGGTCACGTGCTAAAGATGCAAACTGACTGTTTCAACCTCAGATAGTGGCCTTGGAGAGGAATTTAATCAGTGGTTAGGAAATGGAGCTTGTGGCAGGGACCAAAGACAATGGCTCAAGTCTTCCCAGTGTTCAAACCCAAGTGGTTTCGAGCCACAGTTGGTGAATGTAGTAAATGACTGCTTCTTGACCCAGTGTGTCATAGAAACCTCAACAGGTGACACCCATCTTAATCTGTATTTCATCCTGACCAGGAAAATGTAGAGGAAATTGGCTGTTATAGGACCCTGCGGAATAATGGTCACAGATGATAATGTTAAACATGATCTGGGAGTCAGGAATTCCTAAGACAAGGAGCCAGCTCCAAAACATTAAAAGAAATAAGGGAATAACAAAAACAAATTGGAGAGTCTGTTCAAAATTAATTCAGAAGAAAGACACAGAAGCTATGACATGGAGACAGGCCACTCGGCTTATCTGGTCTGTGTTGGCCTTTACTCTCCACCCGAGAAAACTGTTCCAATCACATTTACCCGCCCTGTTCCCATCTTCCTTCATCATTTTTCCTCCATTCCCCTATTCAACTAAATCCTCAATTTTGACAGTTTCTGCCTCAACCACGAACCCCAGAAACTGAACTGGACCAGCTACATAAGTACCGTGGCTACAAGAGCAGGTCAGAGGCTGGGAATCCTGCGGTGAGTAACTCACCTCCTGACTCCCCAAAGCCTGTCCACCATCTACAAGGCACAAGTCAGGAGTGTGATGGAATACTCTCCACTTGCCTGGATGAGTGCAACTCCAACAACACTCAAGAAGCTCGACACCATCCAGGACAAAGCAGTCCGCTTGATTGGCACCCCATCTACAAACATTCACTCCCTCCATCACCGACGCACAGTGGCAGCAGTGTGTACCATCTACAAGATGTACTGCAGCGATGCACCAAGGCTCCTTAGACAGCACCTTCCAAACCCGTGACCTCTACCAACTAGAAGGACAAGGGCAGCAAATGCATGGGAACACCACCACCTGCAAGTTCCCCTCCAAGTCACACACCATCCTGACTTGGAACTATATTGCTGTTCCTTCACTGTCACTGGGTCAAAATCCTGGAACTCCCTAACAGCAGTGTGGGTGTACCCGCACCAGATGGACTGCAGCGCTTCAAGAAGGCAGCTCACCACCACCTTCTCAAGGGCAATTAGTGATGGGCAATAAATGTTGGCCAAGCCAGCGACGCCCACATCCCAGGAAAGAAAAAAAAAACTGTTTCTGAGCTGGAAGGTCTATCAATGTATGATATTCCACCAGTAAACCCTCTAACTTTTTATTGTTTATTTTACTTGTATTCATTCTCAGTACATGGGCATCCCTGGTGACACTGCCGTTTATTGCTCATCGCTTGTTGCCCTGTTTTGATGCAATGAGATGTCTCGCTGGGCGATATCAGAGGGCAACTATGAGTCAGCCACGTTGGTGTGGGACTGGAGTCACATATGGTCCCAGACCAGGTAAGGACGGAAGGTTTCCTTCCCTAAAGGACATTAGTGAACCAGTTGGGATTTTATGACGATCTGATAGTTTCATGGTCACTTTTACTGAGAGCAGCTTTTTATTTCATTTTTTATTATTTTTATAATAAACTAAAACCACATTCTTAAACTCGTATTTCCTGGATTATTAGGGCAGTAACAGATGACAATCCTGTACCCCGTTCCCTGGAACAGAGGTGCAGATACCTTATTGATGGAATCCTCAGCTTCAGATGTGTTATTTTTGGCCTTTTCCAGCGATTTCTCAGCTGATTTCAGCTTGGACTTGGTGTCTGTGATGCTGATCCTTGCCTCAGTTACGTTATCTTTCACTTCTATGGCTCTATTCCTGCAAAAACACAAGAACAGTGGGGAAAACGCACCAACCCTCAAATTCACAAACCCTCAAACTCATAAACCCTCAAACTCAAACTTACAAACCCTTAAACTCAAACTCACAAACCTTCAAACTCACAAACCCTCAAAATTAAACTCACCAACACTCAAACTCACAAACCCTCAAACTCACAAACCCTCAAACTCAAATTCACAAACCCTTAAACTCAAATTCACAAACCCTCAAACTTCTCTCATAGAAACATAGAAAGTAGGAGCAGGAGTAGGCCATTCGGCCCTTCGAGCCTGCTCCGCCATTCATTATGATCATGGCTGATCATCCAACTCAGTATCCTGTTCCTGCTTTCTCCCCATACCCTTTGATCCCTTTAGACCCAAGAGCTACATCTAACTCCTTCTTGAAAACATACAATGTTTTGGCCTCAACTGCTTTCTGTGGTAGCGAATTCCACAGGCTCACCACTCTCTGGGTGAAGAAATTTCTCCTCATCTCAGTCCTGAAAGGTTTACCCCTTTTCCTTAGACTATGACCCCTGGTTCTGGACTCCCCCACCATCGGGAACATCCTTCCTGCATCTACCCTGTCAAGTCCTGTTAGAATTTTATAGGTTTCTATGAGATCCCCCCTCACTCTTCTGAACTCCAGCAAATCTAATCCTAACCAACTCAATCGCTCCTCATACGTCAGTCCCGCCATCCCAGGAATCAGGCTGGTAAACCTTCGCTGCACTCCCTCTATAGCAAGAACATCCTTCCTCAGATAAGGAGACCAAAACTGCACACAATAGTCCAGGTGTGGCCTCACCAAGGCCCTGTATAATTGCAGCAAGACATCCCTGCTCTTGTACCCAAATCCTCTTGCTATGAAGGCCAACATACCATTTGCCCTTTTTACCGCCTGTTGCACCTGCATGCTTACCTTCAGCGACTGGTGTACGAGAACACCCAGGTCTCACTGCATATTCCCCTCTCTCAGTTTATAGCCGTTCAGATAATAATCTGCCTTCCTGTTTTTGCTACCAAAGTGGATAACCTCACATTTATCCACATTATACTGCATCTGCCATGCATTAGCCCACTTACTCAACTTGTCCAAATCACCCTGAAGCCTCTCTGCATCCTCCTCACAGCTCACCCTCCCACCCAGTTTTGTGTCATCTGCAAATTTGGAAATATTACATTTAGTTCCCTCATCTAAATCATTAATATATATTGTGATTATCTGGGGTCCTAGCACCGATCCCTGTGGTACCCCACTAGTTACTGCCTGCCATTTGGAAAAAGACCCATTTATTCCTACTCTTTGTTTCCTGTCCGCCAACCAATTTTCTATCCATCGCATTACACTACCCCCAATCCCATGCGCTTTAATTTTACACGCTAATCTCTTATGTGGGACTTTGTCGAAAGCCTTCTGAAAGTCCAAATAAACCACATCCACTGGCTCCCCCTCATCAACTCTACTAGTTACATCCTCGAAGAACTCTAGTAGATTTGTCAAGCATGATTTCCCTTTTGTAAATCCATGCTGACTCTGCCTGATTCTACCACTGTTCTCTAAGTGCTCTGCTGTAAAATCTTTGATAATGAACTCTAGAATTTTCCCCACTACCGACGTCAGGCTGACTGGTCTATAATTCCCTGTTTTCTCTCGACCTACCTTTTTAAATAGTGGGGTTACATTAGCTACTCTCCAATCTGTAGGAACTGTTCCAGAGTCTATAGAATCTTGGAAGATGACCACCAATGCATCCACTATTTCTAGGGCCACTTCTTTAAGTACTCTGGGATGCATACCATCAGGCCCTGGGGATTTATCGGCCTTCAATCCCATCAATTTCCCCAACACTATTTCTCTACTAATACTGATTTCCTTCAGTTCCTCCCTCTCACTAAACCCTGTGTTCCCCAACATTTCTGGTATGTTATTTGTGTCCTCCTTTGTGAAGACAGAACCAAAGTATGCATTTAGTTGGTCAGCCATTTCTTTATTCCCCATAGTAAATTCCGCTGTTTCTGACTGTAAGGGACCTACATTTGTCTTCACCAATTTTTTTCTTGTCACATACCTATAGAAACTTTTACAGTCAGTTTTTATATTCCCTGCAAGCTTGCTCTCGTACTCTATTTTCCCCTTCTTAATCAATCCCTTGGTCCTCCTTTGCTGAATTCTAAACTGCTCCCAATCCTCAGGTCTGTTGTTTTTTCTGGTGAATTTATATGCCACTTCCTTGGATCTAATGCTATCTCTAATTTCCCTTGTAAGCCATGGTTTGGCTACCTTTCCCGTTTTACTTTTGCGCCAGACAGGAATAAACAATTGTTGCAGTTCATCCATGTGCTCTTTAAATGTTTGTCATTGCTTATCCACCGTCATCCCGTTAAGTAACGTTTCCCAATCTGTCATAGCCAACTCGCGCTTCATCCCTTCGTAGTTTCCTTCACTAAGATTCAGGACCCTAGTCTCAGAATCAACTACGTCACTCTCCATCTTGATGAAGAATTTTATCATATTATGGTCGCTCATTCCCAAGGGGTCTCGCACCACTAGATTGTCAATTATTCCTCTCTCACTACACAATACCCAGTCTAGGATGGCCTGTTCTCTAGTTGGTTCCTCAACGTATTGGTCCAGAAAACCATCCCATGTACACTCCAAGAATCCCTCCTCTATGGTATCGTGACTAATTTGATTTGCCCAATCTATATGCAGATCAAAGTCACCCATAATTACAGATGTTCCTTTATTGCATATGTCTCTAATTTCCTGTTTAATGCCATTCCCAACATCACCACTACAGCTTGGGTGTCTATATACAACCCCCACTAATGTTTTTTGCCCCTCAGTGTTTCTCAGCTCTACCCATACAGATTCCACATCATCAGATCTAATATCTTTTCAAAGAACAAAGAACAAAGATAATTACAGCACAGGAACAGGCCCTTCGGCCCTCCAAGCCTGCGCCGATCCAGATCCTCTCTCTAAACATGTCGCCTATTTTCTAAGGTTCTGTATCTCTTTTCTTCCTGCCCATTCATGTATCTGTCTAGATACATCTTAAAAGACTCCATCGTGCCCGCATCTACCACCTCCGCTGGCAATGCGTTCCAGGTGCCCACCACCCTCTGCGTAAAGAACTTTCCACGCATATCCCCCCTAAACTTTTCCCCTTTCACTTTGAACTCGTGTCCTCTAGTAATTGAAACCCCCACTCTGGGAAAAAGCCTCTTGCTATCCACCCTGTCTATACCTCTCATGATTTTGTACACCTCAATCAGGTCCCCCCTCAACCTCCGTCTTTCTAATGAAAATAATCCTAATCTACTCAACCTCTCACTATTGCATTAATTTCGTCTTTAACCAGAAACGCAACTCCACCGCCTTTTACTTTTTGTCTCTTGCGCAAAACACAAAGACATTTCCTCCAGAAACTTACGCAGATCTGAATGCTGGTAATGCAGTGTGCTCTGGATTGAGATGAACATTTGCCCAAAGGAGTAGGGGAGGAAGCGGGGGAGGGACTGGCGCGAGAGAGCAGGGCAGGGTTTGGGGGGAGGGAGCAGGGGAGGGTGCAGAGAAGGGAGTGGGGGAGGGAGTGGGCCAGTGGAACGAGGGTTTAAAGAACAAGAGAATGGAACTTTTAAGTGGAAAGGTTTTGGGCATCGCTGCCCTTTGGTGTCTTTCCCAAGATTTATTTCTTCACACGTGAACTCAACAGTGAGTACCAGCAGGCTATTTGACCTTGAAAGGCTTCACTGCACTCTCAATCCTCTCCCCAGCCAGATTCCAGGGGCTACTGGACAGCGATTAGGAGCAGGAACCCCGACTGATTGCCTTACCTGGCAGGGGAGAAACCATGATCTGTGGCCTTTGATCCTGTTCCAGGTCGGTTTTGAGTAAAATGGCTGTAACCAATTCTGGAGCTTCAGGTCAGGGAGTGTGTAACACCGTCCAGGTGGTGGTGAAGGATAATGAAGGAGGTGCACCTGTGGACTGTACCATCTTCATTAAGAAAATCCTTATCGATAGCTGTGGATTCCAGGCTACGGACATCTACCGCCTGGAGGACATCCCCAGCAGTGGATATTTCGATGTGACGTTTAAGAATGTGGCGGGATGCATCAAGTTCCTGAATGTGTTCAAGGAGAGGGGAAACCAGGCACCGCTGTCCATCCTCACAATGGAGCCACTCTTCACACTGCCGTCACAACGTGACCGGGCGGTGACGATTCACCTCCACAACCCCCATGTTCCGGTGTGGATGTATTCACCTTCCTCACCAGGTACGTCGAGGTGGTCGGCAGCAGCACTGATGTCAAGGACCCATTTGGGATTTGGACCAGCAAGTGGCAGGTCAAGGTGACCCTGAAGGTCAATGCCAACGGAGCCATCATCCATCCCCCCTCCAGCTTCACTATCGGGGAAGTCGAGGCTTCTTAGTCTATGCGGGGCAGCCCAGAGTTTGTCGTACCTGTGGCAAATCTGGTCATGTGGCAGCCAACTGCAGCACAGTCGTCTGCAAGAACTGCAAGAAGGAAGGCCACCAGACCAAGGACTGTAAACAGAGTAAGTGCTGCAATGTGTGCGGAGAGGCAGGCCACCTCTACAAAACCTGCCCCAAACACTGCCTCAGTTATGCTCAGGCGGCATGGTCCAAGGAAAGGCCGGGAGAAGGAACGGTGAACGCATCTGGTGCTGGGAGGGAGACAAGCAACCCTCCCTGCAGTGAGGAAAGTCTATCTGAGGAGGCGAAGAAAGGGGAGGCAGCTGCAACCAGTGACCCAACACCTACCCCGTGCCCAGAAACTCCTCCTCTACAGCCAGAATCAATGGAGGAGGAGGCAGCAGATGGACAAACAGGTCAGTGGCAAGTGGTACAAAGGAAAACCACAAAGAAGAAACCTCCAAAAAAGGAACAGGTCACCACCCAAACCAGTGGCAGGAGGAGGCTCCCGTCTGAGACAGACTATGGCAGCTCCTCCTCATTGGACGAGGAAGGGCCGGAACGACAACACCTACAAAAGGAGCGGCAGAACTCAAAGGAGCTGGAAGATAAAGCCCCCCAGCTCCGGGGCACTGGAAGCTGTGATGGGCCCAGTGCGCCCCAAACCCAAAGCGCTGAACCCAGCGAGATGTCCAGAGCACCCCAGCTCCGGGAGAGCGAGAGCAACAAAGCGTCTGTCACACTCCAGTTCCGGGAAGCCGGGAGCAGTTATGTCTTTGAGGAGGGACAGAGGGGAAAGATACCACCAGCAGAGGACCAAGCCCTGCTGCCTACAAGACCCCCCCCGATGTCACCCCAGCAGAACAAAACTACCATGAGTAACCAGGAGGGGTTTCTGAACCCAACGAATGTGAAACAGCTTGTGTACACTATGGATATGCAGAAACATACCCAAGGACTGGGATTAGCAAGGACACCCTGTGTGGGAAGCAACACCCAACTTTAAATTGGGTATAAAGATTGCTTTGATTAACATGCATCGCATTAAATCCACTACACAATGTGTTTCGACCTTGGACTACCTCGCCAAGGTCAAAGCCGACCTGTTGTTTCTGCAGGAGTGTGGAATACCACACCTCAGCACCTACAGGCAGTGGTCGCGATGGTGGTTCCACGGGCCATCGATCTGGTCAGGGGGTAATGATTCCCATTCCTCCAGCCTGGGTATTCTGCTGCGGGGAGGTAACTTCACCATCTCTGAGGTTAAGGAGGTGGTGGGCGGTCGCCTCCTCGTAGCAGATGTAATGTACAACAATGCTCTGCTCCAGTTGATCAGTGTACACCCCGGTACAACGCAGCGAGCGGCTGACCGTCTTCCAGCAGCTCCCACTGCTGTTGGTGATGTCCAGGCCGGTCATCCTAGGCGGTGACTTCAACTGCATCATCGATGCTACTGGACGATCCGGCAGTGACGATAGCAAACTGGACGCTACGTCCAGATTCCGAATAGAAACAGTTAAAGATGCCAAACTGCACGACGTCTTCAGCAAACCTGCAGACGGAGCGCAGCGCAGATACACATGGTCAAGATCGGACGGGTCTGCCCGTTCCAGGATTGACTTCCTGTTTGTGTCCCGTGCTGTCACGGTCAGATCCACCGACGTCAAGCCGGTGTTCTTCTCCGACCATTGCCTCTTACTGGCCGACTGTCACTTACATGATGACCAGCGGGTTGGCAGGGGGACATGGAAGCTCAATGCTACACTGCTAACCCCAGAGAACATTGAGGAACTCAAAAGGGATTATAAAGGTTGGAGAACCATGAAACCCCTCTTTGAGTCTCCAGTGCACTGGTGGGAGGCGATCAAGGAGAACATCAAGAGGTTCTTTATCCTCAAAGGTGTTCAGAGGGCGAGAGAGAGACAGAGGGAAATGTCCCGACTCCAGAAAAGTATGCAAAATCTGCTCTGGCTGCAGTCAATGGGGGTCGAGGTCAAGGAGGATCTCCAAGAGGTAAAGAGCCAGCAGGCCTCGTTCTTTGCCACGGAGGCCTCCAAGATCATCTTTCAGTTCAGAGTCCACTCCATTGAGCAGGATGAGACGTGCTCGCATTACTTCTTCCAAAAGGTACACAGAGAGAGTTCAACAGCCTATAGGAAGAGGACGGCTCGGTAACATCTTCGCAGTCCGACATGCTAAGGATCAGCAAATCCTTTTATGCTGGGCAGTACGACGTGAAGCCCATGAACAGCACGGCCTCCCAGTCCTTCCTGTCATCTATCACGGAGGTTTTAGATGGCAGTTCTTGGGAGAATCTGGATAAACCACTAACTCTGGACGAGCTGACAAAGGCCATCAGGTCCTTCAAGACGAGTAAAACCCCCGGAAGCGATGGATTACCGGTTGAACTGTATTCAGCTCTGTGGGACTGGATTGGCCCAGACCTGCTGGAAGTATACGAGAGTATGCTTCTGACCGGCAGCATGTCAGAGTCCATGAGGAAAGGCATCATCACCCTTGTCTACAAGCGGAAGGGGGAGAGGGCAGAAATCAGATATTGGCGGCCCATCTCACTGATTAATGTGGACTACAAGATTCTGTCCAAAGTCATCGCCAGTCTGGTCAAGTCTGCTCTGGAGTTGGTAAAAACCTGGTCATCAGGTGCGAGGCACTCACGTAGTTACTGTACGTGGCGCAGGTCTGGTCCATACCCCACTCCTGTGCCATGGCGGTCACCCGAGCTATTTTCCACTTTATCTGGAGATCCGAAATGGACCAGGTCCAGAGGGACACGATGTTCAAACTTCTGGATAAGGGCAGGAAAAATGTACCTAATATCGCCCTCATCCTGATGGCCACCTTCGTGTGCGGCTGCATCAAGCTGTGCGTAGAGCTCCAGTACGCAAACTCCAAGCGTCACTACGTGCTGAGGTTCTATCTGTCCCCCCTGTTGTGAAGGATGGGTCTGATCACATTGCTGCGGAACGCTCCATCCAGTTGGACCATGCCGTATCACCTATCCTTCGTGGAATGTCCTCAAGGCCCTACATGAAAAGGAGACGGTGGATCCTGTCGGATGGTTCCCTGAGCAGACTGCCAAAATCGTTTGGCAGAATTCCTCATCACCAGAACTTTCAAACAAGCACCAAGACATAGCTTGGCTGGTGGTGAGAAGGGCCCTCCCCGTCAGATCCTTCCTGCACGCCTGGAGTCTAACCCTCTCCCCACGCTGCCCTTGAGGTGGCTGTGGTGGGGAAGAGACTGTTGCCCACCTCCTTCTGGAATGTGTCTTTGCAAAACAGGTGTGGAAAGAGATGCAGTGTTTTTTGTCGAGGTTCATCCCAAGCAGCTCTGTAACACAGGAGTCTGTGCTCTACGGGCTGTTCCCAGGGACGCACACCAAGATAAACATCAGCTGCTGCTGGAGGACGCTCTTTGGTCTGCCCAAAACTTGCTGATCTTCCAGTGCAAAGAGTTGTCCACGACTGGCACATTCCAAGGTCCAGGACTATGTGCTGAGGGACGCACTAAAGCTTTGGGCAGCCGCTGTAAAGGCTCAATGGGGAAAGACCACTGTGTAAGGTCCTCCTGCCATAGTGAACTGAGGGGCTGGACTCATGGGAAACCCCTCGGGCTGTATACACCAAACATGGGTTTGCTGTAAAATCTACATGGAATGGAAGGGTTGTGAGGCAACTTGCTCCTGTATTGAAGAAAACTGATTTCCTTTTTAGAATGTCAACTTGGTGCTGTTTTGAACTGTTTGGTAATGTATTTTTTACAGATTTTTATGAATAAAGTATATTTTGGAAAAAAAAATTGCCTTCATCTATAATCCTTACTCCCACTTCCTTCCTCACTCTTCTCCCTCCTCTACCTCTCCCTGTCTCTTCCACCTCTCCTCTGTCCCACCTCCTATCAGTTTCTCCCTCCCTCTCTCCCTATCCCTCTCTTCCTCTCTCTCTTCCCTCTGTCCCCCCTTCCCTCTCTGCCCCTCCCCTTCCCCCTCCCTTATATCCCTATCCCACTAACTGCCCACCCTCTCCCCACTTCCTCCCCCTCCCCCTCCCCTCTTCTGCTTTCCAGGTCCCTTCCCTTCTCCTCTCCCACCTCCCCACTTTATACAAACACTGACTTCACTTTCTCTGCCTGTCTCGCCATTTGCTGAGCAAGCTGGAGATTCCGTGATGTGTCGTTGAGGATTGTGTCGACATCCTTGACGCGCCCCATGGTGTCTTTAATTTCCTGCACGATCTTCCAAATGTCCAGGGAGCTGATAGGGAAGGAAATGTTCAGCACCAGGTTGGCCACCAGCTCAATGCTATCTGGGTCTGCACCCTCCTCTGGAACACAATCAACATTCAGTCAGGGACAGGCTGGGGTGAACTTTCTAAATAGTAACAGTTCCCCATGGCATTGCTCATCATTCCCAGCTGGGTTCAATACAATGCACATGACCTAGTATTCTGCTGCTAAGCAGAGCCATCTCAAAATCTGCACAGGCCCTTTAAGATCAAGAATTGAGGTAAATAGGGACATCAAGTCAATTGAAATCTAAAATAAAAACAGAAAGTGCTGGAAATACTCAGCACGTCAGGCAACATCTGTGGAGAGAGAAACAGAGTTAATGTTTCAGGTCAATGACCTTTCATCAGAATGGAGTATAGTTCGAGATAGGTTTTTAAGGACGTGAAAAAGGGGAGAGTGGAAAAAAGAACAAAAAGGAAAGGTCTGATGGGGTGGAGGGCAGGAGAGAGTAAATGATAAAGGGTTTCATGGTGCAAGGCCATAGGGAGGGGTAATGGGACAAGTAAAGAAACAAAAGATGGGTCTAGAGGAGGTGTGAATGGCAGAATTGCAGCTGTCCAAACACAAAGTGTTGGAAATAAGAAAGAAATGAGAGAAGAAAACAAACCAGCAAAAGAAACACGAAACAAAATGGGGACCGAGGTTACTGTTGAACTCAATGTTAAGTCCGGAAAGCTATAAAGTGCCCAGTCGAAATATGAGGTGCTGTTCTTGAGCTTCATTGGAGCACTGCAGCAGGCCGAGTACTGAAAGGTCAGAGTGGAAGCAAGGTGGGGAATTGAAATGACAGCCGACTGGAAGCTCAGGGTCACACTTGCAGACTGAACGGAGGTGTTCCGCAAAGCAGACACCTAGTCTGCATTTAGTCTCCCCATTGTAGAGGAGACCACATTGCGATCAGTGATTATGATATACTAAATTGAGAGAAATGCAAGAAACTCACTGTTTTACTTGGAAGGAGTGTCTCGGACCCTGGACACTGAGAAGAGAGGAGGTAAAGGGCAGGTGTTGCATCTCCTGTGCTTGCATGGAAAGCTGCTGGAGGAAAGGGAGGAGTGTTGTGTGTGACTGAAGAGTGGATCAGGGTGTTGTGGAGAGAACAGTTCCTTGGGAAAGATGAAAGGAGAGAGGAAGATGTGTTTGGTGGTGGCATCACGCTGGAGCTGGTGGAAATGGCAGAAGATGATCCATTAGATATGGGGCTGGTGGGGTGAAAGGTGAGGACAAGGGGAACCCTATCGCAGTTCAGGAGCGAGGACCCTGTCAACCACGGTAGGGGCAGAAAAAGGAAGACATATTGGAAGTGTTAGTATGGACGGTTGCACCATCAGAGCAGATGCAATGGAGACAGAGAAACTGGAGAATGGAAAGGACTCCTTACAGGAAGCAGGGTGTGAAGAAGTGTAGTCCAGGTAGCTGTGGGAGTCAGTGGGCTTATACTGAATATTTGTTGATAGCCTGTCCTGAGAAATGGAGTCAGAGAAGTCAAGGAAGGGAAGGGAAGTGTTGGAGATGGAACATGTGAAGGTGAGAGTAGGGTGGAAATTGGAGGTAAAGTTCATTAAATTTTCCAGTTCCAGGCAAGAGCAGGAAACGGCACTGATACAGTCATCAATGTACCAGAAAAAGAGGTGAAGGAGGGGGTCTGAGTAGGACCGTACAAGGAAAGTTCGACATACCTCACCACACAAAATGACAAGCATACCTAGGACCCATGCAGTACTCACAGCAACGCCTTTTATTTGAAGGAAGGGAGTGGAGTTGAAGGAGAGGTTGTTCAATGTGAGAACAAGTTCAGCCAGGTGAAGGAGGGTGGTGGATGGGAAGAAGCAGACAGCCCTCAAACCGTCCTAGTGGGGGATGGAGGTGTAAAGGTTGGATGTCCATGGTGATGGGGAGATGGTTAGGGCCAGGAAACTGGAAACTGTTAAAATGATGAAGGGCATCAGAAGAGTCTTGGATGTAGGCGGGAAGAGACTGGACAAGGGGAGAAAATCATAAAATCATAGAAAGTTTAAGGCACAGAAAGAGGCCACTTGGCTCATACAGAGTCAAGATAGGAAGAGATCAGTTCAGTGGGGGCAGGAACTGCCGGAAACAATGGGTCTAACAGGGCAGTTTTGTTTGTGGATTTTGGGAAGGAGGTAGAAGCGGGCTGTAGGGGGTTGGGGAACTATGAGGTTGGAAACTGTGGAGGGAAGATCTCCAGAGGAGATGAGGTCATTGACAGTCCTGGATACAATGGCTTGATGTTCGGTGCTGGGGTCATGGTCCAAGGGGAGGTCGGAGGAAGGGTCAGAGAGTTGGCATTTGGCCTGTGCTAGGTAGAGGGTGGTACACCAGAAAACAACAGCACTTTTAATTGGAAGCTAACTACTGTTGCTGAATGAAGTTTGTCTCTAGTTGACAGCTACTTGGAAATGCACTTCAGGAGGAGTCAGATATCAAAGTCAAAAGAAACCAACAGGAAGTGACTGGCTTTCTACTGTTAAAAAGGCAAATGGGATTCTGAGCTTTAGAAACAGAGAAATAGATTACAAAATCAAGGAAGTTATGATAGACATTACAAATCATTAGTTAGACTCCAGCTGGAGTATTGTATCCAATTCTGGGCACCATTCTTTAGGAAGGATGTTAAGGCCTTGGAGTGAGTGCAGAGGAGATTTACTAGAATGATCCCAGGAATGAGGGAGTTCAGTAACATCGAGAGACTGGTGACACTGGAATTTTTCTCCTTAAAGCACAGAAGGTTAAGGGGAGATTTAATAGAAGCTTTTTTGTATTCGACCACAGGATGTGGGCGTCACTGGCTAGGACAGCATTTATTGCCCTTCCCTAATTGCCCTTGAGAAGGTGGTGGTGAGCTGCCTTCTTGAACCGCTGCAGTCCATGTGAGGTAGGTACACCCACAGTGCTGTTAGGAAGGGAGTTCTAGGATTTTGACCCAGTGACAGTGAAGGAACAGTGATATAGTTCCAAGTCAGGATGGTGCGTGACTTGGAGGGGAACTTGCAGGTGGTGGTGTTCCCATGTATTTGCCGCCCTTGTCCTTCTAGTTGGTAGAGGTCGTGGGTTTGGAAGGTGCTGTCTAAGGAGCCTTGGTGCGTTGCTGCAGTGCATCTTGTAGATGGTACACACTGCTGCCACTGTGCGTTGGTGGTGGAGGGAGTGAATGTTTGTAGATGGGGTGCCAATCAAGCGGGTTGCTTTGTCCTGGATGGTGTCGAGCTTCTCGAGTGTTGTTGGAGCTGCACCCATCCAGGCAAGTGGAGAGTATTCTATCACATTCCTGACTTGTGTCTTGTAGATGGTGGACAGGCTTTGGGAAGTCAGGAGGTGAATTACTCGCTGCAGGATTCCTAGCCTATGACCTGCTCTTGTAGCCATGGTATTTATATGGCTACTCCAGTTCAGAGTCTGGTGAATGGTAGCCCCTAGGATGTTGATAGTGGGGGATTCAGTAATGGTAATGCCATTGAATGTCAAGGGGAGATGGTTATATTCTCTCTTGTTGGAGATGTTCATTACCTGTCATTTGTGTTGCGTGAATGTTACTTGCCACGTATCAGCCCAAGCCTGCATATTGTGGGTTTAATTGGATAGCTCTTTCAAAGAGCCAGCACAGGCATGATGGGCTGAATGGCCTCATTCTGTGCTGTAAATGACTCTACAACCTGCATTAATGTCCTCTGCTCTAAAGAGAACAATCCCAGTTTCTCTAATCTCTTCTAGTATTCACAATCAAATATTTTAAGGGGTGATTATGCAAAAATTTGCAGGGCTTTGGGGAAAGAGCAGAGGAGTGGGAAGTAATTGGATAGCTCTTTCAAAGAGCCAGCACAGGCATGATGGGCTGAATGGCCTCCTTCTGTGCTGCAGTTTCAATGATTGGATTTCTTGCCATTGAGTGCTGATATGGCATTGTTTTATGAACATGATATTTTAAGCAAAACAGTTGAGTTTGTGCCAATTTATTTCTACTGGCTGATGTCCTGTTGCATTGCTTACCAGTGGGTGTGATGTTGGAAACCTTGCTGGTTAGCTGTTAATCTGGCCTGTCCTTTAAGGCCAGGCAGAGACACTGAGGTCAAATAGTTATTGTTGGAGGACGTTTCTCTGATTTGGCAGCCATTTGTTCTGCCCCTCTACCTCACCTGGTGAGGTCAAGGTCAGGAAAGCAACAAGAAATAACTGGTTTTCTTCCTATTTTTCAATCCTTTCTAAAATTGGGCTCACTTGTGATATTTTTCATGTATAGTATAACACAGGGTTGTCCATCATACAGCCCACAGGCCAGGATCCGGCCCTCCAATGGTTTCCATCCAGCCCCCGGGTGTATTTCAGAGATGAGAAATTTTCCATTTTCTTCATCTTTCAGAGCGGCTTTTAAAAGAAATTGCACTGACTGTCACAGCTGACAGGTGATGCAAGAGTGGGACAGCGATTTCTGAACTTCGGACAGATTTGGGTTTGGGTGGGGGGGTGCTGTTTCTGACCCCCTCCGCCCCCACTGCAATTTTACGTGAGGCGGCAGTGGCAAGCAACGGCCCACCCGCCCCAGGCCAATTAAGGCCCTTAAGCGGCCAATTAGCTGGCACTTAAGGACCTCCGCCTGCTGCCGCGGGTATTTTACCCTTGGCTGGTGGCGGCTGAGGCCTCAAAAACCCCGCCTGGTGAAACCCGGCAGCCTTCTTGCAGGATGATGGGGGGCCCTCCTGATCAGGCAACCTGTGCCCCACGGAGGGCTGCCCCTGAAGCCTCATCCGCCCCCAATGCACAACACTCCCCCCGTCCCCCCTAACCGACTCCCCTTACCTCGCCAGGGCCCGACTGATTGTCCCCGGAGAGGTCCTTCATCTTGCTTGCGATGGCTGGGTGTAGTCCTAGCAGTGGCCACCGCTCCCAGTGGCGCTGCTGGGACTAAGAGCAGCCGGCCCACTGATTGACTGGCTGCTCCATTAGGCGGGACTTCCTGCCGCAAGGAGATGGCAGTCGCGCCCAAGACCAATTAAGGGCCTGGGGAGCGGAAAATCCCGGCATGGCTCCCCAGGCCCAGTGGAGGCGGACTCACCACCGACTTGTTGGACAGCGGATGGGGACCCCCCACCCAATGTAAAATTCCAGCCATGGACATCTATCCAAAATACTCTTATTGCTACAACAAGTATGCGGGCAAACATTGACTATTTGTGCAAACAATAAAATGCCAGGTATCTCACTAAATCAATGTCCAATATAGTGAAGATAAACTATGTCAATAAATTAATCTTCTCATTCAAAGCTCCTTCACAAAAATGTACTTTTGGTGTTGTTTTGATGAATAGTAAGGTACATTTTTAAAGCCTTTATCTTTCCAAAAGTGTCTCACCGGCCCCCTATGTAAGACAAAAATTGTAGTGTAGCCCCCCCCACATGAAAAGGTTGGACACCCCTGGTGTAGAGGGAGCTTGACTCTGTATCTAACCCCGTGCTGTACCTGTCCTGGGAGTGTTTGATGGGGACAGTGTGGAGGGAGCTTTACTCTGTATCTAACCCCGTGCTGTACCTGTCCTGGGAGGGTTTGATGGGACAGTGTAGAGGAAGCTTTACTCTGTATCTAACCTCGTGCTGTACCTGTCCTGGGAGTGTTTGATGGGGACAGTGTAGAGGAAGCTTTACTCTGTATCTAACCCCGTGCTGTACCTGCCCTGGGAGTGTTTGATGGGGACAGTGTAGAGGGAGCTTTACTCTGTATCTAACCCCATGCTGTATCTGTCCTGGGAGTGTTTGATGGGGACAGTGTAGAGGGAGCTTTACTCTGTATCTAACCCCGTGCTGTACCTGTCCTGGGAGGGTTTGATGGGGACAGTGTAGAGGGAGCTTTACTCTGTATCTAACCCCATGCTGTACCTGTCCTGGGAGTGTTTGATGAGGACAGTGTAGAGGGAGCTTTACTCTGTATCTGGTGCTTGTTAAACATGGCTATGTTAAACTCACCATTGAGGAAGTCCTTCACTGACTTGATGAATTTGCGGAGACTGTCCACCGTGTTGTTGATGAGTTTCTTTACCGCCGCTGCTTTGTTCAGTGTTTCGACAGCCTGGGATTTTGCTCTCTCTGCTTGGCCTTGCACCTCCTCGACCTGGGGAATGATTCAGTGCATCAGCATCTTGCATGCTTTGCCAGAATGTGCAGCGTCCAAGAAATCTGTCCTGTATCCTGTGCCACTCCCCTGCGTGCCACCTGTCATTTTCAGGCCGGTGCCGTGTCTAAACAGAACTTCCTGAGTTCCAGGTGGGAAAGGAGACGTCACAATGGAGCTCTCTGGAGTATAATGTAGGGATGTGTGAAGTTGTTCACTTTGGTCGTCAAAATAGAAAAGCAGAATATTTTTTAAAAGGTGTGAAACTGGTAAGTGTTGATGTTCAGAGAGACTTGGGGGGAACTCATACAAGGAGTGCACAAAGTTAACATGCAGATGCAGCAGGCTATTAGGAAAGCAAATGGCATGTTGGCCTTTATTGCAAGGAGATTGGAGTACGGGAATAAAGAAGTCTTACTGAAATTGTACAGGGCTTTGGTGAGACCGCATCTGGAATACTGTGTGCAATTTTGGTCTCCACATTTACGAAAGGATATATTTGCACTGGAGGCAGTGCAGTGAAGATTTACTAAATTGGTCCCTGGGATGAGGGGGTTGTCCTATGATGAGAGGCTGAGTAAATTGGGCCTGTATTCTCTGAAGTTTAGAAGAATGAGAGGGGATCTAATTGAGACACACAAGATTCTGAAAGGGCTTGATAGGATAGAAGCTGAGAGATTGTTCCCACTGGTCAGGGAATCTAGAACGCGGGGACACAGTCTCAGGATAAGGGGCCAATCATTCAGGACTGAGATGAGGAGAAATTACTTCACTCAAAGAGTTGTGAATCTTTGGAATTCTCTACCCCAGAGAGTTGTGGATGTTCCATCACTGAATACTTTTAAGGCTGGGATAGATAGATTTTTGGTCTCGCAGGGAATCAAGGGATATGGGGAGTGGGCAGGAAAGTGAAATTGAAGACCAAGATCAGCCATGATTGTATTGAATGGTGGAGCAGGCTCGATGGGCCGAATGGTCTACACCTGCTCCTATTTCTTGTGTTTTTGTGGATTCCCACTGGATTCCGACCCCAGTATCTGAACAGTTTACTGACTAACAGTGGGAGGGGTCGGCATGACATAGTGTGGTGGATGTGGAGAATTCCCGGGCTGCTGGGTAACTGCCTCTGATTGTTTCCATGGTGTGCTATGACCCCCCCCTTCCAGCTGCTCCTCCCATTCCAACCATAAGAAGTGAAATGTGCATTTCTGAATGTGATTGGAGAGAGCACAGTCCACGGTACGACCAATTCCATTCTGACCTGGAAGCCAGGGTCTTATGTACATTGTAGGATCCGAATTTGTATATATAAATAGGTCTAACGCCTCAAAAAGGTGGTGCCCAAAGTCACTGTCAATGTGGCCCCTGCAGCCTCCCCTGTCCATTCAGAGGCTGCTACTGCCTGTTTAAAGTTGATTTCAGGAAGTTAAAATCAAACATCCTCACATGATAGAACCATAGAACTATAGAAAAGTTACAGCACAGAAAGAGGCCATTCAGCCCATTGTGTCTGCGAGGCTGGAAAAACTAGCCGCCCATTCCAATCCCACCTTTGACCACATGGTCTGTCACCTTGCAGGTCACAGCACTTCAGATGCAGTGATCTGAGGATTTTCCCACAATTCTCCCCCTCCCCCCTTCCCTTCTCCTCCTCCCTCCCCCGTTCCCCCTATTCCCCACCCATGCCTCCCCTTCCATTCACTCCCCAGTCCCCCAGCTCCTCCACTTCCCTGCTGCTCCTTCTCTCCTCCCCTCTCTAGCTCCCTCTTTTCTTCCTCCTCCCTCTCTCCCTCCCCCTCACTGTCACCTTCCCCCTTGCTCCTTTGTGCCCCAGCTCCCGTCCTCCTTCCCTTCCTTCCCCTTCCCTCCCTTTCCACCTACCCTTTGAGAGACAGCATCAAGTTGCTGCTGAGTGTCCTGGAGTGCCATGGTTGAGTTGGTTGCCCTACGCAGTGCCTCTGCAGACCGAGTGAGAGCCCCAGCGCAATGCTCCCCTCCACAACTGCGACTCCCTGAGTCGTCCCGGCAGTTGGCGCCACCACATGGGTCCACAGCGCAGTTCTGGCCACTGGTTGAACCACACACCTGGAAAGAGATAGTAAACACGGTGAAAAAGGGCATCCCGCAGGGAGAGTCTGCGAACCATCGCACAAGGGAATGGAGGGAGGGCACTTTGTGGGTCAGTTCAACAGTTCACTGGGCTGAGTGGCTAAATCCTGTTCCTCATATCATGGTTTATTGGCCATTGCTCAGTGTGTAGCATTCCATCTCTGTTGTCTCCGAGTCAGAATGTCATGAGTTCAAATCCCTGCTCCAAAAACACAAAATCCAGGCTGACATTGGATAAATACTTGAAAGCAGACATTTGGAGGGCTAAGGGGAAAGAGCAGGAGGGAGTGGGACTAATTGGATAGCTCTTTCAAAGCGCCAGCACAGGCACAATGGACTGAAAGGGCCTCATTCTGTGCTGTATCACTCGTGGATTCTATAATACTCTAGTGCAGTACTGAGTGAGTGCAACATTGTTGGATGTCCTGCAGTTAAGCCGAGGTCCCATCTCTCAGCTGGACATAAAAGATCTCACAATAGGGGAGTTCTCCCCGGTGCCCTGGGGCCAATATTTATCCCTCAAACAACATCACAAAAAAAAAAATTATCTGGTCATTTATCACATTGCTGTTTGTGGGATCTTGCTGTGCACAAGTTGCTGCTGCGTTTCCTACATTACAACAATGACTACAGTTTAAAAAGTATTTAATTAGCTGTAAAGAATTTTGGGATGTCTTCAGGTTGTGAAAGGCGCTATATAAATGCAAGTATTTCCTTTTAATATATTTCCTGTAAGAGAAGGGGTCCACACTGCTAAATCTGTTGCTGACCCCAACTGAGAATGAGAGAGAGACAGAGAGAGACAGAGAGAGGAGATGAGGTGAGAGTGACTGCCCTTAACATCAAGGAGCCCTAGCAAAATTGAAATCAATGGGAATCAGGGGGAAAACTCTCTGCTGGTTGGAGTCATACTGAGCACAAAGGAAGATGGTTGTGGTTGTTGGAGGTCAATCATCTCAGTCCCAGGACATCACTGCAGGAGTTCCTCAGGGTAGTGTCCTAGGCCCAACCATCGTCAGCTGCTTCGTCAATGAGCTTCCCTCCATCATAAGGTCAGAAGTGGGGATGTTCGCTGATGATTGCACACTGTTCAAAACCATTTGAGATTCCTCAGATACTGAGGCAGTCCGTGCCGACATGCAGCAAGACATGGACAACATTCAGACTTGGGCTGATAAGTGACAAGTAGCATTTGCACCACACAAGTGCCAGGCAATGACCATCTCAAACAAGTGGGAGTCTAACCATCTCGCCTTGACATTCAATTGACATGATTGGCTGAGGAGACCCTGGTTATAGAGTCATAGAGTTATACAGCACAGAAACAGGCCCTTTGGGCCATCGTGTCCATGCCGGCCATCAAGCACCTAACTATTCTAATCCCATTTTCCAGCACTTGGCCCGTAGCCTTGTATGTTATGGCATTTCAAGTGCTCATCTAAATACTTCTTAAATGTTGAGGGTTCCTGTTTCTACCACCCCTTCAGGCAGTGTGTTCCAGATTCCAACCACCCTCTGGGTGAAAAGTTGTTTCCTCAAATCCCCTCTAAACCTCCTGCCCCTTATCTTAAATCTGTGCCCCTGGTTATTGACACCTCCACCAAGGGAAAAAGTTTCTTCCTATCTATCCTATCAATGCCCCTCATAATTTTGTATACCTCAATCATGTCCCCCTCAGCCTTCTCTGTTCTAAGTAAAACAACCCTAGCCGTTTCAGTCTCTCTTCATTGCTGAAATGCTCCCAGGCAACATCCTGGTGAATCTCCTCTGCACCCTCTCCAGTGCAATCACATCTTTCCTATAGTGTGGTGCCCTGAACTGTACACAGTACTCCAGCTGTGGTCTAACTAGTGTTTTATACAGCTCCATCATAACCTCCCTGCTCTTATATTCTATGCCTCGGCTAATAAAGGCAAGTATCCCATATGCTTTCCAAACCACCTTATCTACCTGTGCTACTGCCTTCAGTGATCTATGGACAAGTACACCAAGTTCCCTCTGACCCTCTGTACTTCCGAGGGTCCTATCATCCATTGTATATTCCCTTGCCTTGTTAGTCCTCCCAAAGTGCATCACCTCACACCTCTCAGGATTAAATTCCATTTGCCACTGTTCTGCCCATCTTACCAGCCCATCTATATCGTCCTGTAATCTAAGGCTTTCCTCCTCACTATTTACGACACCACCAACTTTCGTGTCATCTGTGAACTTACTGAGCATACCTCCTATATTCACGTCTAAATCATTAATCTACACTACAAACAGCAAGGGTCCCAGCACCAATCCCTGTGGTACACCACTGGTCACAGGCTTCCACTCGCAAAAACAGCCCTCAACCATTGCCCTCTGCCTCCTGCCACTAAGTCAATTTTGGATCCAATTTGCAAATTGCCCTGGATCTCATGGGCTCTTACCTTCTTAACCAATCTCCCATGCGGGACCTTATCAAAAGCCTTACTGAAGTCCATGTAGACTACATCAGCTGCTTTACCCTCATCTACACACCTAGCCACCTCCTCGAAAAATTCAATCAAATTTATTAGACATGATCTCTCCCTGACAAAGCCATGCTGACTATCCCTGATTAATCCCTGCCTCTCCAAGAGGAGATTAATCCTGTCCCTCAGAATTTTTTCCAATAGTTTCCCTACCACTGATGTTAGACCCACTGGAAGTAATTACCTGGTTTATCACTACTATCCTTCTTGAATAATGGTACCACATTCGCTGTCCTCCAGTCCTCTGGTACCTCTCCTGTGGCCAGAGAGGATTTGAAAATTTGTGTCAGAGGCCCTGCTATTTCCTCCCTTGCCTCACATAACAGCCTGGGATATATCTCATCTGGGCCTGGGGATTTATCCACTTTTAAGCCAGCTAAAACCACTAATACTTCCTCCCTTTCAATGCTAATTTGTTCAAGTATATCACAATCGCCCTCCCTGATCTCTACACCTACATTGTCCTTCTCCAAATTGAACACAGATGCAAAGTAGTCTCCACACAGCTCCACGCACAGATTGCCACTTTGGTCCCTAATGGACCCTACTCTTTCCCGGTTATCCTCTTGCCCTTAATATACTTATAAAACGCAATGGGATTTTCCTTTATCTTGCCCGCCAATGTTTTTTCATGCCCCCTCTTCGCTCGCCTAATTACTTCTATAAGTACCCCCCTAGACTTTCCATCCTCCTCTTGGGCCTCCGCTGTTTTCAGTACCCCGAATATGCCATAAGGCTCCTTTTTTTTCCTTATCCAATCCTCTATACCCTTAATATCCAGGGTTCCCGGGACTTGTTGGTCCTACCCATCACCTTTATGGGAACATGTTGGCTCTGAACTCTCAGTATTTCCTTTTTGAATGACTCCCACTGGTTTCCTACAAATAGCTGCTCCCAGTCCACTTTGGCTGGTATTACTAACTACTTTGTCCAGTATTACTAACCACTCTGGCTGGTTTTACTAACCACTTTGTCCAATATTACTAACCACTCTGGCCAGTATAACTAAACCTTTTGTCCAGTTTTACTAACCACTCTGGCCAGTATAACTAACCACTTTGTCCAATATTACTAACCACTTTGTCCAATATTACTAACCCTTTAGTCCAGTATTACTAACCACTCTGGCCGGTATTACTAACCACTTTGTCCAGTTTTACTAACCACTCTGGTCGGTATTACTAACAACTTTGTCCAATATTACTAACCACTTTGTCCAGTATTACTAACCATTTTTGTCAGTATTACTAACCACTTTGTCCAGTTTTACTAACCCTTTTGTCCAGTATTACTAACCACTTTGTCCAATATTACTAACCACTTTGTCCAATATTACTAACCACTTTGTCCAATATTACTAACCACTTTGTCCAATATTACTAACCACTTTGTCCAGTATTACTAACCATTTTTGTCAGTATTACTAACCACTTTGGCCAGTATTACTAACCACTCTGGCCAGTATAACTAACCACTTTGTCCAATATTACTAACCCTTTTGTCTAGTATTACTAACCACTCTGGCCAGTATTACTAACCACTCTGGCCAGTATTACTAACTACTTTGTCCAATATTACTAACCACTTTGGCCAGTATTACTAACCACTCTGGCCAGTATAACTAACCACTTTGTCCAATATTACTAACCACTTTGGCAAGTATTACTAACCACTCTGGCCAGTATAACTAACCACTTTGTCCAATATTACTAACCACTTTGGCCAGTATTACTAACCACTCTGGCCAGTATAACTAACCACTTTGTCCAATATTACTAACCACTTTGGCAAGTATTACTAACCACTCTGGCCAGTATAACTAACCACTTTGTCCAATATTACTAACCCTTTTGTCCAGTATTACTAACCACTCTGGCCGGTATTACTAACCACTTTGGCCAATATTACTAACCACTCTGGCCAGAATAACTAACCACTTTGTCCAATATTACTAACCACTTTGGCCAGTATTACTAACCACTCTGGCCAGTATTACTATCCACTTTGGCCAGTATTACTAACCACATTGGCCAGTATTACTAACCACTTTGGCCAGTATTACAAACCACAATGGCCAGTATTACTAACCACTTTGGCCAGTATTACTAACCACTCTGGCCAGTATTACTAACCATATTGGCCAGTATTACTAACCACTTTGGCCAGTATTACAAACCACATTGGCCAGTATTACTAACCACTTTGGCCAGTATTACTAACCACTCTGGCCAGTATTACTATCCACATTGGCCAGTATTACTAACCACTTTGGCCAGTATTACAAACCACATTGGCCAGTATTACTAACCACTCTGGCCAGTATTACTATACACATTGGCCAGTATTACTAACCACTCTGGCCAGTATTACTAACCACATTGGCCAGTATTACTAACCACTTTGTCCAGTATTATAAACCACATTGGCCAGTATTACTAATCACTCTGGCCAGTATTACTATCCACATTGGCCAGTATTACTAATCACTCTGGCCAGTATTGCTATCCACTTTGGCCAGTATTACTAACCACTTTGTCCAGTATTACTAACCACTCTGGCCAGTATTACTAATCACATTGGCCAGTATTACTAACCACTCTGGCCAGTATTACTAACCACTTTGTCCAGTATTACTAACCCTTTTGTCCAGTATTACTAACCAATCTGGCCAGTATTACTAACCACTCTGGCCAGTATTACTAACTACTTTGTCCAATATTACTAACCACTTTGGCCAGTATTACTAACCACTCTGGCCAGTATAACTAACCACTTTGTCCAATATTACTAACCCTTTTGTCCAGTATTACTAACCACTCTGGCCGGTATTACTAACCACTCTGGCCAGTATAACTAACCACTTTGTCCAATATTACTAACCACTTTGGCCAGTATTACTAACCACTCTGGCCAGTATAACTAACCACTTTGTCCAATATTACTAACCCTTTTGCCCAGTATTACTAACCACTCTGGCCGGTATTACTAACCACTCTGGCCAGTATAACTAACCACTTTGTCCAATATTACTAACCCTTTTGTCCAGTATTACTAACCACTCTGGCCGGTATTACTAACCACTTTGGCCAGTATTACTAACCACTCTGGCCAGAATAACTAACCACTTTGTCCAATATTACTAACCACTTTGGCCAGTATTACTAACCACTCTGGCCAGTATTACTATCCACTTTGGCCAGTATTACTAACCACATTGGCCAGTATTACTAACCACTTTGGCCAGTATTACAAACCACAATGGCCAGTATTACTAACAACTTTGGCCAGTATTACTAACCACTCTGGCCAGTATTACTATCCACATTGGCCAGTATTACTAACCACTTTGGCCAGTATTACAAACCACATTGGCCAGTATTACTAACCACTCTGGCCAGTATTACTATACACATTGGCCAGTATTACTAACCACTCTGGCCAGTATTACTAACCACATTGGCCAGTATTACTAACCACTTTGTCCAGTATTACAAACCACATTGGCCAGTATTACTAATCACTCTGGCCAGTATTACTAATCACATTGGCCAGTATTACTAACCACTCTGGCCAGTATAACTAACCACATTGTCCAATATTACTAACCCTTTTGTCCAGTATTACTAACCACTCTGGCCAGTATTACTAACCACTCTGGCCAGTATTACTAATCACTCTGGCCAGTATTACTAACCACTTTGTCCAGTATTACTAATCACTCTGGCCAGTATTACTAATCACATTGGCCAGTATTACTAACCACTCTGGCCAGTATAACTAACCACATTGTCCAATATTACTAACCCTTTTGTCCAGTATTACTAACCACTCTGGCCAGTATTACTAACTACTTTGTCCAATATTACTAACCACTTTGGCCAGTATTACTAACCACTCTGGCCAGTATAACTAACCACTTTGTCCAATATTACTAACCCTTTTGTCCAGTATTACTAACCACTCTGGCCGGTATTACTAACCACTCTGGCCAGTATAACTAACCACTTTGTCCAATATTACTAACCACTTTGGCCAGTATTACTAACCACTCTGGCCAGTATAACTAACCACTTTGTCCAATATTACTAACCCTTTTGTCCAGTATTACTAACCACTCTGGCCGGTATTACTAACCACTCTGGCCAGTATAACTAACCACTTTGTCCAATATTACTAACCCTTTTGTCCAGTATTACTAACCACTCTGGCCGGTATTACTAACCACTTTGGCCAGTATTACTAACCACTCTGGCCAGAATAACTAACCACTTTGTCCAATATTACTAACCACTTTGGCCAGTATTACTAACCACTCTGGCCAGTATTACTATCCACTTTGGCCAGTATTACTAACCACATTGGCCAGTATTACTAACCACTTTGGCCAGTATTACAAACCACAATGGCCAGTATTACTAACCACTTTGGCCAGTATTACTAACCACTCTGGCCAGTATTACTATCCACATTGGCCAGTATTACTAACCACTTTGGCCAATATTACAAACCACATTGGCCAGTATTACTAACCACTTTGGCCAGTATTACTAACCACTCTGGCCAGTATTACTATCCACATTGGCCAGTATTACTAACCACTTTGGCCAGTATTACAAACCACATTGGCCAGTATTACTAACCACTCTGGCCAGTATTACTATACACATTGGCCAGTATTACTAACCACTTTGTCCAGTATTACAAACCACATTGGCCAGTATTACTAACCACTCTGGCCAGTATTACTATCCACATTGGCCAGTATTACTAACCACTTTGGCCAGTATTACTAATCACTCTGGCCAGTATTACTATCCACATTGGCCAGTATTACTAATCACTCTGGCCAGTATTGCTATCCACTTTGGCCAGTATTACTAACCACTTTGTCCAGTATTACTAACCACTCTGGCCAGTATTACTAATCACCTTGGCCAGTATTACTAACCACTCTGGCCAGTATTACTAACCACTTTGTCCAGTATTACTAATCACTCTGGCCAGTATTACTAATCACATTGGCCAGTATTACTAACCACTCTGGCCAGTATTACTAATCACATTGGCCAGTATTACTAACCACTCTGGCCAGTATTACTAATCACATTGGCCAGTATTACTAACGACTCTGGCCAGTATTACTAACCACTTTGTACAGTATTACTAATCACTCTGGCCAGTATAACTATCCACATTGGCCAGTATTACTAATCACTCTGGCCAGTATTGCTATCCACATTGGCCAGTATTACTAACCACTCTGGCCAGTATTACTAACCACTTTGTCCAGTATTACTAATCACTCTGGCCAGTATTACAAACCACATTGGCCAGTATTACTAATCACATTGGCCAGCATTACTAATCACTCTGGCCAGTATTACTATCCACTTTGATCAGCATTACTAACCACTCTGGCCAGTATTACTAACCACTCTGGCCAGTATTACTATCCACATTGGCCAGCAATACTGACCACATTGGCCAGCATTACTAATCACTCTGGCCAGTATTACTATCCACTTTGGCCAGCATTACTAACCACTCTGGCCAGTATTACTAACCACTCTGGCCAGTATTACTATCCACTTTGGCCAGCATTACTAACCACTCTGGCCAGTATTACTAACCACTCTGGCCAGTATTACAAACCACATTGGCCAGCATTACTAACCACTCTGGCCAGTATTACTATCCACATTGGCCAGTATTACTAACCACATTGGCCAGCATTACTAACCACTCTGGCCAGTATTACTATCCACATTGGCCAGTATTACTAACCACATTGGCCATCATTACTAATCACTCTGGCCAGTATTACTATCCACATTGGCCAGCATTACTAACCACTCTGGCCAGTATTACTATCCACTTTGGCCAGTATTACTATCCACATTGGCCAGCATTACTAACCACTCTGGCCAGTATTACTATCCACTTTGGCCAGTATTACTAACCACATTGGCCAGTATTACTAACCACTTTGTCCGGTATTACTAACCATGCTGGCCAGCATTACTAACCACTCTGGCCAGTATTACTATCCACTTTGGCCAGTATTACTAACCACTATGTCCAGTATTACTAACCACTCTGGCCGGTATTACTAACCACTTTGGCCAGTATTACTAACCACTATGTCCAGTATTACTAACCACTCTGGCCAGTATTACTATCCACTTTGGCCAGTATTACTAACCACTATGTCCAGTATTACTAACCACTCTGGCCAGTATTACTATCCACTTTGGCCAGTATTACTAACCACTATGTCCAGTATTACTAACCACTCTGGCCAGTATTACTATCCACTTTGGCCAGTATTACTAACCACTATGTCCAGTATTACTAACCACTCTGGCCGGTATTACTAACCACTATGTCCAGTATTACTAACCACTCTGGCCAGTATTACTATCCACTTTGGCCAGTATTACTAACCACTATGTCCAGTATTACTAACCACTATGTCCAGTATTACTAACCACTCTGGCCAGTATTACTATCCACTTTGGCCAGTATTACTAACCACTATGTCCAGTATTACTAACCACTCTGGCCAGTATTACTATCCACTTTGGCCAGTATTACTAACCACTATGTCCAGTATTACTAACCACTTTGTCCAGTATTACTAACCATGCTGGCCAGCATTACTAACCACTCTGGCCAGTATTACTAACCACTTTGTCCAATATTACTAACCCTTTTGTCCAGTATTCCTAACCACTTTGTCCAATATTACTAACCCTTTTGTCCAGTATTACTAACCACTCTGGCTGGTATTACTAACCACTTTGTCCAGTTTTACTAACCACTCTGGCCGGTATTACTAACCACTTTGTCCAATATTACTAACCCTTTTGTCCAGTATTCCTAACAACTTTGTCCAATTTTACTAACCCTTTTGTCCAGTATTACTAACCACTTTGGCCGGTATTACTAACCACTTTGTCCAATATTACTAACCACTTTGGCCGGTATTACTAACCACTTTGTCCAATATTACTAACCACTTTGTCCAATATTACTAACCACTTTGGCCGGTATTACTAACCACTTTGGCCGGTATTACTAACCACTTTGTCCAATATTACTAACCACTTTGTCCAATATTACTAACCACTTTGGCCGGTATTACTAACCACTTTGTCCAGTATTACTAACCACTCTGGACGGTATTACTAACCACTCTGGACAGCATTACTAACCACTCTGGACAGCATTACATAGGCAGAAAGAGTGATCAGATCCTGAAAGCAGAGTTTAGGCAGCTGGGAAAGAGATTGAACAGGAAGATCTCAAAGGTAGTAATCTCCGGATTACTCCCATTGCCACGTGCCAGTGAGTAGAGAAATAGGAAGACAGAGCTGATGAATATGCAGCTGGAGAGATGGTGCTGGAGGGAGGGCTTTAGATTCCTGAGGCATTGAAACCGCTTCTGGGGGAGGTGGGACCTGTACAAGCCGGACAGGGTGCACCTCAACGAGGCCAGGACCAATATCCTCGCAGGGCACTTTGCTAGTGTTGTTGGGGAGGGTTTAAACTTGCTTGGCAGTGGGATGGGAACCAGAGAGTAGATTCTGAAAAGCGCGAAGAAAAGTTGGAAATGTAACAAAGAAAATTAGTAAGCATGTTTGGAAGGCAGAGGAACCAGAGGTTAGAAAATAGACAACAAGGGACTTTGGCACTGCTAAATGGTATACACCTCAATGTAAGAAGTGCAGGGAATCAGGCAGATGAGCTGAGAGCACAGATTGACACACACAGGAATATGATATTATAGCTATTACTGAGACATGGCTAAAAGAAGGACAGGAATGGCAGCTCAACATTCCTGGTTACAGGGTTTTCAGGCGAGATAGAGAGGGGGATAAAAAAAAAAAGCAGGGGCGGGGGGTAAGTCACAAAATTATCCCGACTTTCTGTCTCCTGCCACTCAGCCAATTTCCTAACCAGGAATAATTTGCCTTCAATTTCATGAGCTTCAACATTAGCCAACAGTCTCTTGTGAAGGACATTATCAAATACCTTCTGGCAGACAAAGAAAAACTGTTCCCATTACTGATGGTACAAGGATTAGGCAACACAGATTGAAGGTTTTAGGCAAGTGATGTGGGGGTGGGGGGTGGGGGGGGGGGGGGGGCGGGTGGCGGGGGTGGAGAGGGAAGAACTTTTTTTATGCAGTGAGTGGTTAATGACCTGGAACTCACTGCCTACTAGGGTTGTAGAAGTAGAGATGATCAATGATTTCGAAAGGAAATTGGATGGGTAATTGTGGGGAATAAACTTGCACGGCTACGGGGATAGAATGGGGGAATGGGACTGACTGGATTGCTTTATGGAGAGCTAACATGCAATCAATGGACCGAATGGCCTCCTTCTGTGCTGTAATGACTCTATGGTTCTCTGACTCTCATTGGATAACTCTTTCAAAGAACTGGAAAAGGCACAATGGGCCAAATGGCCTGCTTTTGTGTTGAATTATTCGCGATTCTAAGTGATTCATGACTCTCGACATTTCAACATTCTTACAATTCATGCTGCAATTGCATTTGCTGACCATTTCCTGATGTACGTTATTCTTTTAGAAATTCCAGGCCCTTGTTCGAGATATACCGATGTCTCTGGTGATGGTGTGTCTCTGCAATCGATAATCTTTCCGAATGTACCCAGTCCATTAACAACACAGAACACTGATACTCTCACCCAGCAGCACCAACATACAGTCACCTCCTGCCATCTGCAGGCCACAGATGGAACAGCAGCATGACATGGAAAACAATAACTTGCATTTTTATATCCATCATTAACATAGAAAAAGTCCCCAAGCACTTCACAGAAGCATAAAATGCCAAAAATAGGTGCCAAGTCAAAGAAGGAGTTCACGGGTGCCTCAGGGGTCAGAGATAGTTTTTAAGGAGAGTCTTAAAGGAGAAGAGAGAGGTTGAGGCACAGCTACCACTGTTGGAATGATTTTTGATTTAGTGATACAGCACTGAAACAGGCCCTTCGGCCCACCACGTCTGTGCCGACCATTAACCACCCATTTATACTAATCCTATATTCCTACCACATCCCCACCTGTCCCTATATTTCCCTACCACCTACCTATACTAGGGGCAATTTATAATGGCCAATTAACCTATCAACCTGCAAGTCTTTGGCTTGTGGGAGGAAACCGGAGCACCCGGAGAAAACCCATGCACACACAGGGAGAACTTGCAAACTCCACACAGGCAGTACGCAGAATTGAACCGGGGTCCCTGGAGCTGTGAGGCTGCGGTGCTAACCACTGCGCCACTGTGCCGCATTGGGGATGTGCGAGGCGCCAGAATTGATGGAGTGGAGAGTATGGGGCTGGGCTGTGAGGTTTGTAGGGGTGGAAGTGGTTATAGACATAGGAACGGACGAGCTGATTTCCGTAAGCAGGACCCCTGTAAATACTGACACACTCCCCGGGACCCCTGTAAATATTGACACACTCCCCGGGACCCCTGTAAATACTGACACACTCCCCGGGACCCCTGTAAATATCGACGCATCCCAGGGACCCCTGTAAATACTGACACACACCCCAGGACCCCCTGTAAATACTGACACACTCCCCGGGACCCCTGTAAATATCGACACATCCCAGGGACCCTCTGTAAATACTGACACACTCCCCGGGACCCCCTGTAAATACTGACACACCCCAGGGACCCCTGTAAATACTGACACACCCCAAGGACCCCTGTAAATACTGACACACTCCCCAGGACCCCTGTAAATACTGACACACTCCCCGGGACCCCCTGTAAATACTGACACACTCCCCGGGACCCCTGTAAACATTGACACACCCCAGGGACTCCTGTAAATACTGACACACCCCAAGGACCCCTGTAAATATCGACACACACCCCGGGACCCCTGTAAATACTGACACACTCCCCGGGACCCCCTGTAAATACTGACACACTCCCCGGGACCCCTGTAAATATCGACACATCCCAGGGACCCCTGTAAATACTGACACACTCCCCGGGACCCCCTGTAAATACTGACACACTCCCGAGGACCCCCTGTAAATACTAACACACTCCCGAGGACCCCCTGTAAATACTGACACACTCCCCAGGACCCCCTGTAAATACTAACACATCCCAGGGAACCCCTGTAAATATTGATGCACTCCTGAGACCCCCTGCAAATACTGACACACTCCCCAGGACCCCCTGTAAATACTGACACATCCCAGGGACCCCCTGTAAATACTGACACACTCCCGAGGACCCCCTGTAAATACTAACACATCCCAGGGAACCCCTGTAAATATTGATGCACTCCTGAGACCCCCTGCAAATACTGACACACTCCCCAGGACCCCCTGTAAATACTGACACATCCCAGGGACCCCTGTAAATACTAACACATCCCAGGGAACCCCTGTAAATATTGATGCACTCCTGAGACCCCCTGTAAATACTGACACACTCCCGAGGACCCCCTGTAAATACTGACACAGTCCGAGACCACCGAACTTTTGAAAGAGAGTGTTTGCTGCTCCAGTGTTATTTCTAGAGAATGGTTTCTATCTTTGCAGAGCAACAGGAGGTGCTAGTAAGTCAAAAAAATATGGAGAAGTACAGATTAGATATACATGGAGTGAATCCTGAGATTCCTTTACAAACGCTCTCAAATTCTGCGGAGCCCAGTTTGTGAGGCTGTGATAAACGGAGTGTTGGGAATTGGCTGGAGCAGTGGGGTATCGGATGGGAGGTCCATCAACATCTGTCAAGAGCAAAGGCGGATTAATGTTTGGGTTTAATCTTTCAGTCAGCCTGAACACTAAGCTACCCTCGTCATTCAAATGCTGACAGACCCACTCTCAATTGGTCTGTTTATTATAAAGTTTTTGGAACCCAGAATTGGTATTCAGACTGAAATATGTGAGTTGCTGGAACTGCTAAAGGGTTAGTGAGTCAGATCACAGTTAGTTTATAAAGACACCTAAAACTTACAGGAATTGATGTGTGTGAGGCCAGATATAAGTATGCACATTCACACACACACAGCCAAATACAGACACTCACACAGTCACACTCACACACACACACAGCCAAATACAGACACTCACACAGTCACACTCACACACACACAGCCAAATACAGACACTCACACAGTCACACTCACACACACAGCCAAATACAGACACTCACACAGTCACACACACACAGCCAAATACAGACACTCACACAGTCACACTCACACACACACAGCCAAATACAGACACTCACACAGTCACACTCACACACACAGCCAAATACAGACACTCACACACACACTCACACAGTCACATTCACACACACACAGCCAAATACAGACACTCACACAGTCACACACACACAGCCAAATACAGACACTCACACAGTCACACTCACACACACACAGCCAAATACAGACACTCACACAGTCACACTCACACACACACAGCCAAATACAGACACTCACACAGTCACACTCACACACACACAGCCAAATACAGACACTCACACACACACTCACACAGTCACATTCACACACACACAGCCAAATACAGACACTCACACACACACTCACACAGTCACACTCACTCACACTCAGATACACTCTGAAAGTCACACAGAATCACAAAATTGTTACAGAACAGAAGGAGGCCATTCAGCCCATCATGTCTGCGCTGGTTCTCTGAAAGAACAATTTACCTTGTGCCACTCCTCCGCCTTCTCCCCGTAGCACTGCACATTCTTGCATTACAGATAACAATCAAATTCCCTCTTGAAAGCCATGATTGAACCTGCCTCCACCACACAGGGAGCTCTAGATTTGTTTGCCTTACCTTTCCCCTTTGAGGGAATATTTCTTGACTGCGCCCAAACTCTCTCTTCTTTCAAGGCATCCCATTGTTCAGTTACTATTTTTCCTGCCAACCTTGATTCCAATTTATCTGGATTAGATCCATTCTTACCCCATTGAAGTTTGCCTTCCCCCAGTTCATTATTCTTACTCTGGATTGTTCCTTGTCCTTTTCCATAGTCAGCCTAAATTTTATGATACAAGGTTAACTGTCCCCTAATCTCTTGATCCACTTGGTCCACCTCATTCCCAAGAACCAGGTCCAGCAGTGCCTCCTTTCTCATTGGTTTGGAAACAAACTGCTGTAGAAAGTTCTCCTGAACACATTCTAGGAACTCATGCCCCACTCTGCCCTTTACACTACTACTATCCCAGTCTATATTCGAATAATTAAAGTCCCCCATTATAACAACTCAATAATTCTTGCACCTTTCTGTAAATTCCTTGCAAATTTGTTTGTACATCTTTCCCATTAGTTGGCCTATAGACAACGCCGAGCAATGTAATTGTACCTTTCTGTTCTTCAGTTCTTCTAGATTCTGTCATTGATCTCTCTGGGATATCCTCTCCCTCCAGCATTGCAATGTTCTCCTTAATCAGACTGCCACCCCTCCCCCTTTCCTTCCTTTCCTATCTTTCCTGAACACCTTATATCCAGGAATATTTTAGTACCCAGTCCTGCCCTTCTTTGAGCCAGGTCTCTGTTATTGCCACAATGTCATACTTCCACGTGGCTATCTGCACCTGTAATTCACCTGTTAATTGTGTGTCAATGGCTGGATTATATGCAGGTGAAGGGTGTTAATTGGGGTTTTAGTTGAGCATTTATAAGCAGACACTCACTGGGACTGGGGGAGGTTTTGAGTGAGGAACTATATGTTTGTAATCCTTTTACTTTGCACAATAAATGTGAAACTGAGTAAATATAAGCTCCATAACAAGCTTTCTGTAATTTAACATCACCAACCCTATTTACTACACTCCACGCATTCACATACATACACAATAACTATAATTTAGACTTTATTACTCTCCCTCTTACTCTGACCCCACCTAATATTTAACTGTTTCCTACTCTAGTGCAATCTGTCTCTCTAAATTCTCTGTGCACCGTGGTGTTCCTCTCTTGTATTACCTCCTGGTTCCCACTCCCCGGCCAAGTTAGTTTAAACCCTCCCCAATAGCATTAGCAAGTCGCCCCGCAAGGAAATTTGTCCCAGCTCTGTTCAGGTGCAACCCGTCCAGCCTGTTCATGTCCCATCGCCTCCAGAATCTGTCCCAATGTTCTAGGAATCTAAAGCCGTCCTTCCTGCACCATTTTCCAGCCACACATTCATCTGCTCTATCCTCCTATTTTTATACTCACCTGTGCGTGGTAATGGGAATAATCCGGAAATTACTACTTTTGAAATCCTGCTTGCTAATTTCTTACCTAGTTCTCTAAATTCTAACTGCAAGACCGCATCCCTCTGCCTATCTATGTCGTTGGTACCAATGTGGACCACAACTGCTGGCTGCTCACCCTCCCCACTCAGGATGCTCTGCAATCATTCAGTGACATCCTTGACCCTGGCACCAGGGAGGCAACACACCATCCTGGATTCACATCTGCGGTCACAGAAACTCCTGTCTATTCACCTTTTGAGTGCCCTATCACTATTGCTCTTCCAGTCTCTTTTGTGCCCCCCCTGTGCAGCTGAGCCAGCCCTGGTGCCATGGCCTTGGTTCTGGCTGCACTCCCCAGATGAACCATCACTTTCCTCAGTATTCAGAACTGAATACTGGTTGGAGAGTGAGATGCACTCAAACTCACAATCACACACACATACACACATTCAATACACAGACGCACACACATTCACTCACCACACAGACACACTCACACTCACCACACACACATACACACATACACACACTCAATACACAGACGCACACACATTCACTCACCACACAGACATACACTCACACTGACCACACACACACACACTCACCACACAGGCACACACTCACCACACAGACACACACACACACTCACACAGACACATACACACGCCAGGGGTCACTGCACAATGTGAGCCCAGGCTCAATTCCCTGAGGCTCGTTTTGGGCCTCCACTGCCACCAGACTGTGAGAATGAGATCTGCCCCCTGACCTTCTTGTTGATGCTTTCCACAGTCAGGTCTTGCACTTTTCTCGCCAAATCCTTCAGCTGTTTCCTCTGAGCAGCCGTCGACTTTCTGAACGTGTTTTCCTGCTGCTGCAGGAGCCTCTGGGTTTCACGCCGCGTGTCCTCTGACTGTTCCACCAGACTGTGTGGGCCAGATACCGAACCGTTCACCACTCTCTCTGCCTCACAGGACTCCTGATAGTACTTGAGGATTGAATCATACAGCTCTGTAAAAGACAGACTTCCATTCATCAATTTTCGAGGAATTCCTCAATATTCTCTACGTACAATGTACAATGTCTCTGGGTTTGGGCGTAACTGGCAAGGTCACCATTTATTGCCCATCTCTAGTTGTCCTGAGCAGATGGTGGTGGGAAGCCTTCTTGAAATGAATGGCTGGCTCGGCTGCTTCAGGCAGCAATTAAGAGCCAATCATGTTGGTGTGGGACAGGGGTCACATACAGGCCCAGGCTAGTTTCCTTCCCTAAAGGACATTAGTGAACTGGTTGGATCTTTCCTACAATCTGACAGCTTCATGGTCACTTTTACTGATCTCAGATTTTTATTTCCAGGTTTTCTAAACTGAATTCAAATTCTCAAACAGCCCCTGGTGCAATTTGAACTCAGGTTCCCTGGATTATTAATTCCAGTAAAATAACGACTCCACTGTCATACCCACTTTGAGTACAGCAAAATGCCACAAAAATCAATTGATTTCGGTGACGTAGATTAAGAAGCACAGTTGGCAAGACACTGGGACAATTCTCTGCTCTTCTCCCAATAGTGCTGTCGGATTGTTAACATCCACCAAAACAGACAGACGGGGCCTCGGGTTAACATCTCATCCATAAGACAGCACCTCTGACAGTGCAGCACTCCCTCAGTACTGGCACTGAAGTGTCAGAAAGATCTATATCAAATTAAAAACCACTGACAGGTGGGTAATGCACCAAATATAATGGTTATTATAACACTGATTGGAAAGTTTGGAATGAGAAAAAACATTTGTCCATAATCCCACAGCCCGTGTACACTTTTCCCCCAATCACTGACTTTACCCCTCCCCCCAGTTAATCACTTCCCACAGCCGTTGTACACTCTCCCTTATCACTGACTCTACCCACCCATTTAATCCCCTCCCACATCCAAAGAATTTTGAACAGGAGAAGGTCATTTAACCCCTCGAGCCAGTTCCCCCTCCAGTTAGTGAGGTCATGGCTGATCTGTGACCCAACTCCACATATCCGTCTTTGCCCATAACCCTTAATGCCTACAGAATCATGAAATCATAGAATGGTTACAGCACAGAAGGAGGCCATTCAGCCCATTGTGTCTGTGCCAGCTCTCTGCAAGAGCAGCTCACCTAATTACACTCCCCTGCCTTTCCCCCGTAGCCCCGCAAATTTTTTCTCTGCAGATAATGATCCAATTCCCTTTTGAGAGCCATGATTGAATCTTCCTCCACCACACTCTCGAGCAGCACATTCCAGTTTTTTCCTCATGTCGCCTTTTGTTCTTTTGCCAATCACCTTAAATCGCTGTCCTCTGGTTCTCAGCCCTTCAGCCAATGGGAGCAGTTTCTCCCGATCTACTTTGTCCAGAATCTTGGTTAACAAAAATCTAACAATCTCAGATTTAAAATTAACAACTGATCTGACATCAATTGCCATTTGCAGAAGGGAGATCCAAACTTCTACTACCCTTTGTGTTTTTTAAAAATTCATTCATGGGGATGTGGGCATCGCTGGCCAGGCCAGCATTTATTGCCCATCACTAATTGCCTTTGAGAAGGTGGTGATGAGCTGTCTTCTTGACCCACTGCAGTCCATGTGGGGTAGGTACACCCACAGTGCTGTTAGGGAGGGAGTTCCAGGATTTTGACCCAGTGACTGTGAAGGAACGGCGATATAGTTCCAAGTCAGGATGGTGTGTGGCTTGGAGGGGAACTTGCAGGTGGTGGTGTTCCCATGCATTTGCCTTTGTCCTTCTAGGTGGGAGAGTTTGCGGGTTTGGAAGGTGCTGTCTAAGGAGCCTTGGTGCATTGTGCAGTGCATCTTGTAGATGGTACACACTGCTGCCATTGTGCGTTGGTGGTGGAGGGAGTGAATGTTTGTGGATGGGGTCTCAACCAAGTGGGCTGCTTTGTCCTGGATGGTGTCGGGCTTCTTGAGTGTTGTTGGAGCTGCACCCATCCAGGCAAGTGGAGAGTATCCCAACACACTCCTGACTTGTGCCTTGTAGATGGTGGACAGGCTTTGGGGAGTCAGGAGGTGAGTTACTCGCCTCAGGATTCCTAGCTTCTGACCTGCTCTTGTAGCCACGGTATTTATATGGCTACTCCAGTTCAGTTTCTGGTCAATGGTAGCCCCGAGGATGTTGATAGTGGGGGATTCAGCGATGGTAAAGCCATTGAAAGTCAAGGGGAGATGGTTAGATTCTCTCTTGTTGGAGATGGTCATTGCCCGGCACTTGTGTGGCACGAATGTAACTTGCCACTTATCAGTCCAAGTCTGGATATTGTCCAGGTCTTGCTGCATTTCTACGCAGACTGCTTCAGTATCTGAGGAGTCACGAATGGTGCTGAACATTGTGCAATCATCAGCGAACATCCCCACTTCTGACCTTATGACTGAAGGAAGGTCATTGATGAAGCAGCTGAAGACGGTTGGGCCTAGGACACTACCCTGAGGAACTCCTGCAGTGATGTCCTGGAGCTCAGATGATTGACCTCCAACAACAACAACCATCTTCCTTTGCACTAGGTATGACACCAACCAGCGGAGAGTTTTCCCCCTGATTCTCAGTGACTCCAGTTTTGCTAGGGCTCCTTGATGCCATACTCAGTTAAAAGCTGCCTTGATGTCAAGGGCAGTCACTCTCACCTCACCTCTTGAGTTCAGCTCTTTTGTCCATGTTTGAACCAAGGCTGTAAAGAGGTCAGGTGATGAGTGGCCCTGGCGGAACCCAAACTGAGCATCACTGAGCAGGTTGTTGCTAAGCAAGTGCCGCTTGATGGCACTGTTGATGACACCTTCCATCACTTTACTGATGATTGAGAGTAGGCAGATGGGGCGGTAATTGGTCGGGTTGGACTTGTCCTGCTTTTTGTATACAGGACATACCTGGGCAATTTTCCACATTGCAGGGTAGATGCCAGTGCTGTAGCTGCACTGGAACAGCTTGGCTAGGGGCACGGCAAGTTCTAGAGCACAGGTCTTTAGTACTATTGCCGGAATATTGTCAGGGCCCATAGCCTTTGCAGTATCCAGTGCCTTCAGTCACATGCCTTCGGCACAGTGGCGCAGTAGTTAGCACCGCAGCCTCACAGCTCCAGCGACCCGGGTTCAATTCCGGGTACTGCCTGTGTGGAGTTTGCAAGTTCTCCCTGTGTCTGCGTGGGTTTCCTCCGGGTGCTCTGGTTTCCTCCCACAGCCAAAAGACTTGCAGGTTGATAGGTGAATTGGCCATTATAAATTGCCCCTAGTATAGGTAGGTGGTAGGGGAATATAGGGACAGGTGAGGATGTGGTAGGAATATGGGATTAGTGTAGGATTAGTATAAATGGGTGGTTAATGGTCGGCACAGACTCAGCGGGCTGAAGGGCCTGTTTCAGTGCTGTATCTCTAAAAAAAAAAAATTTCTTGATATCACGTGGAGTGAATCGAATTGGTTGAAGTCTGGCATCTGTGATGCTGGGGACTTCAGGAGGAGGCCGAGATGGATCATCAACTCGGCACTTATTCATATATAAGGAGAAAGAGGGTAACTAGAGAAAGGATTGGCCCACTAAAGGACAAAGGAGGAATGTTATGCTTGGACTCAGAGAAAATGGGTGAGATTCTAAACGAGTACTTTGCATCGGTATTCACCGAGGAGAGGGACATGACAGATGTTGAGGTTAGGAACAGATGTTTGATTACTCTAGGTCAAGTCGGCATAAGGAGGGAGGAAGTGTTGGGTATTCTAAAGGGCATTAAGGTGGACAAGTCCCCAGGTCCGGATGGGATCTATCCCAGGTTACTGAGGGAAGCGAGAGAGGAAATAGCTGGGGCCTTAACAGATATCTTTGCAGCATCCTTAAACACGGGTGAGGTCCCGGAGGACTGGAGAATTGCTAATGTTGTCCCCTTGTTTAAGAAGGGTAGCAGGGATAATCCAGGTAATTATAGACCGGTGAGCCTGACGTCAGTGGTAGGGAAGCTGCTGGAGAAGATACTGAGGGATAGGATCTATTCCCATTTGGAAGAAAATGGGCTTATCAGTGATAGGCAACATGGTTTTGTGCAGGGAAGGTCATGTCTAACCAACTTAATAGAATTCTTTGAGGAAGTGACAAAGTTGATTGATGAGGGAAGGGCTGTCGATGTCATATACATGGACTTCAGTAAGGCGTTTGATAAGGTTCCCCATGGCAGGCTGATGGAGAAAGTGAAGGCGCTTGGGGTCCAAGGTGTACTAGCTAGATGGATAAAGAACTGGCTGGGCAACAGGAGACAGAGAGTAGCAGTAGAAGGGAGTTTCTCAAAATGGAGACGTGTGACCAGTGGTGTTCCACAGGGATCCGTGCTGGGACCACTGTTGTTTGTGATATACATTAATGATTTGGAGGAAAGTATAGGTGGACTGATTAGCAAATTTGCAGACGACACTAAGATTGGTGGAGTAGCAGATAGTGAAGGGGACTGTCAGAGAATACAGCAGAATATAGATAGATTGGAGAGTTGGGCAGAGGAATGGCAGATGGAGTTCAATCAGGGCAAATGCGAGGTGATGCATTTTGGAAGATCCAATTCAAGAGTGAACTATACAGTAAATGGAAAAGTCCTGGGGAAAATTGATGTCCAGAGAGATTTGGGTGTTCAGGTCCACTGTTCCCTGAAGGTGGCAACGCAGGTAAATAGAGTGGTCAAGAAGGCATACGGCATGCTTTCCTTCATCGGACGGGGCATTGAGTACAAGAGTTGGCAGGTCATGTTACAGTTGTATAAGACTTTGGTTCGGCCACATTTGGAATACTGCGTACAGTTCTGGTCGCCACATTATCAAAAGGATGTGGATGCTTTGGAAAGGGTGCAGAGGAGGTTCACCAGGATGTTGCCTGGTATGGAGGGCGCTAGCTATGAAGAGAGGTTGAGTAGATTAGGATTATTTTCATTAGAAAGACGGAGGTTGAGGGGGGACCTGATTGAGGTGTACAAAATCATGAGAGGTATAGACAGGGTGGATAGCAAGAAGCTTTTTCCCAGAGTGGGGGTTTCAATTACTAGAGGACACGAGTTCAAAGTGAAAGGGGAAAAGTTTAGGGGGGATATGCGTGGAAAGTTCTTTACGCAGAGGGTGGTGGGCACCTGGAACGCATTGCCAGCGGAGGTGGTAGATGCGGGCACGATGGAGTCTTTTAAGATGTATCTAGACAGATACATGAATGGGCAGGAAGAAAAGAGATACAGAAGCTTAGAAAATAGGCGACATGTTTAGAGAGAGGATCTGGATCGGCGCAGGCTTGGAGGGCCGAAGGGCCTGTTCCTGTGCTGTAATTATCTTTGTTCTTTGTTCTTTGTTCTGGCTGAAGATTGTTGCAAATGCTTCAGCCTTATCTTTTGCACTGATGTGCTGGGCTCTTCCATCATTGAGGATGGGGATATTTGTGGAGCCACCTCCTCCAGTTAGTTGTTTAATTGTCCACCACCATTCACGGCTGGATGTGGCAGGACTGCAGAGCTTAGATCTGATCCGTTGGTTATGGGATCGCTTAGCTCTGTCTATTGCATGCTGCTTACGCAGTTTGGCATGCAAGTAGTCCTGGGTTGTAGCTTCACCAGGTTGACATCTCATTTTGAGGTATGCCTGGTGCTGCTCCTGGCATGCCCTCCTGCACTCTTCATTGAACCAGGGTTGGTCTCCTGGCTTGATGGTAATGGTAGAGTGGGGGATATGCCGGGCCATGAGGTTACAGATTGTGGTTGAATACAATTCTGCTGCTGCTGATGGCCCACAGCGCCTCACGGATGCCCAGTTTTGCAATGCTAGATCTGTTTGAAATCTATCACATTTAGCACGGTGGGTGGGAGTGCCACACAACATGATGGAGGGTATCCTCAATGTGAAGGCGGGACTTTGTCTCCACAAGGACTGTGTGGTGGTCACTCCTACCAATACTGTCATGGACAGATGCATCTGCGGCAGGCAGATTGATGAGGACGAGGTCAGGTATGTTTTTCCCTCTTGTTGGTTCCCTCACCACCTGCCGCAGACCCAGTCTAGCAGCTATGTCCTTTAGGACTCGGCCAGTAGTGGTGCTACTGAGCCACTCTTGGTGATGGACATTGAAGTCCCCCACCCAGAGTACATTTTGTGCCCTCACCACCCTCAGTGCTTCCTCCAAGTGGTGTTCAACATGGAGGAGTACTGACTCATCAGCTGAGGGAGGGCGGTAGGTGGTAATCAGCAGGAGGTTTCCTTGCCCATGTTTGACCTGATGCCATGAAACTTCATGGGGTCCGGAGTCGATGTTGAGGACTCCCAGGGCAACTCCCTCCCTACTGTATACCACTGTGCCACCACCTCTGCTGGGTCTGTCCTGCCGTTGGGACAGGACATACCCGGGGATGGTGATGGCAGTGTCTGGGACATTGTCTGTCAGGTATGATTCCGTGAGTATGACTATGTCAGGCTGTTGCTTGACTAGTCTGTGGGACAGCTCTCCCCAACTTTGGCACAAGCCCCCAGATGTTAGTAAGGAGGACTTTGCTGGATCGACAGGGCTGAGTTTGTCGTTTCCAGTGCCTAGGTCGATGCTGGGTGGTCCGTCTGGTTTCATTCTTTTTTATTGACTTCATAGCGGTTAAATACAACTGAGTGGCTTGCTAGGCCATTTCAGAGGGCATGTAAGAGTCAACCACATTGCTGTGGGTCTGGAGTCACATGTAGGCCAGACCAGGTAAGGATGGTAGATTTCCTTCCCTAAAGGACATTAGTGAACTGGATGGGTTTTTACAACAATTGACAATGGTTTCGTGGCCATTATTAGACTAGTTCTTTTAGACTAGTCCAGATTTATTAATTGAATTCAAATTCCGCCTTCTGCTGTGGTGGGATTTGAACCCTTGTCCCCAGAGCAATACCCTGGGTCTCTGGGTTACTAGTCCAGTGATAATACCACTACGCCACTGCCTCCCCTTGTGTGTTCAAGTTTTTCCTAATTTCAATCCTGAAATGGTAGGCTCTAATTTTTAGACTATTCCCCCTAGCCCTAGACTCCCCAATGAACAGAAATAGTTTCCCTCTATCTACCCTATCAGTTCCCTTAAGTATCTTGAAAACTTCAATCAATTCACCCCCTAACCTTCTAAATTCCGTGGAATACAACTGTAGTTTGTGTAATCTCTGCTCATCATTTAATCCTTGGACCAGGTATCATTCTGGTAAATCGACACGACACGTCCACCAAGTCCGATATACCCTTCCTAAGATCTGGTGCCCAGAACTGCTCCCAGTAACTGCAGGTGTGGTCTAACCAGGGCTTTGTATAACTGAAGCAGGGCTTCTACCCCCTCGTATTCTAGTCCTTGAGATATAAAGACTAGCATTCCGTTAGCCTTTCTGATATTTTCTGTACCTGTCTATAATATTTTAATGTGTACCTGAACCCCCAAGTCTCTTCTGACCAGTGTTTCTAGCTTTTCACCATTTAGAGAGTTCCCTGTTCTATTCTTTTTAGATCCTACACTGAATTCCATTTGCCACAGTTTTGTCCATTCACTTAATCTATTAATATCTATTTTATGTTTCCATTCACACTGCTTACAAAGTCTCTTGACTTTATATCATCAGCAAACTTGAAGATGTGTTTTCTATCCCATCATCTAAGACATTCATAGATATGGTGAATAAGTTGAGGCCGCAACACAGATCCTTGCGAGGCACCACTAGTCACATGCTGCCAATAAGAATATCTGCCCCATTATCCTTGCTCTCTGTCTCCTGCCACGCAGCTAAACTCCTAAACAGATCAATCTGCCTTCAATTCAATGAGCTTCAACTTTAGCCAACAGTCTCTGATGAGGGACTTCATCAAATGCCTTCTGGAAGTCCATATAAATAACATCCATAGACATTCCCCTGTCCACTACTTTAGTCACCTCTTCAAAGATTTAATCAGGTTTGTCAGGAGTGACCGAGCCTTTACAGATCCATGCTGGCTCTCTCTGATCAGCTGAAAATTTTCAAGATGTTCAGTCACCTGATCTTTAATTATAGACTCTATTAATTTCCTGGCACTAGATATTAGGCTAACTGGTCTATAATTCCCAGGTTCCCTCACACCTTTCCTAAACAGCAAAGTCACATGCGGGACGTTCCAATCAAGGGAACTTTGTTGTGATCTGGAATGTGATCTGGAATGTGATCTGGAATGTGATCTGGAATGTGATCTGGAATGTGATCTGGAATGATCTGGAATGTGATCTGGAATGATCTGGAATGCCTGATAGATCGGTGGAACTTTTCAGTAGTAATTTTCAAAGGAAATTGGATAAATAGTTGAAGAGGAAAAATTTGCAGGGCTGTGGGAAAAGAGCAGGGGGAGTGGGGTTAATTGGATAGTACAGACATGATGGGCAGAATGATCTTCTTCTGAGTTATGCACTTCTGTGACTCTAATGGGAACCCTCCTGAGTTCAGGAGACTCAGCTGAGTAAAGGCATACCTTTAAAGTTTGACGTTATAAATTTCTCTATCTCCTTTGTTTTTAGGATGAGCGACGTGTTCAGAATCATGGTTTCCTCCTCCAGCTGCTTTATGTCCCTTTCTGCTTTGCTATTTGTTGCTTGTGTCCTTGATGCATCTTCCGCCAAAGTATCCATCCTCTGTGACAGCTGCTCCAACTCCTGCCTGACGAACATTAAAGGGATATTCAGTCTGAGGTAAAGCTGTAACTGGGACACTGTAACAGTGGAAAATCTACAGACTCAAAGACAGAGAGGGAGAGCAGGGGCATTCAATTAGATTTGAGATTATTATTTTCTTTCTGTGAGAGTTTTATCTGTGAAATGCTGGACCATCGAGGTATCTGAATAACAACTGTACAAAAAAACCCAAAGGCATCTTTTTTAAGTAGTTAGGATTTGGACTGCTGGATAGGGAGGCGGAACAGATTCAATAGGAACTTGCAAAAGGGAATTGAAAAAAATACTTGAAGAAGAAAAATTGCAGGGATTTGGAGAAGGAGAGGCTGAGTGGAATTAACTGGATTGCTCCTCAAAAGAGCCAGTGCAGACTTGATGGGCCAAATGGTCTCCTACTGTGCTATAAGGTTCTATCATTCTATGAAAGGGGGTGGTATGAGCAGGGTGGAGCTGGGATGGGGGAATAAGGGAATAACATCGTGCACAGACCAGGAATCCAACTTGCAGCCTGGGTTTTTGAAATCATTGAAGTAACCAAGGAAGTGAGTGTTACTCTGGGAGCAATTTGGCAGATTTCCTGAGCTTAGGGCCCAGGCAGCTGAAGGCACGGCCACCAATGGTGGAGCAACAGAAATCAGGGGATGTGCAAGAGGCCAGAATTGGAGGAGCGCAGAGATCTCAGAGGGTTGTGGGGCTGGAGGAGGTTACAGAGATAGGGAGGGGCGAGGCCATGGAGGGACTTGAAAACAAGGATAAGAATCTTTGTCACAAAAACAAGAAATGCTGGATTCACTCAGCAGGTCTGGCAGCATCTGTGGAAAGAGAAGCAGAGTTAACGTTTCGGGTCAGTGACCCTTCTTCGGAACCCTTAAGAATCTTTGTGTCTGTCTTCATGGAGGAAGATACAGAAAATCTCCCAGAAATACTAGGAAACCAAGGGACTTGTGAAAATAAGGAACTGAAAGAAATTAGTATCAATAAAGAGGTAGTACTTGAAAAATTAACTGGATTGAGGGTTGATAAATTCCCGAGATCAGATGAGCTACATCCCAGAGTGTTGAAGGAGGTGGCTATAGAGATAGTGGATGCATTGGTGGTTATCTTTCAAAACTCCACTTTGGTAGAGAAAACAGAAAACAGAGTATTTCTTAAATGGTGAGAGATGTTGATGTCCAACGGGACCTGGGTGTCTTCATGCAGGGGCAGCAAGCAATTAGAAAGGCAAATGTCGGCCTTCATCGCAAAGTGATTTGAATACAGGAGTAAAGATGTCTTTCTGCAATTGTATAAAGCCTTGGTGAGACTGCACCTGGAGTATTGTGCACAGTTTCTGTTTCCTTATCTAAGGAAGGATATACTTTCCATTGAGGGAGTGCAACGGAGGTTCACCAGACTGATCCCTGAATGGCGGGATTGTTCTATGAGGAGAGATTGCAGAAACTAGGCCTGTATTCTCTAGAGTTTTGAAGAATGAGAGGTGATCTCATTGAAACTTACAAAATTCTTCCAGGGCGTGACAGAGTTGATGTAGATAAGATGTTTCCTCTGGCTGGTGAGTCTAGAACCAGGGGACATAGTCTCAGAATAATGGACAGGCCATTTAGGACTGAGATGAGGAGGAATTTCTTCACTCAGAGGGTGGTGAATCTTTGGAATTCTCTACCCCAGAGGGCTGTGGAAGCTCAATCATTGAGCATGTTCAAGACTGAAATCAATAGATATCTGGATACTAATGACATCAAAGGGATGTGGGGATAGTGTGGGAAAGTGGCGCTGAGTAGATGATCAGCCATGATCTAATTGAATGGCGGAGTAGGCTCGATGGGCTGAATGGCCTACTCCTGCTTCTATGTTCCTATGTTCCTAGAATTTCAAAATCAAGGCATTGCCAGACTGGGAACCAATATAAGTCAGTGAGATAGGCGATCATGGGTGAACGGGACTTGGGTGCGAGTTAGGATACAGGAAGCAGAGTTATGAATGACCTCAGGTTTACGGAGGGTAAAATGTGGGAGACTAGCCAGGAGTGCATTGGAATAGTCGAGAGGTAACAAAGGCATGGATGAGGGTTTCAGCAGCAAATGAACTGAAGCAGGGGCGGAGTTGGACGCTGTTACAGAAGTGGAAAAAGGTGGTGTTAGAGATGTCGTGGACAGGTGGTTGGAAGCTCAGCATAGGGTCAAATATCACACGAAAGTTGCAAACAGACTGGCTCAGTATCAAACAGTTATAGACAGAGCTAAGTGATCCCACAACCACTGGATCAGATCAAAGTTCTGCAGTCCTGCCATATCCAGTTATGAATTGTGGTGGACAATTAAACAACTAACAGAAGGAGGAGGTTCCACAAATATCACCATCCTCAATGATGAGGGAGCCCAGCGCGTCCGTGCAAAAGACATGGCTGAAACATTTGCATCCATCTTCAGCCAAAAGTGCCGAGTGGATGATCCATCCCTCCTGAGGTCCCCAGCATCACTGATGTCAGTATTCAGCCAATCTGATTCACTCCACATGATATCAAGAAACGGCTGAATGCACTGGATACTGCAAAGGTTATGGGTCCTGACAACATCCCAGGTGTAGTACTGAAGACTGGTGTTCCAGAACTAGCAGCGCCCTTAGCCAAGCTGTTCCAGTACAGCTACAACACTGGCATCGACTTGACAATGCAGAAAATTGCCCAGGAATGTCCTGTACTCAAAAAGCAGGACAAATGTAATCCGGCCAATTACCGCCCATCAGTCTACTGTTAATTATCAGCAAAGTGTTGAAAGGTGTCATTGACAGTGCTGTCAGCAACAACCTGCTCACTGACACTCAGTTTGGGTTCTGCCTGAGCCACTCAGCTCCAAACTTCATTACAGCCTTGGTCCAAACATGGACAAAGGAGCTGAATTCCAGAGGTGAGGTGAGAGTGATTGTCCTTGACATCAAGGCAGCGTTTAACCGAGTATGGCATCAAGGAGCCCTAGCAAAACTGAGTCAATGGGAATCGGGGGGAAATTCTCCACTGGTTGGTGTCATACTTAGCACAAGGGACATGGCTGCAAGAGTTCCTCAGGGAAAGTCCCTCACCCAAACATCTTCAACTGCTTCATCAATGACCTTCTCTCCAACATAAGGTTAGAAGTGGGGACATTCGCTGATGATTGCACAGTGTTCAGTACCATTCGCGACACATCAGATACTGAAGCAGTCCATGCCTGCATGCAGCAAGACCTGGACAACATTCAGGCTTGGGTTGATGTGGCAAATGACATTCGTGCCACACAAGTGCCAGGCAATCTCCAACAAGAATGAATCTAATCATCTTCCCTTGAAAGTCAGCAGCATTGCCATTGCTGAATTCCCCACTATCAACCATCCTGGGCATTACCATTGACCAGAAACTGAACTGGACCAGGCATATAAATACTGTGGCTACAAAAGCAGGTCAGAGGCTGGGAATTCTGTGACGAGTAATTCACCTCCCGACTCCCCAAAGCCTGTCCACCATCTACAAGGCACAAGTCAGGAGTGTAATGGAATACTCTCCACGTGCCTGGATAAGTGCAGCACCAACAACACTCAAGAAGCTCGACACAATTCAGGACAAAGCAGCCCACTTGGTCAGCACCCCATCCACCATCTTAACAATTCACTCCCTCCACCACCAGCACACAGTGGCAGCAGTGTGTACCATCTACAAGATGCAGTGCAGCAACGCACCAAGACTCCTTTGACTGCACCTTCCAAACCCATGATCTCTCCCACCTAGAAGGACAAGGGCAGCAGATGCATGGGAACATCACCACCTTAGGAAGGAACTTAAGCAAGGAGTCAGGAGGGCTAAAAGGGGTCATGAAAAGTCATTGGCAAACAGGATTAAGGAGAATCCCAAGGCTTTTTATACATTTATAAAGAGCAAGAGGGTAACCAGGGTAAGGGATGGCCCACTCAAGGACAGAGGAGGGAATCTATGTCTGGAGCCAGAGGAAATGGGCGAGGTTCTAAATGAGTACTTTGCATCAGTATTCACCAAAGAGAAGGACTTGGTGGATGATGAGTCCAGGGAAGGGAGTGCAGATAGTCTCAGTCATCTCATTATCAAAAAGGAGGTGGTGTTGGGCGTCTTGCAAAGCATTAAGGTAGATAAGTCCCCAGGGCCTGATGGGATCTAACCCAGAATACTGAGGGAGGCAAGGGAAGAAATTGTTGGGGCCTTGACAGAAATCTTTGTATCCTCATTGGCTACAGGTGAGGTCCCAGAGGACTGGAGAATAGCCAATGTTGTGCCTTTGTTTAAGAAGGGTGGTAAGGATAATGCAGGAAATTATAGGCCGGTGAGCCTTACGTCAGTGGTAGGGAAATTATTAGAGAGGATTCTTCGGGACAGGATTTACTCCCATTTGGAAACAAATGAACTTATTAGCGAGAGACAGCATGGTTTTGTGAAGGGGAGGTCGTGTCTCACTAACTTGATCGAGTTTTTTGAGGAAGTGACGAAGATGATTGATGAAGGAAGGGCAGTGGATGTTGTCTATAAGGACTTCAGTAAAGCCTTTGACGAGGTCCCTCATGGCAGACTGGTACAAAAGGTGAAGTCACACGGGATCAGAGGTGAGCTGGCAAGATGGATACAGAACTGGCTCGGTCATAGAAGACAGAGGGTAGCAGTGGAAGGGTACTTTTCTGAATGGAAGGCTGTGACTAGCGGTGTTCCACAGGGATCAGTGCTGGGACCTTTGCTGTTTGTAGTATATATAAATGATTTGGAGGAAAATGTAGCTGGTCTGATTAGTAAGTTTGCGGACGACACAAAGGCTGGTGGAGTTGCGGATAGTGATGAGGACTGTCAGAGGATACAGCAGGATATAGACCGGTTGGAGACTTGGACGGAGAAATGGCAGATGGAGTTTAATCTGGACAAATGTGAGGTAATGCATTTTGGAAGGTATAATGCAGGTGGGAGGTGTACAGTAAATGGCAGAACCCTTAGGAGTACTGACAGGCAGAGAGATCTGGGCGTACAGGTCCACAGGTCACTGAAAGTGGCAACGCAGGTGGATAAGGTAGTAGAGAAGGCATACGGCATGCTTGTCTTCATCGGTCGGGGCATAGAGTATAGAAATTTGCAAGTCATGCTGCAACTGTACAGAACTTTAGTTCGGCCACACTTGGAATATTGTGTGCAATTCTGGTCGCCACACTACCAGAAGGACGTGGAGGCTTTGGAGAGGGTACAGAAGAGGTTTACCAGGATGTTGCCTGGTCTGGAGGGCATTAGCTATGAGGAGAGGTTGGATAAACTCGGATTGTTTTCACTGCAACGACGGAGGTGGAGGGGCGACATGATAGAGGTTTACAAAGTTATGAGTGGCATAGACAGAGTGGATAGTCAGAAACTTTTTCCCAGGTTGGAAGAGTCAGTTACTAGGGGACATAGGTTTAAGGTGCAAAGGGCAAAGTTTAGAGGGGATGTGCGAGGCAAGTTCTTTACACAGAGGGTGGTGAGTGCCTGGAACTTGCTGCCGGGGGAGGTGGTGGAAGCAGGTACGATAGAGACGTTTAAGAGGCATCTTGGCAAATACATGAATAGGATGGGAATAGAGGGATACGGTCCCCGGAAATGCAGAAGGTTTTAGTTTAGACAGGCATCAAGATCGGCGCAGGCTTGGAGGGCCGAATGGCCTGTTCCTGTGCTGTACTGTTCTTTGTTCTTTGTTCTGCAAGTTCCCCTCCAAGCCATACACCATCCTGACTTGGAACTATATCGCCGTTCCTTCACTGTCACTGGGTCAAAATTTTGGAACTCCCTTCCTAACAGCACTGTGGGTGTACCTACTCCACATGGACTGCAGCGGTTCAAGAAGGCAGCTCACCACCACCTTCTCGAGGACAATTAGGGATGGGGAATAAATGCTGGCCTGGCCAGTGACGCCCACATCCCAGATTGAACAGGAAAACATGTTGCTGGGGAGAGGGATGGAGCTGGTAGCTAGGTAACAAAGTTTGTGACAGGGAAGGCAGACAATGGCAATAGTTAATTGGAGAAAACTTACTCAAACAATAAATATTGATAAAGTAACTCGATGGACCCACTGTGTCATGATGACAGGCGGGAAAGGTGGGAGACTTTGCCAATCAATGAGCGTAGTTTACGTGAAAGCCATGAACTGATATGTCGAGACGCTCTGCATGTGGCTCTACCTGAAACTGTTGGTGAGAAGTCTTAGCTGTTCCAGCAATTCCTGGCTGGCGAGAGGGTGTCCTCGTACCAGCTCCTGGACGTCTCTCAGCTTCTCCTCCAGCTCCTGCAGCTTGCGGCTTGCTCCCCCGGTCACCCCAGTCACCATGATCCGATGCACTGTCTCCTTGAGGCCTCGCAGCTTCTCCACAAGCCTCCCAATTTCCCCATCCCACAAATCAAAGCAGGCGTGGCAGCGAGTGCAGCTTGGGAACCGCCCATGGTAACCACGGTTACACTGGTTGCACCGTGTCCCCGTGTAACCCTCCTTGCAGAAGCAGCGACCTGTCGAGCGATTGCATTGTTTCTTCTCAGAACCGTCCGGATCGCAGACACAAGCTGTGGAGGGACAACAAGACTTACAGATCAATCGGGATGCTGGTTCCTCAACTCTCACTTTCCCTGAGTCTATTATTGTGAATTTTGTGCTCATCGAGGAGCAGGAGGCGAGTGGAAAGAACACTTTCTGTTTCATTTCACCCAGTGCCACCACTGACGCTGCATGGGTTAGATACAGAGTAAAGCTCCCTCTACACTGTCCCCATCAAACACTGCCTTCCGCGACCGGTGGGCGCCGCAGGGACTGGAGTGCATTGTCGACGCCGAAAATGGCATTTTAATTTGACTTTTTGTTTATTTCTGTTTTTAATAAAGTTATTTTAAAAATATAAGTGTGTATATAAAGGGGGCCTGAGGAATAAAGGCCCCCTCGACATAAAATATATAAAAGGGGCCTGGGGTATAAAGGCCACAAAAAAATAAGAGAAAAAAAAAAACGGGGTTAGATACAGAGTAAAGCTCCCTCTGCACTGTCCCCATCAAACACTCCCAGGATCGGTACAGCACTGGGATTGGCTGCTCTCTGATTTGGGAGCCTGAGTGCATCAACGAGGTGCAGCTGACTGTGGCTGTGTGCAGAGGTTGGAGGCTGCAGGTTGTGTAACTGCTGCAAGAGGGAGACTCAAACAGAAACAAAAAGTTTTTTCCAAATTTCAACAAAGGAAGGAAGGCAAAGAACTGGAAGCTCTTTTGTGAGTTTGTTTGGTACTGAAAGTCTTTTTCATTGATTGTTGGGGGTGGGGAAAGAAGAGACCTGAAGACCTTGGGTGGGGCTATATTGTTCAATAGGGAGCGCCTGGAGAACAAAGAACAAAGAAAATTACAGCACAGGAACAGGCCCTTCGGCCCTCCAAGCCTGCGCCGATCCAGATCCTCTATCTAAACATGACGCCTATTTTCTAAGGGTCTGTATCTCTTTACTTCCTGCCCATTCATGTATCTGTCTAGATACATCTTAAAAGACGCTATCGTGCCCGCGTCTACCACCTCCACTGGCAACGCGTTCCAGGCACCCACCACCCTCTGCGTAAAGAACTTTCCACGCATATCCCCCCTAAACTTTTCCCCTCTCACTTTGAACTCGTGACCCCTAGTAATTGAATCCCCCACTCTGGGAAAAAGCTTCTTGCTATCCAACCTGTCTATACCTCTCATGATTTTGCACACCTCAATCAGGTCCCCCCTCAACCTCCATCTTTCTAATGAAAATAATCCTAATCTACTCAACCTCTCTTCATAGCTGGCGCCCTCCATACCAGGCAACATCCTGGTGAACCTCCTCTGCACCCTCTCCAAAGCATCCACATCCTTTTGGTAATGTGGCGACCAGAACTGCACGCAGTATTCCAAATGTGGCCGAACCAAAGTCTTATACAACTGTAACATGACCTGCCAACTCTTGTACTCAATGCCCCGTCCGATGAAGGAAAGCATGCCGTATGCCTTCTTGACCACTCTATTGACCTGCGTTGCCACCTTCAGGGAACAATGTACCTGAACACCCAAATCTCTCTGTACATCAATTTTTCCCAGGACTTTTCCATTTACTGTGTAGTTCACTCTTGAATTGGATCTTCCAAAATGCATCACCTCGCATTTGCCCTGATTGAACTCCATCTGCCATTTTTCTGCCCAACTCTCCAGTCTATCTATATTCTGCTGTATTCTCTGACAGTCCCCTTCAGTATCTGCTACTCCACCAATCTTAGTGTCGTCTGCAAACTTGCTAATCAGACCACCTATACTTTCCTCCAAATCATTTATGTATATCACAAACAACAGTGGTCCCAGCACGGATCCCTGTGGAACACCACTGGTCACACGTCTCTGTGGATAGGGAGCTCCCTCCCCACCCCAACTACAAAGCCTGGGACAGCTGGAGCTGCCCAGGTGAAGAGACTTATTATCTGAACATCGAAGGAGGCGTGTGCCTTGGCAGCTTACAGCTGACCCAGGTGAAGACATCACCCCACCCTCCCAACTGGAAGACCAGCTACAAGACTTGTGCAATACTAATAAAGACTGATTCCTCTTGGCCTTCCTCTCCCTCAGCCTCTTCCCCTGTGCCACATCCTTTAAGTGTTGCATTTTTGATTTATTGTATTTGCTCTTTTCTTTTTTTTTGCTCTCAACAAAGTGCCTGTAACTCTTCAACCCCATGACTTCTCAGTCCTCTCCGGTGGCGGGGCCCTCCTATGCTGCAGCAGCTGCGACAGCTGCTCCTGTGGCCCCGTCACCATTTAAAATCTTAACATCAAAGCATGGGGTGAAGAGTTACACCCATCCTAATATGACTATTGAGGCTTGTGTTAAGGCAATGGCCGTGGTTGTCAACCCCTCGGCCATTGTTGCAGCCTCAAAGATGTATGGGAAGGCTGTGTTCTTCCTGAAGACCGAGCGGGCTGTGTCCCTCGCCCTAAGTACGGGGCTCACAGTGGGTGGGATTTTCCTGCCAGTGGACCCTCTGGGGGCCACTGCGCATCGGGTAACCTTGTCGAACGTCCCACCCTTCATTCCTGATGAGCTCCTCCTCCCCCACCTACACCATCTGGGGGAGGTGAGGTCAGGTCAGGGATCACCCCAGTCCTGCTCGGTCTTCGGGAGCACAGCCTCCGACATGTGTACTCCTTCCGCCGCCAGCTATTCATGTAGCTGGTGCGGGAGGAGGTCTTGGAGGGCCACTTCAGTATAGAGTGCCAGGGGACAGCCTACCGTGTCTTTTGGACCTCGGACGGGGCGCGGTGCCACGTCTGCAAGGGGGTGGGGCATGTTCGTAAGAACTGCCCCAACCTCCCGGTCGCCAGCTCCACCTCGGCGGCCCAAGGTGGTTCCACAGCACCTCCTCCCACTCCCCCCACACATCCAACAGAAGGAACCAGCTCAGTTGGTTCCTTGGGCTGTGGTTTTCACAGGGGAAAAAAGAAACATCATGTGGCGCGTCCCCTGGACATTTTGACACAACCCGAGCCTGAGCTCAGCCCAAAGCCCATTCCCATGGAATCCACCTGACCCAGGGCTGGGCTCAGAGTCAGGGTGACTAAAAAGGAAAAAAAGGGTGCGGAGGCGGAGGCCTCTGATGATATGGAGGTCTCTGAGCCTCCGCGCCCTAGTGGGAAAAAGAGGAGAAGGCACCCCACAACAGAAATAACACAGGGCCCATCTGTTGGAGGGGAGCTGTCTCCTGTTTCGGGTCCTCAGGTTCCCCCTACCGCCACCACCAAGGCTACAAAGTCCGGGCAGGATCTCCCTATTCCTCAGGATGGAGGGGAGGGGAAGGCCCCGGTACATGAGGCCCCTCCTGAAGGAGTAAGTGGGGCCCTGCTTGTGGTGGGGAAGCCTGGGGACGCCACCCATTCCGCCACTGCTACTGGGTCGGGTGCCCTGAATGAAGGGGAGGGCGACGCCCCTGAGGGTCAGCCCTCCCAGCCGGAGTCCACCACCAACCAGGAGACACCCGACCCGGTGAAAACTGAGAATGCTGCCCCATCTGCTGGGCCTGTGGGTGCTGGCGGAGCAGGAGATGGCCTCCTCTCTCCGCCTCCGGACTCGGCTCCGGCTGGATTTCCAGAGTTGGGAACTTCTGTCATCCCTGGACCACTCATTGGCCTGGGGACGGAAGTGGGGGGGAGTCCTGGGCTGCTGGCGCCCACAGGCTCCAGTTTCACAGTAAAACCCAGAGAGGACTCCTCCGCCATCGAACCTGGGGGTGGGATCGTGACGGAGGCAGGACCAGCTGGCGCGGTCGGGACGTCTGCCCCACCGTGTGTGGTGGATGTGTCGGCCGCTGGCGGTTACGACCCGGAGGAGGATGGGGATTCGGTGGGGGGCACGGAGGATGACCTTGATTCCATCGCTAGTGAGGTGGTGGAGTCCCTCGTGCCTCCCACCGAATCTCCTCTCATCCCCACGGCGGAACTCCGGGATTTCCTCACGGTTTGCAGGGGCTGCCGCAATAAAGTTCAGCTGGCCCTCGACCGCTGGTCAAATCTGGCGCTGATCATCCAGTCCGTCCGTGCCGCCCTTAAGATAGCGGGAGAACTCCGCCTGCTTAAAAACTGGCGTCCGGTCTCCCTCCTCAGCACGGATTATAAGATCTTTGCCCGGGCTATTTTTACCCGCCTGGGCTCCGTTCTGGACCACATGATCCACCCCGACCAGTCCTACACGGTCCCGGGCCGGTCCATCCAGGACAACATCCATCTGGTCCGGGACCTGATCCATCTTTCCCGGAGGACTGGTCAGTCGGTCGCCTTTCTCTCCCTCGATCAGGAGAAGGCGTTCGACAGGGTGGATCACGAATACCTTTTCGGGACTCCGCGCACTTTCGGACTCGGGCCGCATTTCGTGGGCTGGGTCCGACTTTTATACGCCGCCGCAGAGTGTCTCGTAAAAGTTAACAGGTCCTTGACGGCGCCCCTTTGCTTTGGGAGAGGAGTGCGTCAGGGATGCCCCATGTCCGGCCAATTGTATACCATCTGCGTGGAGCCCTTCCTGTGCCTGCTTCGCAGGAGGTTGACGGGATTGGCTGTGCGCGAGCCGGCCATGCGGGTCGTCCTCTCGGCTTACGCCGATGACGTGCTCCTCGCGGTCACAGATCCCGTTGACTTGCGGAGGATGCGCGACTGCCAGCAGACCTTTTCTGCCACGTCCTCCGCGAGGATCAATTGGGAGAAATATTCCGGACTCCTGGGGGCTCAGTGGCGGGTGGACTCCCTGCCGGAGGAGATGACACCTTTTGCGTGGAGCACCATGCACCTCCTCTATCTGGGAGTCCACCTTTGCCCCGCTGAGGAAGCCTGGCCGGCAAACTGGCAGGAGTTGGAGGCGAAAGTCACCGCTCAGCTGGGGCGCTGGACAGGACTGCTCCGAGTGCTTTCCTACAGGGGCCGAGGGCTGGTCATAAACCAACTGGTGGCCTCCATGCTGTGGTACCGGTTGGTCACTTTGGCCCCGCCCCCTGTATTTGCCACCAAGATCCAGAAGAAACTCGTCGATTTCTTCTGGGGCAAGAGGAAACACTGGGTCTCTGCTGCGGTCCTGAGTCTCCTGATTGAGGTGGGCGGCCGGTTGCTGGTGTGCGTCCGCACCCAGGCTGCGACTCTCCACATTCGGACCCTGCAGAGATACCTGTACGTCGAGCGTCCTCCCAGATGGTGTGCGCTGGCGACGTATTTTTTCCGCCAGTGTCACTGCCTTCAAGACGACACGCAGCTCCTGGTGGAGTCCGTTAGCCGCTCCTCTCTGAGGGAGTTGCCTGTCTTTTACCGGGATCTATTCCGAGTCTGGAACATGGTCGCCTCCAGTCAGGGCGCTCCCCCGCCGGTGGAGGAGAGCGCCTCGGCTGTCCGGGCGGCTGACTCCGGGGACGGTCCGGCGGGCGGAGGAGTAGCTGAAACCCTCGGGACGCCCCTCACTGCGGGTGGTGAGGGGGCTTGGGAGTGCGGAGCGATCCCGGCCGAACTGACCGCCGCTCAGCTGGAACTGCTCATCGGACCCAGGCCCCAAAACCCTCCTTGGGTGCCGGTTCCGCACAACCTGAGCTGCCTCTCGGAAATGCCCTCCGTGCCATTCCAATCGGAGGGGAGGGGTTTCCTGTACGGGCTGCTCCTGCATACTCTCCACTTCCTCGCCCTCGTCAGCCGGCCGGACACGCCCTGGCGGTCCGCGTTGCCATCTGGCGGCGAGGGGAAACCCTGATGGAGGTCTCTCTACGCAGGAGTCTTCCCCCTTTACATCGGGGACCTGGGATGGAGGGTGCTGCACAGAGCAGTCCCGTGCAATAGGCTTTTAAGTAGGTTCACGGACTCCCAGGCCGCCTGTACTTTCTGCGGCCTGGACGAGTCCGTGTTCCACGTTTATACGGAGTGTGCGAGGTTGCAGCCCCTATTTGAGTATCTGAAGGGGCTGCTCCTCAAATTCTGGCTGCACTTCAGTCCCACGCTCCTGATCTTTGGGCACCCGGTGCGGAGGGGCTTGGGCCGGGAGGAGGATCTCCTCGTCGGTCTGCTCCTGGGCCTGGCCAAGGTGGCAATTCACAGGTCCAGGTTGCGGGCCGTTGGGGGTTCCATCCTCCCTGATTGCCTGCCCCTCTTCCGTGGTTACGTTCGCGCCCGGGTGTCCCTTGACGCTGTTCCATCAGGGCAACTAGGAATGGGCAGTAAAGGTCGGCCTGGCCAGTGTCGCTCACATCCGAGAATGAATATATAAATTGAAGGTTTAGATTAAAATTGCCGCTAATATTAACCATCTCTTGCTGAGCCCACACATTCTATGCCCACATCAGCCTGTAACATACCCAGCTCTGTTTCTCCAGCAAATCCCATGGCTCATTTCAATTTACAGTCCTAGTACCAGTCACCTCTCCCTTTTCCCCAACAAGCAAAGCGGGATGGAATATGTCCAGCTGTCCATCAACACCAGGAGTTGCTTCTTTTCCCCCCAGGGAATATTGGGCCCCTGGAACAGGCTGTCGGTTGTTGCTATGGACACCGATTCACTGAATCCCTTTGAGCGAGAGCTGGACCTGTTTCTGTCTGGGACGGAGATCACCTCGTACTCGAAGGAGGACCTGGAAATATTCATCTCATAGAATCTTTGAAGATTTTTGACACAGGAGGCCATTCGGCCCATCGTGTCTGTGCCAGATGACGAAGAGTGACCCAGCCTAATGCCACCTTCTTGCACTCGGACGGTTGCCCTGCAGGTCACGGCTCTTCAACTAGACATCCAAGTACTTGTAAATCTGGTGAGAGCTTCTGCCTCTACCACCCTTTCAGGAAGTGAGTTCCAGGTTTCTCCCACCCTCTGGGTGAAATAATGTTTCCTCATCTCCCCTCTAATCCTTCTACCATTTACTTAAATCTATGCTACCTGGTTTTTGACCCCTCTGCAAAGGTAAATATGTTGACCCTATTTACTCTATCGACGCCCCTCATAATTTTATACACCTCAATTAAATTTCCCATCAGCCTCCTCTGTTTCAAGGAAATAAAAACCCAGTCTATCCAATCCTTTCCCATAGCTAAAATTCTCCAGTCCTGGCAACATCCTCATAAATCTCCTCTGTACCCTCTCCAGTGCAATCACATCTTTCCTGTAATATGGTGACCAGAACAGTAGCTGTGGTCTAACTCGTGTTGTATACAGTTCCAGCATAACCTCTCTGCTCTTATATTCTATACCTGGACTAATAAAGGAAAACATGCCATATGCCTGCTTAACCACCTTATCGATCTGTCCTGCTACCTTTAAGGATCTGTGGATGTCCACTCCAAGGTCCCTCTGTTCTTCACCACCACTCAGTATCCTCCCATTTATTGTGTGTTCTCTTGCCTTGTTGCACCTCCCCAAATGCATTACCTGACAGTTCTCCGGATTGAATTCCATTTTCCACTTTTCTGCCCAACTGACCGGCCCATCTATATATTCCTGCAGTCGAAAGCTTTCTTCCTCACTGTCAAGCACACGGGCAATTTTTGTATCATTAATCAGGCACAGAGTGATCTCTGAGATTTTTTAGAATTAGAACATTACAGCGCAGTACAGGCCCTTCGGCCCTCGATGTTGCGTCGACCTGTGAAACCATCTGACCTACACTATTCCATTTTCATCCATATGTCTATCCAATGACCACTTAAATGCCCTTAAAGTTGGCGAGTCTACTACTGTTGCAGGCAGGGCGTTCCACGCCCCTACTACTCTCTGAGTAAAGAAACTACCTCTGACATCTGTCCTATATCTATCACCCCTCAACTTAAAGCTATGTCCCCTCGTGTTTGCCATCACCATCCGAGGAAAAAGACTCTCACTATCCACCCTATCTAACCCTCTGATTATCTTATATGTCTCTATTAAGTCACCTCTCCTCCTCCTTCTCTCCAACGAAAACAACCTCAAGTCCCTCAGCCTTTCCTCGTGAGACCTTCCCTCCATACCAGGCAACATCCTAGTTTCCATCGATTGGTTTCCATCGATCAAGGGGAAGGGCGGGTATCAGACAGGAAATCCCCCTTCGGTGATTTTTCCTCCCAAATTGACTTGTGTTTTTATCTGTTTTTTCTGCTCCCTCAGGAGACCACATGGTATCGAGTGGGTTAGGGTGTGTCTATATTATTATGCACAGGGCATCACAGTGTGTGTGCGACAGGCTGGATTGACCAGAATGACTTTTCCTGTCCCTTATTGTTCGTATCTTCGTAAGAACTATGGTGATATCGGACGTTCCCACTCCTCCCGGGAAAGTCTGCATTCGTCAGCTCTGGAATCCTTACCCTGACACAACAGCCCAGGGTTTCCCCAGTAACCTTCCTTGCACTCGGAGCAGGTCCGACCTCCGAATCCTGGGCGACACTTGCACTGGCCTGTGAACTGTGAGAAAAGCAACATAAACAGGAATCAGCAACATGGACAATTCAAGGAGACAGTCAGCATAAAAGGGTGCGGGGGGTGGGCGGTTGCCGGAGGGGAGGTTCAGGAATCTGAGCACAGCAATCAACGCCGGGGCCATTGGCAGCAATTCTTTCACTGGCGAAACATGCTTCTCCCTGCTATTCAAACTGAGTTGTTAACCTGCTTTAAACAGGTTAACCCTGCAGAGAAGAGGCAATTTCAACCCAGTCAGGTGGGGCGGGGGCAGTTAAAACCACCCTGAATTCAGAAGGGATCAAGTGTGGCTCATTGGGTAGCTCGCTAGCCTTGGAGTCAATGGTCTCAGATGACATCCCGCTCCAGAGACTTGAGCCCCAGAATCCAGGCTGACACTGCAGTGCAGTACTGAGGGAGCGCCGTCCGGTCAGAGGCACTGTCTTTCGGATGAGATGTTAAACTGAGGCCCCAACTGCCCTCTCAAGTGGGTGTAAAACATCCCTCTGCCCCTGTTGGAACAAGAGCTGGGAGATCCCCCAGTGACCTGGCCAAGTCTTCTTTTACTCGCCAACTTCTTGCTTGGGCTTTGAAATCAGCAGAGGCTGGAGATGGAACCTGGGCCAATCCAGTGCCAGGAAGCTGAGGCACAAATAATGTTTCCAACATACTGCAAATTGACATAAAATTCACCACCAGGGAAATTCAAGTGTCTAGGTGCAGTTGGACCAGTGTAGAGGGAACTTTACTCTGTATCTAACCCCGTGCTGTACCTGTCCTGGGAGTGTTTGATGGGACAGTGTAGAGGGAGCTTTACTCTGTATCTAACCCCGTTTTTTTTTTCCAAGGTGGCCTTTATACCCCAGGCCCCTTTTATATATTTTATGTCGAGGGGGCCTTTATTCCTCAGGCCCCCTTTATCAACATACTTATATTTTAAAAAATAACTTTATTAAAACCAGAAATAAACAAAACTGAAATTAAAATGCCATTTTCGGCGTCGACAATGCACTCCAGTCCCTGCGGTGCCCACCGGTCGCGGAAGGCCTCAAGCGTACCGGTGGACACCGCTTGCTCCTTCTCCAGGGACACCCGGGCGCGAACGTAACCGCAGATGAGGGGCAGGCAATCGGGGAGGACGGACCCCCCGACGGCCCGCAACCTGGACCTGTGAATTGCCACCTTGGCCAGGCCCAGGAGCAGACCGACGAGGAGATCCTCCTCCCGGCCCATGCCCTCATCTAACCCCGTTTTTTTTTTTTGCTGTACCTGTCCTGGGAATGTTAGATACTGACACTGGGCTGTATGACAATCATAAACAAGATGAATTTTATAATTTCTGATGAGAAACAGATGATTGGGAATATTTACCATGTTGCAGAGCAGAGTGAGTGAATGTTCCGGATTACACCCGCAGGGCTCACAGCCTTGGAAACTGCCGAAGTTCCAGTAATAAGGACCGCACTGGTCACAGTTGATTCCGATGACATTCTCCCTGCAGGGGCACTGTCCAGTAATTCTGTCACAGTGACAGATGTCCCTGGGATTACACTGGGACTCCAGTGTACCCTGAATGTTACACGTACAGCCTGGAGTGATGGTAAACAGAAAGTTACATTATCTCCTTCAGCTCCACACATACCCACACAATAATCAGTAACAATTCTAATTTCCGTTTTACTAAGAGATTCCTCCACTTCCTCACTGGATGGCATCAATTCCTCACTGCAGTACAGTCCCACTGGTGCTGCCCAACCCAATTAGTACTCTGCCATTTCGCACTCGTACACTGAGATGTGAGCTATTCGACCGTGTGTAGTATAACCACCAAGTCCAGTCCTGTGCACCACCGCTGCCCCCACAAAACTCCTGGTTACTGATCAGTCTGGCTGTATTATTAAATTACAGTTTAATCTGACAATTCACTGTGCAAAAGAAGGCCATTCGGCCCATCGAGCCTGTGCCACTGCTAGCTCTTCAATTGGACCCATCTACTCTAACCCCATTTCTTCATATCCTTTTCTTAGACTTACCTTGGAATCATCCTTTTTACCTGATGTTACAATCTGTGCCTCACTACCGACTTGTACTGAAGCCATCAGCCGTGGCTCAGTGGGTAGCACAAGATCTCAGCTGAGACCCCAATGCACTACTGATGGAGTGCTGCAGTTTTGGAGATGCCATCTTTCAAATGAGATGATAAATCGAGGCCCTGTCTGCCCTCTCAGGCAGACGTAAAGGATCCCATAGCCACTATTTTGAAGTAGAGTAGGGGATTTCTCCCTGGTGTCCTGGCCAATATTTACCCCTCAATCAACACCTAAAATCAGATTATCTGGTCATTTATTTCATTGCTATTCATGGGATCATGCTGTGCACAAATTGGCTGCCATGTTTCCTACATTACAACAGTGACTATACTTCAGAAGTATTTCATTGGCTGTAAAGCATTTGGGACATCCTAAGGATGTGAAAGGTGCTATAGAATTGCAAGTCTTTCTATCTCTAAAGTATTCACTGTTCGAATAACCCATTCTGTGAAAAATAAAACCTAACTGCCCCTTCACTGTGCCTTGGTCTATGTCCAATTCACCCCTCAGAATCTTTCATCATTTTGTAACCCTCTATTGAGTCCCCTTTAACCTTCCCCCCCGATCCTCCCCACCACCAATTCTACAATCCGTTCCTCATTCCATAGTATTTACAACACAGAAACAGGCCATTCGGCCCAACTGGTCCATGCTAGTGTTTATGCTCCGCACGGGCCTCCTCCCAGCCCTCTTCCTTGCACTCTATGAGCATATTCTTCTACTCCTTTCTCCCTTCTGTGTTTATCCAGCTTCCTCTTCAATGCTCCGATAGTATTCACCTCAACCACTCCCTGTGGGAGCGAGTTCCACATTCTCCCCACTCCCTGGGGAAAGAAGTTTCTCCTGAATTCCCCATTGGATTTATTAATGACTATCTTATATTTGTGGTCCCTAGATTTCGACCGCCCACAATTGGAAACATCTTCTCTACATCAACCCCATCGAACACTTTCATACTTAAAGGCCTCTATCAATTCAACGCTCAGCCTTCTCTTTTGTGGAGAAAAGAGCCCCAGCCTATTCAATATTTCCTGTTAGTTATAATCTCTCAGTCTGGTATCATTTGGTATTAATAATGAGTCAGTCCCTCACTATCCCTTCCTTCTCTCCCTGCCCGAGACCCTCTGAACTGTTGATCAGGCTAAAACACAGATCAGCAGAATCTAACCCCTTGCAAAGTCTTGCCCTAACGACAGTAAACACAGAATTACATGGCCCCCTCTCAGCTACAGCCACAGACAGTCCCCCAACCACATACCCCTGGCCCCATACTTACGCCTGCAGTCCTGTTGGAGAGGGTTGCCATAGTAACCGGCCTTGCACTCTCCGCAGTGGGCTCCGTCAGTGTTGTACAGACACTTCAAGCACTGTCCCGTGCGTGGATCACAGGAACCAGGGTCAATCAAGTCAATGTTATTGTTACATTGACACGGCCAGCACCTCCCTCCTGGTACCTCAGGGTTACCATAGTAACCGGGCGCACACATATCACAGCGAGACCCTGCATTGGCGGGAAAGGTAAAGAACACTCAATTTATTGCAAAACATTTTCTCAATACGAATTTGGATAAACAGAGAGTGAGAGAGACAAACATTCACTCCCTCCACCACCGACGCACAGTGGCAGCAGTGTGTACCATCTACAAGATGCACTGCAGCAATGCACCAAGGCTCCTTAGACAGCACCTTCCAAATCCGTGACCTCTACGAACTAGAAGGACAAGGGCAGCAAATACATGGGAACATCACCACCTGCAAGTTCCCCTCCAAGCCACACACCATCCTGACTTGGAACTATATCGCCGTTCCTTCACTGTCGCTGGGTCAAAATCCTGGAACTCCCTTCCTAACAGCACTGTGGGTGTACCTACCCCACATGGACTGCAGTGGTTCAAGAAGGCAGCTCACCACCACCTTCTCAAGGGCAATTAGGAATGGGCAATAAATGTTGGCCGAGCCAGCAAAGCATAGTTGCTCACTGCTAGCCTTGGCTCAGTGGGTAGCTCTCTCTCTCACCTCTGAGTCAGAAGGTTGTGGGTTCAAGTCCCCGCTCCAGAGACTTCAGCAGGCTGACACTTCAGGATGAGATGTTAAACTGAGGCCCCGTCTACCCATGGCAGAGGAAATGTCCGAGCAACATTAGTCTCCCACAAAAACAGAATATCTGGCCATTTAGCTTGTTGGTGTTTTGGGATCTTGCATGTGCAAAAATGGCTGTTGTGGCTTCCTACATTTCAACAGCAACTACACTTGATCGGTTGTAAAGCGAAATCTGAGGTTGTGAACGTTTCTATATAAATGCAAGATCTTTCCTTTGTTGTATGAGCTTTTGAAGAAGGGATGAGAAGGGTGCAAGAGGTCGATGGAAAGTCCCAGACTGTCTGATGATTTTGTCACTGGCGGAGCAGAGCAACGGACACATGGGGTTGAGTATCAGGAAAGGATGTAGGGTTGGAGGGTGCACCACAAGACAGCAGGAGGGAATTGCAAATGGGCACAAGGATTTTCAATTTGATGCACTGGGGCAATGGAGGGCAGACAGGAAAGTGTGTTTTTTCCATGGATTTTGTCGGTATTCACGCAAAGTGTGAATCTTGAACCAGCTGGGCACAGCCTGGAAAATAGATTCACCAAAACTGGCTGTTGGGAATAGGGGTTGCCAACTCTCCAGGATTGCCCTGGAGTCTCCAGAAATGAAAAGTTAGTCTCCAGGATACTGACTGTGAGCAAAAAACTTGGGAGAAAAATGATCCAGACATCAAAGAATTGTGTTTTTAAAACATGATTCTTCAAAAACTTGGTTATGAGAAATAAAAGTACCCAAGATGAGAAAAAGGCAGTTTCACTGACAGTCAGAAATCATCCAAATGGGTAAAAAGAGTGGGTGCACTTTCTGATTGTCCGTGGGGTTGGAGCAATGGGGGAAGTCTCACATAGATGACATGTTGGTGGCCAACGGTGGGAGTGAGGGGGTGGGGTAGTTAGAAGCAGAAGGTCAAGTGATAAAACTTCCAATCTGAGTTAGTAACACAAGCTGGAAAAACACTAGCACTAACGAAACACAAAACCAACATGAAGGCAGAGACTGAACAAATGACGGACACGAGTCCTAGGCCTCTGTCCATCTGGCAGTGAATGCTCAACAGCCAAGGTCAAGTCAGCGAGGGCCAACGCTGGTCAGCAAGGGTCAACAAGGGTCAGCAAAGGTCAGAGAGGGTCAACAAAGAACAGGGAGAGTCTGGGAGGTTCAGGGAGAGTCAGCAAAGGTCAGGGAGAGTCAGCAAGGGTCACAGATCATCAGCGAGGGTCATGAGGGTCAGTGAGGGTCGGTGAGGGTCAGCAGTTTCTGCGAGGGTCAGGGAGAATTGGGGTGGGGGGGTGGGGGTGGTGCTCCCAGGGAGGAGAGAAAGTCTGAGGAATATCCTGAGCCAATCTGGCTTTGACAGGGTGACCAGTGAACACCTGTTTTACAGAATCAGGGTCCTGCGATACAGGCATTCCCTCATAACTCTACCCGTCCACAGCACAAACAATCCATGGGCAGTGCCGAATGCATCCAACATTATTTTCTTGTTTGGCATCGAGTATCTTATATATTTTGCCTGGGATTTTGAAAAACAACAACAGTCAATCAGACAGTGGTTGACTTTAGGAAAGCAATGTGAGGAATGATGAGTCACTCTGTACGGGTTTCACCCAGGAGCCTGGATTTAAATTTCACATTTCCAGACAACGCCACTAGAGAGCGCTGGAGTTCACCATTCTAGTTCTTCACAGAAAGGTCCAGACAGATGTGGAGATACAGTGCCTGAATTTGATGCTGCAGCTTCCAGACTGCTCCAGAAAAGCTTCAACAGTGATAAAAAAAAAGTTCCAAAATCACAGGAGAATTACGGATGAGGAGGCCCATTCAGCCCATGTTATCCTGACTTTAACACTGCAACATCCATTTGCTTCTTTAGCTCCTCACTGCATCACCTCCAGCTTTTCAATACCCTCCCTACTTAACCTGGTGTAGGGAGAAGCATTATAAAGTTTGCAGATGATATGAAACTTGGCCAACGTAATGGATAATGATGAGGACAGTTATAGGCTTCAGGATGGTGACACGGGAAGATGGAGTTCAATGCAGAGAAGTGTGAATTGTTGTACTTTTGGAGGACTAATATGGAAAGACAATGTACTATAAATAGCATGATTTTGAAAATTGTAGGTGTGCAGTGAGACCTTGGTGCCCTTACACAAATCATTAAAGGTGGCAGAGCAAGGCAAACAGAAATAAAAGCAAAGAGATTACACTTGAACTTTCGAAATCACTGGGGTTAGGCCTCAGCTGGAGTATTGTGGACAATTCTGGACATTAAGAAAGATGTAAAGGCCTTAGAAAGGGTACAGAGGAAGTTTACCAGGATGTTACTGGGAATGAGGGACTTCTGTTAGGTGGAGAGTTTGGAAAAGCTCGGATTGTTCTCCTTGGAACAGAGAATGTTAAGAGGTGACCGAATAGAGGTTTTCAAGATAGAGAGGTTTTGACAGAGTAGATAGAGAAAAACTATTCCCTCTGGAGAGTGGGTCAATTAACAGAGGCCATGGATTCAAAACCATTGGAGGGGAGACGAGGAGTAATGTTTTCACTTAGATGGTTGTCAGGATCTGGAATGCTCGACCTGACTCGGTGGTGGAAGCTGATTCCATCAATAATTTTAAAAGGCAGTTGGACAGGTGCTGGAGGATGAGGAAATTACTGTGTTCTGGACATAAAACGGGGGGATGTGGGACTAAGCACAGCTGCTCTTTCAAAGAGCCAGCACAGGCACAAGGGGCTAAATGGCCTCCTTCTGTGTTATAAGTTTCTATGATTGTATGACTCTATGAATCCTCAGTACTCACAGTGGTCTGACCAGAGCCCTGTACCACTATCTCCTCGGACTTGTATTCCACTGCTTGGATTATATGGTTAAACACACTATTGGGTTAATTGCTTGCTGCTTAACATTCATAGAATCTTATAGCACAGAAAGACTCCATTTGGCCCAGTGTACATGTGCCAGCTCTTTGAAAGAGCTATCCAATTGGTCCCATTCCCCCTGCTATTTTCCCCATCAAGTATTTATCCCATTCCCTTTTGAAAGTTACTATTGAATCTGCTTCCACCGCCTTTTCAGACAGCACATTCCAGATCACAACAATTCACTGCCTGAAGTTTCTTTCTCCTCTTGGTGCCTGTGGTTCTTATTCCAGTTACCCTTCCATTACCATGGGAGAAATGTGAGAATGAGAGTTTAACTTACCTCTGTAACCCGTTTTACAGTAACACACAATTTGATTTGAGTTGAGGTCAGCGTGACACGAGACTCCATGGTAGTGGTCACCTCCCGGATAATCTGGACATGGACAGGGACGGCACTGCTCTCCAGACCCCAGAACTGGGTCTCCATAGTAACCATCAGAACATCTGTGTGAAGTCACATGTTAACATAAAAGCTTTCATCAAAAAATAGGTGCTGGAAAGACCACAACCACTTCAGGCTATTTTGAAATTACTTACTGTTATATATGTATATATTGTTATACTATCTGTAAAGTGTGAGGAACGAATTAGCTAGGAACTAGTTGTTATGTGTAAGTGCTCCAGTAGGGGGCCACATTCAAGGCTGCACTGGGGAGTTATGTTATATGTAACACAAGAATCCAGTTCGACAGTACAAAGCATGCTGCTGCAATAAACAAGCCTGACTCCAGCCTTTTCCAAGATTAAAATATGATTCTTTCCAACATCTGTGAACCAGAAACAGCATAAAGATGAAACACTTAAATTGGTTGGTTGCTTCACACTAGGCAAATGCAATGTAATAAACTGAAAACTGTTTATGAGCTGAAAATTGTCATCACAATTTGCAGTGAATCTCACACAGGGATAATGCTACAACATTACAACACGTAGAGTACTGTGTCTAGTTTTGCCTGTTTGCTCTCTCAGGTGGATGTAAAAGATCCAACGGCACTATTTCAAACCAGAGAAGGTGAGGATGTAGAAGCAGTTTGGGTAGAGATGAGAAATCATAAAAGCAAGAAGTCACTTATGGGAGTGGTCAGGCCACCTAAGATTAACCACACTGTAGAACGGGGTATAAAGAAAGAAGTTATGGCAGCTTGTCAGAAAGCTACAGTAATAATTATGGGGGATTTTAACCTACACAGAGTCTGGAAAAATCAGATGGGCAGAGTTAGCCTAGATGAGGAGTACATAGAATGTTTTCGGGATAATTTCTTGGAACAATACGTTCTGGAGCCAAACAGAGAGCAGGCTAGACTAAACCTGGTATTGTGCAACGAGATAGGATTAATTAATGAGCTCATAGTCAAGGTGCCCCGACGTAGCAGCGATCATAATATGATTGAATTTTACATTCAGTTTGAGGGAGAGAAGAGTGGGTCCAAGACTAGTATTTTAAACTTAAATAAGGGCAATTATGAGGGCATGAAAGCAGAGCTAGCTAAAGTGAACTGGCAAATTAAGTTAAGGAATAGGTCAATAGAGATGCAGTGGCAGACATTTAAGGGGATATTTCAGAATACACAGAATAGATACATTTCAATGAGTAAGAAAAATTCCAAGGGTGGGAACCGCCATCCGTAGTTAACTAAAACAGTTAAAGATAGTATCAAACTTAAAGAAAAAGTCTATAATTGCACAAAGATGGGAGACAGGTCAAAAGATTGGACAGAATATATAAAACAGCAAAGAATGACTAAAAGATTGATCAGGAAGGTAAAATTAGAGTACGAGAGAAAGCTAGCTAGAAATATAAAGACAGATAGTAAGAGTTTCTATAGATATTTAAAAAGAAAAGAGTTAACAAAGTAACCATTGATCCTATAGAAAGTGAGTCTAGGGAATTAATAATGGATAATAAGGAGATGGCAGATGAACTGAACAGATATTTTGCATCGGTCTTCACTATTGAGGATACAAGTAACATCCCAGTATTAGCTGTAAATCAGGAAATGGAAGGGAGGGAGGAACTCAAGAAAATTACAATCACCAGGGAAGAGGTACTGAACAAATTGTTGGAGCTGCGGGCTGACAAGTCCCCGGGTCCTGATGGACTTCATCCTAGGGTGTTAAAAGAAGTGGCCAGTGAGATAGTTGATGTGTTGGTTTTAATTTTCCAAAATTCCCTACATTCGGGGAAAGTTCCGTTTAGAGCATGGCTACCTGACCCGAACCCGACGGGACCCGACAACATGTTTTGGGTTCGGGTCAGGTCGGGTCACTCTTCTGGGTCCGGCATTCGGGCTATGGTTGGGTCGGGCCAGGTCGGACACAGTGGCACTGCTGCCTTTTGGTCAGGGAGGGAAAGGGAAGTAAGAGTAAGTGTCATTAATTTCCGGTAGTCGAGTTGGGTCGGGTCAGGTCGGGTCAGGCGTGGGGAAAAACCAAAGGACTTGGGCCTGGGTCAGGTTCGGGTTAGATGTGGTCGGGTTGGGCCCAGGTCGGGTTTAAATTATATTCCCCAGCAGGCCTTTAGTTCCGTTAGATTGGAAAATAGCGAATGTAACTAATTTATTCAAAAAGGGAGGGAGACAGAAAGCAAGAAACTACAGGCCAGTTAGCTTAACATCTGTCTTAGGGAAAATGTTAGAAGCTATTATTAAAGACGTTATAGCAGGGCATTTAGAAAAATTTGAGGTAATCAGGCAGAGTCAACATGGTTTTGTGAAAGGGAAATCATGTTTAACCAATTTATTGGAGTTCTTTGAGGGAGTTATATGTGCTGTGGATAAAGGGGAACTGGTGGATGTATTGTACTTAGATTTCCAGAATGCATTTGATAAGGTGCCACATCAAAGGTTATTGCAGAAAATAAAAGTTTATGGTGTAGGGGGTAACATATTAGCATGGATAGAAGATTGGCTAGCTAACAGGAAATAGAGAGTAGGCATAAATGGGTCATTTTCTGGTTGGCAAGATGTAACGAGTGGTTTGCCACAGGGATCTGTGCTGGGGCCTCAACTTTTTACAATTTATATAAATAACTTAGATGAAGGGACTGAAGATATGGTTGCTAAATTTGCTGATGACACAAAGATAGGTAGGAAAGTAACTTGTGAAGAGGACATAAGAGGGCTACAAATGGATACAGATAGGTTAAGTGAGTGGGCAAAGACCTGGCAAATGGAGTATAATGTGGGAAAGTGGGAAATTGTCCACTTTGGCAGGAAGAATAAAAAAAGAAGCATATTATCTAAATGGTGAGAGATTGCAGAGCTCTGAGATGCAGAGGGATCTGGGTGTCCTAGTGCATGAATCACAAAAGGTTAGTACGCAGGTACAGAAAGTAATTAGGAAAGCTAATAGAATGTTATCGTTTATTGTGAGGGGAATTGAATACAAAAGTAGGGAGGTTATGCTTCAGCTATACAGGGCAATGGTGAAACCACATCTGGAGTACTGTGTACAGTATTGGTCTCCTTATTTAAGGAAGGATGTAAATGCATTGGAGGCAGTACAGAGAAGGTTTACTAGACTAATACCTGGAATGGGTGGGTTGTCTTACGAGGAACGATTGGACAGGCTAGGCTTGTATCCGCTGGAGTTTAGAAGAGTAAGAGGTGACTTGATTGAAATATATAAGATCCTGAGGGGTCTTGACAGGGTGGATGTGGAAAAGATGTTTCCCCTTGTGGGGGAATCTAGAACTAGGGGTCACTGTTTAAAATTAAGGGGTCGCCCATTTAAGACAGAGATGAGGAGAAATTATTTCTCTCAGAGGGTCGTGAGTCTTTGGAACTCTCTTCCTCAAAAGGCAGTGGAAGCAGTGTCTGAATATTTTTAAGGCAGAGGTAGATAGATTCTTGATAAGCAAGGGGGTGAAAGGTGATGGGCGGGGGGGGGGGGGTAGGTGGAAATGTGGAGTAATCAGTTCAGCCATGAACTTATTGAACGGCGGAGAAGGCTCGAAGGGCCGAGTGGCCTACTCCTGCTGCTGATTCATATGTTCGTTTGTATGTTTGTATATTCTCCCCAGTGTCCTGGGCCAATATCTAAACCTCAAACAACATCACTAAAAAAACAGATGATCTGGTCATTAGCACATTGCTGTTTGTGGGATCTTGCTGTGTGCAAATTGGCTGCCATGTTTCCTACATTACGGCAGTTACTGCACTTAAAATTACTTAAGCAAAATCTGCCGATGCTGGAAATCCGAAATTAAAACAGAAAGTGCTGGAAATACATGGGAGGTCTGGCAACGTCTCTGGAGAGCAACGCTAACTCTGTTTCTCTCTCCACAGATGCTGCCAGACCTCCTGGGTATATCTAGCATTTTCTGTTTTTGTTACTTAAAAAGTACGTCATTGGCTGTAAAGTGCTTTGGAATGTCCTGAGGTTGTGAAAGGTGCTATATAAATGCAAGTCTTTCTATTCCTTTTCATATTCTACTGATGACCTTCAATTTGTGGCCTTTTGTTACCCGAGCCCAATTCTTGATGGTTTTGAACCCCTCACAGAAAGGTAGCGGCCAATTTGTGCACAGCAAGATTCCACAAATAGCAATGTGATAATGATCAGTTAAATTGCTTTTTAGTGATGTTGATTTTATTGAAGGGAGAAGTTATCAGAATTTCATTATGAAGAGGGGGTCTTTGGAAGTGAGATCCCTGACCATTAGCCAGGATTGAAATTGCAATGGCACAATTCCCATTTTCTGGATAATTAATGGACACTGCAGGACCCAATAGATGATGTGGCCTTGCAAGTGTTTAATCTGCATCAGCACTGTGTGCACTCGTTATTGTCTAGGAAGACCTGTAGTCACCTAAGTTGCTCACTTGAAACAGATGTCTGGACCATTGCTTATGCAAATCAGAGATCTAACACCTGTGTTAGGTGTTACTAAGTCACTGTCGTGCATTCGTGAGGCAGAGGACTACGTGGATAGCACGTTTAGGGAGGTGTCACACCGCAGGTTAGAAGCATGCAGGCAGAGGGAATGGGTGACATACTCAATGACTGAGCTTCCACAGCCCTCTGGAGTAGAGAATTCCAAAGATTCACAAAGAAATTTCTCCTCATCTCCGTCCTAAGTGGCTTCTCCCTTATTTTGAAATTGTGTCCCCTGGTTCTAGACCCCCCAACCAGGGAAAACATCTTAGCTGCATCTATCCTGTCTATCCCTTTAAGTATTTTGTAGGATTTGGATGTGGTGACCAAATGTAATGGCTGGAATTTTACGCTGGGCGGACGGGAGCTGGAGTCCGACGTAAATGTTGGTGCCGAACCCGCTCCCGCCCAGCCTGGGGATCCGTCCCGTATTTTACAGATCCCCAGGCTTTAATTGGCTCGAGGAGGGACTTCCACCCACTTGAGGGAGGAGGTCCCGCCTCAGTGAGCTGCCGGCCAATCAGCGGGCCGGCAACTCTTACAGCAGCACCACCGGGAGCGGTGGCCACTGCTGGGACTGCAGCCCAGCCGACTGAGGAGGATACCAAGGAGCCGGGACTGAAGGCAAGTTTGGGTTGCCTCATCAGGGGAATTGGTCGTGCCCTGGTGAGGCTAGGGTGGTCGTTTGGGGGGAGGGGGGCGACTTGGATCCCGGGGTTGGGTTGGGAGGTGGGGGCGGCCCTCAATTGGGCACCCTGGCAGCTATAGCTGGGCGGCCTTTCACGTCCCCGGCACACCCGCTTGCCACGGGTAAAATACCTGTGGAGGTGGGCGAGGGCCCTTATGTGGCCACTTAAGGGTCTTGATTGGCCTCGGGTGGGCGGGCCGCTTCTCACCCCCCGCACCCCTGCCTGACCTCCGTAAACTTGGTCGGAGGCGGAATTGGGCGGTTAGGCCTCCCGGAGCCTCCCGCTCAATGTTATGCCGCCCCCACGCCACCATCCGACAAGCTGAGGCAGTGTAAAATTCTGGCCAATATTTCCAAGTTCACGGATGACACATAACTAGGTGGGAATGTGCGTTGTGAGGAAGACGCCACGTGGCTTCAAGGGGATTTGGACAGACCTACTGAGTGGGAAACAACATGGCAGATGGAATATAATGTGGAAAAATGTGAGGTTATCCACTTTGGTAAGAGGAATAAATGTGCAGAGTATTTCTTAAATGGTAAGAGATTAGAAAGTGTAGATGTACAAAGGGACCTGGGTGTCCTTGTCAATAAGTCACTGAAAGCTAACATGCAGGTGCAGCAAGCAATTAAGAAGGCTAATGGTATGTTAGCCTTTATCACAAGAGGATTTGAGTACAGGAGTAGTGAAGTCTTGCTTCAATTGTATAGAATCTTAGTTAGACCCCACCTGCAGTACTGTGTGCAGTTTTGGTCCCCTTACCTTAGGAAGGATATTATTGCCATTGAGGGAGTGCAACGAAGGTTCACCAGACTTGTTCCCGGGATGGTGGGACTGTCCTATGAAGAGAGATTGGGGAAACTGGGCCTGTATTCTCTAGAGTTTCGAAGAATGAGAGGTGATCACATTGAAACCTAGAAAATACTTAAAGGGATGGACAGGGTAGATGCAGCTATGATGTTTCCCCCTGGTTGGGGGGTCTAGAACCAGGGGACACAATTTCAAAATAAGGGGGAAGCCACTTAGGACAGAGATGAGGAGAAATGTTTTTACTCAGAAGGTTGTGAATCTTTGGAATTCTCCACCCCAGAGGGCTGTGGAAGCTCAGTCATTGAGTATGTTTAAAGCAGAGATTGAGAGATTTCTAAACACAAATGACAGAAAGGGAAATGTTCCTATGTTCAAGCCCCACTGTGACATTGGATTGTGACTGGCTGAATTTCCGATCCATTGAAGAGAGACAGGCTTTTGAGGCCCCAATGCATTGTTCCTGTTCCTCAATGTTTCAGTGTTCTGAAAACTAAAGTGTCAACATCAAGAAGAAAATCTGTACCCAGCCTTGGTGTAGGCGACTGACCTCTCGCAGTTGTGTCCAAATGTGTTGTCCCTACAGCTCAGACACGCCCCTGTTTGGGTGTCGCACTCCTCCGAGTGTCCATTGCATTGGCATGGTTGGCAGTTTGGGAAGCCCCAGTGCTGTGGGTAACACTGGTTGCACTGGCGACCACTTGCCCCTGATCGGCACTGACATTGACCACTGGTCTGGTCACACATGCTGTGGATCGATCCTTCAGGGCTGCAGCTACAAGCTGTGGGAGGGAAGGCAAGAATGTCAGTAAACCTTCATCAATAGACCATTCAGGCAACTGCAGCCCTCCTCAGCCTCTTGTAAATGGATAATTACAACAACTTGGATCAAATAGCATACAAGAGCTGAATTACACATTATAATCCAGTAACTTATTCCTTATACATGCCAGGTACACTCTCCCTCATCCTGGACTCTACCCACTCATTTCATCCCCACCCTACAGCCCATGTCCACTCTCCCCTATCCCATGACTCTGCTCACTCAAGAAAAGTAATTTACTTCCTCACTTGAAGCTGATTATTTTAACTCTGTGTCACATCATTCTTTTTTATTCATTCTAGGGATGTGGGCAATCCCTAGTTACCCTGAGAAGGTGATGGTGAGCCTTCTTGAACCACTGGTTTGATTGGCACTTGCTTCAGAGGGCAGTTAAGAGTCAATCATGTTGGTGTGGGGACTGGAGTCACATATAGGCCAGACCACGTCAGGACAGCCGATCTCCTTCCCTAAAGAGATACTGGTGAACCAGTTGGGTTTTTCCAACAATCCAACAGCTTCATGGTCACTTTTACTGATCCCAGCTTTTTACTGTGAGAACTTTAAAACGGAATTTAAATTGTCAATCAGCCCATGATGTGAACTGAACTCAGTTCTCTGTTATTGATCCATCATACCACAGTTCCTGTCAAATATTGTACTGTCATCGACATCATGGATACACACTGCCCCCTCAACATTTTAAAGACTTGGATTATATACGCTTTTCAAACATTTTACCCCATTCTATGAACACAAACCTGATATAATCACCACGGGTTCTTATTCCGCGAGCTGCAGATACAGGGGGGAATTTTATGCTGGCAGCAGGGGTCCTGATGTCGGTGAAACCGATGCCGAGATCCCTGTGTCGCCTCTTTTCCAGAAGGCCGCAGGATTTAGTGCCAATCAGACACTAAAGTGGACAGCGGTGGGTCTTCCACAGGATCAAGGACTCCATTGCCAGAAGTCCTGTCCTTGCAGAGCTGTCGGCCAATCAGAGGTGGTGACTGCTGCTGGAGGAGCACCCACCAGAGGCCCCGGAGTGGTGCTGGAACCAGCCTTAATGTAGGACATGGTGAGAGGAGTCTCGCGGGGTGGAGGTCGCAGGGGAGGGGAACGTCGGCAGTAAGGGCAAGGGTGTGCCCTCAACAGGTCACCCCTTCCTGATGCCAGGTCCCTCATTCAGACAGTAAGTATCTATGAACGAGGCCCCCCCCTAACCCCCACCGCCCTGGAGTTGGAAGCAGTCACACAGCTTTTTCGCCAGGCTTCCCGTGCGGTGACAGGGCCGCCCGCCGCATGGCTAATTGCGGCTGCGGCAGGATGAGGCCCTTAGTTGGAGGTTAATTACCTTGTTAAGGGCCTCAGTTGGAGGCGGGGTGGGTAGGCCGTTCTTAGGCCTTCCTGACCCGGATTAAATTTCGATGAAGGCAGGATGGTGGTGAGAGCATAGGATTCTACCCACAGTCACTCCTTGATCTCTGCTCAGAGATCTTCATCTAATCAACAACAATGTGCATTTATATAGTGCCTTTAACAGAGTAAAAACACAAAAAATAAAACTTACGAGAGCAGCCATTGGGCCCAAAGCCGTAGTAGCCCGGAGCACATTGGTCACAGCGTTGACCAATCACATTACTCTTACATTGACATTGTCCTCCAATCTTCTCACACACTGAGCTGATGGAACCCTGTGGGTCACACTGGCAAGCTGGAGAGTCCAAAATAAGAGAACAGATACATCAGCAACAAAATACTGTCAACAGCCAACATCAGGAATTTTCCAGAACAAGGAAGGTCCATTACACACAACAAGCTTTCACACTTTTTTCATTCATTTACAGGATGTGAGCTTCGCTGGCAAGGCCATCATTCATTGGCCATACCTAATTGCCATTGAGAAGGTGCTGGTGAGCTGCCTTCTTGAATACAACCGAGTGTCTTGCTAGGTCATTTCAGAGGCAGTTAAAAATCAACCGCATTGCTGTGGGTCTGGAGTGATATGTAAGCCAGACCAGGTAAGGACAGCAGATTTCCTTCCCTAAAGGACATTAGTGAACCAGATGGGTTTTCACAACAATTGATAATGGTTTCATGGTCACCATGAGGAGAAAAGCCTTAGATTACAGGACAACATAGATGGGCTGGTAAGATGGGTGGAGCAGTGGCAGATGGAGTTTAATCCTGAGAAGTGTGAGGTGATGCATTTTGGGAGGACTAACAAGGCAAGGGAATATACAATGGATGGTAGGACCCTAGGAAGTACAGAGGGTCAGAGGTGTACCTGTTCATAGATCACTGAAGGCAGCAGCACAGGTAGATAAGGTGGTTAGGAAGGCATATGGGATACTTGCCTTTATTAGCCGAGGCATAGAATATAAGAGCAGGGAGGTTATGATGGAGCTGTATAAAATGCTAGTTAGGCCACAGCTGGAGTACTGTGTACAGTTCTGGGCACCACACTATAGGAAGGATGTGATTGCACTGGAGAGGGTGCAGAGGAGATTCACCAGGATGTTGCCTGGACTGGAGCATTTCAGCTATGAAGAGAGACTGAAAAGGCTAGGGTTGTTTTCTTTAGAACAGAGAAAGATGAGGGGGGCATGATCGAGGTGTACAAAATTATGAGGGGCATTGATAGGTTAGATAGGAAGAGAATTTTTCCCTTAGCGGAGGGGTCAATAACCAGAGGGCATAGATTTAAGGTAATGGGCAGGAGGTTTAGAGGGGTTTTGAGGAAAAAAAATTTCACCCAGAGGGTGGTTGGAATCTGGAACGCACTGCCTGAAGAGGTGGTGTGGCAGGAACCCTCACAACATTTAAGAAGTATTTAGAAAAGTACCAAAGCATACAAGGCTACGGGCCAAGTGCTGGAAAATGGGACTAGAATAGTTAGGTGCTTGATGGCCGGCACAGACACGATGGGCCGAAGGGCCTGTTTCTGTGCTGTATAACTCTATGACTCTATTACCGAGCCTAGCTTTTTATTCCAGATTTATTTAACTGAATTTATATTCGCCAGCAACCATGGTGGGATTTGAACTCATGTTGCCAGATCATCAGTCCATGCCTTTGGATCACTGGTCCAGTAAGATTACCACTATGTTACTGTACCCACATGTTATTAATCTCTCCTCAATCTAGTAACATCTATGTCATGCACTTTGGTAGGAAGAATCAAAAGACAGACTATTATTTAAATGGAGAGAGACTCCAAAAAAGTGCAGCACAGAGGGATCTGGGTGTTCTTGTGCATGAAACACAAAAAGTTAGCATGCAGGTGGAGCAAGTAGTTAAGAGGACAAATGGAATTTTGGCCTTTATTGCTCGAGGGTTGGAGTTTAAAAATAGGGAAGTCTTGTTACAACTGTACAGGGTGTTGGTGAGGCCGCACCTGGAGTACTGTGTACAGTTTTGGTCCCTGTGTTTAAGAAAGGATATACTGACATTGGAAGCAGTTCAAAAGAGATTCACTAGGCTGATTCCTGGGATAAAGGGGTTGACCTATCAAGAACGGCTAAACAGGTTAGGCCTTTATTCATTAGAGTTTAGAAGAATGAGAGGTGATCTCATTGAAACGTACAAGGTTCTGAGGGGGCTTGACAGGGTAAATGTTGAGAAGATGTTTCCACTAGTGGGGGAATCTTGAACTAGGGGACATAGTTACAGAATAAGGGGGCACTCATTTAAAACTGAGATGCCAAGGAATTGCTTCTCTCAGAGGGTAGTGAATGTCTGGAGTTCTCTACCTCAGAGAGTTGTGGAGGCTAGATCACTAAATGTATTTAAGGAGGAGGTGGATAGATTTTTGAAATCTCGGGGAGTCGAGGGATATGCGGTGCAGGCCCAAAAGAGGGGTTGAGGCCTGGGACAGATCAGCCATGATCTTATTGAATGGCGGGGCAGCATTGAGGGGCCGAATGGCTGACTCCTGCTCCTATTTTTTATGTTCTTATGTTCATCCAAATATCTCTTGGTTCCTCACCCTAACCCAATGTCCACTTTTCCTGCTGGCTGATTCCCCTTGACTTCCTTCCTCACTCTTCGTACATTTGTTAGTTGCAGTAGTTCTTTGATTGGGTGAGACTCCCAATCTATGGCACATATTTTTCTCTGGGGCCCCTCCTTGGATCAGAGAGTTTCCCCAGGGAATAGACACACAAGCCAGTAAGATGGCAGACACAGAATCCAAAGGAGGATAATTTTAACCCAACCTGCCAGGTGTAAACCTGAACTCACCCGCTTCCCAAACACTGGGTAAGACTATAATAACCCCTCCGGCCCTCCCTATTGGTGTAATGTCCCTGCATTGGGGCAAGGTGGAGGAATTGGTTCAGCTTCGTCTCCTGATAACTGGTCACGTACCCCAGCCGCTGGCTGTCCTTAAACTGCTGCCATTGTTTATTTTTAAGAGGTTTGGTAATGAGGAAGTGTTGGCCCTTTGAGAAGGGGAGAGCCAATAGGAGGAGAGGTCAATACGGATCCCATTCCGAATGGGCACCGTGGTTGTGGAGTCACACACAGGCCGGATGTACTTTGAAAAGATGGACTCTGCAGGTTCCTGGCATTCCAGAGTAGATTTCAGGCCGTTAGTTTCCAATAATGTGGATTCTGAATGTAAAAAAGATTCGATTGGGTAGAGACAGGGAAACTATTTCCTCTGGTGGGGGGAGTCCAAAACAAGGGGGCACAACCTTAAAATTAGAGCCAGGCCGTTCAGGGTTGATGTCAGGAAGCACTTCTTCACAGAAAGCGGAGTGGAAATCTGGAACTCTCTCCCCCAAAAAGCTGTTGATGCTGGAGGTCAATTGTAAATGTAAAGACTGAGATCTTTTCTGGGTAAATGTATTGAGGAATTTGGAGCAAAGGCTGGTAAATGGGGTTGGGGTACAGATCAGCTAGGATCTAACCAAGTGGCAGAACAGACTCGTGGGGCTGAATGGCCTCCTCCTGTTCCTCTGGAGTACATTATCTGGGCCGTACAGGGTGGAATGAAGACAGAAAATGCTGGAAATACTCGACAGGTCTGGCAGCATCTGTAGATACCAGATCTACTGAGTATTTTTAGCAATTCTGTCTTTATTTCAGATTTCCAGCATCCACAGTATTTTGTTCTTGTCTTATAGGTTAGTGTTCCATGAGCAATTGCTGTACTTTTCAGTACAAGGATTGAGGAATTCCCCCACTCAGTCCCATCATGAACAGTTGAATTCCTAGTGGGACTGGGAAGACTTTCCGTCAACGGAAAAGGAGTTGAACTCACTGAGCCCTGAGAGACCAAGTCAGTACCAGGGCAAAGATTAGGACATTTCCTGTCCACCAGAGAGAATCCACACAGCTCAGCACCTCACCACAATGGAATAACAACTCTTGGAGATTCTTGGAGCTGAGATGTACAGCTCAGAGCAGCAACAGATCAGACAGCATGACAAAATGCCAACTCCCTGTGCCCAGAATGGAGAGCAAGAAAGAACTTGAATTTCGATAACGCCTTTCTAGACCTCAGGACATCCCAAAGCACTTTGCAGCCAATTAAATACAATTTCAAGTGTAGTCACTGTTGCAATGTAGGAAATGTGGCAGCCAATTTGCGCACAGCAAGCTCGTGCAAACAGCAATGTGATAATGATCAGATAATCTGTTTTAGTGATGTTGGCGGAGGGATAAATATTGGCCCCAGGTCACGGTGGGGGAGAACTCCCCTGCTCTTCTTCAAAAAGTGCCTGTGTGATCTTATATGACCATCTGTGAGGGCAGATGGGGCCTCGGTTTATCGTTTCATACAAAAGACAGCACCTCCAACTGTGCAGAGCTCTCTCAATACTGCACTGGGAGTTTCAGCCTGCAATGTGGGTTCAACTCTCTGGAGTGGGGCTCAAACCCAAGACCTTCTGACTCGGAGGCAAGAAGCTACCCACTGAGCCAAGGCTGATGCGTTAGATTAAGGTGAACTAAGTCATTTAGAAAAACTTCCCCCTCTCCTCATAATAAAACACGGAGGTGAAATTCAAGCAAGAATCAGGATTGAGAAAGAAGATGGGTTTGCACTAATTTCACACATCTATTTCACTCGAAACTGTCACACTTACGTAAGGCCCCGTCGTGCATAATAGCCGAGATGCTGCAGATCAGTCTGACGCACATTTCCGCCAACATTGGCATGCTGGCCATCATGAAGGAGTCCAGACACATGTACCGAACCATCTCCTCACGGTGATGGACTGCAACCGGATCTGTGCCAACAAATCCTGGCAGCTCAGAGTACTTGGGCAACAGAACCAGCTGCAAGGAAAGGGAAACCTTTAACACCAAGTCTGGTGGGAGTCAGTAAAATCTGTTAATTTACCCTCTAAACAACACGCAAAGCATCAAATTTCTTTACACTGACTCCATTCACTGCACAATTGGTTTAAAGCTGCTCTCTCTGGTTAGGCATTGAAGCAAAGCCCATTGATCACAAAAACAACACAGACAATACGTAACAATGCCACAGCATGTTGACAACAAAATTACCAATTTAAAAAGAACTTGCATTTACACATACCCTTCCACAACCTCAGTTTCACAGGTAATGAAGTACTTTCTAAAGTGTAGTCACTGTTATTAATGTGCAAGGCACGCCAGCCACTTTGTGCACAGCAAGCTCCCATAAGCATCAATGTGATATTGACCAGGTAATCTGTTTTAGTGATTGGTTGAGTGATAAATATTGGCCTCAGGACACTGCAAGGGAGCTCCTCTGCTTTTTTTTTCATGGGATGTGGGCGTCGCAGGCAAGGCCAGCATTTGTTGCCCATCCCTAATTGCCCTTGAACTGAGAAGCTTGCTCGGCCACTGCAGAGGGCAGTTAAGAGTCAACCACATTGCTGTGGGTCTGGAGTCACACGTAGGCCAGACCAGGTAAGGACGGCAGATTTCCTTCTCTAAAGGACATTAGTGAACCAGATGGGTTTTTATAACAATCAATGATAGTTTTCACAATCCACTGACCACCTCCAGGAGCTTACCCATTGTCTCTCGAGACAAGGAGGCCAAAGAAGAAGAAGATAGTATCATGGCACCATAACTGAGACTGGCTTTCAATTCCAGATTTTTTTACTAATTGAATGTAAATTCCACCAATTGCCGTGGGATCTTTTATGCCAGACAGGGCTTCAGTTTAACATCTCATCCAAACCAGCATCTCCAACAGTGCAGCACTGGAAGGTCAGCCCACATTATATGCTCAAATCACAGGAGTGGCATCCTTAACCTGTTACCACCCAATTCAGGGGTGAGTGTGCTAACCACTGAACCGAAGCTAACACAAACTAATAGCCTTCCATTCTTACTGGAGTATCATAGAACCATAGAAAAGTTATGGCACAGAAAGAGGCCATTCAGCCCATCTAGTCTGCGCCTGTTGAAAAAACCTGCCGCCCAATCTAATCCCACTTTCCAGCACCTGGTCCATAGCCTTGCAGGTTACAGCACTTCAGCTGTATGTCCAGGTACCTTTTAAATGAGTTGAGGGTTTCTGCCTCCACCACCGATCCTGGCAGCGAATTCCAGACACCCACCACCCTCTGGGTGAAAAGGTTTGTCCTCATGTCCCCTCTAATCCTTCTACCAATCACCTTAAATCTGTGCCCACTGGTAATTGACTTCTCCGCGAGGGGAAACAGGTCCTTCCTGTCTACTCTATCTACAGGATAAGCACTATATTAAAGGTACTATATTAAAGTGGCATCGGTAGTTTGCTGGAGAGTGGAATTAGACTGCAAGGGATATTAAAGGATACAGGATTGAATGGGACAGTGGGATTAGTCTGGGAGGGATATTAAAGGATACAGGGATTGAATGGGACAGTGGGATTAGTCTGGGAGGGATATTAAAGGATACAGGGATTGAATGGGACAGTGGGATTAGACTGGGAGGGATATTAAAGTATACAGGGATTGAATGGGACAGTGGGATTAGTCTGGGAGGGATATTAAAGGATACAGGGATTGAATGGGACAGTGGGATTAGTCTGGGAGGGATATTAAAGGATACTGGGATTGAATGGGACAGTGGGATTAGTCTGGGAGGGATATTAAAGAATACAGGGATTGAATGGGACAGTGGGATTAGACTGGGAGGGATATTAAAGGATACAGGGATTGAGTGGGACAGTGGGATTAGACTGGGAGGGATATTAAAGGATACAGGGATTGAGTGGGACAGTGGGATTAGACTGGGAGGGATATTAAAGGATACAGGGATTGAGTGGGACAGTGGGATTAGACTGGGAGGGATATTAAAGGATACAGGGATTGAGTGGGACAGTGGGATTAGACTGGGAGGGATATTAAAGGATACAGGGATTGAGTGGGACAGTGGGATTAGACTGGGAGGGATATTAAAGGATACAGGGATTGAGTGGGACAATGGGATTAGACTGGGAGGGATATTAAAGGATACAGGGATTGAGTGGGACAGTGGGATTAGTCTGGGAGCAATATTAAAGGATACAGGGATTGAATGGGACAGTGGGATTAGTCTGGGAGAAATATTAAAGGATACAGGGATTGAATGGGACAGTGGGATTAGACTGGGAGGGATATTAAAGGATACAGGGATTGAATGGGACAGTGGGATTAGACTGCAAGGGATATTAGATTAGATTAGATTAGATTAGAGATACAGCACTGAAACAGGCCCTTCGGCCCACCGAGTCTGTGCCGACCATCAACCACCCATTTATACTAATCCTACACTAATCCCATATTCCTACCAAACATCCCCACCTGTCCCTACATTTCCCTACCACCTACCTATACTAGTGACAATTTATAATGGCCAATTAAAGGATACAGGGATTGAATGGGACAGTGGGATTAGACTGGGAGGGATATTAAAGGACACAGGGATTGAGTGGGACAGTGGGATTAGACTGGGAGGGATATTAAGGGATACAGGGATTGAATGGGACAGTGGGAATAGACTGCAAGGGATATTAAAGGATACAGGGATTGAGTGGGACAGTGGGATTAGACTGGGAGGGATATTAAAGGACACAGGGATTGAGTGGGACAGTGGGATTAGACTGGGAGGGATATTAAAGGATAGAGGGATTTACAGTGGGATTAGACTGGATATTAAAGGATACAAGATTGAATGGGACAGTGGGATTAGACTGGGAGGGATATTAAAGGATACAGGGATTGAGTGGGACAATGGGATGAGACTGGGAGGGATATTAAAGGATACAGGGATTGAGTGGGACAATGGGATTAGACTGGGAGGGATATTAAAGGATACAGGGATTGAATGGGACAGTGGGATTAGTCTGGGAGCAATATTAAAGGATACAGGGATTGAATGGGACAGTGGGATTAGTCTGGGAGCAATATTAAAGGATACAGGGATTGAATGGGACAGTGGGATTAGACTGGGAGGGATATTAAAGGACTCAGGGATTGAGTGGGACAGTGGGATCAGACTGGGAGGGATATTAAAGGATACAGGGATTGAATGGGACAATGGGATTAGACTGGGAGGGATATTAAAGGATACAGGGATTGAATGGGACAGTGGGATTAGACTGGGAGGAATATTAAAGGATACAGGGATTGAATGGGACAATGGGATTAGACTGGGAGGGATATTAAAGGATACAGGGATTGAATGGGACAGTGGGATTAGACTGGGAGGGATATTAAAGGATACAGGGATTGAATGGGACAGTGGGATTAGACTGGGAGGGATATTAAAGGATACAGGGATTGAATGGGACAGTGGGATCAGACTGGGAGGGATATTAAAGGATACAGGGATTGAATGGGACAGTGGGATTAGACTGGGAGGAATATTAAAGGATACAGGGATTGAGTGGGACAGTGGGATTAGACTGGGAGGGATATTAAAGGATACAGGGATTGAATGGGACAGTGGGATCAGACTGGGAGGGATATTAAAGGATACAGGGATTGAATGGGACAGTGGGATTAGACTGGGAGGAATATTAAAGGATACAGGGATTGAATGGGACAGTGGGATTAGACTGGGAGGGATATTAAAGGATACAGGGATTGAGTGGGACAATGGCATTAGACTGGGAGGAATATTAAAGGATACAGGGATTGAGTGGGACAATGGGATTAGACTGGGAGGGATATTAAAGGATACAGGGATTGAATGGGACAGTGGGATTAGACTGGGAGGAATATTAAAGGATACAGGGATTGAGTGGGACAATGGGATTAGACTGGGAGGGATATTAAAGGATACAGGGATTGAATGGGACAGTGGGATTAGACTGGGAGGAATATTAAAGGATACAGGGATTGAATGGGACAGTGGGATTAGACTGGGAGGAATATTAAAGGATACAGGGATTGAATGGGACAGTGGGATTAGACTGGGAGGGATATTAAAGGACTCAGGGATTGAATGGGACAGTGGGATTAGACTGGGAGGGATATTAAAGGATACAGGGATTGAATGGGACAGTGGGATTAGACTGGGAGGAATATTAAAGGATACAGGGATTGAATGGCACAGTGGGATTAGACTAGGAGGGATATTAAAGGACTCAGGGATTGAATGGGACAGTGGGATTAGACTGGGAGGGATATTAAAGGACTCAGGGATTGAATGGGACAGTGGGATTAGACTGGGAGGGATATTAAAGGATACAGGGATTGAATGGGACAGTGGGATTAGACTAGGAGGGATATTAAAGGACTCAGGGATTGAATGGGACAGTGGGATTAGACTGGGAGGGATATTAAAGGATACAGGGATTGAATGGGACAATGGGATTAGACTGGGAGGGATATTAAAGGACTCAGGGATTGAATGGGACAGTGGGATTAGACTGGGAGGGATATTAAAGGATACAGGGATTGAATGGGACAATGGGATTAGACTGGGAGGGATATTAAAGGACTCAGGGATTGAATGGGACAGTGGGATTAGACTGGGAGGGATATTAAAGGATACAGGGATTGAATGGGACAGTGGGATTAGACTGGGAGGGATATTAAAGGATACAGGGATTGAATGGGACAGTGGGATTAGACTGGGAGGGATATTAAAGGATACAGGGATTGAATGGGACAGTGAGATTAGACTAGGAGGGATATTAAAGGACTCAGGGATTGAATGGGACAGTGGGATTAGACTGGGAGGAATATTAAAGGATACAGGGATTGAATGGGACAATGGGATTAGACTGGGAGGGATATTAAAGGACTCAGGGATTGAATGGGACAGTGGGATTAGACTGGGAGGGATATTAAAGGATACAGGGATTGAGTGGGACAATGGGATTAGACTGGGAGGGATATTAAAGGACTCAGGGATTGAATGGGACAGTGGGATTAGACTGGGAGGGATATTAAAGGATACAGGGATTGAGTGGGACAATGGGATTAGACTGGGAGGGATATTAAAGGACTCAGGGATTGAATGGGACAGTGGGATTAGACTGGGAGGGATATTAAAGGATACAGGGATTGAGTGGGACAGTGGGATTAGACTGGGAGGAATATTAAAGGATACAGGGATTGAGTGGGACAGTGGGATTAGACTGGGAGGGATATTAAAGGATACAGGGATTGAGTGGGACAATGGGATTAGACTGGGAGGGATATTAAAGGATACAGGGATTGAATGGGACAATGGGATTAGACTGGGAGGGATATTAAAGGATACAGGGATTGAGTGGGACAGTGGGATTAGACTGGGAGGGATATTAAAGGATACAGGGATTGAGTGGGACAGTGGGATTAGACTGGGAGGGATATTAAAGGATACAGGGATTGAATGGGACAGTGGGATTAGACTGGGAGGGATATTAAAGGATACAGGGATTGAGTGGGACAGTGGGATTAGACTGGGAGGAATATTAAAGGATACAGGGATTGAGTGGGACAGTGGGATTAGACTGGGAGGGATATTAAAGGACTCAGGGATTGAATGGGACAGTGGGATTAGACTGGGAGGGATATTAAAGGATACAGGGATTGAGTGGGACAGTGGGATTAGACTGGGTGGAATATTAAAGGATACAGGGATTGAGTGGGACAGTGGGATTAGACTGGGAGGGATATTAAAGGATACAGGGATTGAGTGGGACAATGGGATTAGACTGGGAGGGATATTAAAGGATACAGGGATTGAATGGGACAATGGGATTAGACTGGGAGGGATATTAAAGGATACAGGGATTGAGTGGGACAGTGGGATTAGACTGGGAGGGATATTAAAGGATACAGGGATTGAGTGGGACAGTGGGATTAGACTGGGAGGGATATTAAAGGATACAGGGATTGAATGGGACAGTGGGATTAGACTGGGAGGGATATTAATGGATACAGGGATTGAGTGGGACAGTGGGATTAGACTGGGAGGAATATTAAAGGATACAGGGATTGAGTGGGACAGTGGGATTAGACTGGGAGGGATATTAAAGGATACAGGGATTGAGTGGGACAATGGGATTAGACTGGGAGGGATATTAAAGGATACAGGGATTGAGTGGGACAGTGGGATTAGTCTGGGAGAAATATTAAAGGATACAGGGATTGAATGGGACAGTGGGATTAGTCTGGGAGCAATATTAAAGGATACAGGGATTGAATGGGACAGTGGGATTAGACTGGGAGGGATATTAAAGGATACAGGGATTGAATGGGACAGTGGGATTAGACTGCAAGGGATATTAGATTAGATTAGATTAGATTAGAGATACAACACTGAAACAGGCCCTTCGGCCCACCGAGTCTGTGCCGACCATCAACCACCCATTTATACTAATCCTACACTAATCCCATATTCCTACCAAACATCCCCACCTGTCCCTACGTTTCCCTACCACCTACCTATACTAGTGACAATTTATAATGGCCAATTAAAGGATACAGGGATTGAATGGGACAGTGGGATTAGACTGGGAGGGATATTAAAGGATACAAGATTGAATGGGACAGTGGGATTAGACTGGGAGGGATATTAAAGGATACAGGGATTGAGTGGGACAATGGGATTAGACTGGGAGGGATATTAAAGGACTCAGGGATTGAGTGGGACAATGGGATTAGACTGGGAGGGATATTAAAGGATACAGGGATTGAGTGGTACTGTGGGATTAGACTGGGAGGGATATTAAAGGATAACGATTGAATGGGACAGTGGGATTAGACTGGGAGGGATATTAAAGGATACAGGGATTGAATGGGACAGTGGGATCAGACTGGGAGGGATATTAAAGGATACAGGGATTGAGTGGGACAATGGGATTAGACTGGGAGGGATATTAAAGGACTCAGGGATTGAATGGGACAGTGGGATTAGACTGGGAGGGATATTAAAGGATACAGGGATTGAGTGGGACAATGGGATTAGACTGGGAGGGATATTAAAGGACTCAGGGATTGAATGGGACAGTGGGATTAGACTGGGAGGGATATTAAAGGATAACGATTGAATGGGACAGTGGGATTAGACTGGGAGGGATATTAAAGGATAACGATTGAATGGGACAGTGGGATTAGACTGGGAGGGATATTAAAGGATAACGATTGAATGGGACAGTGGGATTAGACTGGGAGGGATATTAAAGGATACAGGGATTGAATGGGACAGTGGGATCAGACTGGGAGGGATATTAAAGGATACAGGGATTGAGTGGGACAATGGGATTAGACTGGGAGGGATATTAAAGGACTCAGGGATTGAGTGGGACAGTGGGATTAGACTGGGAGGGATATTAAAGGATACAAGATTGAATGGGACAGTGGGATTAGACTGGGAGGGATATTAAAGGACTCAGGGATTGAGTGGGACAGTGGGATTAGACTGGGAGGGATATTACAGGATACAGGGATTGAGTGGGACAGTGGGATTGGACTGGGAGGGATATTAAAGGACTCAGGGATTGAGTGGGACAGTGGGATTAGACTGGGAGAGATATTACAGGATACAGGGATTGAGTGGGACAATGGGATTAGACTAGGAGGGATATTAAAGGATACAGGGATTGAGTGGTACTGTGGGATTAGACTGGGAGGGATATTAAAGGATAACGATTGAATGGGACAGTGGGATTAGACTGGGAGGGATATTAAAGGATACAGGGATTGAATGGGACAGTGGGATCAGACTGGGAGGGATATTAAAGGATACAGGGATTGAGTGGGACAATGGGATTAGACTGGGAGGGATATTAAAGGACTCAGGGATTGAATGGGACAGTGGGATTAGACTGGGAGGGATATTAAAGGACTCAGGGATTGAATGGGACAGTGGGATTAGACTGGGAGCGATATTAAAGGATACAGGGATTGAATGGGACAGTGGGATTAGACTGGGAGCGATATTAAAGGATACAGGAATTGAATGGGACAGTGGGATTAGACTGGGAGGGATATTAAAGGACTCAGGGATTGAATGGGACAGTGGGATTAGACTGGGAGGGATATTAAAGGACTCAGGGATTGAATGGGACAGTGGGATTAGACTGGGAGGGATATTAAAGGACTCAGGGATTGAATGGGACAGTGGGATTAGACTGGGAGCGATATTAAAGGATACAGGGATTGAATGGGACAGTGGGATTAGACTGGGAGCGATATTAAAGGATACAGGAATTGAATGGGACAGTGGGATTAGACTGGGAGGGATATTAAAGGACTCAGGGATTGAATGGGACAGTGGGATTAGACTGGGAGCGATATTAAAGGATACAGGAATTGAATGGGACAGTGGGATTAGACTGGGAGGGATATTAAAGGACTCAGGGATTGAATGGGACAGTGGGATTAGACTGGGAGGGATATTAAAGAATACAGGGATTGAATGGGACAGTGGGATTAGACTGGGAGGGATATTAAAGAATACAGGGATTGAATGGGACAGTGGGATTAGACTGGGAGGGATATTAAAGAATACAGGGATTGAATGGGACAGTGGGATTAGACTGGGAGGGATATTAAAGGACTCAGGGATTGAATGGGACAGTGGGATTAGACTGGGAGGGATATTAAAGAATACAGGGATTGAATGGGACAGTGGGATTAGACTGGGAGGGATATTAAAGGACTCAGGGATTGAATGGGACAGTGGGATTAGACTGGGAGGGATATTAAAGGACTCAGGGATTGAATGGGACAGTGGGATTAGACTGGGAGCGATATTAAAGGATACAGGAATTGAATGGGACAGTGGGATTAGACTGGGAGGGATATTAAAGGACTCAGGGATTGAATGGGACAGTGGGATTAGACTGGGAGCGATATTAAAGGATACAGGGATTGAATGGGACAGTGGGATTAGACTGGGAGGGATATTAAAGGACTCAGGGATTGAATGGGACAGTGGGATTAGACTGGGAGGGATATTAAAGAATACAGGGATTGAATGGGACAGTGGGATTAGACTGGGAGGGATATTAAAGGATACAGGGATTGAGTGGGACAATGGGATTAGACTGGGAGGGATATTAAAGGATACAGGGATTGAATGGGACAATGGGATTAGACTGGGAGGGATATTAAAGGATACAGGGATTGAGTGGGACAGTGGGATTAGACTGGGAGGGATATTAAAGGATACAGGGATTGAGTGGGACAGTGGGATTAGACTGGGAGGGATATTAAAGGATACAGGGATTGAATGGGACAGTGGGATTAGACTGGGAGGGATATTAATGGATACAGGGATTGAGTGGGACAGTGGGATTAGACTGGGAGGAATATTAAAGGATACAGGGATTGAGTGGGACAGTGGGATTAGACTGGGAGGGATATTAAAGGATACAGGGATTGAGTGGGACAATGGGATTAGACTGGGAGGGATATTAAAGGATACAGGGATTGAGTGGGACAGTGGGATTAGTCTGGGAGAAATATTAAAGGATACAGGGATTGAATGGGACAGTGGGATTAGTCTGGGAGCAATATTAAAGGATACAGGGATTGAATGGGACAGTGGGATTAGACTGGGAGGGATATTAAAGGATACAGGGATTGAATGGGACAGTGGGATTAGACTGCAAGGGATATTAGATTAGATTAGATTAGATTAGAGATACAACACTGAAACAGGCCCTTCGGCCCACCGAGTCTGTGCCGACCATCAACCACCCATTTATACTAATCCTACACTAATCCCATATTCCTACCAAACATCCCCACCTGTCCCTACGTTTCCCTACCACCTACCTATACTAGTGACAATTTATAATGGCCAATTAAAGGATACAGGGATTGAATGGGACAGTGGGATTAGACTGGGAGGGATATTAAAGGATACAAGATTGAATGGGACAGTGGGATTAGACTGGGAGGGATATTAAAGGATACAGGGATTGAGTGGGACAATGGGATTAGACTGGGAGGGATATTAAAGGACTCAGGGATTGAGTGGGACAATGGGATTAGACTGGGAGGGATATTAAAGGATACAGGGATTGAGTGGTACTGTGGGATTAGACTGGGAGGGATATTAAAGGATAACGATTGAATGGGACAGTGGGATTAGACTGGGAGGGATATTAAAGGATACAGGGATTGAATGGGACAGTGGGATCAGACTGGGAGGGATATTAAAGGATACAGGGATTGAGTGGGACAATGGGATTAGACTGGGAGGGATATTAAAGGACTCAGGGATTGAATGGGACAGTGGGATTAGACTGGGAGGGATATTAAAGGATACAGGGATTGAGTGGGACAATGGGATTAGACTGGGAGGGATATTAAAGGACTCAGGGATTGAATGGGACAGTGGGATTAGACTGGGAGGGATATTAAAGGATAACGATTGAATGGGACAGTGGGATTAGACTGGGAGGGATATTAAAGGATAACGATTGAATGGGACAGTGGGATTAGACTGGGAGGGATATTAAAGGATAACGATTGAATGGGACAGTGGGATTAGACTGGGAGGGATATTAAAGGATACAGGGATTGAATGGGACAGTGGGATCAGACTGGGAGGGATATTAAAGGATACAGGGATTGAGTGGGACAATGGGATTAGACTGGGAGGGATATTAAAGGACTCAGGGATTGAGTGGGACAGTGGGATTAGACTGGGAGGGATATTAAAGGATACAAGATTGAATGGGACAGTGGGATTAGACTGGGAGGGATATTAAAGGACTCAGGGATTGAGTGGGACAGTGGGATTAGACTGGGAGGGATATTACAGGATACAGGGATTGAGTGGGACAGTGGGATTGGACTGGGAGGGATATTAAAGGACTCAGGGATTGAGTGGGACAGTGGGATTAGACTGGGAGAGATATTACAGGATACAGGGATTGAGTGGGACAATGGGATTAGACTAGGAGGGATATTAAAGGATACAGGGATTGAGTGGTACTGTGGGATTAGACTGGGAGGGATATTAAAGGATAACGATTGAATGGGACAGTGGGATTAGACTGGGAGGGATATTAAAGGATACAGGGATTGAATGGGACAGTGGGATCAGACTGGGAGGGATATTAAAGGATACAGGGATTGAGTGGGACAATGGGATTAGACTGGGAGGGATATTAAAGGACTCAGGGATTGAATGGGACAGTGGGATTAGACTGGGAGGGATATTAAAGGACTCAGGGATTGAATGGGACAGTGGGATTAGACTGGGAGCGATATTAAAGGATACAGGGATTGAATGGGACAGTGGGATTAGACTGGGAGCGATATTAAAGGATACAGGAATTGAATGGGACAGTGGGATTAGACTGGGAGGGATATTAAAGGACTCAGGGATTGAATGGGACAGTGGGATTAGACTGGGAGGGATATTAAAGGACTCAGGGATTGAATGGGACAGTGGGATTAGACTGGGAGGGATATTAAAGGACTCAGGGATTGAATGGGACAGTGGGATTAGACTGGGAGCGATATTAAAGGATACAGGGATTGAATGGGACAGTGGGATTAGACTGGGAGCGATATTAAAGGATACAGGAATTGAATGGGACAGTGGGATTAGACTGGGAGGGATATTAAAGGACTCAGGGATTGAATGGGACAGTGGGATTAGACTGGGAGCGATATTAAAGGATACAGGAATTGAATGGGACAGTGGGATTAGACTGGGAGGGATATTAAAGGACTCAGGGATTGAATGGGACAGTGGGATTAGACTGGGAGGGATATTAAAGAATACAGGGATTGAATGGGACAGTGGGATTAGACTGGGAGGGATATTAAAGAATACAGGGATTGAATGGGACAGTGGGATTAGACTGGGAGGGATATTAAAGAATACAGGGATTGAATGGGACAGTGGGATTAGACTGGGAGGGATATTAAAGGACTCAGGGATTGAATGGGACAGTGGGATTAGACTGGGAGGGATATTAAAGAATACAGGGATTGAATGGGACAGTGGGATTAGACTGGGAGGGATATTAAAGGACTCAGGGATTGAATGGGACAGTGGGATTAGACTGGGAGGGATATTAAAGGACTCAGGGATTGAATGGGACAGTGGGATTAGACTGGGAGCGATATTAAAGGATACAGGAATTGAATGGGACAGTGGGATTAGACTGGGAGGGATATTAAAGGACTCAGGGATTGAATGGGACAGTGGGATTAGACTGGGAGCGATATTAAAGGATACAGGGATTGAATGGGACAGTGGGATTAGACTGGGAGGGATATTAAAGGACTCAGGGATTGAATGGGACAGTGGGATTAGACTGGGAGGGATATTAAAGAATACAGGGATTGAATGGGACAGTGGGATTAGACTGGGAGGGATATTAAAGGACTCAGGGATTGAATGGGACAGTGGGATTAGACTGGGAGGGATATTAAAGGACTCAGGGATTGAATGGGACAGTGGGATTAGACTGGGAGCGATATTAAAGGATACAGGAATTGAATGGGACAGTGGGATTAGACTGGGAGGGATATTAAAGGACTCAGGGATTGAATGGGACAGTGGGATTAGACTGGGAGCGATATTAAAGGATACAGGGATTGAATGGGACAGTGGGATTAGACTGGGAGGGATATTAAAGTATACAGGGATTGAATGGGACAGTGGGATTAGACTGGGAGGAATATTAAAGGATACAGGGATTGAGTGGGACAGTGGGATTAGACTGGGAGGAATATTAAAGGATACAGGGATTGTGTGGGACAGTGGGATTAGACTGGGAGGAATATTAAAGGATACAGGGATTGAATGGGACAGTGGGATTAGACTGGGAGGAATATTATACAGGGATTGAGTGGGACAGTGGGATTAGACTGGGAGGGATATTAAAGGACTCAGGGATTGAATGGGACAATGGGATTAGACTGGGAGGAATATTAAAGGACTCAGGGATTGTGGGACAATGGGATTAGACTGGGAGGGATATTAAAGGACTCAGGGATTGAATGGGACAGTGGGATTAGACTGGGAGGAATATTAAAGGACTCAGGGATTGAATGGGACAGTGGGATTAGACTGGGAGGAATATTAAAGGATACAGGGATTGAATGGGACAGTGGGATTAGACTGGGAGGGATATTAAAGGATACAGGGATTGAGTGGGACAATGGGATTAGACTGGGAGGGATATTAAAGGACTCAGGGATTGAATGGGACAGTGGAATTAGACTGGGAGGAATATTAAAGGATACAGGAATTGAATGGGACAGTGGGATTAGACTGGGAGGAATATTAAAGGACTCAGGGATTAAATGGGACAGTGGGATTGGACTGGGAGCGATATTAAAGGACTCAGGGATTGAATGGGACAGTGGAATTAGACTGGGAGGGATATTAAAGGATACAGGGATTGAATGGGACAGTGGGATTAGACTGGGAGGGATATTAAAGGATACAGGGATTGAGTGGGACAGTGGGATTAGACTGGGAGGAATATTAAAGGATACAGGAATTGAATGGGACAGTGGGATTAGACTGGGAGGGATATTAAAGGATACAGGGATTGAGTGGGACAGTGGGATTAGACTGGGAGGAATATTAAAGGATACAGGAATTGAATGGGACAGTGGGATTAGACTGGGAGGGATATTAAAGGATACAGGGATTGAGTGGGACAGTGGGATTAGACTGGGAGGAATATTAAAGGACTCAGGGATTGAGTGGGACAGTGGGATTAGACTGGGAGGGATATTAAAGGATAACGATTGAATGGGACAGTGGGATTAGACTGGGAGGGATATTAAAGGATACAGGGATTGAGTGGGACAGTGGGATTAGACTGGGAGGAATATTAAATGATACAGGGATTGAATGGGACAGTGGGATTAGACTGGGAGGGATATTAAAGGATACAGGGATTGAGTGGGACAGTGGGATTAGACTGGGAGGGATATTAAAGGTTACAGGGATTGAATGGGACAGTGGGATTAGACTGGGAGGAATATTAAAGGATAACGATTGAATGGGACAGTGGGATTAGACTGGGAGGGATATTAAAGGATACAGGGATTGAGTGGGACAGTGGGATTAGACTGGGAGGAATATTAAAGGATAACGATTGAATGGGACAGTGGGATTAGACTGGGAGGGATATTAAAGGATACAGGGATTGAGTGGGACAGTGGGATTAGACTGGGAGGGATATTAAAGGTTACAGGGATTGAATGGGACAGTGGGATTAGACTGGGAGGAATATTAAAGGATAACGATTGAATGGGACAGTGGGATTAGACTGGGAGGGATATTAAAGGATAACGATTGAATAGGACAGTGGGATTAGACTGGGTGGGATATTAAAGGTTACAGGGATTGAATGGAACAGTGGGATCAGACTGGGTGGGATATTAAAGGATACAGGAATTGAATGGGACAGTGGGATTAGACTGGGAGGGATATTAAAGGATACAGGGATTGAGTGGGACAGTGGGATTAGACTGGGAGGAATATTAAAGGATACAGGAATTGAATGGGACAGTGGGATTAGACTGGGAGGGATATTAAAGGATACAGGGATTGAGTGGGACAGTGGGATTAGACTGGGAGGAATATTAAAGGACTCAGGGATTGAGTGGGACAGTGGGATTAGACTGGGAGGGATATTAAAGGATAACGATTGAATGGGACAGTGGGATTAGACTGGGAGGGATATTAAAGGATACAGGGATTGAGTGGGACAGTGGGATTAGACTGGGAGGAATATTAAAGGATACAGGGATTGAATGGGACAGTGGGATTAGACTGGGAGGGATATTAAAGGATACAGGGATTGAGTGGGCAGTGGGATTAGACTGGGAGGGATATTAAAGGTTACAGGGATTGAATGGGACAGTGGGATTAGACTGGGAGGAATATTAAAGGATAACGATTGAATGGGACAGTGGGATTAGACTGGGAGGGATATTAAAGGATACAGGGATTGAGTGGGACAGTGGGATTAGACTGGGAGGAATATTAAAGGATAACGATTGAATGGGACAGTGGGATTAGACTGGGAGGGATATTAAAGGATACAGGGATTGAGTGGGACAGTGGGATTAGACTGGGAGGGATATTAAAGGTTACAGGGATTGAATGGGACAGTGGGATTAGACTGGGAGGGATATTAAAGGATAACGATTGAATGGGACAGTGGGATTAGACTGGGAGGGATATTAAAGGATAACGATTGAATAGGACAGTGGGATTAGACTGGGTGGGATATTAAAGGTTACAGGGATTGAATGGGACAGTGGGATCAGACTGGGTGGGATATTAAAGGTTACAGGGATTGAATGGGACAGTGGGATTAGACTGGGAGGGATATTAAAGGATACAGGGATTGAGTGGGACAGTGGGATTAGACTGGGAGGGATATTAAAGGTTACAGGGATTGAATGGGACAGTGGGATTAAACTGGGAGGAATATTAAAGGATAACGATTGAATGGGACAGTGGGATTAGACTGGGAGGGATATTAAAGGATAACGATTGAATAGGACAGTGGGATTAGACTGGGTGGGATATTAAAGGTTACAGGGATTGAATGGGACAGTGGGATCAGACTGGGTGGGATATTAAAGGTTACAGGGATTGAATGGGACAGTGGGATTAGTTTGGGAGGGATATTAAAGTATACAGGGATTGAATGGGACAGTGGGATTAGACTGGGAGGAATATTAAAGGTTACAGGGATTGAATGGGACAGTGGGATTAGTTTGGGAGGGATATTAAAGTATACAGGGATTGAATGGGACAGTGGGATTAGACTGGGAGGAATATTAAAGGATACAGGGATTGAATGGGACAGTGGGATTAGACTGGGTGGGATATTAAAGGTTACAGGGATTGAATGGGACAGTGGGATCGGACTGGGTGGGATATTAAAGGTTACAGGGATTGAATGGGACAGTGGGATTGGACTGGGTGGGATATTAAAGGTTAGAGGGATTGAATGGGACAGTGGGATCGGACTGGGTGGGATATTAAAGGTTACAGGGATTGAATGGGACAGTGGGATCGGACTGGGTGGGATATTAAAGGTTACAGGGATTGAATGGGACAGTGGGATCGGACTGGGTGGGATATTAAAGGTTACAGGGATTGAATGGGACAGTGGGATCGGACTGGGTGGGATATTAAAGGTTACAGGGATTGAATGGGACAGTGGGATCGGACTGGGTGGGATATTAAAGGTTACAGGGATTGAATGGGACAGTGGGATCGGACTGGGTGGGATATTAAAGGTTACAGGGATTGAATGGGACAGTGGGATCGGACTGGGTGGGATACTGTTGTAAATAGAAGTTGTGGTTATTTAAATGGAGACTTTAATGCGCTGGATTACTGACGTGTCTGTTCATGTGAAGTGACTGCATTAGTAACACACTTGATGGAATAATCCATGTAACAAAAGTAAAAAAACTCTTGAAAACCCTTTTGATCAGTAAATTGTGTGAGCTTGTTTAAGTACACAACAAGCCACATTGAAAAATTAACAGAAAGAGCAGCACAGTGGCGCAGTGGTTAGCACTGCAGCCTCACAGCTCCAGCGACCTGGGTTCAATTCTGGGTACTGCCTGTGTGGAGTTTGCAAGTTCTCCCTGTGAACTGTGTGGGTTTCCTCCGGGTGCTCCAGTTTTCTCCCACATGCCAAAGACTTGCAGGTTGATAGGTAAATTAGCCATTATAAATTGCCCCTAGTTTAGGAAGGTGGAGATGTGGTAGGAATATGGGATTAGTGTATGGTTTGTATAAATGGGTGGTTGATGGTCAGCATAGACTCAATGGGCTGAAGGGCCTGTTTCCGTGCTGTATCTCTAAATAAATAAATAAAATTAACTGTGTTTGGAAGGGTTGATATTTTTTCAAAACAGAAAATGTCGGGTATACTCTGCAGGTGGATCTCTGCTTCTAAGAAAGCGATTGGTTATCACATCATCTTAACTCGAATTCTGATTGAACTGCTGGGTGATTCCAACATTTGTAATTTTTATTTCAGATTTCTGGCATTGTATTTTTTTGAATTTTTAGGTCTTGATATACAACATGGTAAATGCCCGGAATGATCTAAAGGGGAGTGGCCATTGAATCCGGTACCAGTAGTTAGGAGAATGACACAGGCCCTTGAAACACTTACAGAATCCACCAAGATGAAAGTATTTGTGTTCCACTGGGGAGCCCGGAGCCGCTGGTACCTGACGCTTATCTCATAACGGATGTTGGGCTCAAAGCAGAAAGGTGTTGAAATCATGACATACCTGTAGGATAAACAGAGAACCATTCATGGCAAGGGATGCTCATACACCACAGAACAAACACATACACTGACTGCTACAGACTAATAGGCACAAGGACACAAATATAACACTAATGAAAGACTTGTATTTCTATAGTGCCTTTCACAATCTCAGAATGTCCCAAAGTGCTTAACAGCCAGTGAAGTACTTTTTGAAGTGTAGTCACGGTTGTAATATGGCAAACACAGCAGCCAATTTGTGCACAGCAAGCTCCCACAAACATCAATTTGATAATGATCAGATAATCTGTTTTAGTGACGTTGTTTGAGGAATAAATATTGGCCAGGACACCAGGAAGAACTCCCCTGCTCTTCTTCAAATTAGTGCCATGGTATCTTTTACATCCACCTGAGAAGGCAGACGGGGATTTGGTTTAATGTCTCATCCAAAAGCTAGCACCTCTGACAGTGCAGCGCTCCCTCGGTACTGAACTGGAGTGGCAGCTTAGATTTTTGTGCATACGTTTCTTACACATTCATAACTCCTGTTCAATAGTAATAAATATAGGAGTAATTATCCAGTAACATTATACACAGGGGCTACTGTTCTCTAGAATATATCCAGGGGCTGCTATTCTGTTTAATATACACAGGGACTGGGACTAGCAGCCCCTCTGCATATTATAGAGTCTATAAAATACATAGGGGCTGCTAGTCTCTATAATATACACAGGAGCTGCTATTCTCTGTAATATACACAGGAGCTGCTGTTCTCTATAATATACACAGGAGCTGCTATTCTCTGTAATATACACAGGAGCTGCTATTCTCTGTAATATACACAGGAGCTGCTATTCTCTGTAATATACACAGGAGCTGCTATTCTCTGTAATATACACAGGAGCTGCTATTCTCTATAATATACACAGGAGCTGCTGTTCTCTATAATATACACAGGAGCTGCTATTCTCTATAATATACACAGGAGCTGCTATTCTCTGTAATATACACAGGAGCTGCTATTCTCTGTAATATACACAGGAGCTGCTATTCTCTATAATATACACAGGAGCTGCTATTCTCTGTAATATACACAGGAGCTGCTATTCTCTGTAATATACACAGGAGCTGCTATTCTCTGTAATATACACAGGAGCTGCTATTCTCTGTAATATACACAGGAGCTGCTGTTCTCTATAATATACACAGGAGCTGCTGTTCTCTATAATATACACAGGAGCTGCTATTCTCTATAATATACACAGGAGCTGCTATTCTCTATAATATACACAGGAGCTGCTATTCTCTATAATATACACAGGAGCTGCTATTCTCTATAATATACACAGGAGCTGCTGTCCTCTATAATATACACAGGAGCTGCTATTCTCTATAATATACACAGGAGCTGCTGTTCTCTATAATATACACAGGAGCTGCTATTCTCTATAATATACACAGGAGCTGCTATTCTCTATAATATACACAGGAGCTGCTATTCTCTATAATATACACAGGAGCTGCTGTTCTCTATAATATACACAGGAGCTGCTATTCTCTATAATATACACAGGAGCTGCTATTCTCTATAATATACACAGGAGCTGCTGTTCTCTATAATATCCACAGGAGCTGCTATTCTCTATAATATACACAGGAGCTGCTATTCTCTATAATATACACAGGAGCTGCTGTTCTCTATAATATACACAGGAGCTGCTATTCTCTATAATATACACAGGAGCTGCTATTCTCTATAATATACACAGGAGCTGCTGTTCTCTATAATATCCACAGGAGCTGCTATTCTCTATAATATACACAGGAGCTGCTATTCTCTATAATATACACAGGAGCTGCTATTCTCTATAATATACACAGGAGCTGCTATTCTCTATAATATACACAGGAGCTGCTGTTCTCTATAATATACACAGGAGCTGCTGTTCTCTATAATATACACAGTGGATGCTATTCCCAATAATATACAGAGGTTATAAAAACAAGAAATGCTGGAAATACTCAGCAGGTCTGGCAGCATCTGTAGAGAGAGAAACAGAGTTAATGTTTCAGGTCAGTGACCCTTCATCAGAACTGGCCAATAGACAGAGGTTCCTTTCTAAGTCCGCTTTTCAAAAATTTCCACTGATCTCCTCTGCTCCTGTCTTTGTGGTTTACTTTGAAGCAATGTTCCTTCATCATCCAGGAACTTTTGAGCTACTGATGATGTTCTCTCCTTTATGGCTGTAATATGTAACAATGCTGATTCACAGAGTAGTCAGGTGGCGCTAAAAATGCTTGGTTAAACATTTTAGGTTTTGACTGTGGTCCCCACTGAAACAGGGCCCCATCTGGCTTTGTGAGAATTTGCCAGGTTTTGGTGAGCATTTATATATTTCCAATTCATTGCATTCACGGTTTTTTAACCACTAATAGTTCAAGGTCCATTAATTGTGCTTTGAGCAATGTTGTGACATGACTCAATATGACAGATCCCAGTAAGAGACTCTGTTCCAAAGACAATGGAATAGTCTGTTGAGCTTCTACAAGTTGTAGTCAATCAGACACAACCCTTTGGAAACTGAAGGAAATTTCCATTCTTTTGTTGCTTTCTAAAAGGATTCTGTCAATCGTCCTTTCCTAGTTAATCAACAGCCGATTATCAACAAACAGTCGTGAACTTGAGTTAAATTGGTGATAATTGAACAAAATGATGAAAATTCAAGCTTTCTTCCAAAGACTGCTCATGGCTAATGTATCAGATAACACCGACCAGAACCATCCTGGAACTCCCTTCCTAACAGCACTGTGGGTCTACCTTCCCCAAATGAACTGCAGCGGTTTAAGAAGGCAGCTCACCACCACCTTCTCAAGGGTAATTAGGGATGGGCAATAAATGCTGGCCTGGCCAGCGACACCCACATCCCATGAATGAATAAAAAAAAAAATCAGACGATCTTTTCCTAAGTAGTGACAATTGGGCATGGACTTATTTTGGGTGTATAAAATATACCTTTAATAGATGTTGAAATAAATGGGACCAAGGCGCAATTATTTAAAATTTCCTGTAATCATAGAATGATACACTACAAATGGAGACCATTCGGCCCATTGTGCCTGTGCTGGCTCTTTGAAAGAGCTATCCAATTAGTCCCACTCCCTTTTTCCCCATTGCCCTGCAAATTTTTCCCCCTCAAGTATTTATCTAATTCACTTTTGAAAGTTACTATTGAATCTGCTTCCACCGTCCTTTCAGGCAGCGCGTTCCAGATCACAACAACTCACTGTGTGAAAAAAAAACAATTCATGTCACTTCTGCTTCTTTTGCCTTAAATCTGTGTCCCTCTGGTTACTGACCCGACTGCAACTGGAAACAGTTTCTCCTAATTTACTCTATCAAAATCCTCCGTAAATTTGAACATCTCTATGAAATCTCCATTAACCTTCCCTGCTCTAAGGAGAATAAACCCAGGCAACCCAGTCTCTCCACGTCACTGAGGTCTCTCCTCCCTGGCACCGTCCTCGTAAATCTCCCCTGCAACCTCTCCAAGGAATATCTTAAATGAGCCCTTAGCATAAATCAGTGAGGAAACTTTGAGGCTCCACATGGCAACTGTTGTCAGGTATTACTGGGAGATGGCCCATGAACCCACATGTTCATCCAGCATTCAGTTGGGTTTCACAGAGGTAAGTAATTGTTTACAAGCTTGGCTCCGCCAACTGGATAAGCCACCATTCAAAATTGTTCCCATCTATCAATATTGGCGACCACACTCTGGAAGTGGTTCAAGAGTTCACCTACCTAGGCTCAACTATCACCAGTAACCTGTCTCACGATGCAGAATTAAACAAGCGCATGGGAAAGGCTTCCACTGCTATGTCCAGACTGGCCAAGAGAATGTGCGAAAATGGTGCACTGACACAGAACACAAAAGTCCAAGTGTATCAGGCCTGTGTCCTCAGTACCTTGCTCTACGGCAGCGAGGCCTGGACAATGTACGTCAGCCAAGAGCGACGTCTCAATTCATTCCATCTTTGCTGCCTCCGGAAAATCCTTGGCATCAGGTGGCAGAACCGTATCTCCAACACAGAAGTCCTCGAGGCGGCCAACATCCCCAGCATATACACCCTACTAAGCCGGCGGTGCCTGAGATGGCTTGGCCATGTGAGCCGCATGGAAGATGGCAGGATCCCCAAAGACACATTGTACAGCGAGCTCGTCACTGGTACCAGACCCACCGGCCGTCCATGGCTCCGCTTTAAAGACATCTGCAAACGCGACATGAAGCCTTGTGACATTGATCACAAGTTGTGGGAGTCAGTTGCCAGCGATCGCCAGAGCTGGCGGACAGCCATAAAGGTGGGGCTAAAGCGTGGTGAGTCGAAGAGACTTAGCAGTTGGCAGGAAAAAAGACAGAGGCGCAAGGGGAGAGCCAACTGTGTAACAGCCCCGACAACCAATTTTATCTGCAGCACCTGTGGAAGAGTCTGTCACTCTAGAATTGGCCTTTATAGCCACTCCAGGCGCTGCTTCACAAACCACTGACCACCTCCAGGCGCTTACCCATTGTCTCTCGAGACAAGGAGGCCCAAAAGAAAGAAGAAAATTGTTCCTGCTGTGATCAGATTGAGACAACGTATGGAGACATTTTACAGAGAGTTGTTCTGCTAATTGTGGTCTTGTATATAATTAATTCCATTGTTTATTCTCTCAATGTTACCTGAGGTACAGTTCAAAAGTTTGTGTTTATACAAAAAAATTCACATCTGCATACAAAGTACAGTACTTGCTGCTGCTAATAACAGTGTCTCAGGGAATTATTGCTGTAATGTGGGGGGTCTGACATGTATGCAACACCAAAGAAACCCATCAACCAACTCAGCTTCCACCCGACAGACAGACTCCTTGATCTATCAGGGAGTCAAGAGTTATGGAGGGGCGGGGGGAATGACAGGAATGTTAAGGCCACAATCAGATCAGCCATGATCTTATTGAATGGCAGAGCAGGCTCAAAGGGCTGAATGGCCTACTCCTGCCCCTATTTCTTATGACCTTATTCCAGCCTTACCACTGCCTCGCCCAACATTCAGCTGATCTCCACTCATCACTCTCCCTCCACCCAACCAACGCAGAGTGATCCAGGAAGAGAGTGCTTCTTAAACCAAGTGCTAAATCGAGGAATTGGTGCAAGTGGGATTTCTCTGGTAAGTATTTCTGAAGCTGTAATTTAGCTTAACAGTTAGAAATTGACTTAGAACTTTAAAACTGAAAAAGAAACTGCAAGTTAGTTAAGATACCAAGTTCAATTCCGAAGAAGGGTCACTGACCCGAAACGTGAACTCTGCTTCTCTTTCCACAGATGCTGCCAGACCTGCTGAGTGATTCCAGCGTTTCTTGTTTTTATATCAGTAACTGCTTGTCAGTGGCAGTTAACTGTCAATCAGCTGAAAGTGGTTGCCTGAATAAGTGTTAATGACTTAGCAGTTGTAACTTGGTGTGAGTCATAAACTCTGTATATAAGTAGACAGAGTTTGTGACCACATAGTGGGAGTATGGAGCGTTTTAGAAACACAGTGCTTTGTAGATTGAATACTAAAATCAGGAATTTTGTGCAGGGGGGGGGGAAAGGTGCTACTGTTTTTTATTTTACCTCCAGTCACTGATGAGTGTTCTTTTGTCTCCGAGCTATGAGATTGTAACTTGCTATTATTTGAGCTAGCTAGTTACTAATTTAGTAAAGTAATCAAATAAATAAGGTTAGACAGATATGGCAAAGATGGTGGTGTGACACCTTCTCCTTTGTTATCTCTTGCCCCACCCCCGGCTCACTTGCTTATAACCTGTGACTTTTCTAATATTTGTCAGTTCCGAAGAAGGGTCACTGACCCGAAACGTTAACTCTGCTTCTCTTTTCACAGATGCTGCCAGACCTGCTGAGTGGTTCCAGCATTTCTTGTTTTTATTTCACTAAATCACTCCTCAGTTTAGTAAAATTGGCCTTGCCCCAATTGAGAACTCTAACTCCTGTTCTATCTCTGTCATTTTCCATAATTATGTTAAAACTGACTGAATTATGATCACTACCACCAAAATGCTCTCCCACTGCCACTCCTTCCACCTGCCCATCTTCATTTCCTAAAACTAAGTCTAAAACTCCACCCTCTCTTGTTGGACTTGCTACATACTGATGGGGATCATGGCAGGGAGAGCCAGAGAAAGCCTCCAGCAGAGGTCTGCCATGGGCCTCGATGGCAGGAAGGCCCGGCCCAATATTGTTGGCGAGGCCTCGTGGCGGCACCCCCCCCCCCCCCCTCCGCCGCTTGGTGATAGGAGCCAAATTTGCGGAATTGAATTTATTTAAATAAGTGAATTAATTACTTACCTGCTTCCACCGTCTGTTCCAGTGCCATATTGGTGCGGGTGGCCGGCATTCCCGCGTCTTTGGATCCCCATCCGGGGATCTAAGGTGGAATACTGGTGGGGAGGGGGAGCGGGGTCAAATTAATTTCATTGGGCTAGGGGGTGTTGGGAAGGGGTAAAGTTTAAAGTTGATGAACTTTGGGGGAGGTTGGTTGGGAGCACAAGGTGAATGTTTTGCGGAGGTGGGGGGAGAAGGAAGGTTATTATTTTCACGGTTATTGAGGGGGGGGGGGTGGTGGGAGAGGGTCAGGATAAATTTATTTAATTTTTTAATTTCACTGCAACTTTAAAAATTTAAATTAAATGGAAGGGCTCGAAGCCCTTTTAAAACTGGCATCAGCACCTACACAAAGGCTGCTGACACCATTGCTGGGAATGGACCACCCGCCCCCTGCATGTCATCAGGGCTGGGGCTGGGGGGGAGAGACCATTCGCCCTGGTCATTTACATGAGCCACAGCGCTGAATATTGCAGTGGCTCTGTGATGTGCGGTCCTCACGGGCGGACTACCATTTTTGAATAAAATCCAGCCCAGCAGACTGGAGGATGGTAGACTGTGCAGTGGTGTTCCCCAAGGGTCAGTCATAGGAACGCCGCTTGCTGTGTTTTTGCTCTATAAAAATGACTTGGATCTTGGAATAGAGTAGAATTTCAAAATTTATTTGATCAACCCTAACTTAGGCAAGGCAAACAATGAGGATGATATGAACTGCCTGCAACAGGACATAGATAGACTAGCAGAATGGGCAGAGAAGTGGCAGATGAAATTTAATACAGACAAGTGTGAGGTGATGCATTTTGGCAGAAGGAATAGGGAGAGGCAATATATACTTAATGGCACAGTTCTAAAGAGTGTGCAGGAACAGAGGGACCTGGGGGTGTATGTACATTGATCTTTGAAGGTGACAGGATATATTGACAGAGAGGTTAGCAAAGCATGTGGGATCTTGGGCTTCATAAATAGAGGCATTGAGTACAAAAGCAGGGAAGTTATGCTGAACCTTTATAAAGCTCTGGTTAGGCTCCAACTGGAGTATTGTGTCCAGTTCTGGTCACCACACTTCAGGAAGGATGTGAGGGTCCTTGAGAGGGTGCAGAGGAGATTTACCAGAATGGTTTCAGGAATGGAGGATTTTAGTTAGTAGGTTAGATTGGAAAAGCTGGGGTTGTTTTCTCTGGAGCAAAGGAGATTGAGGGGAGATTTGATAGAGGTGTACAAGATTATGACAGGCTTAGATAAGTTAGACAAGGAAAAACTGTTCCCATTAGTTGATGGTACACGGACTCGGGGACACAGATTAAAGGTTTTGGGCAAGAAATGCAGGGGGAATGTGAGGAAGAACTTTTTTTATGCAGCAGGTGGTAATCATCTGGAACTTATTGTCTCTGCTTCCACCACCCTCGTGGGCAATCAAAGACTTGGGTGTACTCGTACGGGGAACACAATAATTTAGCATGCAGGTACAGCAAGCAACTAAGAAGGCAAATGGAATGTTTGCCTTTATTGCAAGGGAATTGGCGTAAAAGAATGAGCAAGTCTTGCTACAATTACACAGGGCTTTGGTGAGACCACAACTGGAATACTGTGTGCAGTTTTGGTCTCCATATTTAAGGAAGGATATACTTGCAATGGAGGCGGTACAGCAAAGGTTCACTAGACTGGTTCCTGGGATGAGATGGGTTGTCTTAGGATGAGAGGCTGAGTAAATTGGGCCTATATTCACCGGAGTTTAGAAGAATGAGAGGTGATCTCATTGAAATATACAAGGTTCTGAGGGCCTTTACATTTCTAACCTTTGCCAGTTCTGATGAAGGGTCACTGACCTGAAACGTTAACTCTGCTTCTCTCTCCACAGATGCTGCCAGACCTGCTGAGTATTTCCAACACTTTCTGTTTTTATTTAAGATTCTGAGGGGTTTGACAGGGTAGATAGACACTGAGAGGTTGTTTCCCCTGGCTGGGGAATCTAGAACACGGGGGTACAGTCTCAGGATAAGGGGCCGATCATTTAGGACTGAGATGAGGAGAAATTTATTCACTCAAAGAGTTGTGAATCTTTGAAATTCTCTACCCCAGACGGTTGTAGACGTTCCATTTTTCAGTATATTTAAGGCTGAGATAGACAGATTTTTGGCTTTTCAGGGAATCAAAGGATATGGGGATTGGGCGAGAAAGTGGAGTTGAGGTAGAAGATCAGCCGAGATCATATTGAATGGCAGAGCAGGCTCAAGGGCCCTATGATCTACCCCTGCTCCTATTTCTTATGTTCTATCCCCATCCAGTACTCTCCCTACCACCCAGTCCCATTTCCTTTCTACTCCAGCTTTATTTTCATGTGAACCTCCATTGCTCCCTCCACCTCCAACATTCCTACCTCTATTCCCATTTCCAGTGTTCTGCTACTCTGTGCATTACGTGCCACCTTTCCCTCCCTTCGTTCTTTGGTGACTGAGCCTTCACTGAGCACACCCATACACTCCTTACCTCTCTCTCCCTCACCCTCTCTGTATTGTTTACATGAGTCCTCACCTATTTAAAATCTCCTGTGTTTTTTTATTCCCACCCCACTTGCTGACAAAGTCCATTTCTGCCCCAGGAAGTCTCTCAAGTAGAACTCCTTCTGTAACAGTCAGTTATTGCAGCAATCACTCCCCACGTTGCCCAGATAACTTTGTGTATGGGAGGACCTACCTTTCTGTGTGATGCAGTGTCACCCTGTAAGGTTGGCCATGAGGTAGGAGATTGCCACAGCGATGAGTGATGGGCAAGCCCACAGTGTAAATACTGATTATTGCTTCCCAATCTTCCGCAGACTGAGGAAAGGAAATGGGAGGAAACAGTTAGCACCAAACTATTCATCATCTATCACAACACCCAAAATAAACCAACTAAATAACCATATTTCACCTGTGATTGTGGCTTGAGAACATCAGAGGGAGGAGATGTACAGGTACCCTGGATCACAGTTGTCCTACACGTGAAAGTGTGTCTGTGACAGAATGTAACACTGGAAGATAGAGACAGACAGATGGACAGAAAGATAAAGAGAGAGACAGAGAGAGACAGAGAAAAAGACAGATACTGACAGAGAGAAATAATCTGGAGTTCCCGCTTCTCCGTCTCATTCAGGATCTCCTGAATTACAGGAGATCTGTGCCCAGTGACACAAGGGGTATCGACCTCCAGAAACCCTGGCAGTAAACAGATTGGTGCTGAGAGAGCATGGTGAGACCCTGGTGAGTGAGAGAAAGTGTGTGCAGTTGTGGATCTGTAAGGCACATGAAGGTGGTTAGCAGTGTGAGACAATGTGAGATAGGGCAAATGAGAGGTGAGAGTTTGAATGTGTAATCGACTTTGTGATAGTGTGTGCATGCATGAGTGTGCAAAAGTGAATGTCTGCAGGAGTGAGAGCACATAGGAGGAAGTGTGTGTTAAAATGAGTGTGAGTGTGTGAGAGTGAGGATGGAAAAGTATGAGTGAGCAAGAGAATGTGTATTAAAGTGAGCATGAGAGACTGTGTGTGTGGGGAGAGTGTGAGGGGGGGGAGGAGTGTTAGGGGGAGAAGAGTGTGAGGGAGGGAAGAGTGTGAGGGCGGAAGAGTGTGGGGAGGAGTGTGTGTGGGGGGGAGGAGTGTGTGTGAGGGGGGGAGGAGTGTGTGTGAGGGGGGGAGGAGTGTGTGTGTGGGGGGGAGGAGTGTGTGTGTGGGGGGGAGGAGTGTGTGTGGGGGGGAAGGAGTGTGTAACGGGGGGAGCGCGTGACGGGGGGAGCGCGTGACGGGGGGAGCGCGTGACGGGGGGAGTGCGTGGACCATAAGACTGAGGGCAAAATGTGTGTGATTGAAAATGAGAAATCTGCTCCTTTGGATGATCAGTTATCACTTAGATGAACAGAAGTTGCTGTTTGCGAGTGGATGTTTAATCCAATGTCCCAGCAGCTGTTATAACACTGATTTTCAAGGATAATTAAACTGATTCCTGCCCCCCGCCTCCCTGCTCCTTCTCAAAACGCGGCCTTATTATTGAACAGGTACATCAACCCAGCCTAGGGCCCCCACGCTGGTTGCTGTCAGTTGCTCCTACCTCAGGCTCATAGCGCACCATGATGTTGTAATCCATGGCATACGGAATGTTATTGACGTTAAACATCAGGCCTGCTCCGTCCTGCACCCGTGCGAAGCCTGGACCACTCCATGTGAGCATCTTGTGTGGAGGGCGTTCCCGACTAATGATCTGCACAAACGACTGCAATCAACAAAATAAAAGACGCAACAATTTGAGGGGCCCAGAGTGAATAAGAAAGACCAATTTCCATTAGCAGAGAGGTCCTGGGGGCAGAGATTTAAAGTAATTGGTAGAAGGATTCGAGAGGATTTGAAGAGAGATGTTTTCAACCAGAGGGTGGTGGGGGTCTGAAATTCACTGTCTGAAAGGGTGGTGGAGGCAGAAACCCTTATTACATTGAAAAATACTTGGATATGCACTTGGCATGTCGTAACCTACAGGGCTATGGACCAAGAGCTGGAAGTGGGATTAGGCTGGATAGCTCTTTTATGGCCAGTACAGACACAATGGGCTGAAAGGCTTCTTGCATGCTATAAATTATCTATGGCTGGATTTTACCACCAATTAATTGCCACTTAAGGGCCTCTTCCAGCCGCCGCTGTTATTTTACCAGCAGTAGACGGGCACTTCAGCTGAGGAGGCCGTCCAGTAATTATACATGACGGCCCCTTTGCAGGCTGGGGGTGGGGCCCTACTGATCAGATACCATGTTCCCCACGAGGAGCCTCCCCCCCCCCACCCAGCAGCACAGGCCACACCCATTCTCCCATTCCCCCGCACCCCCCCCCCGCCCCCGCCCCCATTGGGGCCTAGTACATGGTGAGGCCTGACCCCCACTTGACTTTTCCGGGGCTTCCTGGTTGCTGGTCCTGACTGAGTTCAGTCCCAGCATTGGGCATCACTCCCACTGGCACTACTGGAGCTGAAGAGCTGCTGTTTTCCTTGGAGAAGAGAAGACTGAGAGGTGATTTGATCGAGGTATTCAAAATCATGAGGGGTCTGGACAGAGTGGATAGGGAAAAACTGTGCCCACTCGTGAAAGGAGCGAAAATGAGAGGACACAGATGTAAAATATTTGGTAAGAGAAGCAAAAGTGACATGAGGAAAACTTTTTCACACAGAGAACGGCTAAGGTCTGGAATGCGCTGCCTGAGAACGTGGTGGAGGCAGGTTCAATTGAAGCATTCAAAAGGGAATTAGACAGTTATCTGAAAAGGAAGAATGTGCAGCGTTACGGGGAGAAGGTGGAGGAATGGAACTGAGGGAATTGATCTTTCAGAGAGCTGGTGCGGACGCGATGGGCCGAATGGCCTCCTATTGCAGTGTAACAATTCTGTGATTGGCCAGCAGCTCTTGGAGGCAGGACTTCCTGCCTCAGAAGGGTGGAAGCCAGGACTGCAGTCAATTAACTTCCTGAGCCACACAAAATAGCAGGCCATGGGCAGGTTACCACCTCACCATTAAATTCTGGCCTATGTTTCAAATGGTCACTTGTCCTGTAAAATCCTTTTGTATAATCTGAAGCAGCGATGCAAACATGGCCTAGAATCAATTCCAGCGTGCACCGTCTGCCCCAATTTACGAAGAGAATAGCGGTGAGGACTCAGATAGATTTGCAGAATGGTTACAGCACAGTAGGAGGCCATTCAGCCCATCATGTCCATGCCAGCTCTCTGCAAGTGCAACACAGCTAGTTCCACTCCACTGCCTCCTTCCCCATAGCTCTGCAAATTTTTTCTCTTCAGATGATTATCCAATTCTCTTTTGCAAGCCATGATTGAATCTGCCTCCACCACACTCTCAGGAAGTGCATTCCTGATCCTAAACACTCGCTGCGTAAAAAGGTTTCCGCACATGTCACCGTTGGTTCTTTTGCCAATCATCTTAAATCGGTGTCCTCTGGTTCTCGAGCCTTCTGCCAATGGGAACAGCTTCTCACTATCTACTCTGTCCTCATGATTTTGAACACCTCTATCAAATCTTCTCTCAACCTTCTCCTCCAAGGAGAACAATCCCAGCTTCTCCAATCTATCCACGTTACTGGTTCCAGGGACCTTTCTAGTGAATCTTTTCTGCATCGTCTCTAATGACTTCACATCCTCCCTAAACAATGGTGCCCAGAGTTGAACACAATACTCCAGTTGAGGTCCTACCAGTGATTTATACAGGTTTATCATAACTTCCTTGCCTCCATTTATACAGCCCAGGATCCCGTATGCTTTATTAACCACTTTCTCAACTTGTCCTGCCACCTTCGTGATTTGTGCACGTATGCACCCTGGTCCCTCTGCTCCTGCACCCCGTTTAGAATTGTACTCTTTAATTTATATTGTCTCTCCTCGTTCTTCCTACAAAAATGTATCACTTCACACTTTCCTGCATTAAATTTCATCTGCCAATTACTGGCCATTCCACCAGCCTGTCCATGTCCTCTTGAATGTTATCACGATCTTCCTCAAAGATCACAATATTTCCAAGTTTTGTGTTTTTCAACAATTGTGTAACATTTGTAATTCTCCAGTTCTCCGGCACCATCCCTGTATCGAAGGAGGATTGGAAGCTTATGGCCAGTGCTTCCGCAATTTCCTCCCTTCCTTCCCTTAGTATCCTCGGAACCATCTCATCTGGACCTGGTGACTTATCAACATGGCACAAAACGCCAGTCAACAGCAGCAGCAATTTGCAGTCACATGCTGGCAATGATTGTTGTTCTTTATTGCAGACCCTGCCCCCCCCCCTCCCAATTCCACTACTACCCCTTCCCTATGAGGATGGGGCTCCCCATGTTGGCACCAACCTTTCGTTGCCGGGTTTTTCGGAGGCGGTGTCTCACTGCTCGGGTGTGGGCTGACTGGCGGTGCTGCCTCCTGCGCCTCACGATCTGTTGCAGGTCGAGCCCGTGCCAGTTGGCAAACGCAACACAATCGCCATTCACCTCTTGCTTGATCCCTCCCTAAAACATAGTGAACAAAGAGTGAAGGTGAAAATCGAAGCAACTCAGCAATGGGCGTTAGGACTGATCAGTGCAGTGGGTTCACTCGACACCCTCTCACCTCCAAATCCAGCCCACAACCATTGAAGCTAAAGATGCCATTTCTCGCGACCCATTTGAGGGCGGCACAGTGGCGCAGTGGTTAGCACCGCAGCCTCACAGCTCCAGGGACCCGGGTTCAATTCTGGGTACTGCCTGTGCGGAGTTTGCAAGTTCTCCCTGTGTCTGCGTGGGTTTTCTCCGGGTGCTCCGGTTTCCTCCCACAAGCCAAAAGACTTGCAGGTTGATAGGTAAATTGGCCATTATAAATTGTCACTAGTATAGGTAGGTGGTAGGGAAATATAGGGACAGGTGGGGATGTGGTAGGAATATGGGATTAGTGTAGGATTAGTATAAATGGGTGGTTGATGTTCGGCACAGACTCGGTGGGCCGAAGGGCCTGTTTCAGTGCTGTATCTCTAATCTAATCTAAAAAAATTCCCACGGCTCCCCTATGGCTCCAGAACCCTACGTGCTGCACGGAGTGATGCCAGTTACTTGGAGTTATATATAAACAGCAAACTGAAGGACAGGAAATTACCCTCTGGTCCATTCAGCCTGTTCCACACGTTTGTGATCCTTTATGCAATAACAACTTACATCCTGGAACTCCCTTCCTAACAGCACTGTGGGTGTACCTACCTCACATGGACTGCAGCGGTTCAAGAAGGCAGCTCACCACCACCTTCTCAAGGGCAATTAGGGACAGGCAATAAATGTTGGCCTAGCCTGTGATGCCCACATCCCATGAATGAATTAAAAAAAAATTAAATAGCACCTGTACAATTCTAAAACATGCCAAGGTGTTTCACAGGAGTGTAATTCTTATTGAATTCTTTGAAGATGTGACAAAACACGTTGATGAAGGAAGAGCAGTGGATGTGGTGTATATGGATTTTAGCAAGGCGTTTGATAAGGTTCCCCATGGTAGGCTCATTCAGAAAGTAAGGAGGCATGGGATACAGGGAAAGTTGGCCGTCTGGATACAGAATTGGCTGGCCCATAGAACAGAGAGGGTGGTAGTAGATGGAAAGTATTCAGCATGGAGCTCGGTGACCAGTGGTGTTCCACAAGGATCTGTTCTGGGACCTCTGCTCTTTGTGATTTTTATAAATGACTTGGATGAGGAAGTGGAAGGCTGGGTTAGCAAGTTTGCCGATGACACAAAGGTTGCTGGAGTTGTGGATGGTGTGGAAGGCTGTTGTAGGTTGCAACGGGACATTGACAGGATGCAGAGCTGGGCTGAGAAGTGGCAGATGGAGTTCAACCTGGAAAAGTGTGAAGTGATTCATTTTGGAAGGTCGAATTTGAATGCAGAATACAGACTTAAAGACAGGATTCTTGGTAGTGTGGAGGAACAGAGGGATCTTGGGGTCCACGTCCATAGATCACTCAAAGTTGCCACCCAAGTTGATAGGGTTGTTAAGAAAGCGTATGGTGTGTTGGCTTTCATTAACAGGGGGATTGAGTTTAAGAGCCGCGAGGTTATGCTGCAGCTCTATAAAGCCCTGGTTAGACCACACTTGGAATATTGTGTTCAGTTCTGGTCGCCTCATTATAGGAAGGATGTGGAAGCTTTAGAGAGGGTGCAGAGGAGATTTACCAGGATGCTGCCTGGACTGGAGGGCATGTCTTACGAAGAAAGGTTGAGGGAGCTAGGGCTTTTCTCATTGGAGCGAAGAAGGATGAGAGGTGACTTGATAGAGGGGTACAAGATGATGAGAGGCATAGATAGAGTGGATAGCCAGAGACTTTTTTCCAGGGTGGAAAGGGCTATCACCAGGGGGCATAATTTTAAGGTGATTGGAGGAAGGTTTCGGGGAGATGTCAGAGGTAGGTTCTTTACACAGAGAGTGGTGGGTGCGTGGAATGCACTGCCAGCGGTGGTAGTAGAAGCAGATACATTAGGGACATTTAAGCGACTCTTGGATAGGTACATGGATGATAGTAGAATGAAGGGTATGTAGGTAGTTTGATCCTAGAGTAGGTTAAAGGTTTGGCACAATATCGTGGGCCGAAGGGCCTGTACTGTGCTGTACTGTTCTATGTTCTATGTAATCAAACAAAGTTTGATACAGAGCCATGTGAGATATTAGGACAGGTGACCAAAACTTTGGTCAGTGGTAAGTTTTAAGGAGCATCTTAAAGGAGGAAGGAGAGGTGGAGAATTGGAGAGGTTTAGGGAGGGAATTCCAGAGCTTAGGGCCCAGGCAGCTGAAGACATGGCCAGTGGAGGAGTGATTAAAATCGGGAGGTGCAAGAGGCCAGAATGAGAGGAACGCAGAGATCTGAGGGCTGCATCATAATACAGACACTCCCTCATCCCCCAACACCATGTGATTTCCAGGGAGAGGAAAAGAAAATCAATAAAATTCATCTCCGACCTCCCCTGTAGGTGATGCAAACCAGTCTAGCAGATCACTCTGGGCCTGATTAACGTTACCGGGTCTTTCTGTCTAGTCGCGGGGAGCTCTGGCTGGAGAGAAATAGGTCCAACTCTCGCTCGAGGGGTTTCAGTGAATCCATGGGAACAGCCGACAGCCTGATCCATGAGCCCGATATTCCCTCAGGAAAGAAGCACCTCCTGATATCTAACCTAGTTCAGCCTCATGTAACTTGTCCAATGCTTTTAATGTAGATAAAAAAATCCCAAACTCCACCCATAATTTTTTCAAAACCCATATAATTTTACCTCCCCTGTGAGATTTCTCTTGGTTTGCTTGTCGAGGTTTCCTGAAGATTAGTCATTAGTTTCTGGAGACTCCAGGGCAATCCTGGAGAGTTGGCAATCCCTGGTTAGAGAGGACAACTGACCCACAAGTACCCCTCTTCCTGACTGAGGAGGAGTGAAAATGTGCCATTACCCAATGTTATCTCAAGGAGCCAGGTGGGAGATAAGGAAACTTGTTTTTGTATGCAGTGAGTTGTTGTGATCTGGAATGCGCTGCCTGAAAGGGCGGTGGAAGCAGATTCAATAGTAACTTTCAAAAGGGAACTGAATAAATACATGAAAAGGGAAATTTGCAGGGCTGTAGGGAAGGAGCAGGGGAGTGGGATGAATTGGATAGCTCTTTCAAAGAGCCAGCACAGACACGATGGGCCGAATGGCCTCCTTCTGTGTTGTAAGATTCAATGATTGTAACTTACATGGATGATTGGAAGCTGATGGGTGTCAGTGGTCTGACCATGATGTCAAGGCTTGTAGAATGTATATCAAAATGCTCTGATTGGAATGGTTGCTGGTATGTTGGTGATGATATCTCTGGTTTAGCCCTCACAGTCTGGAAATCTAACTGCTGAGGCTCCCACCTTGGTAAGAGCAGGGACCACCTAACTGTGGGGGAGCACGTGCATGAGCATGAGTTTAGGGGTCACCCAGTTGTTGACGTGGGAGGTAATGACCCAAGTCTAAACACCAGCCTTCACCCCCATCGCACTGTCTCAGAATTCCAACACATCACATATTCCTTTATCATTTTCAGATGATTAAAATCTGTTTTATGGCAAAACAAACCCTGTTTGATGTCTGACAATTTCTGTGAGTTACAATATCTGAAAATGCCATAATTAACTGGTCCTGCGCACAGACACATGCACACAGACAGGCTCACACTCACGTTCACACACACATACACGTACAACCTGACAGGAAAAGACCTGTCTTTAGCCCAATGGAAATTATCAGGAGGCTCACAAAGCAGGCCATTCAGCCCATCGAGCTCGTTCTTCCACTGTGACCTGTTATTTCCCCCATAACAGTGTCTAGCTGCCTGTTGAATTATTCCAGAGATTTTGCCCCCATCTCCCCTCCCTGGAGTCAGCACTCTGACTGACGAAGGTTCTCCTGACATCAATCCTGATCTTACCGAATCCCCATTTGTACCTGAGTCTTTGTCCTGTAGTCTGATTTAACTTGATAACTTCTTTGTTCCATTTATTATCTCAGGCCCCCTGCTCACTCACAGCTTGTTACCTTATAATTACATCCTCCCATGATTGGAGGTGCTGCAGCATCACTGTTGGCAGGAAGGGGTAATTACAGCATGACAAGTTTACATAGGTATTTTCCATTCTAGTTTTTTTTATTCGTTTGGGGGATGTGGGCGTCGCTAGCTAGGCAAGCATTTATTCCCCATCCCTAATTGCCCTTGAGAAGGTGGTGGCCTTCTTAAACCACTGCAGTCCACATGGGTTAGGTACAACCACAGTGCTGTTAGGAAGGGAGTTCCAGGATTTTGACCCAGCGACAGTGAAGGAACGGTGATATAGTTCCAAGTCAGGATGGTGTGTGACTTGGAGGGGAACTTGCAGGTGGTGATGTTCCCAGTTGCAGAGAGAGAAATTTATAATGATAATATAAAAATAAGGACTCTTAAAATAGATACTGTTGAGTAAATAGATTTTGTTTGCTGTGAGTCCTGGGAGAATTCCTACCCCACCTTTAACTCATTGCCTGCTGCAGTGGTGTCAATGGACACTCTGATAAAACTCCCACCAGTGTACACCTTCCATCGCCCACTTTATAGAAATCTACCCACTGCCACCAAGGTCTGGACAATAACAGGATGATACTCTCTAATCCTGGTGCTCTGCAGCACAGCCTGGCACATCTTTTACTTACGGGCAGACGGTCAGTTGGCGAACGCGGTTCAGCCTCCTCGGCCTCGTAAGTGTAGAAATCAAGTGGCATACAGAAGAAGCCCGGCTGTACGTCCTGGCACTGCCTGCTGATGATGTTGGGCCGACAGTCACACTGGCCGTCCCCCGTGGAACATCTGACAAGAATAGGGCAGACATTGTTGATAAACCAATGGGACTCTTCATTCTTCCGGTCTCAATCACACAGAGTTAAGTCACAGAACAGAAACAGCCCATTCCACACAACTGATCCGTTCTGGTGTTTCTGCTGCACACGAGCCTCCTCTCACCCCTCTGCATCTCACCCTGTCACCATATCCTTCTATTCCTTTCTCCCTCACATGTTTATCTATCTTCCCCTTAAATGTATCTACACTATTCCCCTCAACCACTCCCTGTGGTAGTGAGTTCCACATTCTCACCACTCTCTGGGTAAAGAAGTTTCTCCTGAATTCCCGATTGGATTGATCAGTGCCAATGGTACATTTATGACCTCTAGTTCTGATCTTGCCTACAAGTGGAAATCTCTTCTCTACATCTACCCTTACCAATCTCTTCATAATTTTAAAGATCTGTATCAGGTCACCCCTCAGCCTTCTCTTTTTTAGAGAAAATAACCTCAGCATGTTTCTTCTTTCCCGATAGGAAAAACCTCTCAGTTCTCGTATCATCCTTGTGAATCTTCTTTGAACCTTCTCCAGATCCTCTGTATCCCTTTTATAATAATGAGAATTGTTCACACGACTGCAAACAACTGCAAAAACAACAACAGTTCCTTTCAGCGCAAATAAATGCTAGAGAGCTTTGCAATGTTGTCCTGTTGGCTCATTGTGTTACCAAACAGCAAGGTCTGACGTCCCATCACTGCAGATCTCAGGTGGGTGGGTGGAAGGGAGGCTTCACTGGCCTCAGTGCCATTGGGAAATCTGTCAGACAGGGTTCCTGCTCTCGATTGCTCACCTGTGACCCTTGCTAAAAGTGAAGGTGTGCTTATGCCTGAGGATGGACTGTGTTAGCAGGACACTCCCATCCTGCAGACAGTCACAAGAAACACACATGATGAATGGGAAAAGTGCTGGAGAGTGATCAGTGCGTCTGAAGCTGTCTCCAAACACAAACGATGGGAAGGAATCATTAAAAAAAAGAAAAAGCTTCCACTTATAGAAAACCTTTCATGACCTCACAACGACCTAAAGTGGTTTACAGCCAATGAAATACTTTTGAAATATTATCACTGTTGTAATGTAGGAAACGGAACAGCCAATTTGCGCATAGTCAGATCCCACGAACAGCAATGAAGTAATGACCAGACAATCTGTTTAAGCGATATTGGTCGAGAGATAAATATTGGTTCAGATTTGGAGAGAGCTCTGCTGCTCTTCTTCGAATAGTGCGATTTTTACAACCACCTGAGAGGTCAGACAGGGCCTTGGTTTAACATCTCATCCAAAAGATGGCACCTCTGACAGTGCAGCACTCCCTCAGTACTGACCCTCTGACAGTGCAGCGCTCCCTCAGTACTGACCCTCCGACAGTGCAGCACTCCCTCAGTACTGACCCTCTGACAGTGCAGCGCTCCCTCAGTACTGACCCTCCGACAGTGCAACAGTCCCTCAGTACTGACAATCTGACAGTGCAGCACTCCTTCAGTACTGACCCTCTGACAGTGCAGCGCTCCCTCAGTACTGACCCTCTGACAGTGCAGCGCTCCCTCAGTACTGACCCTCCGACAGTGCAGCACTCCCTCAGTACTGACCCTCCGACAGTGCAACAGTCCCTCAGTACTGACAATCTGACAGTGCAGCACTCCCTCAGTACTGACCCTCTGACAGTGCAGTGCTCCCTCAGTACTGACCCTCCGACAGTGCAGCTCTCCCTCAGTACTGACCCTCTAACAGTGCAGCACTCCCTCAGTACTGACCCTCCGACAGTGCAGCACTCCCTCAGTACTGACCCTCCGACAGTGCAGCACTCCCTCAGTACTGACCCTCCGACAGTGCAGCACTCCCTCAGTACTGACTCTCCGACAGTGCAGCACTCCCTCAGTACTGACCCTCCGACAGTGCTGCTCTCCCTCAGCACTGACCCTCCGACAGTGCAGCACTCGCTCAGTATTGACCCTCTGACACTGCAGCACACCCTCAGTGCTGACCCTCCGACAGTGCAGCACTCCCTCAGTACTGACCCTCCGACAGTGCAGCACTCCCTCAGTACTGACCCTCCGACAGTGCAGCACTCCCTCAGTACTGACTCTCCGACAGTGCAGCACTCCCTCAGTACTGACCCTCCGACAGTGCTGCTCTCCCTCAGCACTGACCCTCCGACAGTGCAGCACTCGCTCAGTATTGACCCTCTGACACTGCAGCACACCCTCAGTGCTGACCCTCCGACAGTGCAGCACTCCCTCAGTACTGATCCTCTGATGGTGCAGCACTCCCTCAGTACTGACCCTCCGACAGTGCAGCACTCCCTCAGTACTGACTCTCCGACAGTGCAGCACTCCCTCAGTACTGACTCTCCGACAGTGCAGCACTCCCTCAGTACTGACCCTCCGACAGTGCTGCTCTCCCTCAGCACTGACCCTCCGACAGTGCAGCACTCGCTCAGTATTGACCCTCTGACACTGCAGCACACCCTCAGTGCTGACCCTCCGACAGTGCAGCACTCCCTCAGTACTGACCCTCCGACAGTGCAGCACTCCCTCAGTACTGACCCTCCGACAGTGCAGCACTCCCTCAGTACTGACCCTCCGACAGTGCAGCACTCCCTCAGTACTGACTCTCCGACAGTGCAGTACTCCCTCAGTACTGACCCTCCGACAGTGCTGCTCTCCCTCAGCACTGACCCTCCGACAGTGCAGCACTCGCTCAGTATTGACCCTCTGACACTGCAGCACACCCTCAGTGCTGACCCTCCGACAGTGCAGCACTCCCTCAGTACTGATCCTCTGATGGTGCGGTGCTCCCTCAGTACATTGGATGGAGGAAGGAAATAAATGGAGCCTGAAGAGAAGCAACCGCTATTTTGATTAACCAGTGTCCTGGAAGTAGTGAAATGATGAGAGGATGATACCTGTTATTGTAGGACCCTCCGAAGTCACAGTCACACTGTCGGCAGCCTGCCATGTCATTGCTGAGTCCCCAGTATTCTGGCTGTACAAATAAAAATGGGGAAAACCAGAGCACAAATATTACACAGGCAAAGAGAGACAGGGTGTACCTCGTTTCCACACTCACTCCCTCTCAAATACATGCAAATATCAACAGCACCCTGCTGCTGCTGCCTCACCAAACTACTCCTTATACAGCCCATGTACGCTCTCCCTATCACTGACTCTACCCACCATCTAATCCCCTCAGTGTAGGTTCTGAACGAACATTGCCTCATCCATAGTGATAACAGTAAAAGCTGCAGAATATTCATTTATCCTCAAATCTCCAATATTTAATATAAAAACTACTGGAAATACTCAGCAGGTCAGGCAGCATCTGTGGAGAGAGAAGCAGAGTTAACGTTTCAGGTCAGTGACCTTTCATCAGAACTGGCAAAGGCTAGAAATGCAATAGGTTTGAAGCAAATAAAGTGGGGGAGGGGCAAAAGAGAACGAAAGGGAAGGTCTTGATAGGACAGAGAGTCACAGAGAATAACTGACAAGGAGCTCATGTGTTTATTTTATTTTATTTTATTTTATCTTAGTTTGTTCAGTTTACTTACCCACTGTTTTTTTTCATGTTTGTACTAGCGGCTGTTCAATTTTCAGTCCGTTAACACCCTATCTGTACCAATGCTTTGTCTTTCAACACACCATTAACATATTGTTTGCCTTTGCTCCACGACCTTCTGGTCAACTATTCTGTGACCTTGTCCTATCTACACCTTCTCCTTTGTTATCTCTTGCCTCACCCCCGCTTTACTTGCTTAAAACCTTTCACATTTCTAATATTTGCCAGTTCTGAAGAACGGTCACTGACCTGAAACGTTAACTCTGTTTCTCTCTCCACAGATGCTGCCAGACCTGCTGAGTATTTTAGCATTTCTTGTTTTTATTTCAGATTTCCAGCATCTGCAGTATTTTGCTTTTATTATAGGATGTTCCCGATGGTGGGGGAGTCCAGAACCAGGGGTCATAGTCTAAGGATACGGGGTAAACCTTTTAGGACTGAGATGAGGAGAAATTTCTTCACCCAGAGAGTGGTGAGCCTGTGGAATTCGCTACCACAGAAAGCAGTTGAGGCCAAAACATTGTATGTTTTCAAGAAGGAGTTAGATATAGCTCTTGGGGTGAAAGGGGTCAAAGGGTATGGGGCGAAAGCGGGAACAGGTTACTGAGTTGGATGATCAGCCATGATCATAATGAATGGCGGAGCAGGCTCGAAGGGCCGAATGGCCTACTCCTGCTCCTATTTTCTATTTTTCTATGTTTCTCTGTGTGGTGAAAGATAAAGCGTTAGTACAGAGAGGGTGTTAAATGACAGAATGATGAACAGTCCGGACCAAAAGCAAAAACATGGAAAAAAAAACAGTGGGCAGGCACATGGTAAAAAAATGAATGATGAAACAAACTAACATAAAAGAAAAAGAAAACTAAAAATTAATAAGGGGGACCCGTTATGCTCTGGAATTATTGAACTCAATGTTCAGTCCGGCAAGCTGTAGTGTGCCTAATTGGTAAATGAGATGCTGTTCCTCGAGCTTACACTGATGTTCACTGGAACATTGCAGCAATCCCAGCACAAAGATTTAGGCATGAGAGCAGGGGCAGGGGGTGCGGGGGGTGTGTTGAAATGACAAGAAACCAGAAGCTCGGGGTCATGTTTTCGGACTGAGCGGAGGTGTTCCACAAAGCGGTCACCCAGTCTGCGTTAGGTCTCCCCAATGTAGAGGAGACCACACTGTGAGCAGCGAATACAGTATACTACATTGAAAGAAGTGCAAGTAAATCGCTGCTTCACCTGAAAGGAGTATTTGGGGCCTTGGATAGTGAGGAGAGAGGAGGTAAAAGGGCAGGTATTACACCTCCTGCGATTGCATGGGAATCTCAGTATTTAACCCTGGTTAGCTGATTGCCAAGGCATCACTCCCCAGTTGAAGAAATGGTGATATCACATTGAATTTTTGATATGACACATCACTCTAACCTCCAATCCCAAGTGTACCAGAAATATATGGAGGTTCGTTTTGAAAGAATTAATTTTCTCAGTTTAGGTGTTCATCAACACAAGTCAAATAAATCCATCGCTTTTAGTCTGTTCTCCCTCTCGTCTCCTCACTATACCCCTCAATTCTCTTTCTCTTCCAAGACGAGTTTGATTGCCTCTTGCTCCAATTTATACTGTTCTTTTGAATGTTCCTCTGCAAAGCACTTTATCCACAACTTGATTCCCCATTGGGTGAAAACGTTCCCCCAAATTCTCCTGCTTCCTCCTAACTTCCCCATTTTGAACTGGTGTCACTGGGATCTGAACACTTCACCATGGGCAGAATTTGCCCAGACCAAATTGATTAATTTGTTTGATAATCTTGACAACGTTAATGAAGTCACTTCAATGTCTCTTCTTTTCCAAAGGCAGCAACACTGACTTTTCTTCAGCTTCCTCAAGACTTAAATTCCACAGCCATGGAATTACCTTTACCTCGAACCTAACTCGCAGTTGGTTAATCTTTAGTCTACGTGCTGTATTTATGTCCTTGCTCTGCTCTGTAACTGCTACACTTCCACACTGACTTGTAAAATATGAACCAATGACACTGTACAACATTCTCACTGTCACTACCGGGGTCCCAATGCACAGCTCGTGCCAGACCCACCAAAGTCATAGTCAAAGAGGAGGAAGCTAGAGTCATAGAGCCATACAGTCATTAGGGCACAAAAGGTGGCCAGTCAACCTATTGAATTCATACTAGCTCTCTGTTGAGCAATCCAATCAGTCCCATTCCCCCATTCTATCTCCATAACCCTGCAAGTTTATTTCCTTCAACCAATTTCCTTTTGAAATCATGATTGTTGAGATAATGGATGGGCTAAAAATTGATAAAGAGGAGGTATTAGAAAGGCTGGCTGTATTTAAAGTTGATAAGTCATTAGGACCGGATCAGATGTATCTGAGGATACCGAAGGAAGTAAAGGTGGAAATTGCAGAGGCACTGACCACAATCTTCCAATCCTCCTTAGATGTATGGGGTGGTGCCAGAGGACTGGAGAACTGCAAATGTTGATACCCTTGATCAAAAAGGGTGCAAAGATAGACTCAGCAACTACAGGCCAGTTAGTCTCAGTGGTGGTGAAAAAGCTTTTAGAAATGATAACCCGGGACAAAATTAACTGTCATTTGGACAAATGTGGATTAATTAAGATAGCCGGCACAGATCTGTTAAAGGCAAATCATGTTTAACTAAATTGATTGAGTTTTTTGATAAGGTAACAGAAAGGGTTGATGAGGGTAATGTGGTTGATGTGGTGTACATAGACTTTCAAAGGCGTTTGATAAAGTGCAACATAAAAGGCTTGTCTGCAAACTTGAAGCCCATGGAACAAAAGGGACAGTGGCAGCAGTTGGCTGAGTAACAGGAAACAGAGAGTAGTGGTAAACGGTTGTTTTTTGGACTGGAAGAAGGTATATAGTGGGGTTCACCAGGGTCAGGATTGGGCCCACTGCTTTTCTTGATCTATATTAATGACCTAGACTTGGGTGTGCAGGGCACAATTTCAAAATTTGCAGATGGTACAAACCTAGAAATATTGTGAGCTGTGAGGAGGATGGTGATAGACTTCAAGAGGACAAAGACAGGCTGCTGGAATGGGTGGAAATATGGCAGATAAAATTTAATGCAGAGAAGTTTGAAGTGATACATTTGGTAGATAGAACAGGGAAAGGCAATACAAAATAAAGGATACAATTCTAAAAGGGGTGCAGGAACAGAGGGACCTGGGGGTATATGTGCATAAGTAGCTGAAGGTGGCAGGACAGGTTGAAAAAGTGATTAATAAAGCATACGGGATCCTGGGCTTTATAAATAGAGGAATAGGCTGAAACGTTACAGTCAAGAGTGACGGCGCACTGTGAAGTCTGAAAGCAGCTCAAGCCCTCAGGGCGGACGGTGGGACCCTGAGGGCGATTTAACGTAAGAGGCCGCTATAGGGACCGCTGTCCAATTAAGGATTACGGCCCCCGTTTCAGAGCTGCCAGCCAATCCGAGGGCAGCAGTTTGGCAGCCTTGGCACTGCCTCCGATAGAGGTGGCCACACCTGAGGCTGAAGGGCGAAGGAGAGGGCACCTCCATGTTCCAGTCAGGAACCTGCTGGGAGGCTGCCACAGTTTATCTGGCAATCTCCCCATGTGGCAAACTGTCGCGATGCTGGTAAAATGCCAGCAGGGAGGAAAGTGGCCATTAATCAACCACTTAATTGAAGGAATTAGCTACCTGCCACCGATTGAGGGGCAGTTGCGCCCCAGCCAAGTGGGAAGATGTCAGGCTTCTGCTGCCATTTTACGAGCCCTCCAGCATCCTAGGCTGTTTCCAGAGGGCTGGTAAAATCCAGCCCATAGAGTACAAAAGCAAGGAGGTTATGATGAACATTTCTAAAACACTGATTTGGCCTCAGCTGGAGTATTGTGTCCAAATCTGGGCATTGCACTTTAGGAAGGATGTAAAGGCTTCAGAGAGGGTGCAGAAAAGATTTATGAGGATGATTCCAGGGATGAGGGACTTCAGTAACATGGATAGATTGGAGAAGCTGGGGCTGTTCTCCTTGTGAAGAGAAGATTGAGAGGAGATTTGATAGAGGTGTTTGAAATCATGAGGGGTCTGGACAGAGGAGATAGAGAGAAACTGTTCCCATTGGCAGAAGGGTCGAGAACCAGAGGATATTCTTTTAAGGTGATTGGCAAAAGAACCAATGGTGCGTGAGGAAAAACATTTTACGCAGCGAGTATTTAGGATCTGGAATGCACTGTCTGAGAGTGTGGTGGAGGCAGGTTCAGTGAGTGTTTAGGATCTGGAATGCACTGTCTGAGAGTGTGGTGGAGGCAGGTTCAGTGAGTGTTTAGGATCTGGAATGCACTGTCTGAGAGTGTGGTGGAGGCAGGTTCAGTGAGTGTTTAGGATCTGGAATGCACTGTCTGAGAGTGTGGTGGAGGCAGGTTCAGTGAGTGTTTAGGATCTGGAATGCACTGTCTGAGAGTGTGGTGGAGGCAGGTTCAGTGAGTGTTTAGGATCTGGAATGCACTGTCTGAGAGTGTGGTGGAGGCAGGTTCAGTGAGTGTTTAGGATCTGGAATGCACTGTCTGAGAGTGTGGTGGAGGCAGGTTCAGTGAGTGTTTAGGATCTGGAATACACTGTCTGAGAGTGTGTTGGAGGCAGGTTCAGTGAGTGTTTAGGATCTGGAATGCACTGTCTGAGAGTGTGGTGGAGGCAGGTTCAGTGAGTGTTTAGGATCTGGAATGCACTGTCTGAGAGTGTGGTGGAGGCAGGTTCAGTGAGTGTTTAGGATCTGGAATGCACTGTCTGAGAGTGTGGTGGAGGCAGGTTCAGTGAGTGTTTAGGATCTGGAATGCACTGTCTGAGAGTGTGGAGGAGGCAGGTTTAGTGAGTGTTTAGGATCTAGAATGCACTGTCTGAGAGTGTGGTGGAGGCAGGTTCAGTGAGTGTTTAGGATCTGGAATGCACTGTCTGAGAGTGTGGTGGAGGCAGGTTCAGTGAGTGCTTAGGATCTGGAATGCACTGCCTGAGAGTGTGGTGGAGGCAGGTTCAGTGAGTGTTGAGGATCTGGAATGCACTGTCTGAGAGTGTGGTGGAGGCAGGTTCAGTGTGTGTTTAGGATCTGGAATGCACTGCCTGAGAGTGTGGTGGAGGCAGGTTCAGTGAGTGTTTAGGATCTGGAATGCACTGTCTGAGAGTGTGGAGGAGGCAGGTTCAGTGAATGTTTAGGATCTGGAATGCACTGTCTGAGAGTGTGGTGGAGGCAGGTTCAGTGAGTGTTTAGGATCCGGAATGCACTGTCTGAGAGTGTGGTGCAGGCAGGTTCAGTGAGTGTTGAGGATCCGGAATGCACTGCCTGAGAGTGTGGTGCAGGCAGGTTCAGTGAGTGTTGAGGATCTGGAACGCACTGTCTGAGAGTGTGGTGGAGGCAGGTTCAGTGAGTGTTTAGGATCCGGAATGCACTGTCTGAGAGTGTGGTGGAGGCAGGTTCAGTGAGTGTTTAGGATCTGGAACGCACTGTCTGAGAGTGTGGTGGAGGCAGGTTCAGTGAGTGTTTAGGATCTGGAACGCACTGTCTGAGAGTGCGGTGGAGGCAGGTTCAGTGAGTGTTTAGGATCTGGAATGCACTGTGTGAGAGTGTGGTGGAGGCAGGTTCAGTGAGTGTTGAGGATCTGGAATGCACTGTCTGAGAGTGTGGTGGAGGCAGGTTCAGTGAGTGTTTAGGATCTAGAATGCACTGTCTGAGAGTGTGGTGGAGGCAGGTTCAGTGAGTGTTTAGGATCTGGAATGCACTGTCTGAGAGTGTGGTGGAGGCAGGTTCAGTGAGTGCTTAGGATCTGGAATGCACTGCCTGAGAGTGTGGTGGAGGCAGGTTCAGTGAGTGTTGAGGATCTGGAATGCACTGTCTGAGAGTGTGGTGGAGGCAGGTTCAGTGTGTGTTTAGGATCTGGAATGCACTGCCTGAGAGTGTGGTGGAGGCAGGTTCAGTGTGTGTTTAGGATCTGGAATGCAATATCTGAGAGTGTGGTGGAGGCAGGTTCAGTGAGTGTTGAGGATCTGGAATGCACTGTCTGAGAGTGTGGAGGAGGCAGGTTCAGTGAGTGTTTAGGATCAGGAATGTACTGTCTGAGAGTGTAGTGGAGGCAGGTTCAGTGAGTGTTTAGGATCTGGAATGCACTGTCTGAGAGTGTGGTGGAGGCAGGTTCAGTGTGTGTTTAGGATCTGGAATGCAATATCTGAGAGTGTGGTGGAGGCAGGTTCAGTGAGTGTTGAGGATCTGGAATGCACTGTCTGAGAGTGTGGAGGAGGCAGGTTCAGTGAGTGTTTAGGATCTGGAATGCACTGTCTGAGAGTGTGGTGGAGGCAGGTTCAGTGAGTGCTTAGGATCTGGAATGCACTGCCTGAGAGTGTGGTGGAGGCAGGTTCAGTGAGTGTTGAGGATCTGGAATGCACTGTCTGAGAGTGTGGTGGAGGCAGGTTCAGTGTGTGTTTAGGATCTGGAATGCACTGCCTGAGAGTGTGGTGGAGGCAGGTTCAGTGTGTGTTTAGGATCTGGAATGCAATATCTGAGAGTGTGGTGGAGGCAGGTTCAGTGAGTGTTGAGGATCTGGAATGCACTGTCTGAGAGTGTGGAGGAGGCAGGTTCAGTGAGTGTTTAGGATCAGGAATGTACTGTCTGAGAGTGTAGTGGAGGCAGGTTCAGTGAGTGTTTAGGATCTGGAATGCACTGTCTGAGAGTGTGGTGGAGGCAGGTTCAGTGTGTGTTTAGGATCTGGAATGCAATATCTGAGAGTGTGGTGGAGGCAGGTTCAGTGAGTGTTGAGGATCTGGAATGCACTGTCTGAGAGTGTGGAGGAGGCAGGTTCAGTGAGTGTTTAGGATCTGGAATGCACTGTCTGAGAGTGTGGTGGAGGCAGGTTCAGTGAGTGTTTAGGATCTGGAATGCACTGTCTGAGAGTGTGGTGGAGGCAGGTTCAGTGAGTGTTTAGGATCTGGAATGCACTGTCTGAGAGTGTGGAGGAGGCAGGTTCAGTGAATGTTTAGGATCTGGAATGCACTGTCTGAGAGTGTGGTGGAGGCAGGTTCAGTGAGTGTTTAGGATCCGGAATGCACTGTCTGACAGTGTGGTGGAGGCAAGTTCAGTGAGTGTTGAGGATCCGGAATGCACTGTCTGAGAGTGTGGTGGAGGCAGGTTCAGTGAGTGTTGAGGATCTGGAATGCACTGTCTGAGAGTGTGGTGGAGGCAGGTTCAGTGAGTGTTGAGGATCTGGAACGCACTGTCTGAGAGTGTGGTGGAGGCAGGTTCAGTGAGTGTTGAGGATCTGGAATGCACTGTCTGAGAGTGTGGTGGAGGCAGGTTCAGTGTGTGTTTAGGATCTGGAACGCACTGTCTGAGAGTGTGGTGGCGGCAGGTTCAGTGAGTGTTGAGGATCTGGAATGCACTGTCTGAGAGTGTGGTGGAGGCAGGTTCAGTGAGTGTTTAGGATCTGGAATGCACTGTCTGAGAGTGTGGAGGAGGCAGGTTCAGTGAGTGTTGAGGATCTGGAATGCACTGTCTGAGAGTGTGGTGGAGGCAGGTTCAGTGAGTGTTTAGGATCTGGAATGCACTGTCTGAGAGTGCGGTGGAGGCGGGTTCAGTGAGTGTTTAGGATCTGGAATGCACTGCCTGAGAGTGTGGTGGCGGCAGGTTCAGTGAGTGTTGAGGATCTGGAATGCACTGTCTGAGAGTGTGGTGGAGGCAGGTTCAGTGAGTGTTTAGGATCTGGAATGCACTGTCTGAGAGTGTGGAGGAGGCAGGTTCAGTGAGTGTTTAGGATCTGGAATGCACTGTCTGAGAGTGTGGTGGAGGCAGGTTCAGTGAGTGTTTAGGATCTGGAATGCACTGTCTGAGAGTGTGGTGGAGGCAGGTTCAGTGAGTGTTTAGGATCTGGAATGCACTGTCTGAGAGTGTGGAGGAGGCAGGTTCAGTGAATGTTTAGGATCTGGAATGCACTGTCTGAGAGTGTGGTGGAGGCAGGTTCAGTGAGTGTTTAGGATCCGGAATGCACTGTCTGACAGTGTGGTGGAGGCAAGTTCAGTGAGTGTTGAGGATCCGGAATGCACTGTCTGAGAGTGTGGTGGAGGCAGGTTCAGTGAGTGTTTAGGATCTGGAATGCACTGTCTGAGAGTGTGGTGGAGGCAGGTTCAGTGAGTGTTTAGGATCTGGAACGCACTGTCTGAGAGTGTGGTGGAGGCAGGTTCAGTGAGTGTTGAGGATCTGGAATGCACTGCCTGAGAGTGTGGTGGAGGCAGGTTGAGTGAGTGTTTAGGATCTGGAATGCACTGTGTGAGAGTGGGGTGGAGGCAGGTTCAGTGAGTGTTTAGGATCTGGAATGCACTGTGTGAGAGTGTGGTGGAGGCAGGTTCAGTGAGTGTTGAGGATCTGGAATGCACTGTCTGAGAGTGTGGTGGAGGCAGGTTCAGTGAGTGTTTAGGATCTGGAATGCACTGTCTGAGAGTGTGGAGGAGGCAGGTTTAGTGAGTGTTTAGGATCTAGAATGCACTGTCTGAGAGTGTGGTGGAGGCAGGTTCAGTGAGTGTTTAGGATCTGGAATGCACTGTCTGAGAGTGTGGTGGAGGCAGGTTCAGTGAGTGTTTAGGATCTGGAATGCACTGTCTGAGAGTGTGGTGGAGGCAGGTTCAGTGAGTGTTTAGGATCTGGAATGCACTGTCTGAGAGTGTGGTGGAGGCAGGTTCAGTGAGTGTTTAGGATCTGGAATGCACTGTCTGAGAGTGTGGAGGAGGCAGGTTCAGTGAATGTTTAGGATCTGGAATGCACTGTCTGAGAGTGTGGTGGAGGCAGGTTCAGTGAGTGTTTAGGATCCGGAATGCACTGTCTGACAGTGTGGTGGAGGCAAGTTCAGTGAGTGTTGAGGATCCGGAATGCACTGCCTGAGAGTGTGGTGGAGGCAGGTTCAGTGTGTGTTTAGGATCTGGAACGCACTGTCTGAGAGTGTGGTGGCGGCAGGTTCAGTGAGTGTTGAGGATCTGGAATGCACTGTCTGAGAGTGTGGTGGAGGCAGGTTCAGTGAGTGTTTAGGATCTGGAATGCACTGTCTGAGAGTGTGGAGGAGGCAGGTTCAGTGAGTGTTGAGGATCTGGAATGCACTGTCTGAGAGTGTGGTGGAGGCAGGTTCAGTGAGTGTTTAGGATCTGGAATGCACTGTCTGAGAGTGCGGTGGAGGCGGGTTCAGTGAGTGTTTAGGATCTGGAATGCACTGCCTGAGAGTGTGGTGGCGGCAGGTTCAGTGAGTGTTTAGGATCCGGAATGCACTGTCTGACAGTGTGGTGGAGGCAAGTTCAGTGAGTGTTGAGGATCCGGAATGCACTGCCTGAGAGTGTGGTGCAGGCAGGTTCAGTGAGTGTTGAGGATCTGGAACGCACTGTCTGAGAGTGTGGTGGAGGCAGGTTCAGTGAGTGTTGAGGATCTGGAATGCACTGTCTGAGAGTGTGGTGGAGGCAGGTTCAGTGTGTGTTTAGGATCTGGAACGCACTGTCTGAGAGTGTGGTGGCGGCAGGTTCAGTGAGTGTTGAGGATCTGGAATGCACTGTCTGAGAGTGTGGTGGAGGCAGGTTCAGTGAGTGTTTAGGATCTGGAATGCACTGTCTGAGAGTGTGGAGGAGGCAGGTTCAGTGAGTGTTGAGGATCTGGAATGCACTGTCTGAGAGTGTGGTGGAGGCAGGTTCAGTGAGTGTTTAGGATCTGGAATGCACTGTCTGAGAGTGCGGTGGAGGCGGGTTCAGTGAGTGTTTAGGATCTGGAATGCACTGCCTGAGAGTGTGGTGGCGGCAGGTTCAGTGAGTGTTGAGGATCTGGAATGCACTGTCTGAGAGTGTGGTGGAGGCAGGTTCAGTGAGTGTTTAGGATCTGGAATGCACTGTCTGAGAGTGTGGAGGAGGCAGGTTCAGTGAGTGTTTAGGATCTGGAATGCACTGTCTGAGAGTGTGGTGGAGGCAGGTTCAGTGAGTGTTTAGGATCTGGAATGCACTGTCTGAGAGTGTGGTGGAGGCAGGTTCAGTGAGTGTTTAGGATCTGGAATGCACTGTCTGAGAGTGTGGAGGAGGCAGGTTCAGTGAATGTTTAGGATCTGGAATGCACTGTCTGAGAGTGTGGTGGAGGCAGGTTCAGTGAGTGTTTAGGATCCGGAATGCACTGTCTGACAGTGTGGTGGAGGCAAGTTCAGTGAGTGTTGAGGATCCGGAATGCACTGTCTGAGAGTGTGGTGGAGGCAGGTTCAGTGAGTGTTTAGGATCTGGAATGCACTGTCTGAGAGTGTGGTGGAGGCAGGTTCAGTGAGTGTTTAGGATCTGGAACGCACTGTCTGAGAGTGTGGTGGAGGCAGGTTCAGTGAGTGTTGAGGATCTGGAATGCACTGCCTGAGAGTGTGGTGGAGGCAGGTTGAGTGAGTGTTTAGGATCTGGAATGCACTGTGTGAGAGTGGGGTGGAGGCAGGTTCAGTGAGTGTTTAGGATCTGGAATGCACTGTGTGAGAGTGTGGTGGAGGCAGGTTCAGTGAGTGTTGAGGATCTGGAATGCACTGTCTGAGAGTGTGGTGGAGGCAGGTTCAGTGAGTGTTTAGGATCTGGAATGCACTGTCTGAGAGTGTGGAGGAGGCAGGTTTAGTGAGTGTTTAGGATCTAGAATGCACTGTCTGAGAGTGTGGTGGAGGCAGGTTCAGTGAGTGTTTAGGATCTGGAATGCACTGTCTGAGAGTGTGGTGGAGGCAGGTTCAGTGAGTGTTTAGGATCTGGAATGCACTGTCTGAGAGTGTGGTGGAGGCAGGTTCAGTGAGTGTTTAGGATCTGGAATGCACTGTCTGAGAGTGTGGTGGAGGCAGGTTCAGTGAGTGTTTAGGATCTGGAATGCACTGTCTGAGAGTGTGGAGGAGGCAGGTTCAGTGAATGTTTAGGATCTGGAATGCACTGTCTGAGAGTGTGGTGGAGGCAGGTTCAGTGAGTGTTTAGGATCTGGAATGCACTGTCTGACAGTGTGGTGGAGGCAAGTTCAGTGAGTGTTGAGGATCCGGAATGCACTGCCTGAGAGTGTGGTGGAGGCAGGTTCAGTGTGTGTTTAGGATCTGGAACGCACTGTCTGAGAGTGTGGTGGCGGCAGGTTCAGTGAGTGTTGAGGATCTGGAATGCACTGTCTGAGAGTGTGGTGGAGGCAGGTTCAGTGAGTGTTTAGGATCTGGAATGCACTGTCTGAGAGTGTGGAGGAGGCAGGTTCAGTGAGTGTTGAGGATCTGGAATGCACTGTCTGAGAGTGTGGTGGAGGCAGGTTCAGTGAGTGTTTAGGATCTGGAATGCACTGTCTGAGAGTGCGGTGGAGGCGGGTTCAGTGAGTGTTTAGGATCTGGAATGCACTGCCTGAGAGTGTGGTGGCGGCAGGTTCAGTGAGTGTTTAGGATCCGGAATGCACTGTCTGACAGTGTGGTGGAGGCAAGTTCAGTGAGTGTTGAGGATCCGGAATGCACTGCCTGAGAGTGTGGTGCAGGCAGGTTCAGTGAGTGTTGAGGATCTGGAACGCACTGTCTGAGAGTGTGGTGGAGGCAGGTTCAGTGAGTGTTGAGGATCTGGAATGCACTGTCTGAGAGTGTGGTGGAGGCAGGTTCAGTGTGTGTTTAGGATCTGGAACGCACTGTCTGAGAGTGTGGTGGCGGCAGGTTCAGTGAGTGTTGAGGATCTGGAATGCACTGTCTGAGAGTGTGGTGGAGGCAGGTTCAGTGAGTGTTTAGGATCTGGAATGCACTGTCTGAGAGTGTGGAGGAGGCAGGTTCAGTGAGTGTTGAGGATCTGGAATGCACTGTCTGAGAGTGTGGTGGAGGCAGGTTCAGTGAGTGTTTAGGATCTGGAATGCACTGTCTGAGAGTGCGGTGGAGGCGGGTTCAGTGAGTGTTTAGGATCTGGAATGCACTGCCTGAGAGTGTGGTGGCGGCAGGTTCAGTGAGTGTTGAGGATCTGGAATGCACTGTCTGAGAGTGTGGTGGAGGCAGGTTCAGTGAGTGTTTAGGATCTGGAATGCACTGTCTGAGAGTGTGGAGGAGGCAGGTTCAGTGAGTGTTTAGGATCTGGAATGCACTGTCTGAGAGTGTGGTGGAGGCAGGTTCAGTGAGTGTTTAGGATCTGGAATGCACTGTCTGAGAGTGTGGTGGAGGCAGGTTCAGTGAGTGTTTAGGATCTGGAATGCACTGTCTGAGAGTGTGGAGGAGGCAGGTTCAGTGAATGTTTAGGATCTGGAATGCACTGTCTGAGAGTGTGGTGGAGGCAGGTTCAGTGAGTGTTTAGGATCCGGAATGCACTGTCTGACAGTGTGGTGGAGGCAAGTTCAGTGAGTGTTGAGGATCCGGAATGCACTGTCTGAGAGTGTGGTGGAGGCAGGTTCAGTGAGTGTTTAGGATCTGGAATGCACTGTCTGAGAGTGTGGTGGAGGCAGGTTCAGTGAGTGTTTAGGATCTGGAACGCACTGTCTGAGAGTGTGGTGGAGGCAGGTTCAGTGAGTGTTGAGGATCTGGAATGCACTGCCTGAGAGTGTGGTGGAGGCAGGTTGAGTGAGTGTTTAGGATCTGGAATGCACTGTGTGAGAGTGGGGTGGAGGCAGGTTCAGTGAGTGTTTAGGATCTGGAATGCACTGTGTGAGAGTGTGGTGGAGGCAGGTTCAGTGAGTGTTGAGGATCTGGAATGCACTGTCTGAGAGTGTGGTGGAGGCAGGTTCAGTGAGTGTTTAGGATCTGGAATGCACTGTCTGAGAGTGTGGTGGAGGCAGGTTCAGTGAGTGTTTAGGATCTGGAATGCACTGTCTGAGAGTGTGGTGGAGGCAGGTTCAGTGAGTGTTGAGGATCTGGAATGCACTGTCTGAGAGTGTGGTGGAGGCAGGTTCAGTGAGTGTTTAGGATCTGGAATGCACTGTCTGAGAGTGTGGTGGAGGCAGGTTCAGTGAGTGTTGAGGATCTGGAATGCACTGTCTGAGAGTGTGGTGGAGGCAGGTTCAGTGAGTGTTTAGGATCTGGAACGCACTGTCTGAGAGTGTGGTGGAGGCAGGTTCAGTGAGTGTTTAGGATCTGGAATGCACTGTCTGAGAGTGTGGTGGAGGCAGGTTCAGTGAGTGTTTAGGATCTGGAATGCACTGTCTGAGAGTGCGGTGGAGGCAGGTTCAGTGAGTGTTTAGGATCTGGAATGCACTGTCTGAGAGTGTGGTGGAGGCAGGTTCAGTGAGTGCTTAGGATCTGGAATGCACTGCCTGAGAGTGTGGTGGAGGCAGGTTCAGTGAGTGTTGAGGATCTGGAATGCACTGTCTGAGAGTGTGGTGGAGGCAGGTTCAGTGAGTGTTTAGGATCTGGAATGCACTGTCTGAGAGTGTGGTGGAGGCAGGTTCAGTGAGTGTTTAGGATCTGGAATGCACTGTCTGAGAGTGTGGAGGAGGCAGGTTCAGTGAGTGTTTAGGATCTGGAATGCACTGTCTGAGAGTGTGGTGGAGGCAGGTTCAGTGAGTGTTTAGGATCTGGAATGCACTGTCTGAGAGTGTGGTGGAGGCAGGTTCAGTGAGTGTTTAGGATCTGGAATGCACTGTCTGAGAGTGTGGAGGAGGCAGGTTCAGTGAATGTTTAGGATCTGGAATGCACTGTCTGAGAGTGTGGTGGAGGCAGGTTCAGTGAGTGTTTAGGATCCGGAATGCACTGTCTGACAGTGTGGTGGAGGCAAGTTCAGTGAGTGTTGAGGATCCGGAATGCACTGCCTGAGAGTGTGGTGCAGGCAGGTTCAGTGAGTGTTGAGGATCTGGAACGCACTGTCTGAGAGTGTGGTGGAGGCAGGTTCAGTGAGTGTTTAGGATCTGGAATGCACTGTCTGAGAGTGTGGTGGAGGCAGGTTCAGTGAGTGTTTAGGATCTGGAACGCACTGTCTGAGAGTGTGGTGGAGGCAGGTTCAGTGAGTGTTTAGGATCTGGAACGCACTGTCTGAGAGTGTGGTGGAGGCAGGTTCAGTGTGTGTTTAGGATCTGGAATGCACTGTCTGAGAGTGTGGTGGAGGCAGGTTCAGTGAGTGTTGAGGATCTGGAATGCACTGCCTGAGAGTGTGGTGGAGGCAGGTTCAGTGAGTGTTTAGGATCTGGAATGCACTGTCTGAGAGTGGGGTGGAGGCAGGTTCAGTGAGTGTTTAGGATCTGGAATGCACTGTGTGAGAGTGTGGTGGAGGCAGGTTCAGTGAGTGTTGAGGATCTGGAATGCACTGTCTGAGAGTGTGGTGGAGGCAGGTTCAGTGAGTGTTTAGGATCTGGAATGCACTGTCTGAGAGTGTGGTGGAGGCAGGTTCAGTGAGTGTTTAGGATCTGGAATGCACTGTCTGAGAGTGTGGTGGAGGCAGGTTCAGTGAGTGTTGAGGATCTAGAATGCACTGTCTGAGAGTGTGGTGGAGTCAGGTTCAGTGAGTGTTGAGGATCTGGAATGCACTGTCTGAGAGTGTGGTGGAGGCAGGTTCAGTGAGTGTTTAGGATCTGGAACGCACTATCAGAGAGTGTGGTGGAGGCAGGTTCAGTGAGTGTTGAGGATCTAGAATGCACTGTCTGAGAGTGTGGTGGAGTCAGGTTCAGTGAGTGTTGAGGATCTGGAACGCACTGTCTGAGAGTGTGGTGGAGGCAGGTTCAGTGAGTGTTGAGGATCTGGAATGCACTGTCTGAGAGTGTGGTGGAGGCAGGTTCAGTGAGTGTTTAGGATCTGGAATGCACTGTCTGAGAGTGTGGTGGAGGCAGGTTCAGTGAGTGTTGAGGATCTGGAATGCACTGTCTGAGAGTGTGGTGGAGGGAGGTTCAGTGAGTGTTTAGGATCTGGAATGCACTGTCTGAGAGTGTGGTGGAGGCAGGTTCAGTGAGTGTTTAGGATCTGGAATGCACTGTCTGAGAGTGTGGTGGAGTCAGGTTCAGTGAGTGCTGAGGATCTGGAATGCACTGTCTGAGAGTGTGGTGGAGGCAGGTTCAGTGAGTGTTTAGGATCTGGAACGCACTGTCTGAGAGTGTGGTGGAGGCAGGTTCAGTGAGTGTTTAGGATCTGGAATGCACTGTCTGAGAGTGTGGTGGAGGCAGGTTCAGTGAGTGTTTAGGATCTGGAACGCACTGTCTGAGAGTGTGGTGGAGGCAGGTTCAGTGAGTGTTTAGGATCTGGAATACACTGTCTGAGAGTGTGGTGGAGGCAGGTTCAGTGAGTGTTTAGGATCTGGAACGCACTGTCTGAGAGTGTGGTGGAGGCAGGTTCAGTGAGTGTTTAGGATCTGGAATGCACTGTCTGAGAGTGTGGTGGAGGCAGGTTCAGTGAGTGTTTAGGATCTGGAATGCACTGTCTGAGAGTGTGGTGGAGGCAGGTTCAGTCGAGTCTTTCAAAAGAGAATTAGATAATTATCTGAAGAGGAATAAATTTGCAGGTCTATGGGGAAGGGTAGGGAGTGGGACGAGGTGAGTCGCTCTTCCAGATAGCTGATATATACACGACAGGCAGAAGTGGCCTCCTTCTGTGCTGTAACCATTCTATGAGTTTATGATTCTATGATTCCCCTTTCCCCAGTTTTGTCCTGTATCTTCATGTTCTACGGTCGCGGTTGAGTTTGTGGCGATCTTTGAGATTTAACCTGTAAGGTCCCAGTCTTTTAAAATCTATTCTCAATTGCCCTGATATTACATGGAATTACAACACAGAAACAGGCCATTTGGCCCAACTAGTCTGTGCTGGTGTTTATACTCAACACAAGTGTACTCCCATTCCATCTGCCTCATCTCAACCTTTCAGTATCTGTTTCTATTTCTTTTTCTCTCATGTACTCGTCTAGCTTCCTTTTGAAAATATCTAAGCTATTTGTCTCAGCCACTTCCTGCAGCAGCGAGTTTCACATTCTCACCACTCTTTGAGTTAATGATTTTCTCATTTCCCTTTTGGATTTTTTTTAGTAACTATCTCGGATTTATGCTTTCTGGTTTTGAATTCTTCCACAAGTGGTAACATTCTCTCCATATCTACCCTGTCCAACCCGTTCATCATTTTAAAAGATCTCTAGGAGGTCACCTCCGAGTCTCCTCTTGGGGTCAGTCTTGGGATTGTACTGGCTCCAAGGTGAAAATGCCTCCCTCTTTTCTGGAACAGCAGGACTGGAATCCTGAGTTGTTGCTCAGTGGGCAGTACTTTTACCTCTGAGTCAGAAGGTTCTGGGTTCAAGCCCCACTCCAGAGACTTCAGCACAAAAATCTGGGCTCACATTCAAAGGGCAGTACTGAGGGATGCTGTACGATCGGAGGTGCTGTCTTTAAATGAGACGTTAAATGGAGGCTCTGTCTGCCATCTTGGGCGGATGTAAAAGATCCCATGGGACTATTTTGAAGAGGAGCAGAAGAGTTCTTCCCATGTCCTGGCCAATATTTATCCCTCAACCAACATCACTGAAACAGATGAGCTGGTCATTATCACATTGCTGCTTGGAGCTTGCTGTTTGTAAATTGGTTGTCATATTTTAGCATTACAACCATACTTTATTGGGTGTAAAGTGCTTTGGGATGACCTTAGGTTGTGAAAGGTGCGACAGAAATATAAATTTATTTTTTAATAAATCTCATTCTTCCCACCCTGCAATTTTTAAAGTACGTCCTGATTCACTGTTTATCGGAGACTCTGGATTGCCTGAGTATATAAACCCAATAGTGAGTGTCTCTTAAATAGGACCCTTCAGCCCATTGCTGTTTAACGTAACCCGTGCTGCCCCAATACTCACCAGACACACGTCACAGTAGCGTCCTGTCACATATCTCTTGCAAAAACAGTCCCCGCTGATCTGATCACATGGCGCCCCACTCATTATAATCCCGCGGGGGTCACACCTACAGGCTGAGGTAAACAGAGCATTTATCACAATAATAATGACACTCACATTCACAGAGCAATTATTACATTGAAAAGGCTAATGAAATGTTGGCCTTGAACACAAGGTGGTTGAAATACAAAAGTGAGCAAATGATGCTTCAGTTGTACAGAGCCTTGGTCAGACTCCATCGGGAGTAACTGTGTTCAGTTCTGGTCAGACTCCATCGGGAGTAACTGTGTTCAGTTCTGGTCAGACTCCATCGGGAGTAACTGTGTTCAGTTCTGGTCAGACTCCATCGGGAGTAACTGTGTTCAGTTCTGGTCAGACTCCATCGGGAGTAACTGTGTTCAGTTCTGGTCAGACCCCATTGGGAATAACTGTGTTCAGTTCTGGTCAGACCCCACCAGGAGTAACTGTGTTCAGTTCCAGTCAGACCGGAGATAATGGACAACTCTTCAGTTGTTAATCTGTTAATTGTGTATCAATGGTTTGATTATATGCAGGTGAAGGGTATTAATTGGGGTCTTAGTTGAGCATTTATAAGCAGACACTCACTGAGACTGGTGCAGGATTTTGAGTGAGTAACTATATGTTTGTAATCTTTTTACGCTGCACAATAAATGTGAAACTGCGTAAACATAGGCTCCAGCATTATCCTTCCAAAACAAGCTTTCTGGAGTTTAACACCGGTCACCTCTTTGATTATTTTCTGTACCTGTGCACTAACTTTTAGTGATTTGTGTTCACGAAAACCCAAATTTCTCTGCTCCTCCACAGTTCCTAGTCTATCACCATTTAGAAAATATTCCAGTTTATCTTTCTTGGTTCCACAGTGGATGGCCTCACATTCCTCCACGTTGAACAGTATCTGCCACAGTTTTGCCCACTCACTGATTCTACGTCCCTTTATAACTTCCTGATCCCATCTACACAACTTCCTGTTTCTTCTAACTTAGTGTCACCTGCAAACTTGGATATACAACACTCTATTCCTTCATTGAAATCATTAATAAAATAAGGTGAAAAGTTGAGCTCCCAGTACAGATCCCTGTGGAATGTCGGGTTCAATTACAGGGGTAATTGATGCCCCAATAAAAAATATTCAGGTACCCTTGTCATTTTCCCCCTTAAGGGATTCTGAACCCCCTGATACCCTTGTCCCCTTTGCCAGGTACTATTATATGCCCCTTGTTCACATGCCCCATGTTCTGTCCCTTATGCTGGGGAATTGCACAGCAGGAAGGGAACAGCCCTGCTTCGCACAGTTCCCAATAATGGGACCTTGGCACTCATGTCCCGTGAGAACACGGGCACCAATGGCACAGCTCTCTGCCCAATGACACTGTGTTTATCAGCACCTGGGTACAGAGTTATTGCCAACATTCTAGACCTACCTACTGCTGGTGTGGTGTCACTGCTCACCAGTTAAACCCGCCCAGTCAAACCAGCACAGTTGAAGAGTTTGACTGTATCTGACACATACCCTGACAGCCCTGTGGATTGTCCCTGCTCAGACCGTAGAAACCCTCCTTGCAGTGATCACAACGCTTTCCCCGCACGTTCTCTTTGCAGCGGCACTGCCCACCGATGATCGCAAAGTCCAGGTCGGTGTCGCTGTCACAGATGCCACCCTCCAGGGAGCCAACGGGGTCGCAGTCACATGCTGTCAAAGACAGGAAGATGCGTCTGTTAGATGACAGACAATGGGGAGAAGTTTCTAACCTTTGGCGGGAATGGAATACAGGGGCCTGCAGATTGGTGTCCATTAACCAGCACTGTTCCCCCTATTGTTCCAGATTAATTCCCATCACACACCATCCTCACCCACACACACACCCCCAACCCCCCTTTGAAAGCTAAAAGTAATCCCTGTTTGACTCAAGAGAATAGATCTGCAATAAAATTGCTGCAGAACATTAGTCTCCAGATAAACCTCTTCAAAACACAAAGGGGGTGCTTTTTTTCTGTCCAGTGTCCTGGGTCTGGGGTATTTAGAAGAATGAGAGGTGATCTAATTGATAGATATAAAATTCTTAAGGAGCATGACAGGGTAGATACTGAGAAAATGTTTCCCCTGGTTGAGGAATCTAGAACATGGGGTAACAGCCCCAGAATAAGGGGTCGATTATTTAGGACTGAAATGAGGAGAAATTTCTTCATTCAAAGGGTTGTGAAATTTTTGAGAATTCTCTACCCCAGAGCATTGTGGGCACTCAGTTGTTGAGTATGTTCAAGACTGAGATCGACAGAATTTGGATATTAAAGGAATGGATGGATATGGGGAGAGGGCGGGAAAGTGGAGTTGAAGTGGAAGATCAGCCATGATTGTTTTATTTTATTTTTTTTATTTAGAGATACAGCACTGAAACAGGCCCTTCGGCCCACCGAGTCTGTGCCGACCAACAACCACCCATTTCTACTAACCCAACAATAATCCCATATTCCCTACACTAGGGGCAATTTACAACGGCCAATTTACCTATCACCTGCAAGTCTTTGGATGTGGGAGGAAACCGGAGCACCCAGCGAAAACCCACGCAGACACAGGGAGAACTTGCAAACTCCGCACAGGCAGTACCCGGAATCGAACCCGGGTCCCTGGAGCTGTGAGGCTGCAGTGCTAACCACTGCGCCACTGTGTCGCTCATTGTATTGAATACCGGAGCAGGCTTGAGGGGCTGAATAGCCTCTCCTGCTCCTATTTCTTATGTTCTCGGGGAGAAGCAGTGCCTTCTTTGAGCTGGACCCTTGTTTGCAGAAGGTGGGCGGGAAACTCTTGCCCTGCTACAGGCAGGAGCAGTTAAACAGCATGTGAACCCAAAACTCCTCCAGGGTTAGTCCTGCCTGGGATCCTCCAGAAACAGTGGAATATCCAAGGAATCCAGGCATTAGTGGTTGTGAGCCTGTTCTTCCAGGGGATGCTAGAAAATCCACTGTCACCTGATGTAAGGTTTTTCCTTCTAGGTTGCAGGAACCCTGTTCAGAAGCAAATTATTTTTTAATTCACTTTCAGGGTGTGGGTGTCACTGGCTAGGCCAGCATTTATTGCCCATCCCTGATTGCCCTTGAGAAGGTGGTGGTGAGCTGCCTTCTTGAACCGCTGCAGTCCATGTGGGGTAGGTACACACACAGTGCTGTTAGGAAGGGAGTTCCAGGATTTTGACCCAGCGACAGTGAAGGAACAGCGATATAGTTCCAAGTCAGGATGGTGTGTGACTTAGAGAGGAACTTGCAGGTGGTGGTGTTCCCATTCATCTGCTGCCCTTGTCCTTCGAGGTGGTTGAGGTCATGGGTTTGGAAGGTGCTGTCTAAGAACCTACCAAATGTTATAGTAACAGGAGAAGGCCATTCAACCCCTTGAGCCTGTTCTATCAGTCAATTCGGTGGCACAGTGGCGCAGTGGTTAGCACCGCAGCCTCACAGCTCCAGGGACCCGGGTTCGATTCCGGGTACTGCCTGTGTGGAGTTTGCAAGTTCTCCCTGTGACCGCGTGGGTTTTCACCGGGTGCTCCGGTTTCCTCCCACAGCCAAAAGACTTGCAGGTGATAGATAAATTGGCCGTTGTAAATTGCCCCTAGTGTAGGGAATATGGGATTACTGTAGGGTTAGTATAAATGGGTGGTTGTTGGTCGGAACAGACTCGGTGGGCCGAAGGGCCTGTTTCAGTGCTGTATCGCTAAATAAAAATAAAAAATTCAATCATGGCTGATCTGTAGCTGCACCTAATTTATCCACTTTTGCTCCATATTTCCATATATTTTCTTTACTTTCCTCCCATTTGCTGTTGCCATTCCTGAAATCAGCCAACAAACAATGAACTAACTTGGGACTTGGGTCTGTCTCACTGAAACCCCAGGAACCCTTCAGGGACTGAGGAGTCGGCAGACAGGGCTCGATTTCCTTTAATTACTCCCAATCAACTGCACTGCAAACAAAAATTTCAGCTCAAGCTTGTTTTAAAACTTTGGTCCCCTGTATCGATCCTGCAAAGCTCCCAGTGCAGTACTGAGGGAGTACTGCACTGTCCTGGGTGCTATTGTTCTGGTGACACTTACGGATACAGGCGTTGTCAGAGCGGATGTCTGCAGTCGGATTGCGGTAATAAAAGGGTTTGCACAGTTCACAGTTCCTGCCCATCGTGTTGTGTTGACAGTCTTCACACACACCTCCACTCAGGTTGCCTGTGGCTACGTACACAGCCATGTCAAAATGGCAACTGGTAGCGTGGTTGTTGCAGTTACACTCTGAGGGGAAAAAAACAGTCAGAATATTGAACAGAACATATAAACTAAATGGTACCATAGAAACATAGAAAATAGGAGCAGGAGTAGGCCATTCAGCCCTTCGAGCCTGCTCCGCCATTCATTATGATCATGGCTGATCATCCAACTCAATAACCTGTTCCCACTTTCGCCCCATATCCTTTGATCCCTTTAGACCCAAGAGTTATATCTAACTCCTTCTTGAAAATATACAATGTTTTGGCCTCAACTGCTTTCTGTGGTAGTGAATTCCACAGGCTCATCACTCTCTGGGTGAAGGAATTTCTCCTCATCTCAGTCCTGAAAGGTTTACCCCGTATCCTTAGACTATGACCCCTGGTTCTGGACTCCCCCATCATCGGGAACATCCTTCCTGCATCTACCCTGTCAAGTCCTGTTAGAATTTTATCAGTTTCTATGAGATCCCCCCTCACTCTTCTGAACTCCAGCGAATATAATCCTAACCGACTCAATCTCTCCTCATACGTCAGTCCCGCTATCCCAGGAATCAGTCTGGTGAACCTTTGCTGCACTCCCTCTATAGCAAGAGCATCCTTCCTCAGACAAGGAGACCAAAACTGCTCATAATATTCCAGGTGTGGCCTCACCAAGACCCTGTATAATTGCAGCAAGACATCCCTGCTCCTGTACTGGAATCCTCAAAAAGGGTGCAGGAACAATCTCTGAAGGTGGCAGGACAGGTTGAGAAGGTTGTTAATAAAGCACACGGGATCCTGGGCTTTATAAATAGAGGAGTAGAGAACAGAAACCAGGAATTTATGCTGAACGTTTAGAAATCACCGGTTGGACCCCAGTTGGAGTATTGTGATCAATTCTGGGCATCGCACTTTAGGAAGGATGTCTAGGCCTTGGAGAGGGTGTGGAGGAGATTTACTGGAATGGTCCCAGGGATGAGGGAATTCAGGTATGTGGAGAGACTGGAGAAGCTGGGATTGTTCTCCTTAGAGCATGATGAGGGGTTTTGATAGAGTAAATAAAGAGAAACTGTTTCCAGTGGCAGGAGGGCCGGTAACCAAAGGACACAGATTTAAGATAATTGGTAAAAGAACCAAAGGGAAAGATGAGACATTTTTTTACACAGTGAATTGTTGTGATCTGGAACGCGCTGCCTGAAAGGGCGGTGGAAAAAGGGAATTGGATAAATACTTGAAAAGTAGATATTTTCAGGGCTACGGGGGAGGAGCAGGGGAGTGGGATTAATTGGAGAGCTCTTGTCATATCTCAAAGTGCATTAGAAAAAATAGATTTCTTTGAAATGTTATGCAATTAATCACAACAGTTATTGTGTCACCTTGTCTTTGGTCATTAATGTAAAACAGGTGATCACGAGCAGCTATTTTTCTTTACATCTCTTCCCTTTTTAAAACTATTGCAGTCAATGTTGTGATCAGAACAAATCCAATAAAAAACCCTCCATGGCCAAAAAGCTTGCAGAGAATGCGGCCCTAGCTCCACACGAGCCTCCTCCCACCCCCTCCCCATCTCCCCCTATCACCATCTCCTTCTATTCCTTTCTCCCTCATGTGTTTATCCAGCTTCCCCTTAAATGTATCTACACTATTCCCCTCAACCACTCCCTGTGATAGCACGTTCCACATTCTCCCCAGTCTCTGGGTAAAGAAGTTTCTCCCGAATTCCCGATTGGATCTTTATATTTGTTGCAGTCCCTGATCACAGTGGGTGTCTATCACACAAACATCTCCAGTACTTTTGCCCGCACTGCGCTCCCGAGAGCCTGTCCCTGGTGTCGATCACTCTGGGTGATGAAGGAGTTCTGATATCAGTCCTGAACTGACCTGTTCCCCATTTCTACCTTTGTCCCGTGAAATTATGCTCAGGATTTCTACCCCTCTTCCGATTTATAACGTTCCCAATCACCTCCTTTCAAGGCTGAAGCTCCAATTTTTCTCGCTACCTTTCGATTTAACAAGACCACAGGCCTGGAAATTCTCGGATGACAGAGAGTGACGGGGAAGTGTGTGAGCGGGGAGTGCGTGAGGGGTGAGTGTGTGAGGGGGAGTGAGTGAAGGGGGAGTGTGTGGGGGGGAGTGCGTGAGGGGGGAATGAGTGAAGGGGGAGTGTGTGAGGGGGAGTGAGTGAAGGGGGAGTGTGCGGGGGGGAGTGCGTGAGGGGGGAGTGAGTGAAGGGGGAGAGTGTGAGGGGGAGTGAGTGAAGGGGGAGTGTGTGGGGGGGAGTGCGTGAGGGGGGAGTGTGTGAGGGAGGAGTGTGTGAGGGGGAGTGCGTGAGGGAGGAGTGAGTGAAGGGGGTGTGTGTGAGGGGGAGTGAGTGAAGGGGAGTGTGTTGGGGGGAGTGCGTGAGGGGGGAGTGTGTGAGGGGGGAGTGCATGAAGGGGGAGTGTGTGAGGGGGGAGTTTGTGAGGGGGGAGTTTGTGAAGGGCGATGTGTGGGGGGGAGTGCGTGAGGGGGGAGTGTGTGAGGGGGGAGTGTGTGAGGGGGAGTGAGTGAAGGGGGAGTGTGTGAGGGGGAGTGAGTGAAGGGGGAGTGTGTGGGGGGGAGTGCGTGAGGGGGGAGTGTGTGGGGGGGAGTGCGTGAGGGGAGGTGTGTGAGGGGGGAGTGCGTGAGGGGGGAGTGTGTGAGGGGGGAATGAGTGAGGGGGGAGTGTGTGACGGGGGAGTGTGTGATGGCAGAGTGAGTGAAGGGGGAGTGTGTGAGGGGGGAGTGTGTGAGGGGGAGTGTGTGAGGGGGGAATGAGTGAGTGTGGAGTGAGGGCGGAGTGCGTGACGGGAGAGTGCGTGAGGGCGGAGTGTGTGAGGGGGGGGTTTGTGAAGGGGGAGTGTGTGAGGGGGGAATGAGTGAGGGGGGAGTGCGTGAGGGGGAGTGTGTGAGGGGGGAATGAGTGAGTGTGGAGTGAGGGCGGAGTGCGTGAGGGGGGAGTTTGTGAAGGGGGAGTGTGTGAGGGGGGAATGTGTGAGGGGGGAGTGTGTGAGGGGGGAGTGTGTGATGGCGGAGTGAGTGAAGGGGGAGTGTGTGAGGGGGGAATGTGTGAGGGGGGAGTGCGTGAGGGGGGAGTTTGTGAAGGGGGAGTGTGTGAGGGGGGAATGTGTGAGGGGGGAGTGCGTGAGGGGGGAGTTTGTGAAGGGGGAGTGTGTGAGGGGGGAATGTGTGAGGGGGGAGTGTGTGACGGGGGAGTGTGTGATGGCGGAGTGAGTGAAGGGGGAGTGTGTGAGGGGGGAGTGTGTGATGGCGGAGTGAATGAGGGCGGAGTGCGTGACGGGAGAGTGCGTGAGGGCGGAGTGTGTGAGGGGGGGGTTTGTGAAGGGGGAGTGTGTGAGGGGGGAATGAGTGAGGGGGGAGTGCGTGAGGGGGAGTGTGTGAGGGGGGAATGAGTGAGTGTGGAGTGAGGGCGGAGTGCGTGAGGGGGGAGTTTGTGAAGGGGGAGTGTGTGAGGGGGGAATGTGTGAGGGGGGAGTGTGTGAGGGGGGAGTGTGTGATGGCGGAGTGAGTGAAGGGGGAGTGTGTGAGGGGGGAATGTGTGAGGGGGGAGTGCGTGAGGGGGGAGTGCGTGAGGGGGGAGTTTGTGAAGGGGGAGTGTGTGAGGGGGGAATGTGTGATGGCGGAGTGAGTGAAGGGGGAGTGTGTGAGGGGGGAGTGTGTGAAGGGGGAGTGTGTGACGGGGGAGTGTGTGATGGCGGAGTGAGTGAAGGGGGAGTGTGTGAGGGGGGAGTGTGTGATGGCGGAGTGAGTGAAGGGGGAGTGTGTGAGGGGGGAGTGTGTGAGGGGGAGTGTGTGACGGGGGAGTGCGTGAGGGGGAGTGTGTGAGGGGGGAATGAGTGAAGGGGGAGTGTGTGAGGGGGGAGTGTGTGAGGGGGGAGTGCGTGAGGGGGGAGTGTGTGAGGGGGGAGTGCGTGAGGGGGAGTGTGTGATGGCGGAGTGAGTGAAGAGGGAGTGTGTGAGGGGGGAGTGTGTGAGGGGGAGTGTGTGAGGGGGGAGTGTGTGAGGGGGGAGTGCGTGAGGGGGGAGTGTGTGAGGGGGGAATGCGTGAGGGTGAGTGTGTGAGGGGGGAATGAGTGAGGGGGGAGTGTGTGAGGGGGGAGTTTGTGAAGGGGGAGTGTGTGAGGGGGGAATGTGTGAGGGGGGAGTGTGTGAGGGGGGAGTTTGTGAAGGGGGAGTGTGTGAGGAGGGAGTGAGTGAAGGGGGAGTGTGTGAGGGGGGAGTGTGTGAGGGGGAGTGTGTGACGGGGGAGTGCGTGAGGGGGAGTGTGTGAGGGGGGAATGAGTGAGTGTGGAGTGAGGGCGGAGTCTGTGACTGGGGATTGCCTGTCAGGGCAGTGTGTGATGGCGGAGTGAGTGAGTGTGGAGTGAGGGCGGAGTCTGTGACTGGGGATTGCCTGTCAGGGCAGTGTGTGAGGCGGGAGTGAGTGAGTGTGGAGTGAGAGCGGAGTCTGTGACTGGGGATTGCCTGTCAGGGCAGTGTGTGATGGCGGAGTAAGTGAGTGTGGAGTGAGGGCGGAGTCTGTGACTGGGGATTGCCTGTCAGGGCAGTGTGTGAGGGGGGAGTGAGTGAGTGTGGAGTGAGGGCGGAGTCTGTGACTGGGGATTGCCCTTCAGGGCAGTGTGTGATGGCGGAGTGAGTGAGTGTGGAGTGAGGGCGGAGTCTGTGACTGGGGATTGCCTGTCAGGGCAGTGTGTGATGGCGGAGTGAGTGAGTGTGGAGTGAGGGCGGAGTCTGTGACTGGGGATTGCCTGTCAGGGCAGTGTGTGATGGCGGAGTGAGTGAGTGTGGAGTGAGGGCGGAGTATGTGACTGGGGATTGCCTGTCAGGGCAGTGTGTGATGGCGGAGTGAGTGAGTGTGGAGTGAGGGCGGAGTATGTGACTGGGGATTGCCTGTCAGGGCAGTGTGTGATGGCGGAGTGAGTGAGTGTGGAGTGAGGGCGGAGTCTGTGACTGGGGATTGCCTGTCAGGGCAGTGTGTGATGGCGGAGTGAGTGAGTGTGGAGTGAGGGCGGAGTATGTGACTGGGGATTGCCTGTCAGGGCAGTGTGTGATGGCGGAGTGAGTGAGTGTGGAGTGAGGGCGGAGTATGTGACTGGGGATTGCCTGTCAGGGCAGTGTGTGATGGCGGAGTGAGTGAGTGTGGAGTGAGGGCGGAGTCTGTGACTGGGGATTGCCTGTCAGGGCAGTGTGTGATGGCGGAGTGAGTGAGTGTGGAGTGAGGGCGGAGTCTGTGACTGGGGATTGCCTGTCAGGGCAGTGTGTGATGGCGGAGTGAGTGAGTGTGGAGTGAGGGCGGAGTATGTGACTGGGGATTGCCTGTCAGGGCAGTGTGTGATGGCGGAGTGAGTGAGTGTGGAGTGAGGGCGGAGTCTGTGACTGGGGATTGCCTGTCAGGGCAGTGTGTGATGGCGGAGTGAGTGAGTGTGGAGTGAGGGCGGAGTCTGTGACTGGGGATTGCCTGTCAGGGCAGTGTGTGATGGCGGAGTGAGTGAGTGTGGAGTGAGGGCGGAGTCTGTGACTGGGGATTGCCTGTCAGGGCAGTGTGTGATGGCGGAGTGAGTGAGTGTGGAGTGAGGGCGGAGTAAGTGACTGGGGATTGCCTGTCAGGGCAGTGTGTGATGGCGGAGTGAGTGAGTGTGGAGTGAGGGCGGAGTCTGTGACTGGGGATTGCCTGTCAGGGCAGTGTGTGATGGCGGAGTGAGTGAGTGTGGAGTGAGGGCGGAGTCTGTGACTGGGGATTGCCTGTCAGGGCAGTGTGTGATGGCGGAGTGAGTGAGTGTGGAGTGAGGGCGGAGTCTGTGACTGGGGATTGCCTGTCAGGGCAGTGTGTGAGGGGGGAGTGAGTGAGTGTGGAGTGAGGGCGGAGTATGTGACTGGGGATTGCCTGTCAGGGCAGTGTGTGATGGCGGAGTGAGTGAGTGTGGAGTCTGTGACTGGGGATTGCCTGTCAGGGCAGTGTGTGATGGCGGAGTGAGTGAGTGTGGAGTGAGGGCGGAGTCTGTGACTGGGGATTGCCTGTCAGGGCAGTGTGTGATGGCGGAGTGAGTGAATGTGGAGTGAGGGCGGAGTATGTGACTGGGGATTGCCTGTCAGGGCAGTGTGTGAGGGGGGAGTGAGTGAGTGTGGAGTGAGGGCGGAGTCTGTGACTGGGGATTGCCTGTCAGGGCAGTGTGTGAGGGGGGAGTGAGTGAGTGTGGAGTGAGGGCGGAGTATGTGACTGGGGATTGCCTGTCAGGGCAGTGTGTGATGGCGGAGTGAGTGAGTGTGGAGTGAGGGCGGAGTCTGTGACTGGGGATTGCCTGTCAGGGCAGTGTGTGAGGGGGGAGTGAGTGAGTGTGGAGTGAGGGCGGAGTCTGTGACTGGGGATTGCCTGTCAGGGCAGTGTGTGAGGGGGGAGTGAGTGAGTGTGGAGTGAGGGCGGAGTCTGTGACTGGGGATTGCCTGTCAGGGCAGTGTGTGATGGCGGAGTGAGTGAGTGTGGAGTGAGGGCGGAGTCTGTGACTGGGGATTGCCTGTCAGGGCAGTGTGTGAGGGGGGAGTGAGTGAGTGTGGAGTGAGGGCGGAGTATGTGACTGGGGATTGCCTGTCAGGGCAGTGTGTGATGGTTATTCCAATATCTTTGTGGTCTGGTATTTTGATTGTGCTGTAGTTTTTGATGGGACCCGCTACAGACTGTCCACAAAGGAACAAATTGCAGCCCAATTGTTTTGTCTATTTTATTTCGAGAATGCATAGTGCCTCAGAGGAATATTCATCTCATTTTAGGCAGGACTGTCCCCTCTGATTTCCCTCATTCCTCCTGGCTGGGAGACCTCTCATCAGTGTTTCAGTGTGTCTTCACTCATTGGATCGAGCCGTGTACCAGGACATACTCAGGGTCAGTGAGAACCCAGTTTTTTTTAATTCATTCATGGGATGTGGGCGTTGCTGGCCATGCCAGCATTTATTGCCCATCCCTAATTGCCCTTGAACTGAGTGTCTTGCTAGGCCATTTCAGAGGGTATGTAAGAGTCAACCTCATTGCTGTGGGTCTGGAGTCACATGTAGGCCAGACCAGGTAAGGATGGCAGATTTCCTTCCCTAAAGGACATTAGTGAACCAGATGGGTTTTTACAACAATCGACAATGGTTTCATGGCCATCATGAGACGAGCTTTTAATTCCAGATTTATTAATTGAATTCAAATTCCACCTTCTGCTGTGGTGGGATTCGAACCCATGTCCCCAGAGCAATACCCTGGGTCTCTGGGTTACTAGTCCAGTGACAATACCACTACGCCACCACCTCCCACTGGTCTTTGATTATTGGACAAGCCACCTTATTCGCTTTGTGTAGCCTGTACCCATCGGATGAGTTACTGAAGAGTGCAATAAAGAAGAAAGGAAGGAAATGCCAATTAACCTACAGCAAGATCCCACAAATAGCAAAGAGTTAAATGACCAGGATAATCTGTTTTAGTGATATTGTTTCCGGGATATATATTGGCCAGAACACCAAGGAGAACTGCCCTACTTTTCTTCCAATAGTGCCATGGGATCTTTTACTCAATTTCATGTCTCAACTGAAAGTCTACCCCTCTGACAGTGCAGCACTCCCTCAGTACTGACCCTCCAACAGTGCAGCACTCCCTCAGTAATGCCCCTCCAACAATGCAGTACTCCCTCAGTAATGCCCCTCCGACAGTGCAGCACTCCCTCAGTACTGCCCCTCCGACAGTGCAGCACTCCCTCAGTACTGACCCTCCGACAGTGCAGCACTCCCTCAGTAATGCCCCTCCGACAGTGCAGTACTCCCTCAGTAATGCCCCTCCGACAGTGCAGCACTCCCTCAGTACTGCCCCTCCGACAGTGCAGCACTCCCTCAGTACTGACCCTCCGACAGTGCAGCACTCCTTCAGTACTGACCCTCCGACAGTGCAGCACTCCCTCAGTACTGACCCTCCGACAGTGCAGCACTCCCTCAGTACTGACCCTCCGACAGTGCAGCACTCCCTCAGTACTGCCCCTCCGACAGTGCAGCACGCCCTCAGTACTGACCCTCCGACAGTGCAGCACTCCCTCAGTACTGACCCTCCGACAGTGCAGCACTCCCTCAGTAATGCCCCTCCGACAGTGCAGTACTCCCTCAGTAATGCCCCTCCGACAGTGCAGCACTCCCTCAGTACTGCCCCTCCGACAGTGCAGCACTCCCTCAGTACTGACCCTCCGACAGTGCAGCACTCCTTCAGTACTGACCCTCCGACAGTGCAGCACTCCCTCAGTACTGACCCTCCGACAGTGCAGCACTCCCTCAGTACTGCCCCTCCGACAGTGCAGCACTCCCTCAGTACTGACCCTCCGACAGTGCAGCACTCCCTCAGTACTGCCCCTCCGACAGTGCAGCACTCCCTCAGTACTGACCCTCCGACAGTGCAGCACTCCTTCAGTACTGACCCTCCGACAGTGCAGCACTCCCTCAGTACTGACCCTCCGACAGTGCAGCAGTCCCTCAGTTCTGACCCTCCGACAGTGCAGCACTCCTTCAGTACTGACCCTCCGACAGTGCAGCACTCCCTCAGTACTGACCCTCCGACAGTGCAGCAGTCCCTCAGTTCTGACCCTCCGACAGTGCAGCACTCCTTCAGTACTGACCCTCCGACAGTGCAGCACTCCCTCAGTACTGACCCTCCGACAGTGCAGCAGTCCCTCAGTTCTGACCCTCCGACAGTGCAGCACTCTCTCAGTACTGACCCTCCAACAGTGCAGCACTCTCTCAGTACTGACCCTCCGACAGTGCAGCACTCTCTCAGTACTGACCCTCCGACAGTGCAGCAGTCCCTCAGTTCTGACCCTCCGACAGTGCAGCACTCTCTCAGTACTGACCCTCCAACAGTGCAGCACTCTCTCAGTACTGACCCTCCGACAGTGCAGCACTCTCTCAGTACTGACCCTCCGACAGTGCAGCAGTCCCTCAGTTCTGACCCTCCGACAGTGCAGCACTCTCTCAGTACTGACCCTCCAACAGTGCAGCACTCTCTCAGTACTGACCCTCCGACAGTGCAGCACTCTCTCAGTACTGACCCTCCGACAGTGCAGCACTCTCTCAGTACTGACCCTCCGACAGTGCAGCACTCTCTCAGTTCTGTCCCTCCGACAGTGCAGCACTCCCTCAGTACTGACCCTCCGACATTGCAGCACTCCCTCAGTTCTGTCCCTCCGACAGTGCAGCACTCTCTCAGTACTGCCCCTCCGACAGTGCAGCACTCTCTCAGTACTGCACTGTGTGTGTTGGCCTGGATTCAGTGCTCAAGACTCTGAAGTGGGACTTGAACCCACGAATTTCTGACACGTTGTTGGTGAATTAAACAGCAGGAGATCGAATTTTTAATAACACAGTTTTCTCTGTCTGTTCCCGTGGCATTCTGTTGCACAGTGTCGACTCAATCTTGGCCAAACTCCGTCTCCTTATATAATTAAGCTATCAGCTCACAGGGAGGGGGCAAGAGAGAGAATTCAACAGTGTCAGAAATTAAAAATGGAACTGTTTCAGCTACAGGTGTAGATGCAAGAAATTAAACGAAAAAGCAGTTCCCTGAGGAGAAAGAGGCAATTGGAAAGCAGCCAAACCTTTGCAGGCGTGTGGATTATCAACCTCCGCTGGTCTCCATGGCAACTCGTGGTAGAAGTTCTTGCACTGCTCACAGTTTAACCCTTTAGTGTTGTGCTTGCAGGTACATCTTCCGTGAATCTGAGTGAAAAAGCAGAATGTGGGGAGAAACCAGCCTGTACGTTACAATGGGTCAGATATTGTGAGGGGCTGATCTCTTAGCTGCAATCTTCAATGAAGAATATGGACACAACCTTATGAGCTGTAATTCACCTGAGTTTATTATCCTCTCACTGGTGGGAAATTGGACCTTGTACTTCCTGTCTCCGCAGAAATGTAAATATTGTAATGTTTTCTGGTTGGTTTTTGAGCGCCCTGCAGTTGTATCTTTAATGATTACTGGTTAGGTCACTGAAGACCTGGAAGAACCAGGTGGAGTCATACACATCTCAAACTGTGACTCATTAACAGCACATGTTCTTTACTCTATCAACAGAATGGAGAATTGGTGCAGAATAGGCTCATATCTACAGGTTTGATGAGGTCTTACCATTCCCAGCACTCCTCCCTGTATCCCTGCCACAGGAGAGCACTCTGAGGCATGTCCATAGCAGAAGCAACTGCCACGAACCACCAGCTCATACACAGCATAATAATACTTCTGTAGGACCTCCATTCGCCTGTCCAACAGGTTATCTCCGAGGGTATGCAGTTTGGTGAAGTGAATTTTCAAATTCGTAATCCTCAGGAGATCTAGGATCACAATAAAGTCACAAAGGGATACATAACAGAACATGCAACCGAGTGTCAACATGAAGCCAGCATCACTCGCAAAGTCATGCAGTGAAATTCTCCACCTTGGTCCCGCCTTCTCTGATACCACTTTTGGGGTAAATGGAGGCTCTGTCTCCACCCCACAAGCCCCAACAGAAATTGTCCAGCTGGGTTCAGACCCAATCCTGCCCAGTATCTGCTCAGTTACTTCGGAGAAGGAACCAGACGAGAGCTGAGGCCAATGTCTTTATTTTACACAGTGAGTTGTTGTGATCTGGAATGTGCTGCCTGAAAGGGCGGTGGAAGCAGATTCAATAGTAACTTTCAAAAGGAAATTGGATAAATGTTTGAAAAGGAAAAATTTGCAGGTCTGTGGGGAAAGAGCAAGGGGGAGTGGGGCTAATTGGACAGCTCTTTCAAAGAGCCAGCACAGGTACGACAGGCTGAATGGCCTCCTCCTGTGCTGTAAGATTCTGTGCTACCAGGCTATCTCTCTGTGGGCTGGTGGGGGGCGTGCCCCTCCTGCTTGGGCAATTTGTGGCCCACGGAGGGCCCTCGTTGGCAAACAGCAAAGAGTTAAATGACCAGGATAATCTGACCCCTGTGCCAACACCCACCCCCCGCCCTCAACATCACCCCAACCCCACCCTGGGGCCTACCTGACCGGCCCCAGTGAGCCCACCCAACTTACCTCCAGTCCGAGTCTCCACAGCTGCTCCTGGTCCTGGGTCTCCTGCAATCCCACTCCCAGTGGTGCTGCTGGGACTGCTGAGCTCCAGCCCTCTGATTGGCCAGGAGGTTGAATTCCCATCCTTAAAGGGACGGGGACCCCAGTGCCAGGCAGTTAATTGCCCAAGCGCCATTAAATACAGCCAGCGGTGTCCCCCGAACAGCGGAAGCAGGGTTCCCCTTGCCTTCCTGGTCTGGTAATGGGGCCTCCACTGTCAGCACAAAAGTCTGCCCTCTGTGTGCAGTCACACTGGCCCAGTACACTCTGGGACAGACTGGGAACGGGGTGGGTGCGGGAGGGTTGGGGGGTGGTCAAGGGAAGGCGGGGGGTGGAGGGACCCTTGCCTTCACACCACCAATGCCATTTTACTAACAGTGTGGAAGGAAGCACTTATGTTTCCTTTTCCAAATATATACTTTATTCATAAAATTGCTAAAAATGCATTACATAAAAATTCAAATTTGTAGTTACATGAAGTGCAATACAGATCAGTTTCTTTCAACACAGTACATGAGGTGTCTCACTACACTTGCCTTTACAGGCTATATTTACAAATTACATTTTCATTACATGCCAAACATTCTCTGGTATATTCAGCCCGAGGGGTTTACACGCTTTCCTGTCCTTCAGTACACTATGGCGGGAGGTCCCTACACTCTGTCCTTTCCCCATTCAGCTCTCGTGGTGGCTGCCCCAAGCTTTCCTTAAGTGGCCAATTAAGGGCCTCTTCCTGCTGCCATTGGCAATTTACCTGCCTGATTGACCCCGGCGACCCCCGACCCCACTCACCTTGTTGCAGGGTAGTGACCATCACTGCATTCTCTCGGCTGGGTGAAGTCCCAGCAGTGGCCATTGCTCCTGGTGCCCGGCAGCTCCTCGAGGCAGACGGGACGGGAGCCCTGCCAGCAACTAATGTGTTGCAGCCACAAAATTCAGCCCTGTGTGCACTCACACTGGCCCAGTGTGTAGTGAAATGAACATGGAATATATTCTCGTGTGTAAAAGCTATTATATAAAATTTTCAAACAAAATTTTTGATCTAAAACCTTGACAAGAAGTGTCAAACTGATGGGAAATGAGCAACTTTGAATAAACTTTGAAAACTAAAAAACAGCAACATGGATAGAAAAATAGACAGCTATGTTCTCTCACCTTGAATCTCCAGACTATAGGGATCATCCACTTTGATGGCAGGATCGAGAACTTTATAAATAACCTAGAGGAAGGATTCAAGCAATTTATTAACTGACATTTCTATCTGAATGATATAGCTATCTAATGGTATAGCTATCTAATGGTATAGCTATCTGAATGGTATAGCTATTTAAATGGTATAGCTATCTAATGGTATAGCTATCTGAATGGTATAGCTATTTAAATGGTATAGCTATCTGAATGGTATAGCTATCTAACGGTATAGCTATCTAATGGTATAGCTATCTAATGATATAGCTATCTGAATGGTATAGCTATCTGATGGTATAGCTATCTGAATGGTATAGCTATCTAATGGTATAGCTATCTAATGATATAGCTGTCTGAATGGTATAGCTATCTAATGGTATAGCTATCTAATGATATAGCTATCTGAATGGTATAGCTATCTAATGATACAGCTATTTAAATGGTATAGCTATCTAATGGTATATCTATCTGAATGGTATAGCTATCTAATGGTATAGCTATCTAATGATATAGCTATCTGAATGGTATAGCTATCTGAATGGTATAGCTATCTAATGGTATAGCTATCTGAATGGTATAGCTATCTAATGGTATAGCTATCTAATGATATAGCTATCTGAATGGTATAGCTATCTAATGGTATAGCTATCTAATGATATAGCTATCTGAATGGTATAGCTATCTAATGGTATAGCTATCTGAATGGTATAGCTATCTAATGGTATAGCTGTCTAATGATATAGCTATCTGAATGGTATAGCTATCTAATGGTATAGCTATCTAATGATATAGCTATCTGAATGGTATAGCTATCTAATGGTATAGCTATCTGAATGGTATAGCTATCTAATGGTATAGCTATCTAATTATATAGCTATCTGAATGGTATAGCTATCTAATGGTATAGCTATCTAATGGTATAGCTATCTGAATGGTATAGCTATCTAATGGTATAGCTATCTGAATGGTATAGCTATCTAATTATATAGCTATCTGAATGGTATAGCTATCTAATGGTATAGCTATCTGAATGGTATAGCTATTTAAATGGTATAGCTATCTAATGGTATAGCTATCTAATGGTATAGCTATCTGAATGGTATAGCTATCTAATGGTATAGCTATCTGAATGGTATAGCTATCTAATGGTATAGCTATCTAATGGAATAAGAAGCACATTTTGTGATGTTTCTAAACGATTCTCTACAAATACAAGGAATAATCCCAAAGCACTTTACAGCGATGAAGTATTTTTGAAGTGTAGACACTGTTGTAATGTAGGAAGTACGGCAATGTCTGCACAGCAAGATCCCACAGGGATAACTGAGATAAATAACCAGATAATCTTTTTTTACTCATGCTAGCAGAGGGATAAATATTGGCCATGATACTGGGGAGAACTCCCCTGCTCTTCTTTGAATAGTGGCTTTGGGATCTTTTACGCTTACTTGAGAGAGCAGACGGGGCCTCAGTTTGAAGTCTCACCTGAAAGATGGCACTTCCAACAGTGCAGCACTCCCTCAGTACTAGCACTGGGAATGTTGTCCCGGAATATGGGCTCGAGTGTCTGGAGAGGGAGTTGAACCTACAACCCGCTTTGTTCCAGCACCAGTTCCAGATAAGCAGGTTGATGAACATTCCAATCTACCCCTCCGAATCCATTCCATTTCTTATGTGTCTGTACACGGCTTTAATCCCGAGCACACGCAACACTTCACCCAGGAACAGCTCAATGTGCTTAAACTCATCTAGACATCAGCACCTGTAGTAAGGACAGTTGGAAGAGCTTGTTGTGGAAAAATTAAGCAGCTCCAATATATTTCCCTTAGGCTGTGGGAATTCTGATCCAAGCAGAATGATTTCTTGGCAGGCTGGATGTGTGTTTGTCAACAACCCAAGACATTATTAACAATCATTATCAGCCAGGAGAGGTCTGAAACAAACTGGTTATGGCAATTCAAATGTACTTTCTTGCATTTTTCAAGCACTTCATCACATCAAAGCATGCCAGACGCTTCACACAACAAACTACTGTGATTTACAGGTGTGATTGCTGTTAGTTAGGAAACACCACAGGCAACTTGCACACAGCAAGATCCAACAGATAGTAATGAATAGCTGGGTGATCAGTTTCTGATGCTGTTGGTCGAGAGATAATGTCTTTTTTTCCCCCAATAGTGGCTGTGGAATCTTTACATCCATCTGGGAGGGCAGACAAGGCCTCAGTTTAACATCTCATCTGACAGAAGGCACCTCCGACAATGCAGCACTCCCTCAGTACTGGCACTGGGAGTGGCAGCCCTGTGCTCAAACTCTTGAAGTGGGATTGGAACCCACAAACATCTGACACACGGGTAAGGGTGCTACCCACTGAGCCACATGGAAACCAACTCCTTTAGTCACCTTGTTGACATTCCTGTTCAAGAACTACCATCCAAAGCTAGGATGGGAGGTAGAGCCTATACAAAGTGGGGCTGCTATGGGAAGTGTTGGTTGGTTGGTTGGTGGGGGGTTGCTGTATCCCTGGGAGATGATAACTCCTCCGGAGCATTTGAGAGTTGCCCAATCCCTCCTTGCCATGGATGGTGAAATGTGAAAGTCAGCAGTTGGTGGGACAGGAATATGAACAAAGAATTGGAAAAACCTCAGTCAGGATCTGGAGCCAAAATTCAGCATCAGTACTGATGGATCCTTTCCATGTTTAGGGATGAATCCATTCCATGTTTCCAGTTCAGAGAGGATACGAGTAATTTTTGACTTCAATGGAATGATGAATTGGGAGGGATGTTTAAGGAGTAGCCAAGCTGATATGTCCCGTTTCATACAAATACCCAAAGTGAAAGTGTGAGGTGAGAGCAGAGACAAGTGAACATTGGGCACAACATCTGCCAATTTGATCAGACACCTGGGGCTGGATTTTCAAAGCACTTTGGAGGTGAGCATGGGCATGGGCGAGAATCGAAGATTGAGCTCCCGGAATGTGTCTCTGAATCCTGAAGCCTCCGGAAGGTGCTGCAATTTTCAAGGAGAGGGCGGGGCAGGGAACCAGGAGCCCTCACTGTTAAACTCCTTCAGGAGCTTGTTAACGGGCTGGGGAGGGCCAGAAGGGAATTTTCAAAGAGGAGAGCGGGAGGAACGAACAGTCCAGTGCATGGATGTGATTCACTGTCGGGAGCAATGCGGTTGGACATTGTTTGATGTTGATTCAAAGCAATCGAAAAAAAAGTGTGATTGAAACATTGTGCCTCACCTGCCTTCCTGGTCACCATTTGGCCACTTGTTTACACCGTGATGCTGTTGGCCCTTTGATCTACTGCCTGCAGCATTCTGCAAAGCATCGGTGACCCCTGTCATGGCTGCCGACTGCCTTTCAACATTGCAGTCTGGAGCCACTTCCTGCCCCCATGCCAGTCCTGGCACCACTGACTGTGTGTCACACTCATCCAGGCCAAATTAGATCATTTACATTTGAAGACAGTGTCACATCGGTGGGATCGGGACCTGGAAATTATCCGGGTATCGGGGTCCTGATCCTGGAATGTAAATCCAACCCCCGTGTTCTCCCTTCCTCTTTGCTCAAATTTCCCAAGTGAAGAGCGCGGATCCCACAGACACTGAACACTGCTGCATGACATACCTCACCATTAGTAGAAGGTTCAATGTCAGAATAACGATGGTCACAAATAACGTCATCGATTTTCCTCAAGGGGCCGGTGCGGATATGAGGGAAGGAGACTGTGCAGTTGAAAGCAAAGTAACGATATACCTTCCATGTTCGACCAAAGTCTGCTGATCTCTCAATGTACATGGCAGCTGGGCGGAAAGTCTAATTGATAGAAAAGTCAAATGAGAAAACGTGATGGTTACAACTTGCATGTTTATTGTGTTTTTAATATAGCAAAATGTTCCAAGGTGCTTCACGGGAGCTCAGGTGACCAAAAGCTTGGTCAAAGAGGTAGGTTTTAAGGGGTGTCTTAAAGGAGGAGAGAGAGGTAGCAAGGTGGAGAGGTTTAGGGAGGGAATTCCTGAGTTTAGGCCTAGGCAGCTGAAGGCACGGCTGCAAATAGTGGAGGGGTTAAAATCGCCGATGTGCAGGAGGTCAGAATTGGAGGAGCACAGAGAACTTGGAAGAGGTTACAGGAGAAAAGGAGGGGTAAGGCCAAGCAGGGATTTGAAAAGGGCAAGAATTTTAAATATGAGGTGTTGCTGGACTAGAAGCCGAGGTAGGTCAGCGAGCACAGGGAGTGATGGATGAATGAGACTCGGTGAAAATTAGGATACGGCCAGTGGAGTTTTGAATGTGCTAAAGTTGGCATACTCCTGAGCTGATTCCGTAAGCTTTCAGTGCTGTCATGGGCCAAAGACTAAAATAAAATAATAATTGGTAGCAGAAGAGTGAAGTTTGGCACAGGACAATGCAAAGAATGTGTTCATTCCACCACCAGACACCAAACGTTGACTGTTCCATGGAACTGGGCCTAGCTGTGTGATTGCAGGAATGACCAACAAGACCGTGACAGGACTGACTAGGTGGTACATTGTTACTAATTAACAGCTCCAGGGGATTGTGGGCTCGCAGCCAATATATAAAAAGCTCTGATCAAAGAGCTAGAACTGATTTGGAGACTGGCCCAAAACCGAGGGTGTGTTCTAATAGTCTACACGGCAGCGGTAAATCTCGTCAGTCTTGCTGGCAGATCAAACCTGGTGCCGAAGCAACTTTTTCAGAAAAATAAATATGTATTTTTCTTTTAGTTTATAGGAATAACCCTCAGTAAATAAACTGGGAAAAGTGGGAAGAATGTATTGTCTTAAACCTGCCCCCAGCACAGATTACAACGTTCTGGTATTTTTCTGTACAATATTTTAAACTGAAGTTGATCAGCTGTGTGAAGAAACTGCAATTTTTTAGAACTCTATTATGTGAAACAGCCTTTAATGTTGAGTCAGGCTACATTAAAGGATTGCCATGAGGTTCCAGCACGTACACTAACCAGCCCTCCGAGCTTGTCCTCTGACTCACCTTGAATTTCATGATGAGGTGTGTGAAGTGGAACTCAGCTTCGAGATTTAGCTGGAGGCTAACTTTTTCTTCACCTGTGTGTGGAGACAAGACACAGGAAGGTGATTCACCCTGAACATGCATGAGGTATCAAGTGACATCGTGTTAACATTTGCTTTGAGACACAGAGTGTGATTCAGACACCAGTGATCAGTAAACAACAACAACTTGCATTTTTGTAGTGCCTTTAACATGGCAAAATGTCCCAAGGTGCTTCACAGGGGCGTAATTTGACAGTAATTGACAACAAGCCAATGGACAGGACATTAGGACAAGTGACCAAAAGCTTGGCCAAAGAGGTAGCTTTTTATGGAGGGTCTTAAGGAAGGAGAGAGCGGTAACAGGTTACAGGATGGAATTCCAGAGCTTAGGGCCTAGACGGTGTGCATTGTCAAGCAAAACAAAGACAACAAACAAGAAACAACTTCTTGTCCCATGATGCGTACTTCTTCCCATGGATCTCAAACCATTCATTTAACCTCTTAACAGAAGGTTGCGCAAACTTTCAACCTAATTTGCCTAATCTCTTATCTACAATGCCCAAACCCTGGCAGCCCACTCTGTACACAGCTTTGTTCACAGTAGCACAAGAACCATTGTGTTCTTGGTTAGATTTCACAAGTGCTGCCAATACCTACATCAATAAACAAGAAATGCTGGAATCACTCAGCAGGTCTGGCAGCGTCTGTGGAAAGAGAAGCAGAGTTAACGTTTCGGGTCAGTGACCCTTCATCGGAACTGACAAATATTAGAAAAGTCACAGGTTATAAGCAAGTGAGCTGGGGGTGGGGCAAGAGATAACAAAGGAGAAGGTGCAGATTGGACAAGGCCACATAGCTGACCAAAAGGTCATGGAGCAAAGGCAAACAATATGTTAATGGTGTGTTGAAAGACAAAGCATTAGGACAGATTAGGTGTCAATGGACCGAATATTGAACAGCAGCAAGTGCAAACCTGAAAAAAAGTGGGTAAGCAAACTGAACAAACTAAGATGAAATGAAATAAATGCAAAAAAAGATTGTAAAAAATGTAAAAAAGAAAAAAAGAAGGAAAAATAACCAAACATGAAAGTAAAATGGGGGGCTGTCATGCTCTGAAATTATTGAACTCAATGTTCAGTCCGGCAGGCTGTAGTGTGCCTAATCGGTAGATGAGATGCTGTTCCTCGAGCTTGCGTTGATGTTCACTGGAACACTGCAGCAATCCCAGGACAGAGATGTGAGCATGAGAGCAGGGGGGAGTGTTGAAATGGCAAGCAACCGGAAGCTCAAGGTCCTGCTTGCGGACTGAGCGGAGATGTTCCGCAAAGAGGTCACCCAGTCTGCGCTTGGTCTCCCCAATGTAGAGGAGACCACACTGTGAGCAGCGAATACAGTATACTATATTGAAAGAAGTACAAGTAAATCACTGCTTCACCTGAAAGGAGTGTTTGGGGCCTGGGATAGTAAGGAGAGGGGAGGTAAATGGGCAGGTTGCAGGGGCAGGTGCCATGGGACGGGGACGAGGTGGTGGGGGTAATGGAGGAGTGGACCAGGGTGCCGCGGAGAGAACGATCCCTTTGGAATGCTGACAGGGGAAGGGAGGGGAAGATGCGACTGGCAGTGGCATCACGCTGGAGGTGGCGAAAATGGTGGAGGATGATCCTTTGGATATGAAGGCTGATGGGGTGGAAAGTGAGGACAAGGGGAACGCTGTCACGGTTCTGGGAGGGAGGGGAAGGGGTGAGGGTAGAGGTGCGGGAAATGGGCTGGACACGGTTGAGGGCCCTGTCAACCACAGGAAAAAGGAGGTCATATCAGAAGCACCGTCATGGAAGGTAGCATCATCAGAGCAGTTGCGTCGGAGACAGAGAAACTGGGAGAATGGAATGGAGTCCTTACAGGAGGCAGGGTGTGAAGAAGTGTAGTCAAGGTAGCTGTGAGAGTTGGTGGGCTTGTAATGGATATTAGTAGACAACCTATCCCCAGAGATGGAGACAGAGAAGTCGAGGAAGGGAAGGGAAGTGTCAGAGATGGACCATGTAAAGGTGAGAGAAGGGTGGAAATTGGAAGCAAAGTTGATAAAGTTTTCCAGTTCGGGGCGGGAGCAGTAAACGGCACCGATACAGTCATCAATGGACTGGAAAAAGAGTTGGGGGAGGGGGCCTGAGTAGGACTGGAACAAAGAATGCTCGACATATCCCACAAAAAGACAGGTATAACTAGGACCCATGCGGGTACCCATAGCGACACCTTTTACTTGAAGGAAGTGCGTGGAGTTGAAGGAGAAGTTGTTCAATGTGAGAACAAGTTCAGCCAGGCGGAGGAGGGTGGTGGTGGATGGGAACTGGTTGGGCCTCTGTTCCAGGAAGAAGCGGAGAGCCGTCAAACCATCCTGATGGGGGATGGAGGTGTAAAGCGATTGGACGTCCATAGCGAAGAGGAGGCGGTTGGGACCAGGAAACTGGAAAACAGGAAACGGGATCATTCACTCCGCGACACCCTGGTCCACTCCTCCATTACCCGCACCACCTCATCCCCGTCCCATGGCACCTTCCCCTGCAATCACAGGAGGTGTAATACCTGCCCATTTACCTCCCCTCTTCTCACTAACCCAGGCCCCAAACACTCCTTTCAGGTGAAGCAGCGATTTACTTGTACTTCTTTCAATGTAGTATACTGTATTCGCTGCTCACAGTGTGGTCTCCTCTACATTGGGGAGACCAAGCGCAGACTGGGTGACCGCTTTGCGGAACATCTCCGCTCAGTCCGCAAGCAGGACCTTGAGCTTCCGGTTGCTTGCCATTTCAACACTCCCCCCTGCTCTCATGCTCACATCTCTGTCCTGGGATTGCTGCAGTGTTCCAGTGAACATCAACGCAAGCTCGAGGAACAGCATCTCATCTATCGATTAGGCACGCTACAGCCTGACGGACTGAACATTGAGTTCAATAATTTCAGAGCATGACAGCCCCCCATTTTACTTTCATGTTTAGTTATTTTTCTTCTTTTTTTCATTTTTACAATCTTTTTTTGCATTTATTTCATTTCATCTTAGTTTGTTCAGTTTGCTTACCCACTTTTTTTTCAGGTTTGCACTTGCTGTTCAATCTTCAGTTCGTTAACACCTAATCTGAACAAATGCTTTGTCTTTCAACACACCATTAACATATTGTTTGCCTTTGCTCCGTGACCTTTTGGTCAGCAATGTGGCCTTGTCCAATCTACACCTTCTCCTTCGTTATTTCTTGCCCCACCCCCAGCTCACTTGCTTATAACCTGTGACTTTTCTAATATTTGTCAGTTCCGATGAAGGGTCACTTACCCGAAACGTAAACTCTGCTTCTCTTTCCACAGATGCTGCCAGACCTGCTGAGTGGTTCCAGCATTTCTTGTTTTTATATCGACTATCCCAGTGTTCTCCAGGACGGTCTCCCACCTTCCACTCTCTGTAAACTTGAGCTCATCCAAAACTCTGCTGCCCCCATATCCTAACCCTAACCCTAACCCTAATCCTAACTCTATCCCTAACCCTAACCCTAACCCGAACCCAAACCCTAACCCACCTTCCACCCTCTGTAAACTTGAGCTCATCCAAAACTCTGCTGCCCCCATATCCTAACTCTATACCTAACACTAACCCTGACCCCAAAGCTCACCCTAACCCTAACCCTAACCCTAACCCTAACCCCCATATCCAAACTCTAACCCTAACCCTAACCCTGACCCCAAAGCTCAACCCTAACCCTAACCCAACCCTAACCCTAACCCTAACCACTCTAACCCTAACCTTAACCCTCATCCTACCCTAACCCTAACACTACGCTAACGCTAACCCTAACCCTAACCTTGACCCTAACATTACCCTAACCCTAACCCTAACCCTAACCCTAACCCTAACCCTAACCCTAACCCTAATCAGAACACTACTCTAACCCTAACCCTAACCTAACCCTAACACTACTCTAACTCTAACCCTAACCCTAACCTTATTAGAATTAGAATTAGAATTAGAATTAGAACATTACAGCGCAGTATAGGCCCTTCGGCCCTCGTTGATTTCAGATTTCCAGCTTCCGCAGTATTTTGCTTTTATTTTACCTACATCAATAACTCCCACTGGACGGGGGAGAGAGAAAGCAGTAAATAAAGTACCAGCTCACTGTTCTGCTGCCTCTTGTCTGCTGTGTGCCTCAAGCGTTACTCCTGGCCATACAAAGGAAGTCGTGTTCACTCTCTCTGATAGCAGTTACAATCACAAATATGACCAGTTATCATGATTTCAATCACAACCACACCAGAAATCAATCCATTCTAACAAAGAAGGACTCCCTGAAAAGCTCAATTGTGCCCATTCTAACGTCCAAGCTTGACTATCCGATGAAGGGTCGCTGATCCGAAACATTAACTCTGCTTCTCTTTCCACAGATGCTGCCAGACCTAGTGAGTGGTTCCAGCATTTCTTGTTTTTATATCGACTATCCCAGTGTTCTCCAGGACGCTCTCCCACATTCCACCCTCTGTAAACTTGAGCTCATCCAAAACTCTGCTGCCCCCATATCCTAACTCTATCCCTAACCCTAACCCTGACCCCAATGCTCACCAAAACCCTAACCCTAACCCCCATATCCTAACTCTATCCCTAACCCTAACCCTGACCCCAAAGCTCAACCCTAACCCTAACCCAACCCTAACCCCAATCCTACCCTAACCCTAACCATAGCACTACTCTAACCCTAACCCTAACACTACTCTAACGCTAACCCTAACCCTAACCTTGACCCTAACATTACTCTTACCCTAACCCTAATCCTAGCCCTAACCCTAACCAGAACACTACCCTAACCCTAACCATAACACTACTCTAACTCTACCCCTAACCCTAACCCTAACCCTGACCCCCACCTCACTTGCTTATAACCTGTGACATATCTAATATTTGTCAGTTCCGAAGAAGGATCACTGACCCGAAATGTTAACTCTGCTTCTCTTTCCACAGATGCTGCCAGACCTGCTGAGTGGTTCCAGCATTTCTTGTTTTTATATCGACTATCCCAGTGTTCTCCAGGATGGTCTCCCACATTCCACCCTCTGTCAACTTGAGCTCATCCAAAACTCTGCTGCCCCCATATTCTTACTCCATCCCTAACCCTAACCCTAATCCTAACCCTAACCCTAACCCTAACCCTAACCCTAATCCTGACCCCAAAGCTCACCCTAACCCTAACCATAACCCTAACCCTAACCACCAAATCCTAACTCTAAGCCTAACCCTAACCCTGACCCCAAAGCTCAACCCTAACCCTAACCCTAACCCAATCCTACAACAACCCTAACCATAGCACTACCCTAACCCTAACCCTAACCCTATCCTAACCCTAACCCTAGCCCTAACCCTAAACCATACCTGAACCCTACCCTAACCCTAACCCTAACCCTAACCCTAACCCTAACCCACCTTCCACCCTCTGTAAACTTGAGCTCATCCAAAACTCTGCTGCCCATATATCCTAACTCTATCCCTAACCCTAACCCGGACCCCAAAGCTCACCCTAACCCTAACCCTAACCCCCATATGCTAACTCTATCCCTAACCATAACCCTGACCCCAAAGCTCAACCCTAATCCTAACCCCAACCCTAACCCTAACCCCCACCTCACTTGCTTATAACCTGTGACATTTCTAATATTTGTCAGTTCCAAAAAAGGGTCACTGACCCAAAACGTTAACTCTGCTTCTCTTTTCACAGATGCTGCCAGACCTGCTGAGTGGTTCCAGCATTTCTTGTTTTTATATCGACTATCCCAGTGTTCTCCAGGACGGTCTCCCACCTTCCACCCTCTGTAAACCTGAGCTCATCCAAAACTCTGCTGCCCCCATATCCTAACTCTATCCCTAACCCTAACCCTAACCCTAACCCACCTTCCACCCTCTGTAAACCTGAGCGCATCCAAAACTCTGCTGCCCCCATATCCTAACTCTATCCCTAACCCTAACCCTGACCCCAAAGCTCAAGCCGAACCCTAACCCTAACCCTAACCCAACCCTAACCCCAATCCTACCCTAACCCTAACCATAGCACTACTCTAACCCTAACCCTAACCCTGACCCTACTCTAACACTAACCCTAACCCTAATCCTACCCTAACCCTAACCCTAACCCCCACCTCACTTGCTTATAACCTGTGACATTTCTAATATTTGTCAGTTCCGAAGAAGGGTCACTGACCCAAAACGTTAACTCTGCTTCTCTTTTCACAGATGCTGCCAGACCTGCTGAGTGGTTCCAGCATTTCTTGTTTTTATATCGACTACCCCAGTGTTCTCCAGGACGATCTCCCACCTTCCACCCTCTGTAAACCTGAGCTCATCCAAAACTCTGCTGCCCCCATATCCTAACTCTATCCCTAACCCTAACCCTAACCCTAACCCACCTTACACCCTCTGTAAACCTGAGCGCATCCAAAACTCTGCTGCCCCCATATCCTAACTCTATCCCTAACCCTAACCCTGACCCCAAAGCTCAACCCTAACCCTAACCCTAACCCTAACCCAACCCTAACCCCAATCCTACCCTAACCCTAACCATAGCACTACTCTAACCTTAACCCTAACCCTGACCCTACTCTAACACTAACCCTAACCCTAATCCTACCCTAACCCTAACCCTAACCCCCACCTCACTTGCTTATAACCTGTGACATTTCTAATATTTGTCAGTTCCGAAGAAGGGTCACTGACCCAAAACGTTAACTCTGCTTCTCTTTTCACAGATGCTGCCAGACCTGCTGAGTGGTTCCAGCATTTCTTGTTTTTATATCGACTATCCCAGTGTTCTCCAGGACGGTCTCCCACCTTCCACCCTCTGTAAACCTGAGCTCATCCAAAACTCTGCTGCCCCCATATCCTAACTCTATCCCTAACCTTAACCCTAACCCTAACCCACCTTCCACCCTCTGTAAACCTGAGCTCATCCAAAACTCTGCTGCCCCATATCCTAACTCCATCCCTAACCCTAATGCTGACCCCAAAGCTCAACCCTAACCCTAACCCGAACCCTACTCTAACCCTAACCCTAACCCTAATCCTACCCTAACCCAAACCCCAACACTACTCTAACACTAACCCTAACCCTAACCCTAACCTTGACCCTAACATTACTCTATCCCTAACCCTAATCCTAACCCTATCCTTAACCAGAACACTACTGTAACCCTAACCCTAACCCTAACACTACTCTAACTCTAACCCTAACCCTAACCTTGACCCTAACATTACTCTAACCCTAATCCTAACCCTAACCCGAACCAGAACACTACTGTAACCCTAACCCTAACCCAAACACTAATCCTACCCTAACCCTAACCGTAACCCTAACCCAGACCCTAACCCTAACCCAGACCCTAACACTACTCTAACTCTAACCCTAATCCTAACCCTAACCTTAACCCTAACCCATACCCTAACCCTAACCGCAGTCTAACCCTAACCCTAACCCATACCCTAACCCTAACCGTTGTCTAACCCTAACCCTAACCCAAAGCCTAACCCTAAACGAACCCTAATGTTAACCCATACCTCAACCCTAACCTATAACCGAACCCTACTCTAACCCTAACCCTAACCCATACCCTAACCCTAAACCTAGTCTAACCCTAACCCTAACCTACACCCTACCCTAACCCTAATGTTAACCCATACCTCAACGCTAACCCATACCCTCACCCTATTCTAACCCTAACCCTAACCCTAACCCTAACCCTACTCTAACCCTAACCCTGCACTAACCTTAACCCTAAACCTAACCCTCACCCTAACCCATACCCTAACCCTAACCCAGAGCCTAACCCTAACCCTAACCCTAACCCAACTACACCAGAAATCAATCCATTCTAACAAAGAAGGACTCCCTGAAAAGCTCAATTGTGCCCATTCTAACCTCCAAGCTCGACAATCCGAAGAAGGGTCACTGACCCGAAACGTTAACTCTGCTTCTCTTTTCACAGATGCTGCCAGACCTGCTGAGTGGTTCCAGCATTTCTTGTTTTTATATCGACTATCCCAGTGTTCTCCAGGACGGTCTCCCACCTTCCACCCTCTGTAAACCTGAGCTCATACAAAACTCTGCTGCCCCCATATCCTAACTCTATCCCTAACCCTAACCCTAACCCTAACCCACCTTCCACCCTCTGTAAACCTGAGCTCATCCAAAACTCTGCTGCCCCATATCCTAACTCTATCCCTAACCCTAATGCTGACCCCAAAGCTCAACCCTAACCCTAACCCTAACCCAACCCTAACCCCAATCCTACCCTAACCCTAACCATAGCACTACTCTAACCCTAACCCTAACCCTGACCCTACTCTAACACTAACGCTAACCCTAATCCTACCCTAACCCTAACCCTAACCCCCACCTCACTTGCTTATAACCTGTGACATTTCTAATATTTGTCAGTTCCGAATAAGGGTCACTGACCCGAAACGTTAACTCTGCTTCTCTTTTCACAGATGCTGCCAGACCTGCTGAGTGGTTCCAGCATTTCTTGTTTTTATATCGACTATCCCAGTGTTCTCCAGGACGGTCTCCCACCTTCCACCCTCTGTAAACCTGAGCTCATCCAAAACTCTGCTGCCCCCATATCCTAACTCTATCCCTAATCCTAACCCTAACCCTAATCCATACCCTAACCCTAACCGCAGTCTAACCCTAACCCTAACCCTAACCCATACCCTAACCCTAACCGTTGTCTAACCCTAACCCTAACCCAAAGCCTAACCCTAAACGAACCCTAATGTTAACCCATACCTCAACCCTAACCTATAACCGAACCCTACTCTAACCCTAACCCTAACCCATACCCTAACCCTAAACCTAGTCTAACCCTAACCCTAACCTACACCCTACCCTAACCCTAATGTTAACCCATACCTCAACGCAAACCCATACCTGAACCCTATTCTAACCCTAACCCTAACCCTACTCTAACCCTAACCCTACACTAACCTTAACCCTAAACCTAACCCTCACCCTAACCCATACCCTAACCCTAACCCAGAGTCTAACCCTAACCCTAACCCTAAACCTAACACAACTATACCAGAAATCAATCCATTCTAACAAAGAAGGACTCCCTGAAAAGCTCAATTGTGCCCATTCTAACCTCCAAGCTCGACTATCCGAAGAAGGGTCACTGACCCAAAACGTTAACTCTGCTTCTCTTTTCACAGATGCTGCCAGACCTGCTGAGTGGTTCCAGCATTTCTTGTTTTTATATCGACTATCCCAGTGTTCTCCAGGACGGTCTCCCACCTTCCACCCTCTGTAAACCTGAGCTCATCCAAAACTCTGCTGCCCCCATATCCTAACTCTATCCCTAACCCTAACCCTAACCCTAACCCACCTTCCACCCTCTGTAAACCTGAGCTCATCCAAAACTCTGCTGCCCCATATCCTAACTCTATCCCTAACCCTAACCCTGACCCCAAAGCTCAACCCTAACCCTAACCCTAACCCTAACCCAACCCTAACCCCAATCCTACCCTAACCCTAACCATAGCACTACTCTAACCCTAACCCTAACCCTGACCCTACTCTAACACTAACCCTAACCCTAATCCTACCCTAACCCTAACCCTAACCCCCACCTCACTTGCTTATAACCTGTGACATTTCTAATATTTGTCAGTTCCGAAGAAGGGTCACTGAACCGAAACGTTAACTCTGCTTCTCTTTTCACAGATGCTGCCAGACCTGCTGAGTGGTTCCAGCATTTCTTGTTTTTATATCGACTATCCCAGTGTTCTCCAGGACGGTCTCCCACCTTCCACCCTCTGTAAACCTGAGCTCATCCAAAACTCTGCTGCCCCCATATCCTAACTCTATCCCTAACCCTAACCCAAACCCTAACCCACCTTCCACCCTCTGTAAACCTGAGCTCATCCAAAACTCTGCTGCCCCATATCCTAACTCTATCCCTAACCCTAACCCTGACCCCAAAGCTCAACCCTAACCCTAACCCTAACCCTAACCCAACCCTAACCCCAATCCTACCCTAACCCTAACCATAGCACTACTCTAACCCTAACCCTAACCCTGACCCTACTCTAACACTAACCCTAACCCTAACCCTAACCCTAACCCCCACCTCACTTGCTTATAACCTGTGACATTTCTAATATTTGTCAGTTCCGAAGAAGGGTCACTGACCCAAAACGTTAACTCTGCTTCTCTTTTCACAGATGCTGCCAGACCTGCTGAGTGGTTCCAGCATTTCTTGTTTTTATATCGACTATCCCAGTGTTCTCCAGGACGGTCTCCCACCTTCCACCCTCTGTAAACCTGAGCTCATCCAAAACTCTGCTGCCCCATTATCCTAACTCTATCCCTAACCCTAACCCTAACCCTAACCCTAACCCTAACCCTAACCCTAACCCTCTGTAAACCTGAGCTCATCCAAAACTCTGCTGCCCCATATCCTAACTCTATCCCTAACCCTAACCCTGACCCCAAAGCTCAACCCTAACCCTAACCCTAACCCTAACCCAACCCTAACCCCAATCCTACCCTAACCCTAACCATAGCACTACTCTAACCCTAACCCTAACCCTGACCCTACTCTAACACTAACCCTAACCCTAATCCTACCCTAACCCTAACCCTAACCCCCACCTCACTTGCTTATAACCTGTGACATTTCTAATATTTGTCAGTTCCGAAGAAGGGTCACTGAACCGAAACGTTAACTCTGCTTCTCTTTTCACAGATGCTGCCAGACCTGCTGAGTGGTTCCAGCATTTCTTGTTTTTGTATCGACTATCCCAGTGTTCTCCAGGACGGTCTCCCACCTTCCATCCTCTGTAAACTTGAGCTCATCCAAAACGCTGCTGCCCCCCTATCCTAACTCTATTCCTAACCCTAACCCTGACCCCAAAGCTCACCCTAACCCTAACCCTAACCCCCTTATCCTAACTCTATCCCTAACCCTAACCCTGACCCCAAAGCTCACCCTAACCCTATCCCTAGCCCCCATATCCTAACTCTAACCCGAACCCCAACCCTGACCCCAAAGCTCAACCCTAACCCTAACCCTAACCCCCACTTCACTTGCTTATAACCTGTGACATTTCTAATATTTGTCAGTTCCGAAGAAGGGTCACTGACCCGAAACGTTAACTCTGCTTCTCTTTCCACAGATGCTGCCAGACCTGCTGAGTGATTCCAGCATTTCTTGTTTTTATATCGACTATCCCAGTGTTCTCCAGGATGGTCTCCCACCTTCCACCCTCTGTAAACTTGAGCTCATCCAAAACTCTGCTGCCCCCATATCCTAACCCTAACACTAACCCTAACTCTATCCCTAACCCTAACCCTAACGGGCCTCCCACCTTCCACCCTCTGTAAACTTGAGGTCATCCAAAGGTCTGCTGCCCCCATATCCTAACCCTAACCCTAACCCTACCCTAACCCTAATCCTAACTCTATCCCTAACCCTAACCCTAACCTTAACCCTAACCCTAACTCTATCCTTAACACTAACCCTGACCCCAAAGCTCACCCTAACCCTAACCCCCATATCCTAACTCTATCCCTAACCCTAACCCTAACCCCAAAGCTCAACCCTAACCCTAACCCTAACCCAACCCTAACCCCAATCCTACCCTAACCCTAGCACTATCCTAACCCTAACCCTAACCCTAACCCTAACCCTAACCCTACCCTAACCCTAACCCTAACCCTAACCCTAATCCTACCCTAACCCTAACACTACCCTAACCCTAACTACTCTAACCCTAACCCTAACCCTAATCCTACCCGAACCCTAACACTACCCTAACCCTAACCCTAACCTTGACCCTAACATTACTCTAACCCTAACCCTAACCAGAACACTACGCTAACCCTAACCCTAACACTACTCTATCTCTAACCCTAACCCGAACCCTAACCTTAACCCTAACATTACTCTAACCCTAACCCTAATCCTAACCCGAACCAGAACACTACTCTAACCCTAACCCAAACCCTAATCCTACCCTAACCCTAACCGTAACCCTAACCCTGACCCTAACCCTAACCCTGACCCTAACACTGCACTAACTCCAACCCTAATCCTAATCCTAACCCATACCCTAACCCTACTCTAACCCTAACCCTAACCCTAACCGATACCCTAAACCAAACCGTAGTCTAACCCTAACCCTAACCCATACCCTAACCGTAGTCTAACCCTAACCCTAACCCTAACCCATACCCATACCCTAACCCTAACCGTAGTCTAACCCTAACCCTAACCCAAAGCCGAACCCTAAACGAACCCTAATGTTAACCCATACCTCAACCCTAGCCTATAACCTAACCCTAGTCTAACCCTAACCCTAACCCTAACTCATACCCTAACCCTAGTCTAACCCTAACCCTAACCTTAACCGTAACCCATACCCTAACCCAAACCGTAGTCTAACCCTAACCCTAACCCTAACCCTAACCCTAACCCTAACCCTAACCTAACCCTAACCCTAACCCTAACCTATACCCTAACCCTAACCGTAGTCTAACCCTAACCCTAACCCAAAGCCGAACCCTAAACGAACCCTAATGTTAACCCATACCTCAACCCTAACCTATAACCTAACCCTACTCTAACCCTAACCCTAACCCTACTCTAACCCTAACCCTACTCTAACCCTAACCCTAAACCTAACCCTCACCCTAACCCAATCCCTAACCCTAACCCAGACCCTAACCCTAACCGTAGTCTAACCCTAACCCTAACCCATAGCCTAACCCTAACCGATACACTAACCTAACCCTAATGTTAACCCATACCTCAACCCTAACCCATACCCTAGGGTTAGGGTTAGAATAGGGATACTATTCTAACCCTAACCCTAACCCTACTCTAACAGTAACCCTTAACCCTAACCCTAACTCTAATCTCACCCTAACCCTACTCTAACCCTAACCCAAACCCTAAACCTAACCCTAACCCATACCCTAATTTGCACCAAGTCCCATTCACCCATCTCCCACTGTGCTCAATGACCTACATTAGCATAAATGACTCAATTTTAAAATTCTTATCCTTGTTTTCAAATCCCTCCTTGACCTCGCCCCTCCCTATCTCTGTAATCTCCTCCAGCCCTACAGCCATCCAAGATCTCTGCATTTCTCCAATTCTGGCCTCTAGTGTATCCCTCACTTCCTCCACCCCACCATTGGTAGCCGTGTCTTCAGACGCTTAGGTCCTAAACTCTGAATTCTCTCCCTAAACCTCTCTGCCTCATCAGCACTCTCTCTCTCTCTCACTCCCCCTTTAAGATGCTCCTTAAAACCTACCTTTTTGACCAAGATTTTAGTCACCTGTCCTAATAACTCTGTTGTTGCCTCAGCTTTGATACTTGATTCTGCTCCTGTGAAACCTTATAAATGTGCTGTATAAATGCAAGTTGTTATTGTGAGGAGAGTTTCAAGAAATTGGCTGGGATTCTCCTCCATAATCCCATCTAAAATCAGGTGGGACAGCAGCAATGAGCGAATGGATATTCAGTCAATGCCACCCACCAGGACTTTCCTCCCCCCAGCATCCTGCTCCCACCAGAACCTTCCTCCCCCCAGCCTCGAACTCCCACCAGGACCTTCCTCCCCCCAGCCTCCTGCTCCCACCAGGACCTTCCGCCCCCCAGCATCTGGCTCCCACCAGGACCTTCCTCCCCCAAGCCTCGAACTCCCACCAGGACCTTCCTCCCCCCCAGCCTCCTGCTCCCACCAGGACCTTCCTCCCCCCAGCCTCCAACTCCCACCAGGACCTTCCTCCCCCCAGCCTCCTGCTCCCACCAGAACCTTCCTCCCCCCAGCCTCCAACTCCCACCAGGACCTTCCTCCCCCCAGCCTCCAACTCCCACCAGGACCTTCCTCCCCCCAGCCTCCTGCTCCCACCAGGACCTTTCTCCCCCCAGCCTCCAACTCCCACCAGGACCTTCCTCCCCCCAGCATCCTGCTCCCACCAGAACCTTCCTCCCCCCAGCCTCCAACTCCCACCAGGACCACCGCTGATTTCTCCTTCATCAGTCACAGTAAGACATGGCAGCAGGGAGGTGTATTTTCCTCCTGTCTGCCTGTGATATCACCACTCCCCGGGACTGCCGTCCAGAAGATGGTGGTGATATACCCTGAGATACTCACATGGAGAGAGAGAGGTGCTCAGTGCCTCTCCCTGGGATTGCCCTCTTCACTCTGGTGAACTCCACGTGGCATGAAAATCATGACAAGAGTTCATCATGAATCACTAATGATCCCCAACGTGGGCAAATGGGTCAGGGGAGAGGCAGATTTGGAGGGTCAAAACCCACTGGAACTCCACCCACCTCCAGCCACTGGGACAACATCCAGTGGTGCCAAGGAGGCTGAGAGAAGATTTAATGTAGGTTTTTAAAATTACATGGAGTTGTGATAGAGTGAATGGAGGAAGAGTATTTCCCCTGGTTGAAGAATCAATTTAAAATTGTGACTAAGAGTGAGGAGTCAGGCTTGAAGAAATGTCTTCACATCGAGGGTTGTTGGAGCATTGAATGCTTTGGCGCTGGGGGAATGGGACTGATTGGATTGCTCAATAGAGAGCCAGCATTGACTCAACGGGCCAAATGGCCTTCGTCAGTACTGTAATGACTCGATGACTCTCTGTTTTCTAACCCACCATTCTCAGACTGCCACCAGGTCCTCTCCTCCCTCTGATCAGTCAGATAGATCACATTCTCGACACGGTGACTATTTCTGTTGTTGAAAGGATGATACGATCTTGTCGAATCACACTGGAAACATTTCTCCACCTCCTAGAACATCGAGAGGAAAACCACACCTTTATTATAATGTTATTGTTTCATGTGGAATACTGTCTCCAGATTTGGTGCTTTCACATGGTTTGCTGATACATTAATGTTTTGGAAAAGTTTCAGAGAAGGTCCACAAGAATCAGACTCAACTTAAAACACCTTAATGGCCCCTGATAGGCTTAAAAAGCTGGTCTATGAGTTTTGAGGTGTGTAAACTCCAGGACAAGCTGATAGAGGAGTTTAAATGAGACTAGACTGTGCTCATACTGACAGATTACTTCAATTCAATAGGTCAGGGAGGATCAAGGCTCATGGATGTAAGTTACACAAGAGCAGAAATCGTTCAGATGCTGGTGGTTCATCTGGGGATTGTTGTTCTAAGGGACACATTACCTGTTTGTAACTAACCTCCGACTCTCTGCATAACTTCAACACGAGAGTTGGACACGAAATCTCCAGCTGAGTCGGAGACCATGGTCTCCAAAGGTGGGTGTAATATGAAGTGATATGATGGGCCGAATGGCCTCTGTCTGTGCTGTTATGACCCAATGACTTTATAAATCAAGAGTTCTCAACCGGGAATCCTGGGGACGGTTTCAAAGGGTCTGCCTCCACCCCTTGGGGATCGAGGGGTCTGCCTCCACTCCATGGGGATTGAGGGGTCTGCCTCCACTCCTTGGGGATCGAGGGGCCTGCTTCCACTCCATGGTGATCGAGGGGTCTGCCTCCACCCCTTGGGGATCGAGGGGTCTTCCTCCACTCCATGGGGATTGAGGGGTCTGCCTCCACTCCATGGGGATCGAGGGGTCTGCCTCCACCCCCATGGGGATTGAGGGGTCTGCCTCCACCCCATGGGGATCGAGGGGTCTGCCTCCACCCCATGGTGATCGAGGGGTCTGCCTCCACTCCATGGAGATCGAGGGGTCTGCCTCCACCCCTTGGGGATCGAGGGGTCTTCCTCCACTCCATGAGGATTGAGGGGTCTGCCTCCACTCCATGGGGATCGAGGGGTCTGCCTCCACCCCCATGGGGATTGAGGGGTCTGCCTCCACCCCATGGGGATCGAGGGGTCTGCCTCCACCCCATGGTGATCGAGGGGTCTGCCTCCACTCCATGGAGATCGAGGGGTCTGCCTCCACTTCATGGGGATCGAGGGGTCTGCCTCCACTCCTTGGGGATCGAGGGGCCTGCCTCCACTCCATGGTGATCGAGAGGTCTGCCTCCACTCCATGGGGATTGAGGGGTCTGCCTCCACTCCATGGGGATTGAGAGGTCTGCCTCCACTCCATAGGGATTGAGGGGTCTGCCTCCACTCCATGGGGATCGAGTTGTCTGCCTCTAATCCTTGGGGATCGAGGGGTCTGCCTCCACTCCATGGGGATCGGGGGTTCTGCCTCCACTCCATGGGGATCGAGAGGTCTGCCTCCACTCCATGGGGATCGAGGGGTCTGCCTCCATGGGGAGCGAGGGGTCTGCCTCCACTCCATGGGGAGCGAGGGGTCTGCCTCCACTCCATGGGGATCGAGGGGTCTGCCTCCACTCCATGGGGATCGAGGGTTCTGCCTCCACTCCATGGGGATCGAGGGGTCTGCCTCCACCCCATGGGGATCGAGGGGTCTGCCTCTACCCCATGGGGATCGAGGGGTCTGCCTCTACCCCATGGGGATCGAGGGGTCTGCCTCTACCCCATGCTTCTGCTAACATCATCAATGTAGCCCTCAGATTGGCTCAGCCCTTATTGACTGCTGATTGGCTGCCATCACAGTCCGAGCCATACCAGTCATGTGACCCACCTGACCTTTCACCTCTCTCATGAGCCAGCAATTCATTTACAAAGTTCAACATTGAAACCTAAGTGCTGACAATGTTTATAATACATTTTTCAAAGTTTAGTTCCAATAATAGTTATTTTATGACAGTCCGATGCCTTCATTTGTTACCATTCATTCCCAATGTGGTTCCATCCCCCACCACAACCCCCTCCCCCTACCCCATGTGCTGGATGGTGCAATTGGACCATTCTGTTTTATCAGTGCACATGACATTTCCATAGAGAGGTTTCTGGGTATTGAAACCGCAAAGCAACAAAACCACAGTTTGGAGCCCAATGAAATATTGGAATGGGAACTGCGTTGGGCCCCTGGTTAGAGTCAGCAGGAAGCCTGGAGAGAGGACAGTAGGCACTGGGAAGACCCTGCAGAATCGAACACTCTCTCTCTCTCTCTCTCTCCCTCGCTCCCATGAGAGAAACCTGGCAAAATCAGGATCCAAAAATGGTCAGGAAAGCAAAGGTGGCTGGAAGCTGCGGCCAGGGGCTGGGAGGGGGGCGGGGGGCGTGGGTGCGGGGGTCGGAAATCGGCCCAGTTCATTCTGTGAGTAGAACATATTTGTGATTGGAGTTGCTGGGAAATGGAAATATACAGGGGGAGATGGCAGCAACAGCCTGTAAAATCAGTCTCCATGAGAAACACTGATCATTTAGTGAAACACAGAAAGAGGGGGCACTGAAAGGAGAGAAGGAAAATGGGGAGCAGTTGTTCTAAACCTGTAGTTGTGCTGGAGGGAAGTTCAGGATGTTGATGCCCTGGGGCTGTGAGACTGTTTGAAATGCACTGCTGTAAGCACAGGGAGGGCAGCTGCAGCTTATGGTGTTCGAGGTGGCGATAGGTGATAGGTAGTTTCATAATTTCTGATAAGTAGGTCGAAACAGATTAACGGTAGTTTTCAAAAGGGAATTGGATAAATACTTGACGGAGAAAATCTGCAGGGCTGTGGGAAAAGAGCCAGGGAGTGGGACGGACTCGACTGTTCCTCAAAAAAGCTGGCACAGATTCAATGGACCAAATGGTCTCCTTCTCTGATGCACTGTTCCACATTTCAATTCTGCTGGACAATGAGGGCTCCGGCTATTGGAGACAGTGAGGACTCCGGGTATTGGAGACAGTGAGGACTCCGGGTATTGGAGACAGTGAGGATTCTGGGTATTGGAGACAGTGAAGGCTCCGGGTATTGGAGACAGTGAGGATTCTGGGTATTGGAGACAGTGAGGACTCCGGGTATTGGAGACAGTGAGGATTCTGGGTATTGGAGACAGTGAGGACTCTGGGTATTGGAGACAGTGAGGACTCCGGGTATGGGAGGCAGTGAAGGCTCCGGATATTGGAGACAGTGAGGACTCCGGGTATTGGAGACAGTGAGGACTCCGGGTATGGGAGACAGTGAAGGCTCCGGATATTGGAGACAGTGAGGATTCTGGGTATTGGAGACAGTGAGGACTCCGGGTATTGGAGACAGTGAGGATTCTGGGTATTGGAGACAGTGAGGACTCCGGGTATTGGAGACAGTGAGGACTCCGAGTATTGGAGACAGTGAGGACTCCGGGTATTGGAGACAGTGAGGGCTCCGGGTATTGGAGACAGTGTGGATTCTGGGTATTGGAGACAGTGAGGACTCCGGGTATTGGAGACAGTGAGGGCTCCGGGTATTGGAGACATTGAGGGCTCCGGGTATTGGAGACAGTGTGGATTCTGGGTATTGGAGACAGTGAGGACTCCGGGTATTGGAGACATTGAGGATTCTGGGTATTGGAGACAGTGAGGACTCTGGGTATTGGAGACAGTGAGGATTCTGGGTATTGGAGACAGTGAGGACTCCGGGTAGGGGAGACAGTGAGGGCTCCGGGTATTGGAGACAGTGAGGACTCCGAGTATTGGAGACAGTGAGGACTCCGGGTATTGGAGACAGTGAGGACTCCGGGTATTGGAGACAGTGAGGATTCTGGGTATTGGAGACAGTGAAGGCTCCGGGTATTGGAGACAGTGAGGATTCTGGGTATTGGAGACAGTGAGGGCTCCGGGTATTGGAGACAGTGAGGATTCTGGGTATTGGAGAAGTGAGGGCTCCGGGTATTGGAGACAGTGAGGACTCCGGGTATTGGAGACAGTGAGGACTCCGGGTATTGGAGACAGTGAGGGCTCCGGGTATTGGAGACAGTGAGGATTCTGGGTATTGGAGAAGTGAGGGCTCCGGGTATTGGAGACAGTGAGGACTCCGGGTATTGGGAAACAGTGAGGACTCCGGGTATTGGAGACAGTGAGGATTCTGGGTATTGGTGACAGTGAAGGCTCCGGGTATTGGAGACAGTGAGGATTCTGGGTATTGGCGACAGTGAGGGCTCAGAATATTGGAGACAGTGAGGACTCCGGGTATTGGAGACAGTGAGGACTCCGGGTACAGGAGACAGTGAGGATTCTGGGTATTGGCGACAGTGAGGGCTCCGGGTATTGGAGACAGTGAGGACTCCGGGTATTGGAGACAGTGAGGGCTCCGGGTATTGGAGACAGTGAGGACTCCGGGTACAGGAGACAGTGAGGATTCCGGGTATTGGAGACAGTGAGGACTCCGGGTATTGGTGATATTGTAGGCTCTGGGTATTGGAGACAGTGAGGACTCCGGGTATTGGAGACAGTGAGGACTCCGGGTATTGGAGACAGTGAGGGCTCCGGGTATTGGAGACAGTGAGGACTCCGGGTATTGGAGACAGTGAGGGCTCCGGGTATTGGAGACAGTGAGGATTCTGGGTATTGGAGAAGTGAGGGCTCCGGGTATTGGAGACAGTGAGGACTCCGGGTATTGGGAAACAGTGAGGACTCCGGGTATTGGAGACAGTGAGGATTCTGGGTATTGGTGACAGTGAAGGCTCCGGGTATTGGAGACAGTGAGGATTCTGGGTATTGGCGACAGTGAGGGCTCAGGATATTGGAGACAGTGAGGACTCCGGGTATTGGAGACAGTGAGGACTCCGGGTACAGGAGACAGTGAGGATTCTGGGTATTGGCGACAGTGAGGGCTCCGGGTATTGGAGACAGTGAGGACTCCGGGTATTGGAGACAGTGAGGGCTCCGGGTATTGGAGACAGTGAGGACTCCGGGTACAGGAGACAGTGAGGATTCCGGGTATTGGAGACAGTGAGGACTCCGGGTATTGGTGATATTGTAGGCTCTGGGTATTGGAGACAGTGAGGACTCCGGGTATTGGAGACAGTGAGGACTCCGGGTATTGGTGATATTGTAGGCTCTGGGTATTGGAGACAGTGAGGACTCAGGGTATTGGAGACAGTGAGGATTCTGGGTATTGGAGACAGTGAGGACTCCGGGTATTGGAGACAGTGAGGATTCTGGGTATTGGAGACAGTGAGGACTCCGGGTATTGGAGACAGTGAGGATTCTGGGTATTGGAGACAGTGAGGACTCCGGGTATTGGAGACAGTGAAGGCTCCGGGTACTGGAGACAGTGAGGATTCTTGGTATTGGAGACAGTGAGGATTCTGGGTATTGGAGACAGTGAGGACTCCGGGTACAGGAGACAGTGAGGACTCCGGGTATTGGAGACAGTGAGGACTCCGGGTATTGGAGACAGTGAGGATTCTGGGTATTGGAGACAGTGAGGACTCTGGGTATTGGAGACAGTGAGGACTCCGGGTATTGGAGACAGTGAGGGCTCCGGGTACGGGAGACAGTGAGGATTCTGGGTATTGGAGACAGTGAGGGCTCCGGGTATTGGAGACAGTGAGGATTCCGGGTATTGGAGACAATGAGGACTCCGGGTATTGGAGACAGTGAGGACTCCGGGTATTGGAGACAGTGAGGACTCCAGGTATTGGAGACAGTGAGGACACCGGGTAATGGAGACAGTGAGGACTCCGGGTATTGAGAAACAGTGAGGACTCCGGGTATTGGAGACAGTGAGGACTCTGGGTATTGGAGACAGTGAGGACTCCGGGTATTGGAGACAGTGAGGATTCCGGGTATTGGAGACAGTGAGGATTCTGGGTATTGGAGACAGTGAGGATTCTGGGTATTGGAGACAGTGAGGACTCCGGATATTGGAGACAGTGAGCACTCCGTGTATTGGGAGACAGTGAGGACTCCAGGTATTGGGAGACAGTGAGGACTCCGGGTAGGGGAGACAGTGAGGACTCCGGATATTGGAGACAGTGAGGACTCCGGGTATTGGAGACAGTGAGGATTCCGGGTATTGGAGACAGTGAGGATTCTGGGTATTGGAGACAGTGAGGACTCCGGATATTGGAGACAGTGAGGACTCCGTGTATTGGGAGACAGTGAGGACTCCGGGTATTGGGAGACAGTGAGGACTCCGGGTAGGGGAGACAGTGAGGACTCCGGGTATTGGAGACAGTGAGGACTCCGGGTATTGGAGACAGTGAGTATTCTGGGTATTGGAGACAGTGAGGATTCTGGGTATTGGAGACAGTGAGGACTCCGGATATCGGAGAGAGTGAGGACTCCGGGTATTGGAGACAGTGAGGACTCCGGGTATTGGGCGTGAGGACTCCGGGTATTGGAGACAGTGAGGATTCTGGGTACAGGAGACAGTGAGGACTCCGGGTATTGGAGACAGTGAGGACTCCGGGTATTGGAGACAGTGAGGGCTCTGGGTATTGGAGACAGTGAGGACTCCGGGTATTGGAGACAGTGAGGGCTCCGGGTATGGGAGGCAGTGAAGGCTCCGGATATTGGAGACAGTGAGGGCTCTGGGTATTGGAGACAGTGAGGACTCCGGGTATTGGAGACAGTGAGGGCTCCGGGTATGGGAGGCAGTGAAGGCTCCGGGTATTGGAGACAGTGAGGATTCTGGGTATTGGAGACAGTGAGTACTCCGGGTATTGGAGACAGTGTGGACTCCGGGTATTGGAGACAGTGAGGGCTCCGGGTATGGGAGGCAGTGAAGGCTCTGGGTATTGGAGACAGTGAGGGCTCTGGGTATTGGAGACAGTGAGGACTCCGGGTATTGGAGACAGTGAGGACTCCGGGTATGGGAGACAGTGAAGGCTCCGGATATTGGAGACAGTGAGGATTCTGGGTATTGGAGACAGTGAGGACTCCGGGTATTGGAGACAGTGAGGGTTCCGGGTATTGGAGACAGTGTGGATTCTGGGTATTGGAGACAGTGAGGATTCCGGGTATTGGAGACAGTGAGGACTCCGGGTATTGGAGACAGTGAGGGCTCCGGGTATTGGAGACAGTGAGGACTCCGGGTATTGGAGACAGTGAGGACTCCGAGTATTGGAGACAGTGAGGACTCCGGGTATTGGAGACAGTGAGGACTCCGGGTATTGGGAAACAGTGAGGACTCCGGGTATTGGAGACAGTGAGGACTCCGAGTATTGGAGACAGTGAGGACTCCGGGTATTGGAGACAGTGAGGACTCCGGGTAGGGGAGACAGTGAGGACTCCGGGTATTGGAGACAGTGAGGACTCCGGGTATTGGAGACAGTGAGTATTCTGGGTATTGGAGACAGTGAGGATTCTGGGTATTGGAGACAGTGAGGACTCCGGATATCGGAGAGAGTGAGGACTCCGGGTATTGGAGACAGTGAGGACTCCGGGTATTGGGCGTGAGGACTCCGGGTATTGGAGACAGTGAGGATTCTGGGTACAGGAGACAGTGAGGACTCCGGGTATTGGAGACAGTGAGGACTCCGGGTATTGGAGACAGTGAGGGCTCTGGGTATTGGAGACAGTGAGGACTCCGGGTATTGGAGACAGTGAGGGCTCCGGGTATGGGAGGCAGTGAAGGCTCCGGATATTGGAGACAGTGAGGGCTCTGGGTATTGGAGACAGTGAGGACTCCGGGTATTGGAGACAGTGAGGGCTCCGGGTATGGGAGGCAGTGAAGGCTCCGGGTATTGGAGACAGTGAGGATTCTGGGTATTGGAGACAGTGAGTACTCCGGGTATTGGAGACAGTGAGGGCTCCGGGTATGGGAGGCAGTGAAGGCTCTGGGTATTGGAGACAGTGAGGGCTCTGGGTATTGGAGACAGTGAGGACTCCGGGTATTGGAGACAGTGAGGACTCCGGGTATGGGAGACAGTGAAGGCTCCGGATATTGGAGACAGTGAGGATTCTGGGTATTGGAGACAGTGAGGACTCCGGGTATTGGAGACAGTGAGGGTTCCGGGTATTGGAGACAGTGTGGATTCTGGGTATTGGAGACAGTGAGGACTCCGGGTATTGGAGACAGCAGGGATTCCGGTTATTGGAGACAGTGAGGGCTCCGGGTATTGGAGACAGTGAGGACTCCGGGTATTGGAGACAGTGAGGACTCCGAGTATTGGAGACAGTGAGGACTCCGAGTATTGGAGACAGTGAGGACTCCGGGTATTGGGAAACAGTGAGGACTCCGGGTATTGGAGACAGTGAGGACTCCGAGTATTGGAGACAGTGAGGACTCCGGGTATTGGAGACAGTGAGGACTCCGGGTATTGGGAAACAGTGAGGACTCCGGGTATTGGAGACAGTGAGGACTCCGGGTATTGGAGACAGTGAGGATTCTTGGTATTGGAGACAGTGAGGATTCTGGGTATTGGAGACAGTGAGGACTCCGGGTATTGGAGACAGTGAGGACTCCGGGTATTGGGAAACAGTGAGGACTCCGGGTATTGGAGACAGTGAGGACTCCGGGTATTGGAGACAGTGAGGATTCTTGGTATTGGAGATAGTGAGGATTCTGGGTATTGGAGACAGTGAGGACTCCGGATATTGGAGACAGTGAGGACTCCGGGTATTGGAGACAGTGAGGACTCCGGGTATTGGAGACAGTGAGGACTCCGAGTATTGGAGACAGTGAGGGCTCCGGGTATTGGAGACAGTGAGGGCTCCGGGTATTGGAGACAGTGTGGATTCTGGGTATTAGAGACAGTGAGGACTCCGGGTATTGGAGACAGTGAGGATTCCGGGTATTGGAGACAGTGAGGGCTCCGGGTATTGGAGACAGTGTGGATTCTGGGTATTAGAGACAGTGAGGACTCCGGGTATTGGAGACAGTGAGGATTCTGGGTATTGGAGACAGTGAGGGCTCCGGGTATTGGAGACAGTGAGGACTCCGGGTATTGGAGACAGTGAGGACTCCGAGTATTGGAGACAGTGAGGGCTCCGGGTATTGGAGACAGTGAGGGCTCCGGGTATTGGAGACAGTTAGGGTTCCGGGTATTGGAGACAGTGTGGATTCTGGGTATTGGAGACAGTGAGGACTCCGAGTATTGGAGACAGTGAGGGCTCCGGGTATTGGAGACAGTGAGGGCTCCGGGTATTGGAGACAGTGTGGATTCTGGGTATTAGAGACAGTGAGGACTCCGGGTATTGGAGACAGTGAGGACTCCGGGTATTGGAGACAGTGAGGACTCCGGGTATTGGAGACAGTGAGGACTCCGAGTATTGGAGACAGTGAGGGCTCCGGGTATTGGAGACAGTGAGGACTCCGGGTATTGGAGACAGTGAGGATTCTGGGTATTGGAGACAGTGAGGGTTCCGGGTATTGGAGACAGTGAGGGCTCCGGGTACTGGAGACAGTGAGGATTCTGGGTATTGGAGACAGTGAGGATTCTGGGTATTGGAGACAGTGAGGGCTCCGGGTATTGGAGACAGTGAGGGTTCCGGGTATTGGAGACAGTGTGGATTCTGGGTATTGGAGACAGTGAGGGCTCCGGGTATTGGAGACAGTGAGGACTCCGGGTATTGGAGACAGTGAGGATTCTGGGTATTGGAGACAGTGAGGATTCTGGGTATTGGAGACAGTGAGGATTCTGGGTATTGGAGACAGTGAGGGTTCCGGGTATTGGAGACAGTGAGGATTCTGGGTATTGGAGACAGTGAGGATTCTGGGTATTGGAGACAGTGAGGGTTCCGGGTATTGGAGACAGTGTGGATTCTGGGTATTGGAGACAGTGAGGGCTCCGGGTATTGGAGACAGTGAGGATTCTGGGTATTGGAGACAGTGAGGATTCTGGGTATTGGAGACAGTGAGGATTCTGGGTATTGGAGACAGTGAGGGCTCCGGGTATTGGAGACAGTGAGGATTCTGGGTATTGGAGACAGTGAGGATTCTGGGTATTGGAGACAGTGAGGGTTCCGGGTATTGGAGACAGTGAGGATTCTGGGTATTGGAGACAGTGAGGGCTCCGGGTATTGGAGACAGTGAGGGTTCCGGGTATTGGAGACAGTGAGGATTCTGGGTATTGGAGACAGTGAGGGCTCCGGGTATTGGAGACAGTGAGGATTCTGGGTATTGGAGACAGTGAGGATTCTGGGTATTGGAGACAGTGAGGATTCTGGGTATTGGAGACAGTGAGGATTCTGGGTATTGGAGACAGTGAGGATTCTGGGTATTGGTGACAGTGAAGGCTCCGGATATTGGAGACAGTGAGGATTCTGGGTATTGGAGACAGTGAGGATTCTGGGTATTGGAGACAGTGAGGATTCTGGGTATTGGAGACAGTGAGGATTCTGGGTATTGGTGACAGTGAAGGCTCCGGGTACAGGAGACAGTGAGGACTCCGGGTACAGGAGACAGTGAGGACTCTGGGTATTGGAGACAGTGAGGGCTCCGGGTATTGGAGACAGTGAGGACTCCGGGTATTGGTGATATTGTAGGCTCCGGGTATTGGAGACAGTGAGGACTCCGGGTACAGGAGACAGTGAGGACTCTGGGTATTGGAGACAGTGAGGGCTCCGGGTATTGGAGACAGTGAGGACTCCGGGTATTGGTGATATTGTAGGCTCCGGGTATTGGAGACAGTGAGGATTCCGGGTATTGGAGACAGTGAGGACTCCGGGTATTGGTGATATTGTAGGCTCTGGGTATTGGAGACAGTGAGGATACTGGGTATTGGAGACAGTGAGGACTCCGGGTATTGGAGACAGTGAGGACTCCGGGTATTGGAGACAGTGAGGGCTCCGGGTATTGGTGATATTGTAGGCTCTGGGTATTGGAGACAGTGAGGACTCCGGGTATTGGAGACAGTGAGGATACTGGGTATTGGAGACAGTGAGGACTCCGGGTATTGGAGACAGTGAGGATTCTGGGTATTGGAGACAGTGAGGACTCCGGGTATTGGAGACAGTGAGGGCTCCGGGTATTGGAGACAGTGAGGATTCTGGGTATTGGAGACAGTGAAGGCTCCGGGTATTGGAGACAGTGAGGATTCTGGGTATTGGCGACAGTGAGGGCTCCGGGTATTGGAGACAGTGAGGACTCCGGATATTGGAGACAGTGAGGACTCCGGGTACAGGAGACAGTGAGGACTCCGGGTATTGGAGACAGTGAGGACTCCGGGTATTGGAGACAGTGAGGACTCCGGGTACAGGAGACAGTGAGGACTCCGGGTATTGGAGACAGTGAGGACTCCGGGTATTGGTGATATTGTAGGCTCCGGGTATTGGAGACAGTGAGGATTCTGGGTATTTGAGACAGTGAGGACTCCGGGTATTGGAGACAGTGAGGATTCTGGGTATTGGAGACAGTGAGGACTCCGGGTATTGGAGACAGTGAGGACTCCGGGTATTGGAGACAGTGAGGACTCCGGGTACAGGAGACAGTGAGGACTCTGGGTATTGGAGACAGTGAGGACTCCGGGTATTGGTGATATTGTAGGCTCCGGGTATTGGAGACAGTGAGGATTCCGGGTATTGGAGACAGTGAGGACTCCGGGTATTGGTGATATTGTAGGCTCTGGGTATTGGAGACAGTGAGGACTCCGGGTATTGGAGACAGTGAGGACTCAGGATATTGGAGACAGTGAGGATTCTGGGTATTGGAGACAGTGAGGACTCCGGGTATTGGAGACAGTGAGGATTCTGGGTATTGGAGACAGTGAGGACTCCGGGTATTGGAGACAGTGAGGATTCTGGGTATTGGAGACAGTGAGGACTCCGGGTATTGGAGACAGTGAGGGCTCCGGGTATTGGAGACAGTGAGGACTCCGGGTATTGGAGACAGTGAGGATTCTGGGTATTGGAGACAGTGAAGGCTCCGGGTATTGGAGACAGTGAGGATTCTGGGTATTGGAGACAATGAGGACTCCGGGTATTGGAGACAGTGAGGACTCCGGGTATTGGAGACAGTGAGGATTCTGGGTATTGGCGACAGTGAGGGCTCCGGGTATTGGAGACAGTGAGGGCTCCGGGTATTGGAGACAGTGAGGACTCCGGGTACAGGAGACAGTGAGGACTCCGGGTATTGGAGACAGTGAGGACTCCGGGTATTGGTGATATTGTAGGCTCCGGGTATTGGAGACAGTGAGGATTCTGGGTATTGGAGACAGTGAGGACTCCGGGTATTGGAGACAGTGAGGATTCTGGGTATTGGAGACAGTGAGGACTCCGGGTATTGGAGACAGTGAGGGCTCCGGGTACTGGAGACAGTGAGGATTCTGGATATTGGAGACAGTGAGGACTCCGGGTATTGGATACAGTGAGGACTCAGGGTATTGGAGACAGTGAGGGTTCTGGGTATTGGAGACAGTGAGGGCTCCGGGTATTGGAGACAGTGAGGGCTCCGGGTATTGGAGACAGTGAGGACTCCGGGTATTGGAGACAGTGAGGGCTCCGGGTACTGGAGACAGTGAGGATTCTGGGTATTGGAGACAGTGAGGACTCCGGGTATTGGAGACAGTGAGGACTCTGGGTATTGGAGACAGTGAGGACTCCGGGTATTGGAGACAGTGAGGATTCTGGGTATTGGAGACAGTGAGGACTCCGGGTACAGCAGACAGTGAGGACTCCGAGTATTGGAGACAGTGAGGACTCTGGGTATTGGAGACAGTGAGGACTCCGGGTATTGGAGACAGTGAGGATACTGGGTATTGGAGACAGTGAGGATTCTGGGTATTGGAGACAGTGAGGATTCTGGGTATTGGAGACAGTGAGGACTCCGGGTATTGGAGACAGTGAGGATTCTGGGTACAGGAGACAGTGAGGACTCCGGGTATTGGAGACAGTGAGGACTCCGGGTATTGGAGACAGTGAGGGCTCTGGGTATTGGAGACAGTGAGGACTCCGGGTATTGGAGACAGTGAGGGCTCCGGGTATGGGAGGCAGTGAAGGCTCCGGATATTGGAGACAGTGAGGGCTCTGGGTATTGGAGACAGTGAGGACTCCGGGTATTGGAGACAGTGAGGGCTCCGGGTATGGGAGGCAGTGAAGGCTCCGGGTATTGGAGACAGTGAGGATTCTGGGTATTGGAGACAGTGAGTACTCCGGGTATTGGAGACAGTGTGGACTCCGGGTATTGGAGACAGTGAGGGCTCCGGGTATGGGAGGCAGTGAAGGCTCTGGGTATTGGAGACAGTGAGGGCTCTGGGTATTGGAGACAGTGAGGACTCCGGGTATTGGAGACAGTGAGGACTCCGGGTATGGGAGACAGTGAAGGCTCCGGATATTGGAGACAGTGAGGATTCTGGGTATTGGAGACAGTGAGGACTCCGGGTATTGGAGACAGTGAGGGTTCCGGGTATTGGAGACAGTGTGGATTCTGGGTATTGGAGACAGTGAGGACTCCGGGTATTGGAGACAGTGAGGACTCCGGGTATTGGAGACAGTGAGGACTCCGAGTATTGGAGACAGTGAGGACTCCGGGTATTGGAGACAGTGAGGACTCCGGGTATTGGAGACAGTGAGGACTCCGGGTATGGGAGACAGTGAAGGCTCCGGATATTGGAGACAGTGAGGATTCTGGGTATTGGAGACAGTGAGGACTCCGGGTATTGGAGACAGTGAGGGTTCCGGGTATTGGAGACAGTGTGGATTCTGGGTATTGGAGACAGTGAGGACTCCGGGTATTGGAGACAGTGAGGACTCCGGGTATTGGAGACAGTGAGGACTCCGAGTATTGGAGACAGTGAGGACTCCGGGTATTGGAGACAGTGAGGACTCCGGGTATTGGAGACAGTGAGGGCTCCGGGTATTGGAGACAGTGAGGACTCCGGGTATTGGAGACAGTGAGGATTCTGGGTATTGGAGACAGTGAAGGCTCCGGGTATTGGAGACAGTGAGGATTCTGGGTATTGGAGACAATGAGGACTCCGGGTATTGGAGACAGTGAGGACTCCGGGTATTGGAGACAGTGAGGATTCTGGGTATTGGCGACAGTGAGGGCTCCGGGTATTGGAGACAGTGAGGGCTCCGGGTATTGGAGACAGTGAGGACTCCGGGTACAGGAGACAGTGAGGACTCCGGGTATTGGAGACAGTGAGGACTCCGGGTATTGGTGATATTGTAGGCTCCGGGTATTGGAGACAGTGAGGATTCTGGGTATTGGAGACAGTGAGGACTCCGGGTATTGGAGACAGTGAGGATTCTGGGTATTGGAGACAGTGAGGACTCCGGGTATTGGAGACAGTGAGGGCTCCGGGTACTGGAGACAGTGAGGATTCTGGATATTGGAGACAGTGAGGACTCCGGGTATTGGATACAGTGAGGACTCAGGGTATTGGAGACAGTGAGGGTTCTGGGTATTGGAGACAGTGAGGGCTCCGGGTATTGGAGACAGTGAGGGCTCCGGGTATTGGAGACAGTGAGGACTCCGGGTATTGGAGACAGTGAGGGCTCCGGGTACTGGAGACAGTGAGGATTCTGGGTATTGGAGACAGTGAGGACTCCGGGTATTGGAGACAGTGAGGACTCTGGGTATTGGAGACAGTGAGGACTCCGGGTATTGGAGACAGTGAGGATTCTGGGTATTGGAGACAGTGAGGACTCCGGGTACAGCAGACAGTGAGGACTCCGAGTATTGGAGACAGTGAGGACTCTGGGTATTGGAGACAGTGAGGACTCCGGGTATTGGAGACAGTGAGGATACTGGGTATTGGAGACAGTGAGGATTCTGGGTATTGGAGACAGTGAGGATTCTGGGTATTGGAGACAGTGAGGACTCCGGGTATTGGAGACAGTGAGGATTCTGGGTACAGGAGACAGTGAGGACTCCGGGTATTGGAGACAGTGAGGACTCCGGGTATTGGAGACAGTGAGGGCTCTGGGTATTGGAGACAGTGAGGACTCCGGGTATTGGAGACAGTGAGGGCTCCGGGTATGGGAGGCAGTGAAGGCTCCGGATATTGGAGACAGTGAGGGCTCTGGGTATTGGAGACAGTGAGGACTCCGGGTATTGGAGACAGTGAGGGCTCCGGGTATGGGAGGCAGTGAAGGCTCCGGGTATTGGAGACAGTGAGGATTCTGGGTATTGGAGACAGTGAGTACTCCGGGTATTGGAGACAGTGTGGACTCCGGGTATTGGAGACAGTGAGGGCTCCGGGTATGGGAGGCAGTGAAGGCTCTGGGTATTGGAGACAGTGAGGGCTCTGGGTATTGGAGACAGTGAGGACTCCGGGTATTGGAGACAGTGAGGACTCCGGGTATGGGAGACAGTGAAGGCTCCGGATATTGGAGACAGTGAGGATTCTGGGTATTGGAGACAGTGAGGACTCCGGGTATTGGAGACAGTGAGGGTTCCGGGTATTGGAGACAGTGTGGATTCTGGGTATTGGAGACAGTGAGGACTCCGGGTATTGGAGACAGTGAGGACTCCGGGTATTGGAGACAGTGAGGACTCCGAGTATTGGAGACAGTGAGGACTCCGGGTATTGGAGACAGTGAGGACTCCGGGTATTGGAGACAGTGAGGACTCCGGGTATGGGAGACAGTGAAGGCTCCGGATATTGGAGACAGTGAGGATTCTGGGTATTGGAGACAGTGAGGACTCCGGGTATTGGAGACAGTGAGGGTTCCGGGTATTGGAGACAGTGTGGATTCTGGGTATTGGAGACAGTGAGGACTCCGGGTATTGGAGACAGTGAGGACTCCGGGTATTGGAGACAGTGAGGACTCCGAGTATTGGAGACAGTGAGGACTCCGGGTATTGGAGACAGTGAGGACTCCGGGTATTGGGAAACAGTGAGGACTCCGGGTATTGGAGACAGTGAGGACTCCGAGTATTGGAGACAGTGAGGACTCCGGGTATTGGAGACAGTGAGGACTCCGGGTATTGGGAAACAGTGAGGACTCCGGGTATTGGAGACAGTGAGGACTCCGGGTATTGGAGACAGTGAGGATTCTTGGTATTGGAGACAGTGAGGATTCTGGGTATTGGAGACAGTGAGGACTCCGGGTATTGGAGACAGTGAGGGTTCCGGGTATTGGAGACAGTGTGGATTCTGGGTATTAGAGACAGTGAGGACTCCGGGTATTGGAGACAGTGAGGACTCCGGGTATTGGAGACAGTGAGGGCTCCGGGTATTGGAGACAGTGAGGACTCCGGGTATTGGAGACAGTGAGGACTCCGAGTATTGGAGACAGTGAGGGCTCCGGGTATTGGAGACAGTGAGGGCTCCGGGTATTGGAGACAGTGAGGGCTCCGGGTATTGGAGACAGTGAGGGTTCCGGGTATTGGAGACAGTGTGTATTCTGGGTATTGGAGACAGTGAGGACTCCGGGTATTGGAGACAGTGAGGACTCCGGGTATTGGAGACAGTGAGGGCTCCGGGTATTGGAGACAGTGAGGACTCCGGGTACAGGAGACAGTGAGGACTCTGGGTATTGGAGACAGTGAGGACTCCGGGTATTGGTGATATTGTAGGCTCCGGGTATTGGAGACAGTGAGGATTCCGGGTATTGGAGACAGTGAGGACTCCGGGTATTGGTGATATTGTAGGCTCTGGGTATTGGAGACAGTGAGGACTCCGGGTATTGGAGACAGTGAGGACTCCGGGTATTGGAGACAGTGAGGATTCTGGGTATTGGAGACAGTGAGGACTCCGGGTATTGGAGACAGTGAGGATTCTGGGTATTGGAGACAGTGAGGACTCCGGGTATTGGAGACAGTGAGGGCTCCGGGTATTGGAGACAGTGAGGATTCTGGGTATTGGCGACAGTGAGGGCTCCGGGTATTGGAGACAGTGAGGACTCCGAGTATTGGAGACAGTGAGGATTCTGGGTATTGGAGACAGTGAGGATTCTGGGTATTGGCGACAGTGAGGGCTCCGGGTATTGGAGACAGTGAGGACTCCGGGTATTGGAGACAGTGAGGATTCTGGGTATTGGAGACAGTGAGGACTCTGGGTATTGGAGACAGTGAGGACTCCGGGTATTGGAGACAGTGAGGATTCTGGGTATTGGAGACAGTGAAGGCTCCGGGTATTGGAGACAGTGAGGATTCTGGGTATTGGAGACAATGAGGACTCCGGGTATTGGAGACAGTGAGGGCTCCGGGTATTGGAGACAGTGAGGACTCCGGGTATTGGAGACAGTGAGGATTCTGGGTATTGGCGACAGTGAGGGCTCCGGGTATTGGAGACAGTGAGGACTCCGAGTATTGGAGACAGTGAGGATTCTGGGTATTGGAGACAGTGAGGAATCTGGGTATTGGCGACAGTGAGGGCTCCGGGTATTGGAGACAGTGAGGACTCCGGGTATTGGAGACAGTGAGGATTCTGGGTATTGGAGACAGTGAGGACTCCGGGTATTGGAGACAGTGAGGGCTCCGGGTATTGGAGACAGTGAGGATTCTGGGTATTGGAGACAGTGAGGATTCTGGGTATTGGAGACAGTGAGGACTCCGGGTATTGGAGACAGTGAGGATTCTGGGTATTGGCGACAGTGAGGGCTCCGGGTATTGGAGACAGTGAGGGCTCCGGGTATTGGAGACACTGAGGACTCCGGGTACAGGAGACAGTGAGGACTCCGGGTATTGGAGACAGTGAGGACTCCGGGTATTGGTGATATTGTAGGCTCCGGGTATTGGAGACAGTGAGGATTCTGGGTATTGGAGACAGTGAGGACTCCGGGTATTGGAGACAGTGAGGGCTCCGGGTACTGGAGACAGTGAGGATTCTGGATATTGGAGACAGTGAGGACTCCGGGTATTGGAGACAGTGAGGACTCAGGGTATTGGAGACAGTGAGGGTTCTGGGTATTGGAGACAGTGAGGACTCCGGGTATTGGAGACAGTGAGGATTCCGGGTATTGGAGACAGTGAGGACTCCGGGTATTGGAGACAGTGAGGATTCTGGGTATTGGAGACAGTGAGGACTCCGGGTATTGGAGACAGTGAGGACTCCGGGTATTGGAGACAGTGAGGATTCTGGGTATTGGAGACAGTGAGGGCTCCGGGTATTGGAGACAGTGAGGGCTCCGGGTACTGGAGACAGTGAGGATTCTGGGTATTGGAGACAGTGAGGACTCCGGGTATTGGAGACAGTGAGGACTCTGGGTATTGGAGACAGTGAGGACTCCGGGTATTGGAGACAGTGAGGGTTCTGGGTATTGGAGACAGTGAGGACTCCGGGTATTGGAGACAGTGAGGATTCCGGGTATTGGAGACAGTGAGGACTCCGGGTATTGGAGACAGTGAGGATTCTGGGTATTGGAGACAGTGAGGACTCCGGGTATTGGAGACAGTGAGGACTCCGGGTATTGGAGACAGTGAGGATTCTGGGTATTGGAGACAGTGAGGGCTCCGGGTATTGGAGACAGTGAGGGCTCCGGGTACTGGAGACAGTGAGGATTCTGGGTATTGGAGACAGTGAGGACTCCGGGTATTGGAGACAGTGAGGATTCTGGGTATTGGAGACAGTGAGGGCTCCGGGTATTGGAGACAGTGAGGGCTCCGGGTACTGGAGACAGTGAGGATTCTGGGTATTGGAGACAGTGAGGACTCCGGGTATTGGCGACAGTGAGGGCTCCGGGTATTGGAGACAGTGAGGGCTCCGGGTATTGGAGACACTGAGGACTCCGGGTACAGGAGACAGTGAGGACTCCGGGTATTGGAGACAGTGAGGACTCCGGGTATTGGTGATATTGTAGGCTCCGGGTATTGGAGACAGTGAGGATTCTGGGTATTGGAGACAGTGAGGACTCCGGGTATTGGAGACAGTGAGGGCTCCGGGTACTGGAGACAGTGAGGATTCTGGATATTGGAGACAGTGAGGACTCCGGGTATTGGAGACAGTGAGGACTCAGGGTATTGGAGACAGTGAGGGTTCTGGGTATTGGAGACAGTGAGGACTCCGGGTATTGGAGACAGTGAGGATTCCGGGTATTGGAGACAGTGAGGACTCCGGGTATTGGAGACAGTGAGGATTCTGGGTATTGGAGACAGTGAGGACTCCGGGTATTGGAGACAGTGAGGACTCCGGGTATTGGAGACAGTGAGGATTCTGGGTATTGGAGACAGTGAGGGCTCCGGGTATTGGAGACAGTGAGGGCTCCGGGTACTGGAGACAGTGAGGATTCTGGGTATTGGAGACAGTGAGGACTCCGGGTATTGGAGACAGTGAGGACTCTGGGTATTGGAGACAGTGAGGACTCCGGGTATTGGAGACAGTGAGGATTCTGGGTATTGGAGACAGTGAGGACTCCGGGTACAGGAGACAGTGAGGACTCCGAGTATTGGAGACAGTGAGGACTCTGGGTATTGGAGACAGTGAGGACTCCGGGTATTGGAGACAGTGAGGATACTGGGTATTGGAGACAGTGAGGATTCTGGGTATTGGAGACAGTGAGGATTCTGGGTATTGGAGACAGTGAGGACTCCGGGTATTGGAGACAGTGAGGACTCCGGGTATTGGAGACAGTGAGGACTCCGGGTATTGGAGACAGTGAGGACTCCGGGTATTGGAGACAGTGAGGGCTCCGGGTATTGGAGACAGTGAGGGCTCCGGGTATTGGAGACAGTGAGGACTCCGGGTATTGGAGACAGTGAGGGCTCCGGGTACTGGAGACAGTGAGGATTCTGGGTATTGGAGACAGTGAGGACTCCGGGTATTGGAGACAGTGAGGACTCTGGGTATTGGAGACAGTGAGGACTCCGGGTATTGGAGACAGTGAGGATTCTAGGTATTGGAGACAGTGAGGACTCCGGGTACAGGAGACAGTGAGGACTCCGGGTATTGGAGGCAGTGAGGACTCCGGGTATTGGAGACAGAGGACTCCGGGTATTGGGAAACAGTGAGGACTCCGGGTATTGGAGACAGTGAGGATTCTGGGTATTGGAGACAGTGAGGACTCCGGGTACAGGAGACAGTGAGGACTCCGGGTATTGGAGACAGTGAGGACTCCGGGTATTGGAGACAGTGAGGACTCCGGGTATTGGGAAACAGTGAGGACTCCGGGTATTGGAGACAGTGAGGACTCCGGGTATTGGAGACAGTGAGGATTCCGGGTATTGGAGACAGTGAGGATTCTGGGTATTGGAGACAGTGAGGATTCTAGGTATTGGAGACAGTGAGGACTCCGGATATTGGAGACAGTGAGGACTCCGGGTAGGGGAGACAGTGACGACTCCGGGTATTGGGAGACAGTGAGGACACCGGGTACGGGAGACAGTGAGGACTCCAGGTATTGGAGACAGTGAGGACTCCGTGTATTGGAGACAGTGAGTATTCTGGGTATTGGAGACAGTGAGGATTCTGGGTATTGGAGACAGTGAGGACTCCGGATATTGGAGAGAGTGAGGACATCGGGTATTGGAGACAGTGAGGACTCTGGGTATTGGAGACAGTGAGGACTCCGGGTATTGGAGACAGTGAGGATTCTAGGTATTGGAGACAGTGAGGACTCCGGGTACAGGAGACAGTGAGGACTCCGGGTATTGGAGGCAGTGAGGACTCCGGGTATTGGAGACAGAGGACTCCGGGTATTGGGAAACAGTGAGGACTCCGGGTATTGGAGACAGTGAGGATTCTGGGTATTGGAGACAGTGAGGACTCCGGGTACAGGAGACAGTGAGGACTCCGGGTATTGGAGACAGTGAGGACTCCGGGTATTGGAGACAGTGAGGACTCCGGGTATTGGGAAACAGTGAGGACTCCGGGTATTGGAGACAGTGAGGACTCCGGGTATTGGAGACAGTGAGGATTCCGGGTATTGGAGACAGTGAGGATTCTGGGTATTGGAGACAGTGAGGATTCTAGGTATTGGAGACAGTGAGGACTCCGGATATTGGAGACAGTGAGGACTCCGGGTATTGGAGACAGTGAGGACTCTGTGTATTGGGAGACAGTGAGGACTCCGGGTAGGGGAGACAGTGACGACTCCGGGTATTGGGAGACAGTGAGGACTCCGGGTACGGGAGACAGTGAGGACTCCAGGTATTGGAGACAGTGAGGACTCCGTGTATTGGAGACAGTGAGTATTCTGGGTATTGGAGACAGTGAGGATTCTGGGTATTGGAGACAGTGAGGACTCCGGATATTGGAGAGAGTGAGGACATCGGGTATTGGAGACAGTGAGGACTCCGGGTATTGGGAGACAGTGAGGATACTGGGTATTGGAGACAGTGAGGATTCTGGGTATTGGAGACAGTGAGGATTCTGGGTATTGGAGACAGTGAGGACTCCGGATATTGGAGACAGTGAGGACTCCGGGTATTGGGAGACAGTGAGGACTCCGGGTTGGGGAGACAGTGAGGACTCCGGGTATTGGAGAAAGTGAGGACTCCGGGTATTGGAGACAGTGAGGACTCCGGGTATTGGAGACAGTGAGGACTCCGGGTATTGGAGACAGTGAGGACTCCGGATATTGGAGACAGTGAGGACTCCGGGTATCTGATGAATACACCGTTTCTTCTGCAGCCCTGAAATTGTTTCTCCCGTTTACTAACTTATCTCTAGCTGGTTTTTCAGCAATAACATCAATGAAAGAAAGAACACAGCCAGGATGAAAATTGACTGTGACAGCTGGCTGTGCTTGCCTGAAGACATCAGCGTACGGACATCCGAATTAGGAGCAGGAGTAGGCTACTCGGCCCCTCGAGCCTGCTCTGCCATTCAATAAGATCATGGCTGATCTGATTGGAACCTCGACTCCACATTCCTGCTTACCCCCAATAACCTTTCACCCTCTCATCAAGAATCTATTAGAAGAACATTACAGTGCAGTACAGGCCCTTCGACTCTCGATTTTGCGCCGATCTGTGAAACCATCTGACCTACACTGTTCCATTTTCATCCATATGTCTATCCAATGACCATTTAAATGCCCTTAAAGTTGGCGAGTCTACTACTGTTGCAGGCAGGGCGTTCCACGCCCCTACTACTCTCTGAGTAAAGAAACTACCTCTAACATCTGTCCTATATCTATCACCCCTCAACTTAAAGCTATGTCCCCTCGTGTTTGCAAATCTATCTACCTCTGCCTTAAAAATATTCAAAGACTCTGCTTCCACTGCCTTTTGAGGAAGAGAATTCCAAAGACTCACGACCCTCTGAGAGAAAAAAATTTCTCCCTATCTCTGTCTTAAATGGGCGACCCCTTAATTTAAACAGTGACCCCCAGTTCTAGATTCTCCCAAAAGGGGAAACATCCTTTCCACATCCACCCTGTCAAGACCCCTCAGGATCTTATATGTTTCAATCAAGTCATCTCTCACTCTTCTAAACTCCAGCAGATACAAGCCTAGCCTGTCCAATCATTCCTCATAAGACAACCCGCCCATTCGAGGTATTAGTCTAGTAAACCTTCTCCAAATTGTTTCCAACACATTTACATCCTTCCTTAAATAAGGAGACCAATAACAAAGAACAGTATGGCACTGGAACAGGCCATTTGGCCCTCCAAGCCTGTGCCGATCTTGATGCCTGCCAAAACTAACACCTTCTGCACTTCCGGTGTCCGTATCCCTCTATTCCCATCCTATTCATGTATTTGTCAAGATGTCTCTTAAACGTCGCTATCGTATCTGCTTCCACCACCTCCCTGGCAGCAAGTTCCAGGCACTCACCAGCCTCTGTGTAAAGAACCTGCCTCGCACATCCCCTCTAAACTTTGCCCCTTGCACCTTAAACCTATGTCCCCCAGTAACTGACTCTTCCACCCTGGGAAAAAGCTTCTGACTATCCACTCTGTCCATTCCGCTCATAACTTTGTAAACCTCTATCATGTCGCCCCTCCACCTCCGTCGTTCCAGTGAAAACAATCCGAGTTTTTCCAAACTCTCCTCATAGCTAATGCCCTCCAGACCAGGTAACATCCTGGTGGACCTCCTCTGTACCCTCTCCAAAGCCTCCACGTCCTTCTGGTAGTGTGGCGACCAGAATTGCACGCAATATTCCAAGTGTGGCCTAACTAAAGTTCTGTACAGCTGCAACATGACTTGCCAATTTTTATACTCTATGCCCCGACCGATGAAGGCAAGCATGCCGTATGCCTTCTTGACTACCTTATCCACCTGCGTTGCCACTTTCAGTGACCTGTGGACCTGTACGCCCAGATCTCTCTGCCTGTCAATACTCCTAAGGGTTCTACCATTTACTGTATACCTCCCACCTGCATTAGACCTTCCAAAATGTATTACCTCACGTTTGTCCGGATTAAACTCCATCTGCCATTTCTCCGCCCAAGTCTCCAACCGATCTATATCCTGCTGTATCCTCTGATAATCCTCATCATTATCCACAACTCCACCAACCTTTGTGTCGTCCGCAAACTTACTAATCAGACCAGCTACATTTTCCTCCAAATCATTTATATATACTCCAAACAGCAAAGGTCCCAGCACTGATCCCTGCGGAACACCACTAGTCACATCCCTCCAATCAGAAAAACACCCATCCACTGTTACCCACTGTCTTCTGTGACTGAGCCAGTTCTGTATCCAACTTGCCAGCTCACCTCTGATCCCATGTGCCTTCACCTTTTGCACCTGTCTGCCATGCGGGACCTTGTCAAAGGCCTTACTGAAGTCCATATAGACAGCATCCACCGCCGTTCCCTCATCAATCATCTTTGTTACTTCCTCAAAAAACTCAAATCAAATTAGTAAGACACGACCTCCCCTTTACAAAACCATGCTGTCTCTCGCCAATAAATTCGTTTGTTTCCAAATGGGAGTAAATCCTGTCCCAAAGAATCCTCTCTAATAATTTCCCTACCACTGACGTAAGGCTCACCGGCCTATAATTTCCTGTCTGTACACAGTACTCCAGATGTGGTCTCACCATTGCCCTGTATAACTGAAGCATAACCTCCCTACTTTTGTATTCAATTCCCCTCCCAATAAACAATAACATTCTATTAGCTTTTCTAATTACGTGCTGTACCTGCATACTAACCTTTTGTGATTCATGCACTGGGACACCCAGATCCCTCTGCATCTCAGAGCTCTGCAATCTCTCACCATTTAGATAATATGCTTCTTTTTTATTCTTCCTGCCAAAATGGACAATTTCTCATTTTTCCACATTATGCTCCACTTGCCATATCTTTGCCAACTCACTTAACCTATCTATATCCCTTTGTAGCCTCCTTATGTCCTTTTCACAACTTACTTTCCTAACTATCTTTGTGTCATCAGCAAATTTAGCAACCGTACCTTTGGTACCTTCATCTAAGTCATTTATATAAATTGTAAAAAATTGAGGCCCCAGCACTGATCCCTGTGGCACACCACTCGTTACATCTTGCCAACCAGAAAATGCCTAATCTCTGTTTCCTGTTAACTAGTCAATCTTCCATCCATGCCAATATGTTACCCCCTACACCATGAGCTGTTATTTTCCACAATAACCTTTGATGTGGCACCTTATCAAATGCATTCTGGAAATCTAAGTACAATACATCCACCGGTTTCCCTTTATCCACAGCACATGTAACTCCCTCAAAGAACTCCGATAAATTGGTTAAACATGATTTCCCTTTCACAAAAACCATGTTGACTCTGCCTGATTACCATGAATTTTTCTCAGTGCCCTGATATAACATCTTTAATAATAGCTTCTAACATTTTCCCTAAGACAGATGTTAAGCTAACTGGCCTGCAGTTTCCTGCTTTCTGTCTCCCTCCCTTTTTGAAGAAAGGAGTTACATTCACATCCAGACATACTCCGTGTCTTGACGGAACAGTTTGTCAGCACCAGCAACATGTTTCACATTAAGTACGTAAAACATAAACAATAATAAATATATGTTTAATTGTATAACCAATTTTTATACATTAAAAATACTCATTCTAACATTTTATAAAACGAGAGGAGTGTCTTGGAAGCAAAAATGTTGAGAACTCCTGATATAAACCATTGTCAGTTTGAGCTCTTGGGCTTTGGTTACTTCGGAAGGTTGGAAGGGAATTTTTCTGGCTTTTTTCTCCATAATTAATTATGGAATTTTTAGAACGGATTTTTTTTTTGCTTCTCCCAGAGGATTACACTGGCTGCATGATGCTGACACACTGGGTACCTGAAATGTGGAAGAGTGCTGCTGTCCAGCAATAATATCCCTCAATTTGACAAACACATTTCAGGAAAACAAATCTAGTATTTTTTGAAAAGTGCCTCGTTGTTTACTTTTTGGAAAATATTTAAGGGCCAGATTTTTCTGGACGGCAAATTGCTTTCTCGGTAGAGGCCTGTGCAGACAGGCATAGGATATATAAAGCAAACTGAATATGGAGTTGGCTGGAGTGTCGATGCAAAGGATGATTGATGTTAATTATCATGTAGGTGAAACCCGAGCTTGCTGCTTTACCTACCACGTGTTAAGTTGTGGATCACAGACTCGGACAGTGAAACACGTGTCTACCTGAAACAGGGGTCATTTATCCCAAGATGGAGACAAACAATCAGCTTGAGGGCTACAGTCAGATAAAGGAGGCAAGTCTGAGCAGTGAGACAGAGGCCTGTCAGACACCCTCCACCTTCCTGATCTATAACCTTCCCAACTTTGCTTGGGCTAATCACATGCTTGCACTGAGGGGAGCCCTGCTCCGAACAGAAGTGCATTGATCACAGGTTGGGTGCCATACATCAGTTGGGGGCAGTGTTCCTCCTGTCGTGTGCCACTCCAGGAGGAAGGTGAGGGCCGGGTGCAGGAAGGAAAGAATAGAAAGTATTTGCATACTGTACAAAAGCAAAGAAGTTATGATGAACCGTTATAAAACACTGCAGTATTGTGTACAACTCTGGGCACCGCCCTTCAGGAAGGATGTGAAGGCTTTCGAGAGGGTGCAGAAAAGATGTATGAGAAAGATTCCAAGCATGAGAGACTTCAGTTTGGTGGATAGATTAGAGAAGCTGGGGCTGTTTTCCTTAGAGAAGAGAAGTTTGAGAGGAGATTTGATAGAGGTGTTCAAAATTATGAGGGGTCTGGACAGAACAGATAGAGAGAAAGTGTTCCCATTGGCGGAAGGGCCAAGAACCAGAGGACAGCGATTGAACGTGATTGGCAAAAGAAGAAACGGTGACATGAGGAAAAATGTTTTTCATGCAGCGAGTGTTTAGGATCTGGAATGCACTGAGAGTGTGGTGGAGGGAGGTTGAGTGAGTGTTTAGGATCTGGAATACACTGTCTGAGAGTGTGGTGGAGGCAGGTTGAGTGAGTGTTTAGGATCTGGAATGCACTGTCTGAGAGTGTGGTGGAGGCAGGTTCAGTGAGTGTTTAGGATCTGGAATGCACTGTCTGAGAGTGTGGTGGAGGCAGGTTCAGTGAGTGTTTAGGATCTGGAATGCACTGTCTGAGAGTGTGGTGGAGGCAGGTTCAGTGAGTGTTTAGGATCTGGAATGCACTGTCTGAGAGTGTGGTGGAGGCAGGTTCAGTGAGTGTTTAGGATCTGGAATACACTGTCTGAGAGTGTGGTGGAGGCAGGTTCAGTGAGTGTTTAGGATCTGGAATGCACTGTCTGAGAGTGTGATGGAGGCAGGTTCAATGAGTGTTTAGGATCTGGAATGCACTGTCTGAGAGTGTGGTGGAGGCAGGTTCAGTGAGTGTTTAGGATCTGGAATGCACTGTCTGAGAGTGTGATGGAGGCAGGTTCAGTGAGTGTTTAGGATCTGGAATGCACTGTCTGAGAGTGTGGTGGAGGCAGGTTCAGTGAGTGTTTAGGGTATGGAATGCACTGTCTGAGAGTGTGGTGGAGGCAGGTTCAGTGAGTGTTTAGGATCTGGAATGCACTGTCTGAGAGTGTGATGGAGGCAGGTTCAGTGAGTGTTTAGGATCTGGAATGCACTGTCTGAGAGTGTGGTGGAAGCAGATTCAGTGAGTGTTTAGGATCTGGAATGCACTGTCTGAGAGTGTGGTGGAGGCAGGTTCAGTGAGTGTTTAGGATCTGGAATGCACTGTCTGAGAGTGTGGTGGAGGCAGGTTCAGTGAGTGTTTAGGATCTGGAATGCACTGTCTGAGAGTGTGGTGGAGGCAGATTCAGTGAGTATTTAGGATCTGGAATGCACTGTCTGAGAGTGTGGTGGAGGCAGGTTCAGTGAGTGTTTAGGATCTGGAATGCACTGTCTGAGAGTGTGGTGGAGGCAGGTTCAGTGAATGTTTAGGATCTGGAATGCACTGTCTGAGAGTGTGATGGAGGCAGATTCAGTGAGTGTTTAGGATCTGGAATCCACTGTCTGAGAGTGTGGTGGAGGCAGGTTCAGTGAGTGTTTAGGATCTGGAATACACTGTCTGAGAGTGGGGTGGAGGCAGATTCAGTGAGTGCTTAGGATCTGGAATCCACTGTCAGACAGTGCGGTGGAGGCAGGTTCAGTGAGTGTTTAGGATCTGGAATATACTGTCTGAGAGTGTGGTGGAGGCAGGTTCAGTGAGTGTTTAGGATCTGGAATGCACTGTCTGAGAGTGTGGTGGAGGCAGATTCAGTGAGTATTTAGGATCTGGAATGCACTGTCTGAGAGTGTGGTGGAGGCAGGTTCAGTGAGTGTTTAGGATCTGGAATCCACTGTCTGAGAGTGTGGTGGAGGCAGGTTCAGTGAGTATTTAGGATCTGGAATGCACTGTCTGAGAGTGTGGTGGAGGCAGGTTCAGTGAGTGTTTAGGATCTGGAATATACTGTCTGAGAGTGTGGTGGAGGCAGGTTCAGTGAGTGTTTAGGATCTGGAATGCACTGTCTGAGAGTGTGGTGGAGGCAGATTCAGTGAGTATTTAGGATCTGGAATGCACTGTCTGAGAGTGTGGTGGAGGCAGGTTCAGTGAGTGTTTAGGATCTGGAATCCACTGTCTGAGAGTGTGGTGGAGGCAGATTCAGTGAGTGTTTAGGATCTGGAATCCACTGTCTGAGAGTGTGGTGGAGGCAGGTTCAGTGAATGTTTAGGATCTGGAATGCACTGTCTGAGAGTGTGATGGAGGCAGATTCAGTGAGTGTTTAGGATCTGGAATCCACTGTCTGAGAGTGCGGTGGAGGCAGGTTCAGTGAGTGTTTAGGATCTGGAATACACTGTCTGAGAGAGTGGTGGAGGTAGGTTCAGTGAGTGTTTAGGATCTGGAATGCACTGTCTGAGAGTGTGGTGGAGGCAGGTTCAGTGAGTGTTTAGGATCTGGAATACACTGTCTGAGAGTGGGGTGGAGGCAGATTCAGTGAGTGTTTAGGATCTGGAATGCACTGTCTGAGAGTGTGATGGAGGCAGATTCAGTGAGTGTTTAGGATCTGGAATCCACTGTCTGAGAGTGCGGTGGAGGCAGGTTCAGTGAGTGTTTAGGATCTGGAATACACTGTCTGAGAGAGTGGTGGAGGTAGGTTCAGTGAGTGTTTAGGATCTGGAATGCACTGTCTGAGAGTGTGGTGGAGGCAGGTTCAGTGAGTGTTTAGGATCTGGAATACACTGTCTGAGAGTGGGGTGGAGGCAGATTCAGTGAGTGCTTAGGATCTGGAATCCACTGTCTGACAGTGCGGTGGAGGCAGGTTCAGTGAGTGTTTAGGATCTGGAATATACTGTCTGACAGTGTGGTGGAGGCAGGTTCAGTGAGTGTTTAGGATCTGGAATACACTGTCTTTGACAGTGTGGTGGTGGCAGGTTCAGTGAGTGTTTAGGATCTGGAATGCACTGTCTGAGAGTGCGGTGGAGGCAGGTTCAGTGAGTATTTAGGATCTGGAATGCACTGCGTGAGAGTGTGGTGGAGGCAGGTTCAGTGAGTGTTTAGGATCTGGAATGCACTGTCTGAGAGTAGGGTGGAGTCAGATTCAGTGAGTGTTTAGGATCTGGAATCCACTGTCTGAGAGTGCGGTGGAGGCAGGTTCAGTGAGTGTTTAGGATCTGGAATACACTGTCTGAGAGTGGGGTGGAGGCAAATTCAGTGAGTGTTTAGGATCTGGAATCCACTGTCTGAGAGTGCGGTGGAGGAGGGTTCAGTGAGTGTTTAGGATCTGGAATACACTGTCTGAGAGTGTGGTGGAGGCAGGTTCAGTGAGTGTTTAGGATCTGGAATGCACTGTCTGAGAGTGTGGTGGAGGCAGGTTAAGTGAGTGTTTAGGATCTGGAATACACTGTCTGAGAGTGGGGTGGAGGCAGATTCAGTGAGTGCTTAGGATCTGGAATCCACTGTCTGACAGTGCGGTGGAGGCAGGTTCAGTGAGTGTTTAGGATCTGGAATATACTGTCTGACAGTGTGGTGGAGGCAGGTTCAGTGAGTGTTTAGGATCTGGAATGCACTGTCTGAGAGTGTGGTGGAGGCAGGTTCAGTGAGTGTTTAGGATCTGGAATGCACTGCCTGAGAGTGTGGTGGAGGCAGGTTCAGTGAGTGTTTAGGATCTGGAATGCACTGTCTGAGAGTGCGGTGGAGGCAGGTTCAGTGAGTGTTTAGGATCTGGAATGCACTGTCTGAGAGTGTGGTGGAGGCAGGTTCAGTGTGTGTTTAGGATCTGGAATACACTGTCTGAGAGTGTGGTGGAGGCAGGTTCAGTGAGTGTTTAGGATCTGGAATACACTGTCTTTGACAGTGTGGTGGTGGCAGGTTCAGTGAGTGTTTAGGATCTGGAATGCACTGTCTGAGAGTGCGGTGGAGGCAGGTTCAGTGAGTGTTTAGGATCTGGAATGCACTGTGTGAGAGTGTGGTGGAGGCAGGTTCAGTGAGTGTTTAGAATCTGGAATACACTGTCTGAGAGTAGGGTGGAGTCAGATTCAGTGAGTGTTTAGGATCTGGAATACACTGTCTGAGAGTGCGGTGGAGGCAGGTTCAGTGAGTGTTTAGGATCTGGAATGCACTGTCTGAGAGTGCGGTGGAGGCAGATTCAGTGAGTGTTTAGGATCTGGAATGCACTGTCTGAGAGTGTGGTGGAGGCAGGTTCAGTGAGTGTTTAGGATCTGGAATGCACTGTCTGAGAGTGCGGTGGAGGCAGGTTCAGTGAGTGTTTGGGATCTGGAATGCACTGTCTGAGAGTGTGGTGAAGGCAGGTTCAGTGAGTGTTTAGGATCTGGAATGCACTGTCTGAGAGTGTGGTGGAGGCAGATTCAGTGAGTATTTAGGATCTGGAATGCACTGTCTGAGAGTGTGGTGGAGGCAGGTTCAGTGAGTGTTTAGGATCTGGAATGCACTGTCTGAGAGTGTGGTGGAGGCAGGTTCGGTGAGTGTTTAGGATCTGGAATGCACTGTCTGAGAGTGTGGTGGAGGCAGGTTCAGTGAGTGTTTAGGATCTGGAATGCACTGTCTGAGAGTGTGATGGAGGCAGATTCAGTGAGTGTTTAGGATCTGGAATCCACTGTCTGAGAGTGTGGTGGAGGTAGGTTCAGTGAGTGTTTAGGATCTGGAATACACTGTCTGAGAGTGTGGTGGTGGCAGGTTCAGTGAGTGTTTAGGATCTGGAATACACTGTCTTTGACAGTGTGGTGGTGGCAGGTTCAGTGAGTGTTTAGGATCTGGAATGCACTGTCTGAGAGTGTGGTGGAGGCAGGTTCAGTGAGTGTTTAGGATCTGGAATGCACTGTCTGAGAGTGTGGTGGAGGCAGATTCAGTGAGTATTTAGGATCTGGAATGCACTGTCTGAGAGTGTGGTGGAGGCAGGTTAAGTGAGTGTTTAGGATCTGGAATCCACTGTCTGAGAGTGTGGTGGAGGCAGATTCAGTGAGTGTTTAGGATCTGGAATCCACTGTCTGAGAGTGTGGTGGAGGCAGGTTCAGTGAATGTTTAGGATCTGGAATGCACTGTCTGAGAGTGTGATGGAGGCAGATTCAGTGAGTGTTTAGGATCTGGAATCCACTGTCTGAGAGTGCGGTGGAGGCAGGTTCAGTGAGTGTTTAGGATCTGGAATACACTGTCTGAGAGAGTGGTGGAGGTAGGTTCAGTGAGTGTTTAGGATCTGGAATGCACTGTCTGAGAGTGTGGTGGAGGCAGGTTCAGTGAGTGTTTAGGATCTGGAATACACTGTCTGAGAGTGGGGTGGAGGCAGATTCAGTGAGTGTTTAGGATCTGGAATGCACTGTCTGAGAGTGTGGTGGAGGCAGGTTCAGTGAGTGTTTAGGATCTGGAATGCACTGTCTGACAGTGCGGTGGAGGCAGGTTCAGTGAGTGTTTAGGATCTGGAATGCACTGTCTGAGAGTGTGGTGGAGGCAGGTTCAGTGAGTGTTTAGGATCTGGAATACACTGTCTGAGAGTGGGGTGGAGGCAGATTCAGTGAGTGCTTAGGATCTGGAATCCACTGTCTGACAGTGCGGTGGAGGCAGGTTCAGTGAGTGTTTAGGATCTGGAATATACTGTCTGACAGTGTGGTGGAGGCAGGTTCAGTGAGTGTTTAGGATCTGGAATGCACTGTCTGAGAGTGTGGTGGAGGCAGGTTCAGTGAGTGTTTAGGATCTGGAATGCACTGCCTGAGAGTGTGGTGGAGGCAGGTTCAGTGAGTGTTTAGGATCTGGAATGCACTGCCTGAGAGTGTGGTGGAGGCAGGTTCAGTGAGTGTTTGGGATCTGGAATGCACTGTCTGAGAGTGTGGTGGAGGCAGGTTCAGTGAGTGTTTAGGATCTGGAATGCACTGTCTGAGAGTGTGGTGGAGGCAGATTCAGTGAGTATTTAGGATCTGGAATGCACTGTCTGAGAGTGTGGTGGAGGCAGGTTCAGTGAGTGTTTAGGATCTGGAATGCACTGTCTGAGAGTGTGGTGGAGGCAGGTTCAGTGAGTGTTTAGGATCTGGAATGCACTGTCTGAGAGTGTGATGGAGGCAGATTCAGTGAGTGTTTAGGATCTGGAATGCACTGTCTGAGAGTGTGGTGGAGGCAGGTTCAGTGAGTGTTTAGCATCTGGAATGCACTGTCTGAGAGTGTGATGGAGGCAGATTCAGTGAGTGTTTAGGATCTGGAATCCACTGTCTGAGAGTGCGGTGGAGGCAGGTTCAGTGAGTGTTTAGGATCTGGAATACACTGTCTGAGAGTGTGGTGGAGGTAGGTTCAGTGAGTGTTTAGGATCTGGAATACACTGTCTGAGAGTGTGGTGGAGGCAGGTTCAGTGAGTGTTTAGGATCTGGAATGCACTGTCTGAGAGTGTGGTGGAGGCAGGTTCAGTGAGTGTTTAGGATCTGGAATCCACTGTCTGAGAGTGTGGTGGAGGCAGATTCAGTGAGTGTTTAGGATCTGGAATCCACTGTCTGAGAGTGTGGTGGAGGCAGGTTCAGTGAATGTTTAGGATCTGGAATGCACTGTCTGAGAGTGTGATGGAGGCAGATTCAGTGAGTGTTTAGGATCTGGAATCCACTGTCTGAGAGTGCGGTGGAGGCAGGTTCAGTGAGTGTTTAGGATCTGGAATGCACTGTCTGAGAGTGTGGTGGAGGCAGGTTCAGTGAGTGTTTAGGATCTGGAATCCACTGTCTGAGAGTGTGGTGGAGGCAGATTCAGTGAGTGTTTAGGATCTGGAATCCACTGTCTGAGAGTGTGGTGGAGGCAGGTTCAGTGAATGTTTAGGATCTGGAATGCACTGTCTGAGAGTGTGGTGGAGGCAGATTCAGTGAGTGTTTAGGATCTGGAATCCACTGTCTGAGAGTGTGGTGGAGGCAGGTTCAGTGAGTGTTTCGGATCTGGAATGCACTGTCTGAGAGTGTGATGGAGGCAGATTCAGTGAGTGTTTAGGATCTGGAATCCACTGTCTGAGAGTGCGGTGGAGGTAGGTTCAGTGAGTGTTTAGGATCTGGAATACACTGTCTGAGAGTGGGGTGGAGGCAGATTCAGTGAGTGTTTAGGATCTGGAATGCACTGTCTGAGAGTGTGATGGAGGCAGATTCAGTGAGTGTTTAGGATCTGGAATCCACTGTCTGAGAGTGCGGTGGAGGCAGGTTCAGTGAGTGTTTAGGATCTGGAATACACTGTCTGAGAGAGTGGTGGAGGTAGGTTCAGTGAGTGTTTAGGATCTGGAATGCACTGTCTGAGAGTGTGGTGGAGGCAGGTTCAGTGAGTGTTTAGGATCTGGAATACACTGTCTGAGAGTGGGGTGGAGGCAGATTCAGTGAGTGCTTAGGATCTGGAATCCACTGTCTGACAGTGCGGTGGAGGCAGGTTCAGTGAGTGTTTAGGATCTGGAATGCACTGTCTGACAGTGTGGTGGAGGCAGGTTCAGTGAGTGTTTAGGATCTGGAATACACTGTCTTTGACAGTGTGGTGGTGGCAGGTTCAGTGAGTGTTTAGGATCTGGAATGCACTGTCTGAGAGTGCGGTGGAGGCAGGTTCAGTGAGTATTTAGGATCTGGAATGCACTGCGTGAGAGTGTGGTGGAGGCAGGTTCAGTGAGTGTTTAGGATCTGGAATGCACTGTCTGAGAGTAGGGTGGAGTCAGATTCAGTGAGTGTTTAGGATCTGGAATCCACTGTCTGAGAGTGCGGTGGAGGCAGGTTCAGTGAGTGTTTAGGATCTGGAATGCACTGTCTGAGAGTGTGGTGGAGGCAGGTTCAGTGAGTGTTTAGGATCTGGAATACACTGTCTGAGAGTGGGGTGGAGGCAAATTCAGTGAGTGTTTAGGATCTGGAATCCACTGTCTGAGAGTGCGGTGGAGGAGGGTTCAGTGAGTGTTTAGGATCTGGAATACACTGTCTGAGAGTGTGGTGGAGGCAGGTTCAGTGAGTGTTTAGGATCTGGAATGCACTGTCTGAGAGTGTGGTGGAGGCAGGTTCAGTGAGTGTTTAGGATCTGGAATACACTGTCTGAGAGTGGGGTGGAGGCAGATTCAGTGAGTGCTTAGGATCTGGAATCCACTGTCTGACAGTGCGGTGGAGGCAGGTTCAGTGAGTGTTTAGGATCTGGAATATACTGTCTGACAGTGTGGTGGAGGCAGGTTCAGTGAGTGTTTAGGATCTGGAATGCACTGTCTGAGAGTGTGGTGGAGGCAGGTTCAGTGAGTGTTTAGGATCTGGAATGCACTGCCTGAGAGTGTGGTGGAGGCAGGTTCAGTGAGTGTTTCGGATCTGGAATGCACTGTCTGAGAGTGCGGTGGAGGCAGGTTCAGTGAGTGTTTAGGATCTGGAATGCACTGTCTGAGAGTGTGGTGGAGGCAGGTTCAGTGAGTGTTTAGGATCTGGAATACACTGTCTTTGACAGTGTGGTGGTGGCAGGTTCAGTGAGTGTTTAGGATCTGGAATGCACTGTCTGAGAGTGCGGTGGAGGCAGGTTCAGTGAGTGTTTAGAATCTGGAATACACTGTCTGAGAGTAGGGTGGAGTCAGATTCAGTGAGTGTTTAGGATCTGGAATACACTGTCTGAGAGTGTGGTGGAGGCAGGTTCAGTGAGTGTTTAGGATCTGGAATGCACCGTCTGAGAGTGCGGTGGAGGCAGATTCAGTGAGTATTTAGGATCTGGAATGCACTGTCTGAGAGTGTGGTGGAGGCAGGTTCAGTGAGTGTTTGGGATCTGGAATGCACTGTCTGAGAGTGTGGTGAAGGCAGGTTCAGTGAGTGTTTAGGATCTGGAATGCACTGTCTGAGAGTGTGGTGGAGGCAGATTCAGTGAGTATTTAGGATCTGGAATGCACTGTCTGAGAGTGTGGTGGAGGCAGGTTCAGTGAGTGTTTAGGATCTGGAATGCACTGTCTGAGAGTGTGGTGGAGGCAGGTTCGGTGAGTGTTTAGGATCTGGAATGCACTGTCTGAGAGTGTGGTGGAGGCAGGTTCAGTGAGTGTTTAGGATCTGGAATGCACTGTCTGAGAGTGTGATGGAGGCAGATTCAGTGAGTGTTTAGGATCTGGAATCCACTGTCTGAGAGTGCGGTGGAGGCAGGTTCAGTGAGTGTTTAGGATCTGGAATACACTGTCTGAGAGTGTGGTGGAGGTAGGTTCAGTGAGTGTTTAGGATCTGGAATACACTGTCTGAGAGTGTGGTGGTGGCAGGTTCAGTGAGTGTTTAGGATCTGGAATACACTGTCTTTGACAGTGTGGTGGTGGCAGGTTCAGTGAGTGTTTAGGATCTGGAATGCACTGTCTGAGAGTGTGGTGGAGGCAGGTTCAGTGAGTGTTTAGGATCTGGAAGACACTGTCTGAGAGTGCGGTGGAGGCAGTTTCAGTGAGTGTTTAGGATCTGGAATACACTGTCTGAGAGTGCGGTGGAGGCAGGTTCAGTGAGTGTTTAGGATCTGGAATGCACTGTCTGAGAGTGCGGTGGAGGCAGGTTCAGTGAGTGTTTAGGATCTGGAATGCACTGTCTGAGAGTGTGGTGGAGGCAGGTTCAGTGAGTGTTTTGGATCTGGAATACACTGTCTGAGAGTGTGGTGGAGGCAGGTTCAGTGAGTGTGTAGGATCTGGAATGCACTGTCTGAGAGTGCGGTGGAGGCAGGTTCAGTGAGTGTTTAGGATCTGGAATACACTGCCTGAGAGTGTGGTGGAGGCAGGTTCAGTGAATGTTTAGGATCTGAAATGCACTGTCTGAGAGTGTGGTGGAGGCAGGTTCAGTGAGTGTTTAGGATCTGGAATGCACTGTCTGAGAGTGTGGTGGAGGCAGGTTCAGTGAGTGTTTAGGATCTGGAATACACTGTCTGAGAGTGTGGTGGAGGCAGGTTCAGTGAATGTTTAGGATCTGGAATGCACTGTCTGAGAGTGTGGTGGAGGCAGGTTCAATGAGTATTTAGGATCTGGAATGCACTGTCTGAGATTGGGGTGGAGGCAGGTTTAGTGAATGTTTAGGATCTGGAATGCAGTGTCTGAGAGTGTGGTGGAGGCAGGTTCAGTGAATGTTTAGGATCTGGAATGCACTGTCTTACAGTGGGGTGGAGGCAGGTTCAGTGAGTGTTTAGGATCTGGAATGCACTGTCTGAGAGTGTGGTGGAGGCAGATTCAGTGAGTGTTTAGGATCTGGAATGCACTGTCTGACAGTGGGGTGGAGGCAGTTTCAGTGTGTGTTTAGGATCTGGAATGCACTGTCTTTGAGTGTGGTGGAGGCAGGTTCAATCGAGGCTTTCAAAAGAGAACTGGATAATTATCTGAAGAAATAAAAATTGCAGGGCTACTGGGAAAGGGCAGGGGAGTGGGACGAGCTAAATTACTCATGCAGAGAGCTGTCACGGACTCCTTCTGTGCGGTAACCATTCTTTGATTCTATACAGCCTTTCACAACCTCAGAATGTCCCTAAGTGGTTTACAGTAAATGAAGTACTTTTTGAAGTGTAGTTACTGTTGTAATGTAGGAAACACAGCAGCTAATCTGTGCACAGCAAGATCCCTTGAACAGCGATGAGACAATGGCCAGATCATCTGTCCTCGTGGTGTCAGTTGGACAATAAATATTGGCTGGGACACCGGGGAGAACTCCATTGCTCTTTTTCAAATAGTGCTATGGGATCTTTACATGCACTTGAGATGTCTCATCTGAAACATATACGCTCTAAACATTTTAAAACTTCACAAAGTGATGATGATACCCTGAAGGAACCATTCATGCAATTCACCCGATCACACTGCTTGGTTTTAGAGCCTGTATGCACTATCGTCCTTCCTCATACCCACATCACTCTCGTCTTTCCTTAATCCTGACTAAACACTAACATGGGAGCATGATGAGAATCCAGCAACACAATAAAGTAGCCTGTCAAAGAGAAACAAATGCAGCCTCATCAATAAGTTCTCAAATCAAAAGAGCAGGAATTGATTCAATTTATTCAGCACCAGCAAAACTCACAAAACAAAAAATGAAGTTGACAATAATTTGTATTGTAAAACTCTTAGTTCCATCAGAAAAGTATGTAGATACATTCATCCCAATGAATGCTAACCCAATCCTCATTCAGGTCACTTGTTCCTACTGAACTTTCACAGTCCACTCTACTGGGCACAGTTTTCCCAATCCATGCAGAACACTTCAATGCAAAATTCGAATCCAAACATAGTTGAATGGTCAGCTGCCTGCAGACAGCATCCTCGAAGGAGGATCACGTCAGAACAAAGTGCCTCAATCTTATTTCAATGAATGACACGACATAAAGATTTGTAAATTGCTTATTTTTTTAACTGTGAATTCTGAAAGACTGGAAGAACAAGTTTGTCGATGCATCATCTGTCTTTCAGTGGGTAGCACACTCTTGTGTCTAAGTTAGAAAATCATAGGTTCAAGCCCCACTCCAGAGACTTGAGCACAAGATCAAGGCTGACGCTCCCAGTGCAATTCTGAGGGGGTGCTGCACTGGTGGAGGGTCAGTACATAGGGAGTGCTGCATTGGTGGAGGGTCAGTACTGTGGGAGTGCTGCATTGGTGGAGGGTCAGTACTGAGGGAGTGCTGCACTGGTGGAGGGTTAGTACTGAGGGACATTGCACTGGTGGAGGGTCAGTACTGAGGGAGTGCTGCACTGTTGGAGGGGCAGTATTGAGGGAGTGCTGCACTGTTGGAAGGGCAGTACTGAGGGGGCGCTGCAGTGTTGGAGGGTCAGTACTGAGGGAGCACTACACTGTCCAAGGGTCAGTACTGAAGGAGCACTGCACCGGTGCAGGGGCAGTTCTGAGGGAGGGCTGCACTGTCGGAGAAGCACTACTGAGGGAGTGCTGCACTGTCAGAGTGTCAGTACTGAGGGAGAGCTGCACTGTCAGAGGGTCAGTACTGAGGAAGTGCTGCACGGTCAGAGGGTCAGTACTGAGGGGGTGCTGCATTGGTGGAGGGTCAGTACTGAGGGAGTGCTGCATTGTGCAGGGTCAGTACTGAGGGAGTGCTGCATTGGTGGAGGGTCAGTGCTGAGGGAGTGCTGCACTGGTGGAGGGTTAGTACTGAGGGACACTACACTGGTGGAGGGTCAGTACTGAGGGAGTGCTGCAGTGTTGGAGGGTCAGTACTGAGGGAGTGCTGCACTGTCGGAGGGGCAGTACTGAGGGAGTGCTGCACTGTCAGAGTGTTAGTACTGAGGGAGAGCTGCACTGTCAGACGGTCAGTACTGAGGGAGTGCTGCACTGTCAGAGGGTCAGTACTGAGGGCGTGCTGCACTGTCAGAGGGTCAGTACTGAGGGGGTGCTGCATTGTTGGAGGATCAGTACTGAGGGAGTGCTGCACTGTCAGCGGTGCCAACTTTCAGCTGAGATATTAAAAACAAGGTCCCGTCTGCTCTCTCTCTGGTGAATAAAAAAGATCCCAAGACCAGTATTTCAAAAAAGAGCTGAGCAGATCTTCCTGGTGTCCTGCTCAATGTTTATTGGTCATTTATCTGTGCATGCATTGGCTGCCATGTTTCCCTAGATTACAGCAGTGGTTCCACTTAAAAGTAGTTGATTGCTAGTGCCCAGTCCTGAGGTAGTCAAAGGCCACATAGAAGTTCAAGCTTGTTCTTTTTTGACAATCGTGATTTGCAAAGGGCTGCTTAATTCCGTGTTTGAACGACACATCAAGGGTATATTTACAGGTGACCAGTGCTGCAGGAACAGAATCTGCAGTGTGCAGGTAAAGTTTCACTGCCTGCACTCAACAGGGACTTCAAATACAGTGATTTTCTTGTTGGTATGCAGTTCGTTTGCCCAGGTGCCTTTGTTCGTTAGACGTGTCCTGCCAAATATCTTGGCTTTTCAACATGTCCTTGAGCACTGGGCCATGCCTGTTGACAGCTGGTTCCAGCCCTAACGGAAAGTTCCATTGTTCAAAGCACTAAATGCTGCAAAGCTCCTGTGTTCAGGCCATGTTAAGGGAGGTCAGGTAAAATCTTGAAGCCGCGGTGAAAAGCACCTCAGTGAGCTGACAGATGAGCAGAAAAAATAAACAGGACAGATTGGGTCGATCGCAAAACTACTTCAGGCTCAATCTTTGACAGTGGCACAAGGGGTCAAACTGGGGAAAGGTCACTTCAGTCCAATCACAGGAAACGTCTTCACCCAATGGGTAATCAGCATTTGGCATGAGCTTCTGGCTAGGGAAGTGCAGATGAGAACTCTGGGATGATTCAGATCGCAGCGTGGGTGCTTTGATGGGGAGGGGAGGCTATCGCGCTTTTCTGAATGGATGAACCAAGATGGCCTTCTTCAACTGGACCATTTTTGTGATTCTGCGTGACCTCAGCCGACACTGAACTTGGTAAATTGCAGGTGACGTGGAAAATACTCGGCAATATTTTCAGAAATAACTTGGTTGCTGGCCCTTCACACAAACCTCCTTTCAGCTCATTGAAAAGTGGGGAGGAGGGGGGAGGGGGGGTCTTGCCATCAAAATGTTAAATAAATTCAGCAGAAGCCCTTGGAGATGGGTTCCATTGGAAAGAGTAGCTTTGATGGACTGAGTAAAATGTTCTCATTCCAACAATAATGGTGGCGCAGTGGTTAGCACCGCAGCCTCACAGCTCCAGCGACCCGAGTTCAATTCTGGGTACTGCCTGTGCGGAGTTTGCAAGTTCTCCCTGTGTCTGCGTGGGTTTTCGCCGGGTGCTCCGGTTTCCTCCCACATGCCAAAGACTTGCAGGTGATAGATAAATTGGCTGTTGTAAATTGCCCCTAGTGTAGGGAGGTGATAGGGAATATGGGATTACTGTAGGGTTAGTATAAATGGGTGGTTGTTGGTCAGCACAGACTCGGTGGGCCGAAGGGCCTGTTTCAGTACTGTATCTCTAAATTAAAATAAAATAATGTCCTTTAGGGTTGATGGAGAGAAACTATTTCCTCTGGTGGAGAGTCCAGAACAAGGGGGAAAAAGCTTAAAATTAGAGCCAGACCGTTCAGGGATGATGTCAGGAAGCACTTCTTCACACAAAGGGGAGTGGAAATCTGGAACTCTCTCCCCCAAAAAGCTGTTGAGGCTGGGGATCAATTAAAAATGTCAAAACTGAAATTGATAGATTTTTGTTGCATGAGGGTATTAAGGGCTACAGAACAAAAGGCGGTAAATTAAGTTAAGGTACAGATCAGTCATGATCTAACAGAATGGGGAAACAGACTTGAGGGGCTGAATGGTCTCCCCCTGTTCCTATGTACCTGTTTCACTCCAACTTCAACTAAACCTCTCTCTGTGCTACATTTTTTTTACTTTCAAAAGCATACGTCTTTGAAAGCATCAATGGTCACCTTCTCTAACACCTCTCCCTCTCTCTACCTCAGTGTCTGATTACTTTCCATCCTCTTCTGGTGATGTGCCTTTGAATACTTTGCTATACTGAAGTTGCATAGACAACAGCTGAGGATAGAATTAGGCAATGACCCGCATCGGTGAATAGCCCAATGACCCTCACTATCTTGACTTGTGTAACGTGCTGTTTTCACCCATTGCGACAGACTCTGGGAGAGGAAGGAGGGGCAATTAGCAGAAACCATGCTCCTAAATTAAACACTTGTTGAACTGAGAGTTCCAACTTATTAAAGCCGTCTGCATCAAAAAACTGGAGCATTCAGACCTGGAGATGCCAGTAGGGACCTTGGCTCAGGATAGTTCTAATCACCTTCAAATACAACAGGAGTTCAGTGGAAAGGAACGATAGGAATGCCCAATTGTCATGTCACGTGACATGCTTTGCTATGGTAACTTTACATTACTGCTTCACTGAAGGATGGACCGAGAAAATAAGTCGAGTTGGAACCAAAGTGAGACCCGGAGTTTTGTAATCCAACCACTGTAAAATCAGCTGTCTACAATCTGCTTAGGAGCTGATGAGATTTACTGAAAAACATATTACGCAATGTAAATCCTCTGCACAATGCTGCATTCAATCCACACGCCCCCCTGAATTACAGTGCTGACTTACTCATATTTTATCTGACCCTATAGCTAGCACTACTGACTCAACAACCCCCATCCAACGCTGAACTGTGCAAAAGCAGAAAGCATTTTCAGATGTTGGACTGAGGAATTAGTCACATTGTGCAGAACCTCCCTCCCATTCCTGCATCCTCAGATTACCCCTGTAATCCAGACATGTTGCACCACCTTGTTCCACCTGAGAAATCCGAGGAAAGGCAATGGGAATCCAGGATAAGGGCAGCAGCAAGGATGAAATGACTAAAAAGTCGATGAGATAATGGAAGAAGTAATTTATTCTGTTTTATCCTACCTTCCTGACCTCTTAAACTGGCCAAAGAGACTGTGAGCTTGTGTATTAAAAGCCTGGAGAAGGAGAAAAGACTGAGGGAGGGAGAAGGACCCACTCAGGATAGAGATCCCAGCAAAAAATTATTTGAGCATGAAATGGTGTGAGCTGTCTTGATTTTGGCAGTGAAGATACAGGGAAGAGGAAAGGATGTAATGGGGCTTTAAAAAGAAACATTCTTCGGAAGTGGGCATTGCTGACAAGGCCAGAATTTATTGCCCATCCCTAGTTGTCCCTTGAGAAGATGGCGGTGAGCTGCCTTCTTGAACCGCTGAGGAGGAATTATAAATCCAAGATTGTTCATTGGTTGACAGACTCAGCCACTGAGGGCCATTGTTTGGGGTGACTGCACCGTAATCTTCGAAAATGCCAAATTTCATTCTGATCTCTGCCCTTCAGGAGGTTTTTGTTTGCTCAAAGTCTCAATCATTTTCCATGGATCCTGGTTTGACATTTTATCCTTTGAAATTATCCAGTTTACAATATTTCACACCTTCCTGCACTCAGTTCCTAATCAAAGAGGGGGGGGAAAAATTACAGTGACATCACGGGAAATCTGCAAGGTGATTGGTTGGGTAAGTAACAGCTGTTAGTGCATTTAAATAGCTTAAAAAAAGGGAACTATTTTTGAAAAAAACCTCAAAGCCTACCGTTTACGTGATAAGGTGAGTACTACTAAAGTGTGCTTTTTTTAAATTAGTGTAATTTATTAAGAACTTTAGATTATCGTGGGTAGTGTTTGGAGTAGAACAAGGCCCCTAGCATAATTAGTATTTTTTAATTAAAGGTAGTAACTAAGTAATCTAAGGGTAAGTCATGACAGGAGAGCTCAGCCCCGTGATCTGCTCCTCCTGCGCTATGTGAGTAATCAGGGATGCTTCCAGTGTCCCTGACGACCATGTGTGCAGGAATTGTATCCATCTGCAGCTACTGACGACCCGCATTACAGAGCTGGAGCTGCGGGTGGATTCACTGTGGAGCATCCGTGATGCTGAGGACATCGTGGATAGAACATAGAACATAGAACATAGAAAATACAGCACAGAACAGGCCCTTCGGCCCACGATGTTGTGCCGATCCTTTGTCCTCTGTCAAGGACAATTTAATCTATACCCCATCATTCTCCTTTATCCATATACCTATCTAAAAGCCGTTTGAAAGTCCCTAAAGTTTCTGACTCAACAACTTCCCCAGGCAAGGCATTCCATGCCCCGACCACTCTCTGGGTAAAGAACCTTCCCCTGACATCCCCCTTATATCTCCCACCCTTCACCTTAAATTTATGACCCCTTGTAACGCTTTGCTCCACCCGGGGAAAAAGTTTCTGACTGTCTACCCTATCTATTCCCCTGATCATCTTATAAACCTCTATCATGTCACCCCTCATCCTTCTCCGTTCTAATGAGAAGAGGCCTAGAATGTTCAGCCTTTCCTCGTAAGACTTATTCTCCATTCCAGGCAACATCCTGGTAAATCTCCTCTGCACCCTCTCCAAGGCTTCCACATCCTTCCTAAAATGAGGCGACCAGAACTGCACACAGTACTCCAAATGAGGCCTTACCAAGGTCCTGTACAGCTGCATCATCACCTCACGGCTCTTAAATTCAATCCCTCTGCTAATGAACGCTAACACCCCATATGCCTTCTTCACAGCCCTATCCACTTGAGTTGCAACTTTCAACGATCTATGCACATAGACCCCAAGGTCTCTCTGCTCCTCCACATGCCCAAGAACCCTACCGTTAACCCAGTATTTTGCATTCGTGTTTGTCCTTCCAAAATGGACGACCTCACACTTTTCAGGGTTAAACTCCATCTGCCACTTTTCAGCCCAGCACTGCAACCTATCCAAGTCCCTTTGCAGACGACAATAGCCCTCCTCGGTATCCACAACTCCACCAACCTTTGTATCATCTGCAAATTTACTGACCCACCCTTCGACTTCCTCATCCAAGTTGTTAATAAAAATCACAAACAGGAGAGGACCCAGAACTGATCCCTGTGGCACGCCACTGGTAACTGGGCTCCAGGCTGAGTATTTACCATCTAAGACCACTCTCTGCCTTCTATCAGTTAGCCAATTCTTAATCCAACTGGCCACATTCCCCACTATCCCATGCCTCCTGACTTTCTCCATAAGTCTACCATGGGGGACCTTATCAAATGCCTTACTAAAATCCATGTACACCACATCCACTGGTTTACCCTCATCCACTTGCTTGGTCACCTGCTCAAAGAATTCAATCAGGCTTGTGAGGCAAGACCTACCCCTCACAAAACCGTGCTGACTGTCCCGAATCAAGCAGTGTCTTTCCAGATGCTCAGAAATCCTATCCCTCAGCACCTTTTCCATCAACTTGCCTACCACCGAAGTAAGACTAACTGGCCTGTAATTCCCAGGGTTGTTCCTATTCCCTTTCTTGAACAGGGGCACAACATTTGCCACCCTCCAATCACCTGGTACCACCCCCGTCAACAGAGAAGATGAAAAGATCATTGCCAGCGGCTCTGCAATTTCATCCCTTGCTTCCCATAACATCCTTGGATAGCACGTTTAACGAGGTGGTCACACCGCAGGTAATGGCTGCACAGGCAGAAAAGGGATGGGTGACCACCAGACAGAGTACTAGGCGCAGGCAGGTAGTGCAGGAGTCCCCTGTATCCATCCCCCTCTCAAACAGATATACCGCTTTGGATACTGTTGGGGGGGATGACCTCCCAGGGGAAAGCAGCAACAGCCAAGTTCGTAGCACCACGGATGGCTTTGCTGCACAGCAAGGGGGGAAAAAGACGGGGAGAGCAATAGTGATAGGAGATTCAATTGCAAGGGGAACAGACAGGCGTTTCTGTGGCCGCAAACGAGACTCCAGGATGGTATGTTACCTCCCTGGTGCTAGGGTCAAGGATGTCTCGGAGTGGCTGTAGGACATCCTGAAGGGGGAGGGTGAACAGCCAGTGGTTGTGGTACATGTCGGTACCAACAACATAGATAAAAAAAGGGATAAGGTCCTGAAAGATGAATTTAAGGAATTAGGAGCTAAATTAAAAAGCAGGACCTCAAAGGTAATAATCTCAGGATTACTTCCTGTGCCACGTGTTAGTGAGTATAGGAACAGGAGAATAGACCAGACGAATGCGTGGCTGGAGAAATAGTGCAGGAGGGAGGGATTTAGATTCCTGGGACATTGGGACCAGTTCTGGGGAAGGTGGGACCTGTACAAGCGGGACGGGTTACACCCAGGCAGGATTGGATCCGATGTCCTCGCAGGGGCGTTTGCTAGTGCTGTTGGGGAGCATTTAAACTAGAATGGCAGGGGGATGGGAACCTGAGCGGAGAAACTGAGGAGGAGGGAACAAGGGTAGAAACGAAAGACAGGAAACAAAAAGGCAAGAGTGGAAGGCGTAGAAATCAAGGGCAAGATACAATGAGGGCCATAGTGTGAAATAATGCTAAGATGACTAAGAATGTTAAAAAGACAAGCCTAAAGGCATTGTTTCTCAATGCGCGGAGTATTCGTAATAAGGTAGGTAAATTAACCGAGCAAATAGATGTAAATGGATACGATATAGTTGCGATTATGGAGACATGGCTGCAGGGTGACCAAGGATGGGAACTAAACATCCAGGGGTATTCAATATTTAGGAAGGACAGGCAAAAAGTGAAAGGAGGTGGAGTAGCATTGTTAGTAAAGGAGGAAATCAATACAATAGTGAGGAAGGATATTAGCTCAGAGAATCCTGATGTGGAATCTGTATGGGTGGAGCTAAGAAACACCAAGGGGCAGAAAACATTGGTGGGGATTGTATATAGACCCCCAAACAGCAGTGGTGATGTAGAGGATGTCATTAAACAGGACATTAGGGATACGTGTAATAAGGGTGCAACTTTAATTATGGGTGAATTTAATCTACATATAGATTGGACAAACCAAATTAGCAATAATACTGTAGAGGAGGAATTCCTGGAGTGCGTACATGATGGTTTTTTGGACCAATGCGTTGAGGAACCAACTAGAGAACAGGCCATCCTAGACTGGATATTGTGTAATGAGAAAGGATTAGTTTACAATCATGTTGTGCGGGGTCTCTTGGGGAAGAGCAACCATAACGTGATAGAATTCTTCATTAAGATGGAGAGTGAGAGAGTTGATCCTGAGACTAGGGACCTGAATCTAAATAAAGGAAACTATGAAGGTATGAGGGGCGAGTTGGCTATGATAGATTGGGGAACATTACTTAAAGGGTTGACAGTGGATAGACAATGGCTAGCATTTAAAAAGTGCATGAATGAATTACAACAATTGTTCATTCCTGTCTGGCGCAAAAATAAAACAGGAAGGGTGGCTCAACTGTGGCTTACAAAAGAAATTAGGGATAGTATTAGATCCAAGGAGGAGAAATATAAAATGGCCAGAACAAGCAGCAAACTTGAGGATTGGGAGCAGTTTAGAATTCAGTAAAGGAGGACAAAGGGATTGATTAAGAAGGGGAAAATAGAGTATGAGAGTAAGCTTGCAGAGAACATAAAAACTGACTGTAAAAGCTTCTATAGATATGTGAAGAGAAAAAGATTAGTGAAGACAAATGTAGGTCCCTTACAGTCAGAAACAGGGGAAATTATAATGGGGAACAAAGAAATGGCTGACCAACTAAATGCATACTTGGTTCTGTCTTCATAAAGGAGGACACAAATTACCTCCCAGAAATGTTGGGGAACATAGGGTCTAGTGAGAAGGAGGAACTGTATGAAATCAGTATTAGTAGGGAAATGGTGTTAGGGAAATTGATGGGATTGAAGGCCAATAAATCCCCCAGGCCTGATAATCTACATCCCAGAGTACTTAAGGAAGTGGCCCTAGAAATAGTAGATGCATTGCTGGTCATTTTTCAAAATTTTACAGACTCTGGAACAGTTCCGACAGATTGGAGGGTAACTAATGTAACCCCACTATTTAAAAAAGGTGGTAGAGAGAAAACAGGGAATTATAGACCAGTTAGCCTGACATCAGTATTGGGGAAAATGCTAGAGTCCATTATAAAAGATGTAATAGCAGAGCACTTGGAAAACAATGACAGGATCAGACAAAGTCAACATGGATTTATGAAAGGGAAATCATGCTTGACAAATTTACTGGAATATTTTGAGGATGTAACTAGTATAGATAAGGGAGAACCAATGGATGTGGTGTATTTGGACTTTCAGAAGGCTTTCGATAAGGTCCCACATAAGAGATTAGCATGCAAAATGAAAGCACATGGGAATGTGGGTAAGGTACTGACATGGATAGAGAACTGGTTGGCAGACAGGAACAAAGAGTAGGAATAAATGGATCTTTTTCCGAGTGGCATGCAGTGACTAATGGGGTACCGCAGGGATCAGTTCTAGGACCCCAGCTATTCACAATATATATTAATGATATAGATGAGGGAATTAAATGTAATATATCCAAGTTTGCAGATGACACAAAGCTGGGTAGGAGGGTGAGCTGTGAGGAGGATGCAGAGAAACTCCAGTGTGATTTGGACAGGTTGAGTGAGTGGGCAAATACATGGCAGATGCAGTATAATGTGGATAAATGTGAGGTTATCCACTTTGGTGGCAAAAACAGGTATATTGGCCTTCATAGTGAGAGGATTTGAGTACAGGAGCAAGGATGTCTTGCTGCAATAATACAAGGCCATGGTGAGACCACATCTGGAGTATTGTGTGCAGTTTTGGTCTCCTTATCTGAGGAAGGATGTTCTTGCTCTAGAGGGAGTGTAGTGAAGGTTTACCAGACTGATTCCTGGGATGGCAGGAATGATGTATGAAGAGAGATTGGGTCGATTAGGCCTGTATTCACTAGAGTTTAGAAGAATGAGAGGGGATCTCATAGAAACCTACAAAATTCTAACAGGATAATAAAAGCAAAATACTGCGGATGCTGGAAATCTCAAATATAAACAGGAAATGCTGGAAATACTCAGCAGGTTTGGCAGCATCAGTGGAGAGAGAAGCAGAGTTAACGTTTCAGGTCAGTGACCCTTCTTCAGAACTGGCAAATATTAGAAATGTGAAAGGTTATAAGCAAATAAAGTGGGGGTGGAGCAAGAGATAACAAAGGAGAAGGTGTAGATAAGACAAGTTCACAGAGAATAACAAACCAGAAGGTCATGGAGCAAAGGCAAACAATATGTTAATGGTATGTTGAAAGACAAAGCATTAGTACAGAGAGGGTGTTAACGGACTGAAATTGAACAGCCGCAAGTTACAAACATGAAAAAGAACAGTGGGTAAGCAAACTGAACAAACTAAGATGAAACAAAATAAAATAAACACAAAAAACCCCGCAAAAATATATAAAAAGGAAAAAAATAACTGAAAATAAAAGTAAAATGGGGGGCCCGTCATGCTCTGAAATGATTGAACTCAATGTTCAGTCCGGCAGGCTGTAGTGTGACTAATCGATAAATGAGATGCTGTTCCTCGAGCTTGCGTTGATGTTCACTGGAACACTGCAGCAATCCCAGGACGAGAGATGTGAGCATGAGAGCAGAGGGTGTGTGTTGAAATGGCAAGCAACCGGAAGCTCAGGGCCCTGCTTGCGGACTGAGCAAAGGTGTTCCGCAAAGCGGTCACCCAGTCTGCGCTTGGTCTCCCCAATGTAGAGGAGATCACATTGTGAGCAGCGAATACAGTATACTACATTGAAAGAAGTACAAGTAAATCGCTGCTTCAACTGAAAGGAGTGTTTGAGGCCTGGGATAGTGAGGAGAGAGGAGGTAAATGGGCAGGTATTACACCTCTTGCGATTGCAGGGGAAGGTGCCGTGGGAAGGGGACAAGGTGGTGGGGGTAATGGAGGAGTGGACCAGGGTGTCGCGGAGGGAACGATCCCTTCGGAATGCTGACAGGGGAAGGGAGGGGAAGATGCGTTTGTTCGTGGCATCACGCTGGAGGTGGCGGAAATGGTGGAGGATGATCCTTTGGATATGGAGGCTGATGGGGTGGAAAGTGAGGACAAGGGGAACGCTGTCGTGGTTCTGGGAGGGAGGGGAAGGTGTGAGGGTAGAGGTGCAGGAAATGGGCCGGACACGGTTGAGGGCCCTGTCAACCACAGTGGAGGGGAGTCTTCAGTTGAGGAAAAAGGAAGACAAATCTGAAGCGCTGTCGTGGAAGGTAGTATCATCAGAGCAGATGCGTCGGAGACGGAGAAACTGGGAGAATGGAATGGTGTCCTTACAGGAGGTAGGGTGTGAAGAAGTGTAGTCCAGGTAGCTGTGGGAGTCACTGGGCTTATAATGGATATTGGTAGACAGCCTATCCCCAGAGATGGAGACAGAGAAGTCGAGGAAGGGAAGGGAAGCGTCGGAGATAATTCTAACAGGACTGGACAGACTAGACGCAGGAAGGATGTTGCGATGGCGGGGGAGTCCATGACCAGGGGTCACAGTCTAAGGATAAGGGGTAAACCATTTAGGTCTGAGATGAGGAGGGATTTCTTCACCCAGAGAGTGGAAAACCTGTGAAATTCTCCACCACAGAAAGCAGTTGAGGCCAAATCATTAAATATATTCAAGAAAGGGTCAGATAAAGTTCTTAGTTTAAAGGAATCAAGGGATCCGGGGAGAAAGCGGGAACAGGGTAGTGAGTTTGGATGATCAGCCATGATCGTATTGAATGTTGCGCAGGCTCGAAGGGCTGAATGGCCTCATCCTACTCCTACTTTTCTATGTTTCAACCATTTCACATTTACGACAACAACAGTAGCAGTGGCTTACTGGCTCATTCTTAATGTTTCACCCTTACTGGCTCACCCTTACTGGGTCATCCTTACTGGCTCATTCTTACTGTTTCACCCTTACTGGCTCACCCTTACTGGTTCACTCTTACTGGGTCACCCTTACTGGGTCATCCAAACTGGTTCACCCTTCCTGGGTCACCCTTACTGGGTCATCCAAACTGGTTCACCCTTCCTGGGTCATCCTTACTGGGTCATCCTTCCTGGTTCACCCTTACTGGTTCACCCTTCCTGGGTCACCCTTACTGGGTCATCCAAAATGTTTCACCCTTACTGGTTCACCCTTACTGGGTCATCCTTCCTGGTTCACCCTTACTGGTTCACCCTTCCTGGGTCATCCTTACTGGGTCATTCTTACTGGTTCACCCTTACTGGGTCATCCTTACTGGGTCATTCTTACTGGTTCACCCTTACTGGGTCATCCTTACTGGGTCATCCTTACTGGTTCACCCTTCCTGGGTCATCCTTACTGGGTCATTCTTACTGGTTCACCCTTACTGGGTCATCCTTACTGGGTCATCCTTACTGGTTCACCCTTCCTGGGTCATCCTTACTGGGTCATCCTTACTGGTTCACCCTTACTGGGTCATCCTTACTGGGTCATCCTTACTGGTTCACACTTACTGGGTCATCCTTACTGGTTCACCCTTCCTGGGTCATCCTTACTGGGTCATCCTTACTGGGTCATCCTTACTGGTTCACCCTTCCTGGGTCATCCTTACTGGGTCATCCTTACTGGTTCACCCTTCCTGGGTCATCCTTACTGGGTCATCCTTACTGGTTCACCCTTACTGGGTCATCCTTACTGGGTCACCCTTCCTGGGTCATCCTTACTGGGTCATCCTTACTGGTTCACCCTTCCTGGGTCATCCTTACTGGGTCATCCAAACTGGTTCACCCTTCCTGGGTCATCCTTACTGGTTCACCCTTCCTGGGTCATCCTTACTGGGTCATCCTTACTGGTTCACCCTTACTGGGTCATCCTTACTGGGTCACCCTTCCTGGGTCATCCTTACTGGGTCATCCTTACTGGGTCATCCTTACTGGTTCACCCTTCCTGGGTCATCCTTACTGGGTCATCCTTACTGGTTCACCCTTACTGGGTCATCCTTACTGGGTCATCCTTACTGGTTCACCCTTACTGGGTCATCCTTACTGGTTCACCCTTCCTGGGTCATCCTTACTGGGTCATCCTTACTGGTTCACCCTTACTGGGTCATCCTTACTGGGTCACCCTTCCTGGGTCATCCTTACTGGGTCATCCTTACTGGTTCACCCTTCCTGGGTCATCCTTACTGGGTCATCCAAACTGGTTCAACCTTCCTGGGTCATCCTTACTGGTTCACCCTTCCTGGGTCATCCTTACTGGGTCATCCTTACTGGTTCACCCTTACTGGGTCATCCTTACTGGGTCACCCTTCCTGGGTCATCCTTACTGGGTCATCCTTACTGGGTCATCCAAACTGGTTCACTCTTACTGGGTCATCCTTACTGGTTCACCCTTCCTGGGTCACCCTTCCTGGGTCATCCTTACTGGGTCATCCTTACTGGTTCACCCTTCCTGGGTCACCCTTCCTGGTTCACCCTTACTGGGTCACCCTTCCTGTTTCACCCTCTCACCTTTGAGTTGGAAGGTCGCGGATTCAAGTCTGACTCCAGAGACGTGGACACAAAATCCAAGCTGACAATCTCAGTACTGAGGGAGTGCTGCACTGTTGGAGATGCAGTCTCTCAGATGAGACATTAAACTGAGGCCCCATCTGCCCTTTCAGGTGGACATAAAAGATCCCATGGCCACTATTTTGAAGAAGAGCAGGGGAGTTCTCCCCAGTGTCTTGGCCAATTTTTACCCCTCAATCAATATCACAAAAACAAATGATCTGGTCACTATCATGTTGCTGTTTGTGGAATCTTGCTGTGTTTTCTACATTACAACAGTGATTACACTTTAAAAGTACTCATTGGCTGTAAAGTGCTTTGGGACATGCTGAGATTGTGAAAGGTGCTATAGAAATGCAAGTCATCTTCAAACTTCTACAACGACTAAAATGCTTTGACCTGAGTTTAACCTCATGTTTAATTCTCTGTACAAATCCCTTTAGCATCAGAAAGTGTGTAATTACAAGGTCGAATATGAATATGAATGGGAGTATTGTTTGAAATTACTGTTTTTGCCACTCCCAACAGTGTCTCACTAAATGTAGTCAAACAGGAGTCAAGTTCCATTCACTATAACTGGAATAAAAAATAGCTTTAAATGGGTCAGAATTTGCTGTAGTGAGACAGTGTCTGCCGTTAGTTAGACTTGCCCCTACACAGCGAGGCAACGAGGCATCTGGAACAAAAGCAAAATACTACGGATGCTGGAAGTCTGAAATAAAAACAGAAAATGCTGGAAATACTCAGCAGGTCTGGCAGCATCTGTGGAGAGAAAAACAGTTAATGTTTTAGGTCGATGACCCGTCTTCAGAATACATGCACCATCCACCAGCTCATGTATACACACCTCGGTGAGACTGCCAAGACAGGTAAGTGGGTTGTTACATGGTGAATCACACATCACAACTGAACAGGAGCAAGTGGTGGAGACAGAAACAGCAGTGCAGAGTCCCCATCAGAGCGTGCAGGACCAACCAATCTCTGCTCACATGGACATATATGCTGAGCCCTGCGGGTTGTCAACCAAGAGGAGAAGCAGCAGAAAATGTTTGAGGTTCTGTCAGCATTTCCAGATTCACTGCCCATGATTGGGCGGGGCTAAAGTGTGGCGAGTCGAAGAGACTTCGCAGTTGGCAGGAAAAAAGACAGAGGCGCAAGGGGAGAGACAACTGTGTAACAGCCCTGACAAACAAATTCTTCTGCAGCACCTGTGGAAGAGCCTGTCACTCTAGAATTGGCCTTTATCGCCACTCCAGGCACTGACTTCACAAAACACTGACCACCTCCAGGTGCTTACCCATTGTCTCTCGAGATAAGGAGGCCAAAGAAGAAGAAGAAGAAGAAGATTGGAGAGAGATTGGTGTCAGGTTTTTGCATTGATGTCAGTGTCCATGGAAAGAGTGGCCTCTTGCATGGTGTATCAGACACAGCAGGCAGCCGAGTGCATGCTGACCCTAACCAATGGCCTCAGTCGAGCATCTTACTGAGGACTGAGGAAAGCCTCACCTTGGCCGTTCAGAGCCTCACGTAAGTGCAGCAAAGTGCTCTCCAGCTCTTGGCTAACAGGGAAGTGCAGGTGAGCCATGAGAAGGGAGATAGAGAAAGGGGAAATGGAAGCGAGGACTCTGCTGAAAGCAATTTGACTTCAGACCCCTCGATATTACCTCCCCCTCCCCCTCCCCCTCCCCCACTCAGTGAGAACGCTACATGTTTTCTCCTGTTCTGATGGTTGAATCTGCCCTGCGTGGCAGTGTTTGGCGGGACCTTGAGAGACTCCAAAACCCAGAGGACATCAGCCAAAAGCATCTGAGCAGTCAGAACAGGGATTGGAGAAGACTGTCTCCAGTTCTGCTGAAGCCACAGAATTTGCACCACACAAGAATAATCGAAAAAGAGAAAGGATTTTTCATTGCACAAGGGTATTCATTTGGGTGTTTAATGTTTACATTGTTTTACATTGTCACATTTCTGTTTCAGGTTTATGAAACATAAGCTTTATTTCAACAGTCCATTGTCTGACAGTCCCAGATTTCGCCTGTTGTCAGATGAGCAATGGACGTCTGTGAAAAGGATGGTTTATAAATTGTGGAGCTAATTTGTTCTGGAGTCTGAGGGGGGAGTCAGTGAGTTCAGAATGGATGTGCAGAAAGGCGCCTGAATCAATCCATCCCAGTAGCCTGGAAGCTATGTGTGCTGATACTGGTCCCCTCGTCACAACAGACACCTCCTCCCCTCATCACATCAGACACCTCCTCCCCTCATCACAACAGACACCTCCTCCCCTCGCAACATCAGACCCCTCCTCCCCTCATCACATCAGACACCTCCTCCCCTCATCACAACAGACACCTCCTCCCCTCATCACATCAGACACCTCCTCCCCTCATCACATCAGACACCTCCTCCCCTCATCACAACAGACACCTCCTCCCCTCATCACATCAGACACCTCCTCCCCTCATCACAACAGACACCTCCTCCCCTCATCACATCAGACACCTCCTCCCCTCATCACAACAGACACCTCCTCCCCTCGCAACATCAGACCCCTCCTCCCCTCATCACAACAGACACCTCCTCCCCTCATCACATCAGACACCTCCTCCCCTCGCTACATCAGGCTCCTCCTCTCCTCGTCACAACAGACACCTCCTCCCCTCATCACAACAGACACCTCCTCCCCTCGCAACATCAGGCTCCTCCTCCCCTCATCACAACAGACACCTCCTCCCCTCATCACAACAGACACCTCCTCCCCTCATCACATCAGACACCTCCTCCCCTCATCACATCAGACACCTCCTCCCCTCGCAACATCAGACCCCTCCTCCCCTCATCACAACAGACACCTCCTCCCCTCATCACAACAGACACCTCCTCCCCTCATCACTTCAGACACCTCCTCCCCTCATCACAACAGACACCTCCTCCCCTCATCACAACAGACACCTCCTCCCCTCATCACAACAGACACCTCCTCCCCTCATCACAACAGACACCTCCTCCCCTCATCACATCAGACACCTCCTCCCCTCATCACAACAGACACCTCCTCCCCTCATCACAACAGACACCTCCTCCCCTCATCACATCAGACACCTCCTCCCCTCATCACAACAGACACCTCCTCCCCTCATCACATCAGACACCTCCTCCCCTCATCACATCAGACACCTCCTCCCCTCGCTACATCAGGCTCCTCTCCTCGTCACAAGAGGCTCCTCCTCCCCTCGTCACATCAGACTCCTCCTCCCCTCGCAACATCAGACTCCTCCTCCCCTCGCCACATCAGGCTCCTCCTCTCCTTGTCACAAGAGGCTCCTCCTCCCCTCGTCACATCAGACTCCTCCTCCCCTCGCAACATCAGGCTCCTCCTCCCCTCGCAACATCAGGCTCCTCCTCTCCTCGTCACAAGAGGCTCCTCCTCCCCTCGTCACATCAGACTCCTCCTCCCCTCGCAACATCAGACTCCTCCTCCCCTCGTCACATCAGACTCCTCCTCCCCTCGCTACATCAGACTCCTCCTCCCCTCGTCACATCAAACACCTCCTCCCCTTGCTCCATCAGACTCCTCCTCCCCTCGTAACATCAGACCCCTCCTGCCCTCGCCACATCAGACTCCTCCTCCCCTCACCACATCAGACCCCTCCTGCCCTCGTCACATCAGACCCCTCCTCCCCTCGCCACATCAGACTCCTCCTCCCCTCGCCACATCAGGCCCCTCCTCCCCTCGCCACATCAGACTCCTCCTCCCCTCGCCACATCAGACCCCTCCTCCCCTCACCACATTAGACCCCTCCTGCCCTCGCCACATCAGACTCCTCCTCCCCTCGTCACATCAGACCCCTCCTGCCCTCGCCACATCAGACTCCTCCTCCCCTCACCACATCAGACCCCTCCTGCCCTCGTCACATCAGACCCCTCCTCCCCTCGCCACATCGGACTCCTCCTCCCCTCGCCACATCAGGCCCCTCCTCCCCTCGCCACATCAGACTCCTCCTCCCCTCGCAACATCAGACCTCCTCCCCTCGTCACATCAGACTCCTCCTCCCCTCGCTACATCAGACTCCTCCTCCCCTCGTCACATCAAACACCTCCTCCCCTTGCTCCATCAGACTCCTCCTCCCCTCGTCACATGAGGCTCCTCCTCCCCTCGCCACATCAGACCCCTCCTCCCCTCACCACTTCAGACTCCTCCTGCCCTCGCCACATCAGACTCCTCCTCCCCTCGTCACATCAGACCCCTCCTGCCCTCGCCACATCAGACTCCTCCTCCCCTCACCACATCAGACCCCTCCTGCCCTCGTCACATCAGACCCCTCCTCCCCTCGCCACATCGGACTCCTCCTCCCCTCGCCACATCAGGCCCCTCCTCCCCTCGCCACATCAGACTCCTCCTCCCCTCGCCACATCAGACCCCTCCTCCCCTCACCACATCAGACCCCTCCTGCCCTCGCCACATCAAACTCCTCCTCCCCTCGCCACACCAGACACCTCCTCCCCTCACCACATCAGACTCCTCCTCCCCACGCCACATCAGACCCCTCCTCCCCTCACCACATTAGACTCCTCCTCCCCTCGCCACATCAGACTCCTCCTCCCCTCGCCACATCAGATCCCTCCTCCCCTCACCACATTAGACTCCTCCTCCCCTCGCCACATCAGACTCCTCCTCCCTCGCCACCAGACCCCTCCTCCCCTCGCCACATCGGACTCCTCCTCCCCTCGCCACATCAGATCCCTCCTCCCCTCACCACATCAGACTCCTCCTCCCCTCGCCACATCAGACCCCACCTCCCCTCACCACATCAGACTCCTCCTCCCCTCGCCACATCAGACCCCTCCTCCCCTCGCCACATCAGACTCCTCCTCCCCTCGCCACATCAGTCTCCTCCCCTCGCCACATCAGTCTACTCCCCTCACCACATCAGTCTCCTCCTCCCCTCGCCACATCAGACTCCTCCTCCCCTCACCACATCAGACCCCTCCTGCCCTCGTCACATCAGACCCCTCCTCCCCTCGCCACATCGGACTCCTCCTCCCCTCGCCACATCAGGCCCCTCCTCCCCTCGCCACATCAGACTCCTCCTCCCCTCGCAACATCAGACCTCCTCCCCTCGTCACATCAGACTCCTCCTCCCCTCGCTACATCAGACTCCTCCTCCCCTCGTCACATCAAACACCTCCTCCCCTTGCTCCATCAGACTCCTCCTCCCCTCGTCACATGAGGCTCCTCCTCCCCTCGCCACATCAGACCCCTCCTCCCCTCACCACTTCAGACTCCTCCTGCCCTCGCCACATCAGACTCCTCCTCCCCTCGTCACATCAGACCCCTCCTGCCCTCGCCACATCAGACTCCTCCTCCCCTCACCACATCAGACCCCTCCTGCCCTCGTCACATCAGACCCCTCCTCCCCTCGCCACATCGGACTCCTCCTCCCCTCGCCACATCAGGCCCCTCCTCCCCTCGCCACATCAGACTCCTCCTCCCCTCGCCACATCAGACCCCTCCTCCCCTCACCACATCAGACCCCTCCTGCCCTCGCCACATCAAACTCCTCCTCCCCTCGCCACACCAGACCCCTCCTCCCCTCACCACATCAGACTCCTCCTCCCCACGCCACATCAGACCCCTCCTCCCCTCACCACATTAGACTCCTCCTCTCCTCGCCACATCAGACTCCTCCTCCCCTCGCCACATCAGATCCCTCCTCCCCTCACCACATTAGACTCCTCCTCCCCTCGCCACATCAGACTCCTCCTCCCTCGCCACATCAGACCCCTCCTCCCCTCGCCACATCGGACTCCTCCTCCCCTCGCCACATCAGATCCCTCCTCCCCTCACCACATCAGACTCCTCCTCCCCTCGCCACATCAGACCCCTCCTCCCCTCACCACATCAGACTCCTCCTCCCCTCGCCACATCAGACCCCTCCTCCCCTCGCCACATCAGACTCCTCCTCCCCTCGCCACATCAGTCTCCTCCCCTCGCCACATCAGTCTCCTCCCCTCACCACATCAGTCTCCTCCTCCCCTCGCCACATCAGACTCCTCCTCCCCTCGCCACATCAGACCCCTCCTCCCCTCGCCACAACAGACCCCTCCTCCCCTCGCCACATCAGTCTCCTCCCCTCACCACATCAGTCTCCTCCCCTCGCCACATCAGTCTCCTCCCCTCACCACATCAGTCTCCTCCCCCTGCTCCTCTGAAGATGCAAAGCAGTCATCACCTTCCTCCTCCTGTAGCTCCAGTCCTCGCTGCTACACCATGTTGTGCAGGACGCAGCCGGCCACTGTCATTCTGAACACCCTTGCTGCTGCATACTGAAGGGTGCTCCCAGATCTATCCAAGCCCCTGAATCATAGCTTCAGCATCCCGATGGCTCACTCAACCTAACTCTGGTGTTCATGTGACTTCTATTGTAACCTTCCTGGGCATCAGTTTTTAGGCTCTTCACAGCTGTTATCAGCCTCGTCTGCAAAAGGTAGACTTTGTCTCCGAGAAGCCAACTGCTGACTCTGCTTTGAGGTGTGAATATCCATGGGAGACTTGATTGGTGCAAGATGGATGCATCTTGGCAGCTCCCTGGGAATCTTGCACAGACAGACATGATGATCCTTCGATGGTTGCAGACTAGCTGAAGATTAATGAACCCCTTTCAGTTGGTGAAGCCTCCTGACTGATCTGGGGACACCTCGATTGCCACATCTGTGCAATCCATGACGGCCTGGACCTACGGGAAGACAGGGCAGCAAATCCGAGCTCGCTTGGAGTGTGTCTCCTGGTTTTTGCCTCAATTTCTACACCAAACTCAGCTAAACCTCACTCAAGTCCCAAAGACATCACAGTGCTCATTCTGTCTGGCCTGGTCAGTAATGAACGGCACATTAAGTGCCAGCCCTTGAAAACATGGTCACCTGTGAGATGCACTTGTGGGCAGCATATTGTGAGATTCTGCAAATATCACCAGCAGATCCCTGGAAGAAACCAGAGGTGAAGAACTTTAGGGCTGTGGTTGCCTTGACCATCATTGGCAATGTGTGCCCAACCTGGTCCTTTTGGCGCAAAGTCCTTTTCAAAAAGGCTGCAAATGTCAGTGACCACTTGATGTGAAATCCTGAGTGTCCTGCGGCACGGGTGTTCAGTCATGCACAGGAAACTGATCCTCTGCCTGTTTTGGGGTATCGCCTCCAGTGAGCTGGAACACTGTGTTCATTCACTCTCTCCTGTGGAGCACCAGGTGATTAGGACAAGACAGCTGCTGCTCCTCTTGTTCCTCATCAGGCGGCCAAGGTAGAGCTGCATAAGCAGTTCTCATATTGCTGTGAAGACTGACAGCTGGGAAGTGCAGATTAAAGGCAGAAAACTCCAAGGTCACAGAAATGACCTTCAATGTCTTGGAAATGACGTCCAAAGCAGAGAAAGCACACTCTCAGAACAAGTCCTGTGAGCAAAAGCCTTTCACTTAGGCAAGGAGGCTGGTGTGAAGTCTTAGTATTTAAAGCATTTCTTGCCTGTTAATTGTTCATCCCGTCCATTCTGGCTGTCCTTTAGCCTTCCTTTACTTGGAAGCCCAGGAATGCCATGCATAGAGTTAAACTCAGGATTAAAGAAGCAGCTAATGATCAGTTTCCATATTTAAATAGCTGACCCACCTGCGCCATGGGGGTTTCCCACATGCTGCAGATTGCCCTCAGGTGGAAGTTGGCAGGTTCCTCCTGGCTTCCCAACTCTCCGGCAGCTCAGCTGTTTTAACCTGCCACCAGCTCAGAAACTCACCCACCTTGCCAGGTTCAACTCCCCCCATAAGAAAGGGAAAGAAGGATTGAATTGAGAAAGAAAAAAAGATAGAAAGGAATGGGAAGAAAAAAAATAAAGTTTGACAATTTTTAAATTTTCTCGAAAAAATTGTAAACCCGATGGAATGAGACTCCATGCCAAAACAGTTAATTTTCAGTGCCAGAGAGATTAATTGGCAGTATTAACACATAAAATGCTATTAAAAGGGTATGATGTACATGGGCGGCACAGTGGCGCAGTGGTTAGCACCGCAGCCTCACAGCTCCAAGGACCTGGGTTCGATTCCGGGTACTGCCTGTGTGGAGTTTGCAAGTTCTCCCTGTGTCTGCGTGGGTTTTCTCCGGGTGCTCCGGTTTCCTCCCACAAGCCAAAAGACTTGCAGGTTGATAGGTAAATTGGCCATTATAAATTGTCACTAGTATAGGCAGGTGGTAGGGAAATATAGGGACAGGTGGGGATGTTTGGTCGGAATATGGGATTAGTGTAGGATTAGTATAAATGGGTGGTTGATGTTCGGCACAGACTCGGTGGGCCGAAGGGCCTGTTTCAGTGCTGTATCTCTAATCTAATCTAATCTAATTACTAACTAGCACTAATTAAATAATTACAGTGGGTTTAGATTGTATCTACAGTGCAAATACAGCAATTTCATGTCTGTCAATGGTGAGGCAGTCATCACAGAGAGATACAGCACCTTCGGCCCACCGAGTCTGAGCCAACCATCAGCCACCCATTTATACTAATCCTACATTAATCCCATATTTCCTACAACATCCCCACCTTCCCTCAATTCTCCTACCACCTACCGATACTAGGGGCAATTTACAATGGCCAATTTACCTATGAACCTGCAAGTCTTTGGCTGTGGGAGGAAACCGGAGCACCCGGCGAAAACCCACACGGTCACAGGGAGAACTTGCAAACTCCACACAGGCAGTACCCAGAATCGAACCCGGGTCGCTGGAGATATGAGGCTGCAGTGCTAACCACTGCACCACTGTGCCGCCCTCTGCCAATGCTGGCATTTATTGCCCATCTGTAATTGTCCTGAGAAGGTGATGGTAGTGGGCCTTCCTTATGAACCACTAAGAACAAAGAGCAAAGAACAGTACAGCACAGGAACAGGCCATTCGGCCCTCCAAGTCTGCGCCGATCTTGATGCCTGCCTAAACTAACACCTTCTGCACTTCCGGGGCCCATATCCCTCTGTTCCCATCCTATTCATGTATTTGTCAAGATATCTCTTAAACGTCGCTATCGTATCTGCTTCCACCACCTCCCCTGGCAAACACTGCGACAGCTGAGTTGCTTGCTCGGCCACTTCAGGGGGCAGTTAAAAGTCAACCATGTTGGTGTGGGACTGGAGTCACATATAAGCCCAGACCGGGTAAGGACGGCGGGTTTCCTTCCCTAAAGGACATTAATGAACCAGATGGAGTTTTACGATAATACGACAGGTTTTTCAAATAGAGCAGTGAGAATGTGGAACTCGCTCCCACAGGGAGTGGTTGAGGTGAATAGTATCGATACATTTAAGGAGAAGCTGGATAAACACGTGAGGGAGAAAGGAACAGAAGGATATGGTGATAGGGTGAGATGAAAGTAGGGGAGGGGAGATTCATGTGGAGAATAAACACTGAACGACCTGTTTCAGTGCCCTGAATTCGATATAGAATACAACTGATCAAACTGTTCTGGTGGGATTTAAACTCACATGCTCTGGATTAATAATCCAGTAACAGGACCACAACACCAGCTAACCCAGTCCATTGCTGATGTGTAGTGGTCCAGATGAGGGTCTGAACACAGTGACACTTCTCATTACGATCACCCCACACTGTGACACAGAGTGTTCAGCACAGGGATAATCCTGCTCCAATATTTCAAACATTTGCTAGAACTTTGCGTTTATTTTCACCCTGTAATTTCTCATTCATCTTGATATTCAGCCATGTTATTATGTTTTGATTTAATTTACACTGTGCCGCTCCACTTCACTCAGTCCTGGTTTGAAGCCAAGTCAAATAAGTGAGTGACGTGTATTTGATCTTCCCTCTGCACAGCACCAGTTACAATTAGAAAATTTCGTTTAGCCGAATTTCAGCCCCTTCACCGGTGTCAGCTGTGGATCAGTTGGAAACACACTTGTTTCTGAGTCTGGTGGTCGTGGGTTCTCTTGACACACTCCTTAGTCTTGAGCACAAAAGTGAGGCTAATGCTCCCAGTAGTGACAGCATCACTGGGATACAGTTCCACACACACTGACTCTCACTGGGGTACAGTTCCACACACACTGACTCTTACTGGGGTACAGGTTCCACACACACTGACTCTCACTGGGGTACAGTTCCACACACACTGACTCACACTGGGGTACAGTTCCACACACACTGACTCTCACTGGGGTACAGTTCCACACACACTGACTCTCACTGGGGTACAGTTCCACACACCCTGACTCTCACTGGGATACAGTTCCACACACACTGACTCTCACTGGGGTACAGTTCCACACACACTGACTCTCACTGGGGTACAGTTCCACACACACTGACTCTCACTGGGATACAGTTCCACACACACTGACTCTCACTGGGGTACAGTTCCACACACACTGACTCTCACTGGGGTACGGGTCCACACACACTGACTCTCACTGGGGTACAGTTCCACACACACTGACTCTCACTGGGGAACAGTTCCACACACACTGACTCTCACTGGGGAACAGTTCCACACACACTGACTCTCACTGGGGTACAGTGCCACACACACTGACTCTCACTGGGATACAGTTCCACACACACTAACTCTCACTCGGGAACAGTTCCACACACACTGACGCTCACTGGGATACAGTTCCACAGGCACTGACTGTCACTGGGGTCCCACACACACTGACTCTCACTGGGGTACAGTTCCACACACACTGACTCTCACTGGGGTACGGGTCCACACACACTGACTCTCACTGGGGTACGGGTCCACACACTGACTCTCACTGGGGTACAGTTCCACACACACTGACTCTCACTGGGGTACAGTCCCACAGACACTGACTCTCACTGGGGTACAGTTCCACACACACTGACTCTCACTGGGGAACAGTTCCACACACACTGACTCTCACTGGGGTACAGTGCCACACACACTGACTCTCACTGGGATACAGTTCCACACACACTAACTCTCACTCGGGTACAGTTCCACACACACTGACGCTCACTGGGATACAGCTCCACAGGCACTGACTGTCACTGGGGTACCACACACAATGACTCTCACTCGGGTACAATTCCATACACACTAACTCTCACTGGGATACAGTCCCAGACAGACTCTCTCACTGGGGTACAGTTCCACACACACTGACTCTCACTGGGGTACAGTTCCACACACACTGACTCTCACTGGGGTACAGTTCCACACACACTGACTCTCACTGGGGGACAGTTTCACACACACTGACTCTCACTGGGGAACAGTTCCACAGGCACTGACTCTCACTGGGATACAGTTCCGCACAAACTGACTCTCACTGGGGTACAGTTCCACACACACTGACTCTCACTGGGATACAGTTCCAAACACACTGACTCTCACTGGGGTACAGTTCCACACAGACTAACTCTCACTCGGGTACAGTTCCACACACACTGACGCTCACTGGGGTACAGCTCCACAGGCACTGACTGTCACTGGGATACAGTGTCACACACACTGACTCTCACTGGGGAACAGTTCCACACACACTGACTCTCACTGGGGTACAGTGCCACACACACTGACTCTCACTGGGATACAGTTCCACACACACTAACTCTCACTCGGGTACAGTTCCACACACACTGACGCTCACTGGGATACAGCTCCACAAGCACTGACTGTCACTGGGGTCCCACACACACTGACTCTCACTGGGGTACAGTTCCACACACACTGACTCTCACTGGGGTACGGGTCCACACACACTGACTCTCACTGGGATACAGTCCCAAACAGACTCTCTCACTGGGGTACAGTTCCACACACACTGACTCTCACTGGGGTACAGTCCCAGACAGACTCTCTCACTGGGGTACAGTTCCACACACACTGACTCTCACTGCGGGACAGTTTCACACACAATGACTCTCACTGGGGAACAGTTCCACACGCACTGACTCTCACTGGGGTAGAGACCCACACACACTGTCTCTCACTGGGGTACAGTTCCACACACTCTGGCTCTCACTGGGCAACAGTTCCACACACACTGACTCTCAGTGGGGTACAGATCCACACACACTGACTCTCACTGGGGTGTGGTTACACACACACTGACTCTCACTGGGATACAGTTCCACACACACTGACTCTCACTGGGGTACGGTTCCACACACACTGACTCTCACTGGGATACAGTTCCACACACACTGACGCTAACTGGGATACAGCTCCACAGGCACTGACTGTCACTCGGATACAGTGTCACACACACTGACTCTCACTGGGATACAGTTGCACACACACTGACTCTCACTGGGGTACAGTCCCAGACAGACTCTCTCACAGGGGTACAGTTCCACACACACTGACTCTCACTGGGGTACAGTCCCAGACAGACTCTCTCACAGGGGTACAGTTCCACACACACTGACTCTCACTGGGGGACAGTTTCACACACACTGACTCTCACTGGGATACAGTTGCACACACACTGACTCTCACTGGGGTACAGTCCCAGACAGACTCTCTCACTGGGGTACAGTTCCACAGGCACTGACTCTCACTGGGATACAGTTCCGCACAAACTGACTCTCACTGGGGTACAGTTCCACACACACTGACTCTCACTGGGGTACAGTTCCACACACACTGACTCTCACTGGGGGACAGTTTCACACACACTGACTCTCACTGGGGAACAGTTCCACATGCACTGACTCTCACTGGGGTAGAGAACCACACACACTGACTCTCACTGGGATTCAGTTCCACACACACTGACTCTCACTGGGTTACAGTTCCAGACACACTGACTCTCACTGGGGTACAGTTCCACAGGCACTGACTCTCACTGGGATACAGTTCCGCACAAACTGACTCTCACTGGGGTACAGTTCCACACACACTGACTCTCACTGGGGTACAGTCCCAGACAGACTCTCTCACAGGGGTACAGTTCCACACACACTGACTCTCACTGGGGGACAGTTTCACACACACTGACTCTCACTCGGGTACAGTTCCACACACACTGACTCTCACTGGGGTACAGTTCCACACACTCTGGCTCTCACTGGGTACAGTTCCACACATACTGACTCTCACTGGGGTACAGTTCCACACACACTGACTCTCACTGTGGTCCAGTTCCACATGCACTGACTCTCACTGGGGTCCAGTTCCACACGCACTGACTCTCACTGGGGGACAGTTTCACACACACTGACTCTCACTGGGGAACAGTTCCACACGCACTGACTCTCACTGTGGTCCAGTTCCACATGCACTGACTCTCACTGGGGTCCAGTTCCACACGCACTGACTCTCACTGGGGGACAGTTTCACACACACTGACTCTCACTGGGGAACAGTTCCACAGGCACTGACTCTCACTGGGATACAGTTCCGCACAAACTGACTCTCACTGGGGTACAGTTCCACACACACTGACTCTCACTGGGGTCCAGTTCCACACACACTGACTCTCACTGGGATACAGTTCCAAACACACTGACTCTCACTGGGGTACAGTTCCACACAGACTAACTCTCACTCGGGTACAGTTCCACACACACTGACGCTCACTGGGGTACAGCTCCACAGGCACTGACTGTCACTGGGATACAGTGTCACACACACTGACTCTCACTGGGGAACAGTTCCACACACACTGACTCTCACTGGGGTACAGTGCCACACACACTGACTCTCACTGGGATACAGTTCCACACACACTAACTCTCACTCGGGTACAGTTCCACACACACTGACGCTCACTGGGATACAGCTCCACAAGCACTGACTGTCACTGGGGTCCCACACACACTGACTCTCACTGGGGTACAGTTCCACACACACTGACTCTCACTGGGGTACGGGTCCACACACACTGACTCTCACTGGGATACAGTCCCAGACAGACTCTCTCACTGGGGGACAGTTCCACACACACTGACTCTCACTGGGGTACAGTCCCAGACAGACTCTCTCACTGGGGTACAGTTCCACACACACTGACTCTCACTGCGGGACAGTTTCACACACAATGACTCTCACTGGGGAACAGTTCCACACGCACTGACTCTCACTGGGGTAGAGACCCACACACACTGTCTCTCACTGGGGTACAGTTCCACACACTCTGGCTCTCACTGGGCAACAGTTCCACACACACTGACTCTCAGTGGGGTACAGATCCACACACACTGACTCTCACTGGGGTGTGGTTACACACACACTGACTCTCACTGGGATACAGTTCCACACACACTGACTCTCACTGGGGTACGGTTCCACACACACTGACTCTCACTGGGATACAGTTCCACACACACTGACGCTAACTGGGATACAGCTCCACAGGCACTGACTGTCACTCGGATACAGTGTCACACACACTGACTCTCACTGGGATACAGTTGCACACACACTGACTCTCACTGGGGTACGGGTCCACACACACTGACTCTCACTGGGGTACGGGTCCACACACTGACTCTCACTGGGGTACAGTTCCACACACACTGACTCTCACTGGGGTACAGTCCCACAGACACTGACTCTCACTGGGGTACAGTTCCACACACACTGACTCTCACTGGGGAACAGTTCCACACACACTGACTCTCACTGGGGTACAGTGCCACACACACTGACTCTCACTGGGATACAGTTCCACACACACTAACTCTCACTCGGGTACAGTTCCACACACACTGACGCTCACTGGGATACAGCTCCACAGGCACTGACTGTCACTGGGGTACCACACACAATGACTCTCACTCGGGTACAATTCCATACACACTAACTCTCACTGGGATACAGTCCCAGACAGACTCTCTCACTGGGGTACAGTTCCACACACACTGACTCTCACTGGGGTACAGTTCCACACACACTGACTCTCACTGGGGTACAGTTCCACACACACTGACTCTCACTGGGGAACAGTTCCACACGCACTGACTCTCACTGGGGTAGAGACCCACACACACTATCTCTCACTGGGGTACAGTTCCACACACTCTGGCTCTCACTGGGCAACAGTTCCACACACACTGACTCTCAGTGGGGTACAGATCCACACACACTGACTCTCACTGGGGTGCGGTTACACACACACTGACTCTCACTGGGATACAGTTCCACACACACTGACTCTCACTGGGGTACGGTTCCACACACACTGACTCTCACTGGGATACAGTTCCACACACACTGACGCTAACTGGGATACAGCTCCACAGGCACTGACTGTCACTCGGATACAGTGTCACACACACTGACTCTCACTGGGATACAGTTGCACACACACTGACTCTCACTGGGGTACAGTTCCACACACACTGACTCTCACTGGGGTACAGTCCCAGACAGACTCTCTCACAGGGGTACAGTTCCACACACACTGACTCTCACTGGGGGACAGTTCCACACACACTAACTCACTGGGGTACAGTTCCACACACACTGACTCTCACTGGGGTACTGTCCCAGACAGATTCTCTCACAGGGGTACAGTTCCACACACACTGACTCTCACTGGGGGACAGTTTCACACACACTGACTCTCACTCGGGTACAGTTCCACACACACTGACTCTCACTGGGGTACAGTTCCACACACTCTGGCTCTCACTGGGTACAGTTCCACACACACTGACTCTCACTGGGGTACAGTTCCACACACACTGACTCTCACTGGGGTCCAGTTCCACACGCACTGACTCTCACTGGGGTCCAGTTCCACATGCACTGACTCTCACTGGGGTCCAGTTCCACATGCACTGACTCTCAATGGGGTCCAGTTCCACACGCACTGACTCTCACTGGGGTCCAGTTCCACACGCACTGACTCTCACTGCGGTCCAGTTCCACACGCACTGACTCTCACTGGGGTCCAGTTCCACACACACTGACTCTCACTGGGATACAGTTCCACACACACTGACTCTCACTGGGATACAGTTCCACACACACTGACTCTCACTGGGGTACTGTCCCAGACAGATTCTCTCACAGGGGTACAGTTCCACACACACTGACTCTCACTGGGGTACAGTTCCACACACTCTGGCTCTCACTGGGTACAGTTCCACACACACTGACTCTCACTGGGGGACAGTTTCACACACACTGACTCTCACTCGGGTACAGTTCCACACACACTGACTCTCACTGGGGTACAGTTCCACACACTCTGGCTCTCACTGGGTACAGTTCCACACACACTGACTCTCACTGGGGTACAGTTCCACACACACTGACTCTCACTGGGGTCCAGTTCCACACGCACTGACTCTCACTGGGGTCCAGTTCCACATGCACTGACTCTCACTGGGGTCCAGTTCCACATGCACTGACTCTCAATGGGGTCCAGTTCCACACGCACTGACTCTCACTGGGGTCCAGTTCCACACGCACTGACTCTCACTGCGGTCCAGTTCCACACGCACTGACTCTCACTGGGGTCCAGTTCCACACACACTGACTCTCACTGGGATACAGTTCCACACACACTGACTCTCACTGGGGTACAGTTCCACACACACTGACTCTCACTGGGGTCCAGTTCCACACGCACTGACTCTCACTGCGGTCCAGTTCCACACGCACTGACTCTCACTGGGGTCCAGTTCCACACGCACTGACTCTCACTGGGGTCCAGTTCCACACACACTGACTCTCACTGGGATACAGTTCCACACACACTGACTCTCACTGGGGTACAGTTCCACACACACTGACTCTCACTGGGGTACAGTTCCACACACACTGACTCTCACTGGGATACAGTTCCACACACACTGACTCTCACTGGGGTACAGTTCCACACACACTGACTCTCACTGGGGTACGGGTCCACACACACTGACTCTCACTGGGGTAAAGTTCCACACACACTGACTCTCACTGGGGAACAGTTCCACACACACTGACTCTCACTGGGGAACAGTTCCACACACACTGACTCTCACTGGGGTACAGTGCCACACACACTGACTCTCACTGGGATACAGTTCCACACACACTAACTCTCACTCGGGAACAGTTCCACACACACTGACGCTCACTGGGATACAGTTCCACAGGCACTGACTGTCACTGGGGTCCCACACACACTGACTCTCACTGGGGTACAGTTCCACACACACTGACTCTCACTGGGGTACGGGTCCACACACACTGACTCTCACTGGGGTACGGGTCCACACACTGACTCTCACTGGGGTACAGTTCCACACACACTGACTCTCACTGGGGTACAGTCCCACAGACACTGACTCTCACTGGGGTACAGTTCCACACACACTGACTCTCACTGGGGAACAGTTCCACACACACTGACTCTCACTGGGGTACAGTGCCACACACACTGACTCTCACTGGGATACAGTTCCACACACACTAACTCTCACTCGGGTACAGTTCCACACACACTGACGCTCACTGGGATACAGCTCCACAGGCACTGACTGTCACTGGGGTACCACACACAATGACTCTCACTCGGGTACAATTCCATACACACTAACTCTCACTGGGATACAGTCCCAGACAGACTCTCTCACTGGGGTACAGTTCCACACACACTGACTCTCACTGGGGTACAGTTCCACACACACTGACTCTCACTGGGGTACAGTTCCACACACACTGACTCTCACTGGGGGACAGTTTCACACACACTGACTCTCACTGGGGAACAGTTCCACATGCACTGACTCTCACTGGGGTAGAGAACCACACACACTGACTCTCACTGGGATACAGTTCCACACACACTGACTCTCACTGGGTTACAGTTCCAGACACACTGACTCTCACTGGGGTACAGTTCCACAGGCACTGACTCTCACTGGGATACAGTTCCGCACAAACTGACTCTCACTGGGGTACAGTTCCACACACACTGACTCTCACTGGGGTCCAGTTCCACACACACTGACTCTCACTGGGATACAGTTCCAAACACACTGACTCTCACTGGGGTACAGTTCCACACACACTAACTCTCACTCGGGTACAGTTCCACACACACTGACGCTCACTGGGGTACAGCTCCACAGGCACTGACTGTCACTGGGATACAGTGTCACACACACTGACTCTCACTGGGGAACAGTTCCACACACACTGACTCTCACTGGGGTACAGTGCCACACACACTGACTCTCACTGGGATACAGTTCCACACACACTAACTCTCACTCGGGTACAGTTCCACACACACTGACGCTCACTGGGATACAGCTCCACAAGCACTGACTGTCACTGGGGTCCCACACACACTGACTCTCACTGGGGTACAGTTCCACACACACTGACTCTCACTGGGGTACGGGTCCACACACACTGACTCTCACTGGGGTACAGTTCCATACACACTGACTCTCACTGGGGAACAGTTCCACACACACTGACTCTCACTGGGGTACAGTTCCACACACACTGACTCTCACTGGGGAACAGTTCCACACACACTGACTCTCACTGGGGTACAGTGCCACACACACTGACTCTCACTGGGATACAGTTCCACACACACTAACTCTCACTCGGGTACAGTTCCACACACACTGACGCTCACTGGGATACAGCTCCACAGGCACTGACTGTCACTGGGGTACCACACACTCTGACTCTCACTCGGGTACAGTTCCATACACACTAACTCTCACTGGGGTACAGTTCAACACACACTGACTCTCACTGGGATACAGTCCCAGACAGACTCTCTCACTGGGGTACAGTTCCACACACACTGACTCTCACTGGGGTACAGTCCCAGACAGACTCTCTCACTGGGGTACAGTTCCACACACACTGACTCTCACTGCGCGACAGTTTCACACACAATGACTCTCACTGGGGAACAGTTCCACACGCACTGACTCTCACTGGGGTAGAGACCCACACACACTGTCTCTCACTGGGGTACAGTTCCACACACTCTGGCTCTCACTGGGCAACAGTTCCACACACACTGACTCTCAGTGGGGTACAGATCCACACACACTGACTCTCACTGGGGTGCGGTTACACACACACTGACTCTCACTGGGATACAGTTCCACACACACTGACTCTCACTGGGGTACGGTTCCACACACACTGACTCTCACTGGGATACAGTTCCACACACACTGACGCTAACTGGGATACAGCTCCACAGGCACTGACTGTCACTCGGATACAGTGTCACACACACTGACTCTCACTGGGATACAGTTGCACACACACTGACTCTCACTGGGGTACAGTTCCACACACACTAACTCACTTGGGTGCAGTTCCACACACACTGACTCTCACTGGGGTACAGTCCCAGACAGACTCTCTCACAGGGGTACAGTTCCACACACACTGACTCTCACTGGGGGACAGTTCCACACACACTAACTCACTGGGGTACAGTTCCACACACACTGACTCTCACTGGGGTACAGTCCCAGACAGACTCTCTCACAGGGGTACAGTTCCACACACACTGACTCTCACTGGGGGACAGTTCCACACACACTAACTCACAGGGGTACAGTTTCACACACACTGACTCTCACTGGGGGACAGTTTCACACACACTGACTCTCACTCGGGTACAGTTCCACACACACTGACTCTCACTGGGGTACAGTTCCACACACTCTGGCTCTCACTGGGTACAGTTCCACACACACTGACTCTCACTGGGGTCCAGTTCCACACACACTGACTCTCACTGGGGTCCAGTTCCACACACACTGACTCTCACTGGGGTACAGTTCCACACGCACTGACTCTCACTGTGGTCCAGTTCCACATGCACTGACTCTCACTGGGGTCCAGTTCCACATGCACTGACTCTCACTGGGGTCCAGTTCCACACGCACTGACTCTCACTGCGGTCCAGTTCCACACGCACTGACTCTCACTGCGGTCCAGTTCCACACGCACTGACTCTCACTGGGGTCCAGTTCCACACGCACTGACTCTCACTGGGGTCCAGTTCCACACGCACTGACTCTCACTGGGGTCCAGTTCCACACGCACTGACTCTCACTGCGGTCCAGTTCCACACGCACTGACTCTCACTGCGGTCCAGTTCCACACGCACTGACTCTCACTGGGGTCCAGTTCCACACGCACTGACTCTCACTGGGGTCCAGTTCCACACGCACTGACTCTCACTGGGGTCCAGTTCCACACGCACTGACTCTCACTGGGGTCCAGTTCCACACGCACTGACTCTCACTGCGGTCCAGTTCCACACGCACTGACTCTCACTGGGGTCCAGTTCCACACGCACTGACTCTCACTGGGGTCCAGTTCCACACGCACTGACTCTCACTGGGGTCCAGTTCCACACGCACTGACTCTCACTGCGGTCCAGTTCCACACGCACTGACTCTCACTGGGGTCCAGTTCCACACGCACTGACTCTCACTGGGGTACAGTTCCACACACACTGACTCTCACTGGGGTACAGTTCCACACACTCTAGCTCTCACTGGGGTACAGTTCCACACACACTGACTCTCACTGGGATACAGTTCCACACACACTGACTCTCACTGGGGTACAGTTCCACACACACTGACTCTCACTGGGATACAGTTCCACACACACTGACTCTCACTGGGATACAGTTCCACACACACTGACTCTCACTGGGGTACAGTTCCACACACTCTAGCTCTCACTGGGATACAGTTCCACACGCACTGACTCTCACTGGGATACAGTTCCACACACTGACTCTCACTGGGGTACAGTTCCACACACTCTAGCTCTCACTGGGATACAGTTCCACACGCACTGACTCTCACTGGGATACAGTTCCACACACACTGACTCTCACTGGGATACAGTTCCACACGCACTGACTCTCACTGGGATACAGTTCTACACACACTGACTCTCACTGGGATACAGTTCCACACGCACTGACTCTCACTGAGGTACAGTTCCACACACACTAACTCTCACTGGGATACAGTTCCACACGCACTGACTCTCACTGAGGTACAGTTCGCATATGTATTTTTAAAAAATCAAGTCATAAAGATCAAATATCATTGAACAAACAGGAGCAATAAATGAAAAAGTACAAGCAGCTTCTACAGAAATGCAAAAATTCTACAAAGCAAGGACACAGTTAACAGCGGAGAGCAAGTTTAAGGATTTCTCACCTCCCACACTTTGCCATCACTCTGCCTCAGCAACATCTCTTAATTACATTTGGCTGTGGGAGTTAAACTGACTCTGGCAAAACCTCATCTCCCCTTAACCTCTTTATTTGCTTGTTCCCGGAGGTCTAATCTATAAAAGCTAATGCGACCATTTTGGTTCCTGTCTCAAAATTGAAAGTTGTGATCTATTTTACAAAGCAATTTGGTTTTATGTTCGACAGTATTTTTGTGAACTGAACCGACCCAGCCTCCTCTGACTGGTACTGTACCTGTTTACATCGCATTAACAGCACAGAAATTGGCCATTTAGTCCAACTAGTCTATACCAGTGTTTATGCTCCATTCAAGTGTCCTCTCACCCTACATCATCTCTCTCTATTCAAATATCCTTCTCTTCCTTTCTCTCTCAAGTTCTCTGGCTGGTTATCTAGCTTTTCCTTAAATGTATCTATGCTCTTTATCTCAACTATTCATGATATGACTGGTTTTGTTGATTCCAGCTCTGTGTTGTTTGGCCATGTTGAATGCTGTATTTACTAAGACTTTCAGCATCTCTGTCAGATTGATCCTGAGCTATTTCAGCACCATTCCCAGAGTCAGTGTGTCATCGAGAGGTACAATTACTCTCGCAGTGTCCTTGCTTTCCTTGCTCACTCACAAAGTCCTGCAGACCACACCTGGTGCCCTTCTAAATCTGAGTCCTCTGGTTACTGACCCGCTTACCACTGGAAACAGATTTTTCTGATTTCTTCTGGCAAAACCCTTCTTGATTATGAACACCTCTATCGAATTTCCTCTTAAACTTCTCTGCTCTGAGAACAGTCCCAGCTTCAGTCTCTCCGCATAACCGAAGTCCCTCATCTCTGGTTCCATTTTGGTGAATCTCCTCTGCACCTTCTCCAAGGCCTTGACATATTTCCTGAAGTGTTGGAGAAGGTCCCGTCTGCCCTCTCAGGTGAACGTGTAAGGCCCCATTGCCAGTGCTGGGAGAAGAGCAGGGGAGTTTGCTCCAATATCCGGGCTAATTTTTAATTCCTCAACCGACATCAATAAAAACAGATTCAGTGGTCATTTATTTCATTGCTGTTTGTGAGATCATACTGCACGCAAACTTAGAAACGATAATTCAAGACAAAATTAACAATCACTTGAACAAACGTGGATTAATTAAAGAAAGCCAGCATGGATTTTTTAAAGGCAAATTGTGTTTAACTGACTTGATTGAGTTTTTTGATGAGGTAACAGAGGGTTGATAAGGGTACTGTGGTTGATGTGGTGTACATGGACTTCCAAAAACATTTTATAAAGAGCCACATAACAGGCTTGTCAGCAAAGTTAAAGCCCATGGAATAAAAGGGATAGTGGCAGCATGGATATGAAGTGGGCTGAGTGACAGGAAACAGTGAGTAGCGGTGAACACTTGTTTTTCAGACAGGAGGAAGGTATATGGTGGGGTTCATCAGGCATCAGGATTAGGACCACTGCGTTTCTTGATATATATTAATGACCTATACTTGGTTGTACAGAGCACAATTTCATATTTGCAGACGATACAAAACTTGCAAGTATTGTGATCTGTGAGGAGGATAGTGATAGTATTAAAGAGGACTTAGGCTGGTGATATGGGTGGACAAGTGACAGATGAAATTTAATGCAGACAAGTGTGAAGTGATACATTTTTGTAGGAAGAATGAGGAGAGACAATATAAAATAAAGAGTACAATTCTAAAGGGGGTGCAGGAGCAGAGGGACCTGGGTGTATGTGTGCACAAATCATTGAAGGTGGTAGGACAGGTTGAGAAAGTGGATAATAAAGCATACGGGATCCTGAGCTTTACAAATAGAGGCAAAGAGTACAAAAACAAGGAAGTTATGATGAACCTTTATAAAACATTGGTTCGTCCTCAACTGGAGTATTGTGTCCAATTCTGGGAACCACACTTTAGGAAGGATGTGAAGGCATTAGAGAGGGTGCAGAAAAGATTCACAGTTTCAAAATAAGTGGTCTCACTTTTAAGATGGGAATGAGGAGGAATTTCTCTCAGAGGATGTTAATCTTTGGAATTCTCTTCCTCAGAGCAGTGGAGGCTGGGTCATTGAATATATTCAAGGCTGAGTGAGACAGATTTTTACCTACAAGGGAGTTGAGGATTATAGGGGGCAGGCAGAAAAGTGGAGTTAAGGCCACAATTAGATCAGCCATGATCGAATTGAATAGCGGAGCAGGCTCGAGGGGCCGAATTGCCTACTCCTGCTCCTACTTCTTATGTTCCTACTGGTTCTAGGTATGAGCAACTTCATCTTTTTGGATAGATTGGTGAAGCTGGGGCTTTTCAAAGCGAAGGTTGAGAGACGATTTGATAGAGGTGTTCAAAATCATGAGGGGTCTGGACAGATTAGATAGAGAGAAACTGTTCCCATTGGCAGAAGGGTCCAGAGCCAGAGGACACCGATTTGAGGTGATTGGCAGAAGAACCAAACTCGACCTGAGGAAAAACCTTTTTATGCAACGAGTATTTAGGATCAGGAATGCACTGTCTGAGAGTGCGGTGGAGGCAGATTCAATCGTGGCTTTCAAAAGAGAATTGGATAATTACCTGAAGAGGAAATATTTGCAGGGCTACAGGGAAAGGGCAGGGGAGTGGGACGAGGTGAGTTGTTCTTGCAGAGAGCTAGCACAGATGCGATGAGCCGAATGGCCTCCTTCTGTGTTGCAACCATTGTAGGGTTCTATGAAATTGGCTGCCATGTTGTCTACATTACAACAGTGATTGCACCTTGAAAGCACTTCATTGGCTTTAAAGCATTTTGGAATGTCCTGAGGTTGAGGAAGGTGGACGTCTTTCCTTATCTTTCTTTATCATTGAGACTGAGGTGAGGTGAGGTGAGGTGAGAGTGACTGTCCTTGACATCAAGGCAGCATTTGACCAAGTATGGGATCAAGGAACCCTAGCAAAACTGAAGTAATGGGAATCAGGGGAAAAACTCTCTGCTGGATGGAGTCATACCTAACACAAAGGAAGATGGTTGTGGTTGTTGGAGGTCAATCATCTGAGCTCCAGGACATCACTGCAGGAGTTCCTCAGGGTAGTGTCCTGGGCCCAACCATCTTCAGTTGTTTCATCAATGACCTTCCTTCAATCATAAGGTCAGAAGTGGGGATGTTCGCTGATGATTGCACAATGTCCTCAGATACTGAAGCAGTCCATGTAGAAATGCAGCAAGACCTGGACAATATCCAGACTTGGCTGATAAGTGGCAAGTAACATTCATGCCACACAAATACCAGGCAATGACCATCTCCAACAAGAGAGAATCTAATCATCTCCCCTTGACATTCAATGGCATTATGACCGCTGAATCCCCCACTATCAACATCCTGGGGATTACCATTGACCAGAAACTGAACTGGAGTAGCCATATAAATACTGTGGCTACAAGAGCAGGTTAGAGGCTAGGAATCCTGCATCGAGTAACTCACCTCCTGACTCCCTAAAGCCTGTCCACCATCTACAAGGCACAAATCAGGAGTGTGATGGAATACTCTCCACTTGCCTGGATGGGTGCAGCTCCAACAACACTCAAGAAGCTCGACACCATCCAGGACAAAGCAGCCGACTTGATTGGCACCCCATCTACAAACATTCATTCCCTCCACCACCGAAGCACAGTGGCAGCAGTGTGTACCATCTACAAGATGCACTGCAGCAACGCACCAAGGCTCCTTCGACAGCACCTTCCAAACCCGCGACCTCTACCACTAGAAGGACAAGGGCAGCAGACACTTGGGAACATCACCACCTGCAGGTTTCCCTCCAAGTCACACACCATCCTGACTTGGAACTATATCGCCGTTCCTTCACTGTCGCTGGGTCAAAATCCTGGAACTCCCTTCCTAACAGCACTTTGGGTGTACCTACCCCACATGGACTGCAGTGGGTCAAGAAGGCAGTTCACCACCACCTCCTCAAGGGCAATTAGGGATGGTCAATAAATGTTGGCCTGGCCAGCGATGCCCACATCCCATAAGTGAATAAAAAAAACTTCCTTAACTATGTTCAATAGCAGGCTGAATTTTATCAAAAGAAAGTAATTCTCAAGAGTGCAGCTTCTTGAATTATGCTGTACCTTGATCTGTTGTGGGGTTTGAACTCTGCAGTGAGAGGGGTCTCTCAGTCCCCCCAATAACTGCATCCTGTGCCGTATCGAGGCTGGCTGGAGGTGGCTATTTTGTGCTCAATCCCATCACCTTCTGCCCAAGTACATGATCAATTCATAGACTGCCAGCTTTCCTTTTCATTCCTAATTTATATTTATTTTATCAACGCTGAGTTAGACAAAATAAACACACACATCTCCCTATCGCATGGCATCTCCAGGGGCTGTCGGCACGGTTACAGCTGCTGTTTGCTGATAAGGACGGTTCCTCATTTACTGAGTCAGAGGGTTGCATTGTTGGGATCCATATTAAGGTGTCTACACACGCACTTTGATCTTATCTTTTTAACCTGTTTTCTCTGTACAGATAATTCATTACAAGAAATCAGAGCTCACGTTCAAGTTAAGAGAAAAAGAGATGATGAGGATGAAAGTGCAGTGAGAGAGACAGGTAGTTTAAAGAGAGACAGACAGACAGCGAGTGTTCAAATGGATTAAAATAGACAGATTTCTGAAAAAGCAAATGTTCAAACAGAGAAGGGGAGATAGGGAGAAAAGCATTGAATATTCTTGCGCAGATACAGATCACTCAGTCTATCAGTGCTGGTGTTTTATTCTACATGAGCCAGCCAGTCGAATTCCCCCTCCTGCTCACTCCCCTTACATTTTAATATTATTTTTACATTCTTTCATGGGATGTGGGCATCACTGGTTCAGCCAGCATTTATGGACCATCCCTAATTATCCTTGAGAAGGTGGTAGTGAGCTACGTTCTTGAACCGCTGCAGTCCATGTGGTGCGGGTACACCCACAGTGCTGTTAGGGACAGAGTTCCAGGATTTTGACCCAGCAACAGCGATATAGTTCCAAGTCAGGATGGGGTGTGGCTTGGAGGGGAACTTGCAGGTGGTGGTGTTCCAACATGTCTGCTGCCCTTGTCCTTCTAGCTGGTAGAGGTCATGGGGTTTGGAAGGTGCTATCAAAGGAGCCTTGGTGAGGTGCTGCAGTGTATCTTGTAGCTGGTACACACTGTTGCCACTGTACGGTGGTAGTGGAGATAGTGAATGTTTAAGGTGGTGGATGGGGTGCCAATCAACTGGGCTGCTTTGTCCTGGATGGTGTTGAGCTTCTTGAGTGTTGTTGAAGCTGCATCCATCCAGGCAAGTGGAGTGTATTCCATCACACTCCTGACTTGTGCCTTGTACATGGTGGACAGGCTTTGGGGAGTCAGGAGGTGAGTTACTCACCGCAGAATCCTCAGTCTCTGACCTGCTCTTGTAGCCACGGTATTTATGTGGCAGGTCCACTTCAGTTTCTGGTCAATGGTAACCCGCAGGATGTTGAATGTGGGGGATTCAGCGATGGTAATGCCATTGAATGTCAAAAGGAGGTGGTTAGATTCTCTCTTGTTGGAGATGGTTATTGCCTGGCACTTGTGTGGCGTGAATGTTACTTGCCACTTATCAGCCCAAGCCTGGATATTGTCCAGGTCTTGCTGCATTTCTACACAGACTGCTTCAGTATCTGAGGAGTTGCGAATGGTGCTGAACATCGTAAAATCATCAGCAAACGTCCTCACTTCTGACATCATGATTGAAGGAAGGTCATTGATGAATCAGCTGAAGATGGTTGGGCCTAGGACACTACCCTGAGGAACTCCTGCAGTGATGTCCTGGGACTGAGATGATTGACCTCCAACAAACACAACCATCTTCCTTTGTGTTAGGTATGACTCCAACCAGTGGGGAGACTTCCCTCTGATTCCCATTGACTTCAGTTTTGCTAGGGCTGCTTGATGCCATACTCAGTCAAATGCTGCCTTGATGTCAAGGGCAGTCACTCTCACCTCGTCTCTTGAGTTCAACTCTTTTGTCCATGTTTGCATGTGGTCTGGAGCCAAGTGACCCTGGCAGAACCCAAACTGAGCTGGTTGTTGCTGTTCTAGTGGCACTTGATAGCACTGTCGATGACACCTACTATCAATTTGCTGATGATCAGGAGGCGGTGGCAAAGTGATATTGTCACTGGACTAGTAACCCAGAGACCCAGGGTATTGTTCTAGGGACATGGGTTTGAATCCCACCACGGCAGAAGGTGGAATTTGAATTCAGTTATAAAATAAATCTGGTATTAAAAGTTACTCTAATGAAACCATTGTTGATCATTGTAAAAACCCATCTGGTTCACTAATGTCCTTTAGGGAAGCACATCTGCCGTCCTTACCTGGTCTGGCCGATATGTGACTCCTGACCCACAGCCATGTGGTTGACATTGCCCTCTGAAATGGCCAAGCATGCCACTCAATTGTACCTCACCATTATGAAGTCAGTAAGGAGTGAAACTGGACGGACCACCCGGCATCGACCTAGGCACCGGAAACAACGGCAAACCCAGCCCTGTCGACCCTGCAAAGTCCTCCTTACTAACATCTGGGGGCTTGTGCAAAAGTTGGGAGAGCTGTCCCACAGACTAGTCAAGCAACAGCCTGACATAGTCATACTCACGGAATCATACCTGACAGACAATGTCCCAGACACTGCCATCACCATCCCCGGATATGTCCTGTCCCACCGGCAGGACAGACCTAGCAGAGGTGCCCGCACAGAGGTATATAGTCGAGAGGGAGTTTCCCTGGGTGTCCTCAGCATCGACTCTGGACCCCATGAAGTCTCATGGCATCAGGTCAAACATGGGCAAGGAACCCTCCTGCTGATTACCACTCACAGCTCCCCCCCTCAGCTGATGAGTCAGTACTCCTCCATGTTGAACAGCACTTGGAGGAAGCTCTGAGGGTGGCAAGGGTGCAGAATGTACTCTGGGTGGGGGACTTCAATGTCCATCACCAAGAGTGGCTCGGTAGCACCACTACTGACCGAGCTGGCCGAGGCCTAAAGGACACAGCTGCTAGACTGGGTCAGCGACAGGTGGTGGGGGAACCAACAAGAGGGAAAAATATACTTGACCTCGTCCTCACCAATCTGCCTGCCGCAGATGCATCTGTCCATGACAGTATTGGTAGGAGTGACCACCGCACAGTCCTTGTGGAGACGAAGTCCTGCCTTCACATTGAGGATACCCTCCTTCGTGTTGTGTGGCACTACCACCGTGCTAAATGGGATAGATTTCGAACAGATCTAGCAATGCAAAACTAGGCATCCATGAGGTGCTGTGGGCCATCAGCAGTAGCAGAATTGTGCTCAACCACAATCTGTAACCTCATGGCCCGGCATATCTCCCACTCCACCATTACCATTAAGCCAGGAGACCAACCCTGGTTCAATGAAGAGTGGAGGAAGGCATGCCAGGAGCAGCACCAGGCATACCTCAAAATGAAGTATCAACGCGGTGAAGCTACAACACAGGACTATCTGCGTGCCAAACTGTGTAAGCAGCATGTGATAGACAGAGCTAAGCGATCCCATAACCAACGGATCAGATCTAAGCTCTGCAGTCCAGCCACACCCAGTTGTGAATAGTGGTGGACAATTAAACTACTAACTGGAGGCGGTGGCTCCACAAATATCCCCATCCTCAATGATGGGGGAGCCCAGCACATCAGTGCAAAAGATAAGGCTGAAGCATTTGCAACAATCTTCAGCCAGAAGTGCCGAGTGGATGATCCATCTCGGCCTCCTCCTGAAGTCCCCAACATCACAGATGCCAGTCTTCAACCAATTTGATTCACTCTGCGTTATATCAAGAAACGACTGAAGGCACTGGATACTGCAAAGGCTATGGGCCCTGACAATATTCCGGCAATAGTACTGAAAACCTGTGCTCTAGAACTTGCCGTGCCCCTAGCCGAGCTGTTCCAGTACAGCTACAAGCCTGGCATCTACCCGACAATGTGGAAAATTGCCCAGGTATGTCCTGTACACAAAAAGCAGCGCCTCATGGATGCCCAGTTTTGAGCTGCCAGATCTGTTCTGAATCTATCCCATTTAGCACGGTGGTAGTGCCACACAGTACAATGGAGGGTATCCTCAGTGTGAAGACAGGACCTCATTTCCACAAGGACTATACGGTGGTCACTCCTACCAATACTGTCATGGATAAATGCATCTGCAACAGGTAGATTGGTGAGGACGAGGTCAAGTGGATTTTTCCCTCTTGTTGGTTCCCTCACCACCTACCGCAGGGCCAGTCTGGCAGATATGCCCTTCAGGACTCAGCCAGCTCGGTCAGTCGTGGTACGATTGAGCCACTCTTGGTGATGGACATTGAAGTCTCCCACCCAGAGTACATTCTGCATCCTTGCCACCCTTAGTGCTTCTTCCAAGTGGTGTTCAACATGGAGGAGTAATTATTCATCAGTTGAGGGCGGGCGGTAGGTGGTAATCAGCAGGAGGTTTCCTTGCTGATGTTTGACCTGACGCCATGAGACTTCATCGGGTCCAGAGTCAATATTGAGGACAGTCAGGGCAACTCCCTCCCGACTGTACACCACTGTGCCTTAAAGCCCAGCTACCCGACCCGAACTCCGCCAAACCCGATCACATCTGTTGGGTTCCGTATGGGTCGGGTATTTAGAAAAATTATAGGGCTCGGGCTCGGGTGGGATTCAGGTTGGCTGTGGTCAGGTTGGGCCTGGGTCGGGTTTTCATTTTATACCGGAGCCAGGCTTTACCTCAGACCGAGACCCCCTCCCCACACCATGGGCCCAGATACAAGCTGCGCCCCATTCCCCAGGTCCCGCCTTTCAACATCCTTTCCCCGCGGCTCCAGCTGAGCAGCAGCAGCTTCTTTCCCGTCTCCGGCTGGAAAAGGCACTGCAGGTACTGTCAGTGTCTCACACCCAGGGGGTCAGTAATGGGGAGTGGGACCATGAGCTAAAGCCTGGCCACCCGACCCGAACCTGACCAAAGCCGACTACATGTGTCGGGTTTGGGTCAGGTCTGTATTCTGTGTCCAGCATTCGGGTTTGGGTCAGGTCGGGCATTTAAAAAAATTAAAGGACTCAGGCCCGGGTCGGGTTCGGGTTGGCTGTTGTCGGGTAGGTCCTGGGTTGAGTTTTAGTTTTATACCCGAGCCAGGCTTTACTGTGGTGTCACCTCTGGTGGGTCTGTCCTGCTGGTGGGACAGGACATCCCTAGGAACAGTGTTGGAGGAGTCTGGGACTTTGGATATAAGGTACGTTTCTGCGAGTATTACATTGTGGGACAGCTCTCCCAATTTTGGCACAAGCCCCCAGATGTTAGTAAGGAGGACTTTGCAGGGTTGACAGGGCTGGGTTTGCCGTTGTTGTTTCCAGTGCCTAGGTTGATGCCAGGTGTTCCATCCAGTCTTATTCCTTTTTGACTTTTAAGTAGCGGTTTTGTACAATTGAGTGGCTTGCTTGCCATTTCAGAGGGCACGTAAGAGTCAACTACATTGCTGGAGGTCTGTAGGCAATAGCCTGGCCTCTGGATTACCAGTCCAGTGACATTACCACCACCCCACCTTCTCTCCCAATTTGTAGAATCTACTTCAATAGTGAGTTCAAATAGAAAGAGATTGATAGATAGAGCCAGAGAAAGATAGATAGGGAGAAACAGAGAGATAGAGACAAATGGAGAGAGAATCAGAGATAGCTAGTGAGAGATAGAGTAAGAGGCAGAGAGACAGAGAGAGAAAGACTGACAGCTGTAGAAAGAGAGAGACAGGCAGAGAGAGAGACAGAGTAAGAATTCAATATGGAAATGGAGGAGGGGAGAACAAACGGGGAATAGAAATGGGGAGAGGAGAGAGATTTCACAATGAAAAGTCATTCAGCTCATCTTAACAGATCCACCCAGAGTGATCCTCACATCCCTGGATTCACAGCACCTAATCCTTTCATAAATAACAAGATTCACAGAGATGACATTTTTGATTATTGGATGATTAGTTTGGTGAGTTGATGAATGGACAAGCCCATGAGTTCACTTAATACAACCCAGGAGCTGGGGTCAGTAGTTAACAGATTGCCAAGCCCCTGAGCTGAGCCTCTCTGATCATCATCCCCTCCCAGACTGGACCATCATTGGTGAATTCTCCTTTGTTAATTAACATAGGGCAGTGAACAGACAGCTGTGCGCAACAGCCCTCGTCTCAGACCTCGAGATGTGCTTCTCATCCCATATCCTCTCTATCACTAAGACCGTCTACATCCACCTGCAAAACATTGCCTGTTTCTGCACCTGCTGCAGCTCATCCACTGCGGAAACCCTCACCCATTTGGTATCTCTAGACTTAACTATTCCAGCACTCTTATGGCCAGTGTCCCACCTTACACCCTGCATAAACTTGAGGCCACCCAAAGTCAGTGGCTCGTATCCTAACTCACACTGAATCCTTTCACCCATCGCCCCTGTGCTCGCTGACCTACATTGGCTCCTGGTTAAGCAAAACCTTGATTGTAGTATTTCATCCTTTCAAATCTCTCAATGGCCTCGCCTGTCCCTATCTCTGTAACCTGTTCCAGTCCTACAACCCTCCGAGATATCCGTGTCCTCCAATTGTTGAAGGGACACAAAAAGCAGCTGAAAGCACAGGGAGAAAGGAGGGAACCGAGTGGAGTTGCCAACCCATCAGGATTGTCCTGGAGTCTCTGGGAATTAAAGATTAATCTCCAAGCCATTGCTGTGAGTGAAAACCCAGGAGAAAAATCACAGGGGCTGTTAAGGAAAATTGTGCATATTTTCCATTTTCATTCATTTGATATAAAAACACTGGAGAAGTTATAAAGTAAGGCTGTTTGGGCTCTTCAGCCCCTGTTATGCAGGCAAAAACATGTTCGCTGTGTGATCCAATTTCTAGGTCCCTCAGACTTCCCAACTCCATTTCAAAGGCTGATTTCTCATCCATATTGTTGGTAGTTTCACACGTTACCATCACAACACAAGAAATACATTGAAGAACTCAGGCGATCAAACCTCCGAGCATTCAATGATCAGATTGTAGAGACATCATGTTAACATCGTGAGAAAATCTCTAAATCCTATCAACAGCAGGAGTTGCCAACCCTCCAGGATTGACCTGGAATCTCCAGGGTTGAAAGCTGAATCTCCAGGACACTGCTGTACAACTGCTGCAAGCAAAATGCTGAGAGAAATTTCATGTGGGCATTATAACAATGTGTCTTTCTTTCTTTGAACATTTTTGTTAATTAGTTATAGATATTGGAAAAGGGGCGAAATGGTTGTTGGATTGAGGGTCAAAAATCATCCAATCAAGTAACAAAGGGTCTGTTTACTTTCCTATTGGCCGTGGGAGGACGGGCGCTGCAAGGATAGACATGCCAATTCACCAATGGCAGGAGCTTGGGGGTGGGGCAATTGGAGGTAGGAGGTCATGAGATGAGAACTTCCTGGCACAGGCATGATGGACCGAATGGCCTCCTTCTGTGCCAGTTCATTCGATGAATACTTCCAACAGTAATAGGCAACCCTAAAAAAAAGGGATGTTTAATAACTGGCTACAAAAATATAAAAGTTATCCTGTTGGTGATTAATATTTTGTTCCCCAAAGGGGAGTAATGTTGCCGATTCTGGTTGGATGTATTTCTGGAGATTTCTTCATGTGAACCTTTCCGACCGGTCAAACAGCATTTTTCCATCTTTTATCAACAAAAAAATTGTCCGAATAAACATGCAATTGTTTTTAATGAACCCGTCCTATAATTGATCTGCCGTTTTTTTTACTCCCAGCGGTGTCCTGGAGATTAATCATCAATTCCTCGGGACCTCAGGCCAATACTGGAGGGTTGGCTATTCCTATCCGAGTCTAAGTTTTCCCGTCTCACACACTTACCTGCAGGTGGCTAACGATGCAATAGTCACTAGGCCCCTCCGCCCCGCAGGTGGAGGTGGCTGTTAGATTGTGAGCTCGCCCGATCAGGAGGTTACCGGTTGCTGGGTAACAGCTTCCTTCTGTACATCCATGAGGCAAGGATGGGAGTTCCTGAGCAAAGCTGCTGACTGCTGCAGGAAAGAAAAGGGGGAAGATTCAGAGAGTTGTTGAGGGAGAAGGGTTGGTGATGTATAGCTGGTCAGTGACAGACATTAACAAGATGGCTCCGAGATACATATTGTTTAGGCAACAGTTGCTTTCCCATAGCTTCCTAGGAATATAAGAAGAACAGGAGGTCATTCAGCCCCTCGAGCCTGTTCCAGGATTTAATTTGGTCATGGCTGATCTGCACCTCAACTCCATTTTCCTGTCTTTGCCCCATCCCTCTTGATACTCCTCACCTCATTCTTTCCCTGGAAACTCCTCAACTTCCTCAGTCTCCCCTTCCCCCTACAATCTACAACCACAGAACCAAGGAGGCCATTCTTCCCATCATTTCCATGTCAATTCTTTACCAGAACAATCTAAAACTAATCCAACCATCCCACTCTCTCTCGCTCTCTCTCACTAATCCTGCATGATTTTCTGAATCAAGTATTTATCTATTTTTCCCTTAAATGATGCAATAGTCTTTGTTTCAACCACACCCTCCCAACTCTGATAACCCTTTCTGGAAGGAAATTTCACCTAATATTCTCATGCTCTGATAATTTAAATTGACAACAACTCATTACTGACTTCCCAACCAGAGGAAACAGTCTTTCCCTATTTCACTCCACTAAAAACCTTTTATAATTTAAAAAACCTCTATTAGATCTTCTCCCCTCCAATGCAAACACTGTCAGTATTTCAAACCTCATCTCATAACTTTAGTTTCTCATCACATTCACCTCCTGTGTTACTGGCTGTATCTCTACTGATGTTAATCCAGCTCCCTCACGCTGTCACTCAGTAAGCCCTCTCCCCCCAGTGCCCTGTGTTACTGACTGTATCTCTACTGATGTTAATCCAGCTCCCTCACACTGTCACTCAGTAACCCCTCTCCCCCCAGTGCCCTGTGTTACTGACTGTATCTCGACTGATGTTAATTCAGCTCCCTCACGCTGTCACTCAGTAACCCCTCTCCCCCAGTGCCCTGTGTTACTGACTGTAATTCTACTGATGTTAATCCAGCTCCCTCACACTGTCACTCAGTAACCCCTCTCCCCCCAGTGCCCTGTGTTACTGACTGTATCTCTACTGATGTTAATCCAGCTCCCTCACACTGTCACTCAGTAACCCCTCTCCCCCCAGTGCCCTGTGTTACTGACTGTATCTCTACTGATGTTAATCCAGCTCCCTCACACTGTCACTCAGTAACCCCTCTCCCCCCAGTGCCCTGCGTTACTGACTGTATCTCTACTGATGTTAATCCAGCTCCCTCACACAGTCACTCAGTAACCCCTCTCCCCTCTCTCCCCAGCGCCCTGTATTACTGACTGTATCTCTACTGATGTTAATCCAGCTCCCTCACGCTGTCACTCAGTAACCCCTCTCCCCCAGTGCCCTGTGTTACTGACTGTATCTCTACTGATGTTAATCCAGCTCCCTCACACTGTCACTCAGTAACCCCTCTCCCCCCAGTGCCCTGTGTTACTGACTGTATCTCTACTGATGTTAATCCAGCTCCCTCACACTGTCACTGAGTAACCCCTCTCCCCCCAGTGCCCTGTGTTACTGACTGTATCTCGACTGATGTTAATCCAGCTCCCTCACACTGTCACTCAGTAACCCCTCTCCTCCCAGCAACCTGTATTACTGACTGTATCTCTACTGATGTTAATCCAGCTCCCTCACGCTGTCACTCAGTAACCCCTCTCCCCCAGTGCCCTGTGTTACTGACTGTATCTCTACTGATGTTAATCCAGCTCCCTCACACTGTCACTCAGTAACCCCTCTCCCCCCAGTGCCCTGTGTTACTGACTGTATCTCTACTGATGTTAATCCAGCTCCCTCACACTGTCACTCAGTAACCCCTCTCCCCCCAGTGCCCTGTGTTACTGACTGTATCTCTACTGATGTTAATCCAGCTCCCTCACACAGTCACTCAGTAACCCCTTTCCCCTCTCTCCCCAGCGCCCTGTATTACTGACTGTATCTCTACTGATGTTAATCCAGCTCCCTCATGCTGTCACTCAGTAACCCCTCTCCCCTCTCCCCCCAGCGCCCTGTATTACTGACTGTATCTCTACTCCACTAATGCTGTGGAGGATGAGTTTCTGGAATGTGTTCGGGATGGATTTCTAGAGCAGTATGTTGAGGAACTGACCGGAGAACAGGATATTTTAGATCTAATATTATGTAATGAGAAAGGGCTAATTAATAATCTTGTTGTAAAAGATCCATTAGGAATGAGTGACCATAATATGATAGAATTTTACATTATGTTTGAAAGTGAGGTAGTTCAATCTGAAGCCAGGGTGTTAAATTTGAACAAAGGAAATTATGAAAGTATGAGGGGAAAATTGGCTGAGGCGGATTGGGAAAATACATTAAAAGGTATGACAGTACATAGGTAATGGATAGTCTTTAAAGAAATATTACGTAGTTTACTGCAACTATACATGCCTTCAAGGTACAAAAAACCCAAAAGTAAAGGCAGTCAAACGTGGATAACAAAGGAAGTTACACATTGTATAAGATTAAAAGAAAAGGCCTGTAAAGTTGCCAGAAATAGTAGTAAACCTGAGGATTGGGAGGATTTTAGAATACAGAAACTGATAAAGAAAGGGAGAATAGAATATGAATGTTAGCTAGCAAAAAATATATAAACAGACTGTAAAAGCTTCTATGGTACGTAACAAGGAAATGTTTGCTAAGAGAAATGTGGGTCCATTACAGACAGAGTCAGGAGAATTTATAATGGGGAATAGAAAAATGGTAGAGAAGCTAAATGATTACTTTTGTCTGTCTTCACTGAGGAAGAAACAAGAAATCTCCCAGAATTGGAGAACAAGGGACTAGGGGTAATGAGGATTTGAAGGAAATTAGTATTCGGAAGAAGGTTGTATTGGAGAAATTAATGGGGCTGAAGGTTGATAAGTGCCCAGGACCTGATATTCTACATCCCAGAGTGTTGAAAGAGGTCACTATGGAGATAGTGGATGCATTGGTGATCATCTTCCAAAATTCTATAGATTCTGGAGCAGTTCCTGCAGATTGGAAGGTTGCAAATGTCACCCCACTATTTAAGAAGGGAAGGAGAGAGAAAATAGGGAATTACAGACCTGTTAGCCTTACATCAGTCATTGGGAAAATGTTAAAATCTATTCTAAAGGATGTGATAAATGGACACTTGGATAATAATGATCTGATTGGGCATAGTCAACATGGATTTATGAATGGGAAATCATGTTTGATTATTTGAGGATGTTCCAAACAGAATTGATAAAGGGGGCCAATGGCATACTTGGATTTTCTGAAGGCTTTTGACAAAGTCCCCCACAGGAGGTTGGTTAGCAAAATAAAGCACATGGGATAGGAGGTAATATACTGGCATGGATTAAGGATTGGTTAACAGGCAGAAAACAGAGAGTGAGGAAGCAAAGATCAGACAGGGCTCTAGAGGGTTACAAGGTAGCCAGGAAGGAACTGAAGAATGGACTTAGTAGAGCCAGAAGGGGACATGAAAAAGTCTTGGCGGATAGGATTAAGGAAAATCCCAAGGCATTCTACACTTATGTGAGGAACAAGAGGATGGCCAGAGTGAGGGTCGGGCCGATCAGGGATAGTGGAGGGAACTTGTGCCTGGAGTCGGAGGAGGTAGGAGAGGTCCTAAATGAATACTTTGCTTCAGTATTCACTAGTGAGAAGGACCTGGTCGTTTGTGAGGACAGCGTGGAACAGGCTGATATGCTCGAACAGGTTGAGGTTAAGAGGGAGGATGTGCTGGAAATTTTGAATGATATGAGGACAGATAAGTCCCTGGGGCCAGACGGGAAATACCCAAGGATATTACGGGAAGCGAGGGAAGAGACTGCCGCGCCTTTGGCGATGATCTTTGCGTCCTCACTGTCCACTGGAGTAGTACCAGATGATTGGAGGGTGGCAAATGTTGTTCCCTTGTTCAAGAAAGGGAATAGGGATAACCCTGGGAATTATAGACCAGTCAGTCTTACGTCGGTAGTGGGCAAATTATTGGAGAGGATTCTGAGAGACAGGATTTATGATTATTTGGAAAAGCATAGTTTGATTAGAGACAGTCAGCATGGCTTTGTGAGGGGCAGGTCATGCCTTACAAGCCTTATTGAATTCTTTGAAGATGTGACAAAACACGTTGATGAAGGAAGAGCAGTGGATGTGGTGTATATGGATTTTAGCAAGGCGTTTGATAAGGTTCCCCATGGTAGGCTCATTCAGAAAGTAAGGAGGCATGAGATACAGGGAAAGTTGGCTGTCTGGATACAGAATTGGCTGGCCCATAGAAGAGAGAGGGTGGTAGTAGATGGAAAGTATTCAGCCTGGAGCTCGGTGACCAGTGGTGTTCCGCAGGGATCTGTTCTGGGACCTCTGCTCTTTGTGATTTTTATAAATGACTTGGATGAGGAAGTGGAAGGCTGGGTTAGCAAGTTTGCCGATGACACGAAGGTTGCTGGAGTTGTGGATAGTGTGGAAGGCTGTTGTAGGTTGCAACGGGACATTGACAGGATGCAGAGCTGGGCTGAGAAGTGGCAGATGGAGTTCAACCTGGAAAAGTGTGAAGTGATTCATTTTGGAAGCTCGAATTTGAATGCGGAATACAGGCTTAAAGACAGGATTTTTGGTAGTGTGGAGGAACAGAGGGATCTTGGGGTCCATGTCCATAGATCGCTCAAAGTTGCCATCCAAGTTGATAGGGTTGTTAAGAAAGCGTATGGGGTGTTGGCTTTCATTAACAGGGGGATTGAGTTTAAGAGCCGCGAGGTTATGCTGCAGCTCTATAAAGCCCTGGTTAGACCACACTTGGAATATTGTGTTCAGTTCTGGTCGCCTCATTATAGGAAGGATGTGGAAGCTTTAGAGAGGGTGCAGAGGATATTTACCAGGATGCTGCCTGGACTGGAGGGCATGTCTTACGAAGAAAGGTTGAGGGAGCTAGGGCTTTTCTCATTGGAGCGAAGAAGGATGAGAGGTGACTTGATAGAGGGGTACAAGATGATGAGAGGCACAGATAGAGTGGATAGCCAGAGACTTTTTCCCAGGGTGGAAAGGGCTATCACCAGGGGGCATAATTTTAAGGTGATTGGAGGAAGGTTTCGGGGAGATGTCAGAGGTAGGTTCTTTACACAGAGAGTGGTGGGTGCGTGGAATGCACTGCCAGCGGTGGTAGTAGAAGCAGATACATTAGGGACATTTAAGCGACTCTTGGATAGGTACATGGATGATAGTAGAATGAAGGGTATATAGGTAGTTTGATCCTAGAGTAGGTTAAAGGTTCGGCATAACATTGTGGGCCGAAGGGCCTGTACTGTGCTGTACTGTTCTATGTTCTATGGTCTATGAATAAACGGGTCATTCTCGCGTTGGCAGGTTGTGACTAGTGGGGTACCACAGGAATCAGTGTTTAGGCCCCAGCTGTTCACAATACATATCAATGATCTGGATGTGGGGACCAAATGTAATATTTCCAAGTTCACGGATGACACAAAACTAGGTGTGAATGTATGTTGTGAGAAAGATGCAAAGTGGCTTCAAGGGGATTTGGACAGACTTAGTGAGTGGGCAAGAACTTGGCAGATGGAATATAATGTGGAAAAATGTGAGGTTGTAGGGACCTGGGTGTCCTTGTCAATAAGACACTGAAAGCTAACATGCAGATGCAGCAAGCAATTAGGAAGGCTAATGGTATGTTAGCCTTTATCACAAGAGGATTTGAGTACAGGAGTAGTGAAGTCTTGCTTCAATTGTATAGAATCTTAGTTAGACCCCACCTGCAGTACTGTGTGCAGTTTTGGTCCCCTTACCATAGGAAGGATAGTATTGCCATAGAGGGAGTGCAACGAAGGTTCACCAGACTTGTTCCCTGGATGGTGGGACTGTCCGATGCAGAGAGATTGGGGAAACTGGGCCTGTATTCTCTAGAGTTTCGAAGAATGAGAGGTGATCTCATTGAAACCTACAAAATACTTAAAGGGATAGACAGGGTAGATACAGGTAAGATGTTTCCCCTGGTTGGGGAATCGAGAACCAGGGAACACAATTTCAAAATAAGGGGGAAGCCACTTAGGACAGAGATGAGGAGAAATTTATTTACTCAAAAGGTTGTGAATCTTTGGAATTCTCTGCCCCAGAGGGCTGTAGAAGCTCAGTCATTGAGTATGCTTAAAGCAGAGATTGACAGATTTCTAAATACCATTGACATCAGGGGATATGGGGATAGTGTAGGAAGGCATTGAAGTGGATGATCAGCCATGATCGTATTGAATGGTGGGGCAGGCTCGATGGGCTGAATGACCTACTCCTGTTCATATGTTCCTATGTTCCTGCTGATGTTAATCCAGCTCCCTCACAATGTCACTCAGTAACCCCTCTCCCCCCAGTGACCTGTGTCAATGACTGTGTCTCTACTGATGTTAATCTAGCTCCCTCACACTGTCACTCAGTAACCCCTCTCCCCGCAGTGACCTGTGTCAATGACTGTGTCTCTACTGATGTTAATCCAGCTCCCTCACACTGTCACTCAGTAACCCCTCTCCCCCCAGTGACCTGGGTCAATGACTGTGTCTCTACTGATGTTAATCCAGCTCCCTCACACTGTCACTCAGTAACCCCTCTCCCCCCAGTGACCTGTGTTACTGACTGTTTCTCTACTGATGTTAATCCAGCTCCCTCACAATGTCACTCAGTAACCCCTCTCCTCCCAGCAACCTGTGTCAATGACTGTGTCTCTACTGATGTTAATCCAGCTCCCTCACAATGTCACTCAGTAACCCCTCTCCCCCCAGCGACTTGTGTTACTGATTGTGTCTCTACCGATGTTAATCCAGCTCCCTCACAATGTCACTCAGTAACCCCTCTCCCCCCAGCGACTTGTATTACTGATTGTGTCTCTACTGATGTTAATCCAGCTCCCTCACACTGTCACTCAGTAACCCCTCTCCTCCCAGCAACCTGTGTTACTGAGTGTGTCTCTACTGATGTTAATCCAGCTCCCTCACACTGTCACTCAGTAACCCCTCTCCCCCCAGCGACCTGTGTCAATGACTGTATCTCTACAGATATTAATCCAGCTCCCTCACACTGTCACTCAGTAACCCCTCTCCCCCCAGCGACCTGTGTTACTGATTGTGTCTCTACTGATGTTAATCCAGCTCCCTCACAATGTCACTCAGTAACCCCTCTCCTCCCAGCAAACTGTGTCAATGACTGTGTCTCTAATGATGTTAATCCAGCTCCCTCACAATGTCACTCAGTAACCCCTCTCCCCCCAGCGACCTGTGTTACTGATTGTGTCTCTACTGATGTTAATCCAGCTCCCTCACACTGTCACTCAGTAACCCCTCTCCTCCCAGCAACCTGTGTCAATGACTGTGTCTCTACTGAAGTTAATCCAGCTCCCTCACAATGTCACTCAGTAACCCCTCTACCCCCAGTGCCCTGTGTTACTGATTGTGTCTCTACTGATGTTAATCCAGTTCCCTCACACTGTCACTCAGTAACCCCTCTCCCCCCAGCGACCTGTGTTACTGATTGTATCTCTACTGATGTTAATCCAGCTCCCTCACAATGTCACTCAGTAACCCCTCTCCTCCCAGCGACCTGTGTTACTGATTGTGTCTCTACTGATATTAATCCAGCTCCCTCACACTGTCACTCAGTAACCCCTCTCCCCCCAGCGACCTGTGTCAATGACTGTATCTCTACTGATGCTAATCCAGCTCCCTCACAATGTCACTCAGTAACCCCTCTCCCCCCAGCGACCTGTGTTACTGACTGTATCTCTACTGATGTTAATCCAGCTCCCTCACAATGTCACTCAGTAACCCCTCTCCCCCCAGCGACCTGTGTTACTGACTGTTTCTCTACTGATGTTAATCCAGCTCCCTCACAATGTCACTCAGTAACCCCTCTCCCCCCAGCGACTTGTGTTACTGATTGTGTCTCTACTGATGTTAATCAAGCTCCTTCACACTGTCACTCAGTAACCCCTCTCCCCCAGCGACCTGTGTTACTGACTGTATCTCTACTGATGTTAATCCAGCTCCCTCACAATGTCACTCAGTAACCCCTCTCCTCCCAGCAACCTGTGTCAATGACTGTGTCTCTACTGATGTTAATCCAGCTCCCTCACATTGTCACTCAGTAACCCCTCTCCCCCCAGCGACCTGTGTCAATGACTGTATCTCTACAGATGGTAATCCAGCTCCCTCACAATGTCACTCAGTAACCCCTCTCCCCCCAGCGACCTGTGTCAATGACTGTATCTCTACAGATGTTAATCCAGCTCCCTCACACTGTCACTCAGTAACCCCTCTCCTCCCAGCGACCTGTGTTACTGATTGTGTCTCTACTGATGTTAATCCAGCTCCCTCACACTGTCACTCAGTAACCCCTCTCCTCCCAGCAACCTGTGTCAATGACTGTGTCTCTACTGATGTTAATCCAGCTCCCTCACAATGTCACTCGGTAACCCCTCTCCTCCCAGCAACCTGTGTCAATGACTGTCTCTACTGATGTTAATCCAGCTCCCTCACAATGTCACTCAGTAACCCCTCTCCCCCCAGCGACCTGTGTTACTGATTGTGTCTCTACTGATGTTAATCCAGCTCCCTCACAATGTCACTCAGTAACCCCTCTCCCCCAGCGACGTGTGTTACTAATTGTGTCTCTACTGATGTTAATCCAGCTCCCTCACAATGTCACTCAATAACCCCTCTCCTCCCAGCGACCTGTGTTACTGATTGTGTCTCTACTGATATTAATCCAGCTCCCTCACACTGTCACTCAGTAACCCCTCTCCCCCCAGCGACCTGTGTCAATGACTGTGTCTCTACTGATGTTAATCCAGCTCCCTCACAATGTCACTCAGTAACCCCTCTCCTCCCAGCAAACTGTGTCAATGACTGTGTCTCTAATGATGTTAATCCAGCTCCCTCACAATGTCACTCAGTAACCCCTCTACCCCCAGCGACCTGTGTTACTGATTGTGTCTCTACTGATGTTAATCCAGCTCCCTCACAATGTCACTCAGTTACCCCTCTCCTCCCAGCAACCTGTGTCAATGACTGTGTCTCTACTGAAGTTAATCCAGCTCCCTCACAATGTCACTCAGTAACCCCTCTACCCCCAGTGCCCTGTGTTACTGATTGTGTCTCTACTGATGTTAATCCAGTTCCCTCACACTGTCACTCAGTAACCCCTCTCCCCCCAGCGACCTGTGTTACTGATTGTATCTCTACTGATGTTAATCCAGCTCCCTCACAATGTCACTCAGTAACCCCTCTCCTCCCAGCGACCTGTGTTACTGACTGTTTCTCTACTGATGTTAATCCAGCTCCCTCACAATGTCACTCAGTAACCCCTCTCCCCCCAGCGACTTGTGTTACTGATTGTGTCTCTACTGATGTTAATCAAGCTCCTTCACACTGTCACTCAGTAACCCCTCTCCCCCAGCGACCTGTGTTACTGACTGTATTTCTACTGATGTTAATCCAGCTCCCTCACAATGTCACTCAGTAACCCCTCTCCTCCCAGCAACCTGTGTCAATGACTGTGTCTCTACTGATGTTAATCCAGCTCCCTCACACTGTCACTCAGTAACCCCTCTCCCCCCAGCGACCTGTGTCAATGACTGTATCTCTACAGATGTTAATCCAGCTCCCTCACAATGTCACTCAGTAACCCCTCTCCCCCCAGCGACCTGTGTCAATGACTGTATCTCTACAGATGTTAATCCAGCTCCCTCACACTGTCACTCAGTAACCCCTCTCCTCCCAGCGACCTGTGTTACTGATTGTGTCTCTACTGATGTTAATCCAGCTCCCTCACACTGTCACTCAGTAACCCCTCTCCTCCCAGCAACCTGTGTCAATGACTGTGTCTCTACTGATGTTAATCCAGCTCCCTCACAATGTCACTCGGTAACCCCTCTCCTCCCAGCAACCTGTGTCAATGACTGTCTCTACTGATGTTAATCCAGCTCCCTCACAATGTCACTCAGTAACCCCTCTCCCCCCAGCGACCTGTGTTACTGATTGTGTCTCTACTGATGTTAATCCAGCTCCCTCACAATGTCACTCAGTAACCCCTCTCCCCCAGCGACTTGTGTTACTAATTGTGTCTCTACTGATGTTAATCCAGCTCCCTCACAATGTCACTCAGTAACCCCTCTCCTCCCAGCGACCTGTGTTACTGATTGTGTCTCTACTGATATTAATCCAGCTCCCTCACACTGTCACTCAGTAACCCCTCTCCCCCCAGCGACCTGTGTCAATGACTGTGTCTCTACTGATGTTAATCCAGCTCCCTCACAATGTCACTCAGTAACCCCTCTCCCCCCAGCGACCTGTGTTACTGACTGTATCTCTACTGATGTTAATCCAGCTCCCTCACACTGTCACTCAGTAACCCCTCTCCCCCCAGCGACCTGTGTTACTGACTGTATCTCTACTGATGTTAATCCAGCTCCCTCACACTGTCACTCAGTAACCCCTCTCCCCCCAGCGACCTGTGTTACTGACTGTATCTCTACTGATGTTAATCCAGCTCCCTCACACTGTCACTCAGTAACCCCTCTCCCCCCAGCGACCTGTGTTACTGACTGTTTCTCTACTGATGTTAATCCAGCTCCCTCACAATGTCACTCAGTAACCCCTCTCCCCCCAGCGACTTGTGTTACTGATTGTGTCTCTACTGATGTTAATCCAGCTCCTTCACACTGTCACTCTGTAACCCCTCTCCCCCCAGCGACTTGTGTTACTGATTGTGTCTCTACTGATGTTAATCCAGCTCCTTCACACTGTCACTCAGTAACCCCTCTCCCCCCAGCGACCTGTGTTACTGATTGTGTCTCTACTGATGTTAATCAAGCTCCTTCACACTGTCACTCTGTAACCCCTCTCCCCCCAGCGACCTGTGTTACTGATTGTGTCTCTACTGATGTTAATCCAGCTCCCTCACACTGTCACTCAGTAACCCCTCTCCCCCCAGCGACCTGTGTCAATGACTGTATCTCTACAGATGTTAATCCAGCTCCCTGACACTGTCACTCAGTAACCCCTCTCCTCCCAGCAACCTGTGTCAATGACTGTGTCTCTACTGATGTTAATCCAGCTCCCTCACACTGTCACTCAGTAACCCCTCTCCCCCCAGCGACCTGTGTCAATGACTGTATCTCTACAGATGTTAATCCAGCTCCCTGACACTGTCACTCAGTAACCCCTCTCCTCCCAGCAACCTGTGTCAATGACTGTGTCTCTACTGATGTTAATCCAGCTCCCTCACAATGTCACTCAGTAACCCCTCTCCCCCCAGCGACCTGTGTTACTGATTGTATCTCTACTGATGTTAATCCAGCTCCCTCACAATGTCACTCAGTAACCCCTCTCCTCCCAGCAACCTGTGTCAATGACTGTCTCTACTGATGTTAATCCAGCTCCCTCACAATGTCACTCAGTAACCCCTCTCCCCCCAGCGACTTGTGTTACTGATTGTGTCTCTACTGATGTTAATCCAGCTCCCTCACAATGTCACTCAGTAACCCCTCTCCTCCCAGCGACCTGTGTTACTGATTGTGTCTCTACTGATGTTAATCCAGCTCCTTCACACTGTCACTCAGTAACCCCTCTCCCCCCAGCGACCTGTGTTACTGACTGTATCTCTACTGATGTTAATCCAGCTCCCTCACAATGTCACTCAGTAACCCCTCTCCCCCCAGCGACCTGTGTTACTGACTGTATCTCTACTGATGTTAATCCAGCTCCCTCACATTGTCACTCAGTAACCCCTCTCCCCCCAGCGACCTGTGTTACTGACTGTATCTCTACTGATGTTAATCCAGCTCCCTTACAATGTCACTCAGTAACCCCTCTCCCCCCAGCGACCTGTGTTACTGACTGTATCTCTACTGATGTTAATCCAGCTCCCTCACAATGTCACTCAGTAACCCCTCTCCCCCCAGCGACCTGTGTTACTGACTGTTTCTCTACTGATGTTAATCCAGCTCCCTCACAATGTCACTCAGTCACCCCTCTCCCCCCAGCGCCCTGTGTTACTGATTGTGTCTCTACTGATGTTAATCCAGCTCCTTCACAATGTCACTCAGTAACCCCTCTCCCCCCAGCAACCTGTGTTACTGACTGTTTCTCTACTGATGTTAATCCAGCTCCCTCACAATGTCACTCAGTCACCCCTCTCCCCCCAGCGCCCTGTGTTACTGATTGTGTCTCTACTGATGTTAATCCAGCTCCTTCACAATGTCACTCAGTAACCCCTCTCCCCCCAGCAACCTGTGTTACTGACTGTTTCTCTACTGATGTTAATCCAGCTCCCTCACAATGTCACTCAGTAACCCCTCTCCCCCCAGCAACCTGTGTTACTGACTGTTTCTCTACTGATGTTAATCCAGCTCCCTCACACTGTCACTCAGTAACCCCTCTCCCCCCAGCGCCCTGTGTTACTGACTGTATCTCTACTGATGTTAATCCAGCTCCCTCACAATGTCACTCAGTAACCCCTCTCCCCCCAGCGCCCTGTGTTACTGACTGTTTCTCTACTGATGTTAATCCAGCTCCCTCACAATGTCACTCAGTAACCCCTCTCCCCCCAGCAACCTGTGTTACTGATTGTGTCTCTACTGATGTTAATCCAGCTCCCTCACACTCAGTAACTCCACTTCCCAGCTGCAAAACTCTTGTGACGTTAAAGATTACAAACACTATCAGTGAGTATCAGTAACTTCACAACATCTCCTTTTTATGCATTTAGACAGAACGATGCAGATCTCAGTGTAATCCTTCACCTTTAACCTGTGGTAATTGTTACCTGCTTGCTTGGTGAACTCTGACTGGAACAATCTCCTTACAGGTGAACAGAAGCTCGAAGCTGACAAAACTGTGATTTTCAGAGGTTCACATTACACATTACCTTCAAACAGCTCCACTAGTTACTGATGAAACTCTCCTTCACACTCCGTGATAGAAACACATGGGAGCTATGCCGGCAGCACCTTTTCAGGTGCAATTTCACTGTGTGACCCCCTCCCACTCTCCACGGGACCTCTGATCTCCATTTAGTGGTCTCCTGATGTCACTGCAACCATTCATCAACTCGACAGAGGATGACATAGAGTATAGGAAGAGGAGGAGGTCATTTAGCCACTCGAGCCTGATTCACCATTCGATGAGATCATGGCTGATCTGTGACCGAACCCCATTCATCCACCTTTTTCCCTTTGGTTAACAAAAATCTATCAATCTCAGATTTAAAATTAACAGTTGATCTAGCATCAATTGCTGTTTGCAGAAGAATTCCAAACATCTACCACCCTTTGGGCAGGATTTTGTGAGGCCCTGAGGTGAGGTCAGAGATGGGGGGCCCATAGAATTGCGACCGATGGCGGGGGACGGCAGGCCCATTGCCGCCCTGTTGCCAAACAATTTTGCCGGGGCAGGATAGGCCGAGAACGGCTACTAAAGGGCCTCTTCCTGCTGCTGCTGGGATCTAACCACTGGCGGGAAGGAGGGCCTCCACCGCGTGGAGAGGGCACCTTGTAAAATGAGGAGCACTCACTGTGGGCTTTGGGGGGGGATCCTTCCTCTGTGGGCAATCTGTGGCCCACAGAGGGCCTCAGCCGGGAAATAATGCACCTCCTAGGACCCCCCCTTCCCCCTGGGCTTTACAACCACCCCCGCCCAATCCCCTTCACTGGGGCCTTGTGGACTGGCCCCGGCAACCCTGCCTCACGGATTCGGGGTTCCAGCACCGGGCCTGGGTCCGAGGCCTCTACAACACTGGCAATGGCCACCACTCCCAGTGGCACTGCCAATACTGCTGAGCTGCTGGCCCTCTGATTGGCCAGCAGGTCTTGGAGGCGGGATCCCCATCTTTAAAGGGATGGAGATCTGGCACCGGAAGCTTCGGCTCCGGAACAACGGCGGTCGGGCTGGAGGAGGGGCGTGAAATGGCCGAGAAGGGGCTCCCCCTGCCTTTTCAGCCCTCAGCCGGGAGCCCCTCAGCCTTCACGAGACCCACCCTTTGTGTGTGGAAGTGTTTCCTCATTTCATTTCATTCTAACTTTTAGACTATTTTCCCTATTTCTGGACTTGCCAACCAGTAGAAATAGTTTCTCTCTATCTACCCTATCTATTCCCTTTAATATCTTGAAAACTTTGATCAAATTATCCCTTAACCTTCTAAATTCCAGGGGATACAACCCTAGTTTGTATAATCTCTCCATGTCATTTAATCCTTGGAGTCCAGCTATCATTCTGATAAATCTACTCCCTCAAAGGACAATACATCCTTCCTAAGGTGTGGTGCCCAGAACTGCTCCCAGTAACTCCAGGTGTGGTCTAACCAGGGCTTTGTATAACTGAAGCAGGACTTCTACCCCCTTGTATTCTAGTCCTCGAGATATAAAGGGCAGCATTCCATTAGCCTTTTTGATTATTTTCTGTACCTGTTCATGACATTTTAATGATCTGTGTACCTGGACCGCCGCCCCCCCCCCCCCCCCCCAAAGTGTCTCTGGATCTACATTGTTTCTAGCTTTTTACCATTGAGAAAGTTCCCTGTTCTATTCTTTTTAAGTCCAAAGTGAATGACCTCACATTTGTCTGAAATCCATTTGCCACAATTTTGCCCATTCACTTAATCTATTAATTTCTCTTTGTAATTTTATGCTCCCATCTACATCGCTTGCAATGCTCCCTATCTTTGTGTCATTAGCAAACTTGGATATCTGGCTTTCTATCTATCTTGTAAGTCATTAATGAATGTCGTGAATAAAGTTGAGACCCTGACACAGATCCTTGCGAAGCGCATGTCAGTTAGAGTACTTGCCCATTATCCCTGCTCTCTTCTCCTGCCCCTCAGCCAATTTCTTAACCCGGTAAATAATCTGCCTTCAATTCAATGAGTTTCAACTTTCGCGAACAGTCTCTGATGAGGGACTTCATCAAATGCCTTCTGGAAGTCCATATAAATAACATCCATAGACATTCCCCTGTCCACTATAGTCACCTCTCCAAAAATGTCAATCAGGTTTGTGAGGCATGATCTTCCCTTTACTAATCTCTCTGATCAGCTGACAATTTTCAGGATGTTCATTCACTCTATCCTTAATTATAGACTCCAGTAATTTCCTGACAACAAATATTCGGCGAACTGGTCTATAATTCCCTGGTTTCCCTCTCTCACCTTTCTTAAATAGCGGAGTGACATGCGGGATTATAGAGAGAATCAGGGTGGGGGGAAGGGGAACAGGGAATAGAGATGGAGTGTGTTTAGAAAATGGGAAGTAGAGGGAAGCAGGATATAAAAAAGGGATAAAGTGGCTCGAAAGAGGAAGATTCAAAAGGCGGGATAATGTAGAGCTAGACAGCAGAGATAGAGAACAAGAGGATGGAGAGAGTGAGGGAGGTAAAGTGGGGAGAAAGCATCCGATAAATAAAGCGGAAAAGAATCTGGCCTCCTTAAGGAATCACTTGATTCTCTTTCTTTCCCTCTCCCTCCCTCCCTATCCTTCTTTCTGTCTCTATCCCTCTCTCTCTGACAAATAAGCTAATGAAGGTGTGATCCCAAATCTGAGGTCTTGGCAAAAACAGTAAGCAGTGAGGAGAGAGATTTATAATGAAGAAAGATTGAGACTAGTGATACATTGAGTAAAACACTTGAACTTGGGTTTATAGTTAGGACTCAAGTGCATTAAATGGATAAGTTGGCAACTGTGGTTCAGCATGAAATTATTGGCCTGGACAGTGCCAGAAATAGTCGGTGTGAACATAAGAACATAAGAAATAGGAACAGGAGTAGGCCATTCAGCCCCTCAAGCCTGCCCCGCCATTCAATAAGATCATGGCTGATCTGTCCCAGTCCTCAACTCCTCTTTCGGGCCTGCTCCGCATAACCCTCGACTCCCTGAGATTTCAAAAATCTATCTACCCCCTCCTTAAATACATTTAGTGTCCTAGCCTCCACAACTCTCTGAGGTAGAGAATTCCAGAGATTCACCACCCTCTGAGAGAAGAAATTCCTTCACATCTCAGTTTTAAATGTGTGACCCCTTATTCTGTAACTATGTCCCCTAGTTCGAGATTCCCCCACTAGTGGAAACATATTCACAACATCTACCCTGTCAAGCCCCCTTAGAATCTTATATGTTTCAATCAGATCACCTCTCATTCATCTAAACTCCAATGAATAAAGGCCGAACCTGTTTAATTGTTCTTGATAAGACAACCCCTTCATCCCAGGAATCAGCCTAGTGAACCTTTTCTGAACTGCCTCCAATGCTAGTATATCCTTCTTTAAATACAGGGATCAAAACTGTGGCCTCACCAACACCCTGTACAGTTGTAACAAGACTTCCCTATTTTTAAACTCTAACCCCCTAGCAATAAAGGCCAAAATTCCATTTGCCTTCTTAATTACCTGCTGTACCTACATGCTAACCTTTTGTGTTTCATGTACAAGAACACCCAGATCCCTCTGTACTGCAGTATTTTGTAGTCTTTCTCCATCTAAATAATAATCTGCCTTTTTATTCTTCCGACCAAAGTGGATTACCTCACACTTTCCCACACTGAACTCCATCTGCCAAGTTTTTACCCACTCTCTTAACCTATCTATATCCCTTTGCAGATTCTTTGTGTCCTCATCACAACATGCCTTCCCACCTATTTTTGTATCATCAGTAAATTTGGATACACTACACTCTGTCCCTTCCTCTTCTTTGGCCTCCTTATCTCGAGAGACAATGGGTAAGCGCCTGGAGGAGGTCAGTGGTGTATGGAGCTGCGCCTGGAGTGGCTATAAAGGCCAATTCTAGAGTGACAGGCTCTTCCGCAGATGCTGCAGAAAAATTTGATTGTCGGGGCTGTTTAACAGTTGGCTCTTCCCTTGCGCCTCTGTCTTTTTTCCTGCCAACTGCTAAGTCTCTTCGACTCGCCACACTTTAGCCCCGCCTTTATGGCTGCCCGCCAGCTCTGGCGAACGCTGGCAACTGACTCCCACGACTTGTGATCAATGTCACAGGATTTCATGTCGTGTTTGCAGACGTCTTTAAAGCGGAGACATGGACGGCCGATGGGTCTGATACCAGTGGCAAGCTCGCTGTACAATGTGTCTTTGGGGATCCTGCCATCTTTCATGCGGCTCACATGGCCAAGCCATCTCAAGCGCCACTGACTCAGTAGTGTGTATAAGCTGGGGATGTTGGCTGCCTCGAGTACTCCTGTGTTGGAGATACGGTCCTGCCACCTGATGCCAAGTATTCTCCGGAGGCAGCCAAGATGGAATGAATTGAGACGTCGCTCTTGGCTGACATACGTTGTCCAGGCCTCGCTGCCATAGAGCAAGGTACTGAGGACACAGGCTTGATACACTCGGACTTTTGTGTTCCGTGTCAGTGCGCCATTTTCCCACACTCTCTTGGCCAGTCTGGACATAGCAGTGGAAGCCTTTCCCATGCGCTTGTTGATTTCTGCATCTAGAGACAGGTTAATGGTGATAGTTGAGCCTAGGTAGGTGAACTCTTGAACCACTTCCAGAGCGTGGTCGCCAATATTGACGGATGGAGTATTTCTGAAGTCCTGCCCCATGATGTTCGTTTTCTTGAGGCTGATGGTTAGGCCAAATTCATTGCAGGCAGCCGCAAACCTGTCGATGAGACTCTGCAGGCACTCTTCAGTGTGAGATGTTAAAGCAGCATCGTCAGCAAAGAGGAGTTCCCTGATCAGGACTTTCCGTACTTTGGTCTTCGCTCTTAGACGGGCAAGGTTGAACAACCTTCCCCCTGATCTTGTGTGGAGGAAAATTCCTTCTTCCGAGGACTTGAACGCATGTGAAAGCAGTAGGGAGAAGAAAATCCCAAAAAGTGTGGGTGCGAGAACACAGCCCTGTTTCACGCCACTCAGGATAGGAAAGGGGTCTGATGAGGAGCCACCATGTTGAATTGTGCCTTTCATATTTTCATGGAATGAGGTGATGATACTTAGTAGCTTTGGTGGGCATCCGATCTTTTCTAGTAGTCTGAAGAGACCACGTCTGCTGACGAGGTCAAAGGCTTTGGTGAGATCAATGAAAGCAATGTAGAGGGGCATCTGTTGTTCGCGGCATTTCCCCTGTATCTGACGAAGGGAGAACAGCATGTCAACGGTCGATCTCTCTGCACAAAAGCCACACTGTGCCTCAGGGTAGACGCGCTCGGCCAGCTTCTGGAGCCTGTTTAGAGCAACTCGAGCAAAGACTTACTCCACTATGCTGAGCAGGGAGATTCCACGGTAGCTGTTGCAGTCACCTCGGTCACCTTTGTTTTTATAGAGGGTGATGATATTGGCATCGCGCACGTCCTGTGGTACTGCTCCCTCGTCCCAGCACAGGCACAGCAGTTCATGTAGTGCTGAGAGTATAGCAGGTTTGGCACTCTTGATTATTTCAGGGGTAATGCTGTCCTTCCCAGGGGCTTTTCCGCTGGCTAGAGAATCAATGGCATCACTGAGTTCCGATTTGGTTGGCTGTATGTCCAGCTCATCCATGACTGGTAGAAGCTGGACTGCATTGAGGGCAGTCTCAGTGACAACATTCTCCCTGGAGTACAGTTCTAGGTAGTGCTCAACCCAGCAGTCCATTTGTTTGCGTTGGTCAGTGATTATGTCCCCTGATTTAGATTTGAGGGGGGCGATCGTCTTGATGGTTGGCCCAAGAGCTCTCTTCATGCCATCATACATTCCTCTGATGTTTCCGGTGTCTGAGGCCAGCTGAATATGACTGCATAGGTGTTGCCAGTAGTCGTTTGCGCAGCACCTGGCTGTTCTTTGTGCAGTGCTTCTGGCTGCTTTAAGTGCTACGGATGTTAACTCGCTATTTTGTAGTCTTTCTCCATCTAAATAATAGTCTACCTTTTTATTCTTCCTACTAAAGTGGATTACCTCACACTTTCCCACATTGAACTCCATCTGCCAAGTTTTTGCCCACTCACTTAACCTATCTATATCCCTTTGCAGATTCTTTGTGTCCTCATCACAACACGCCTTCCCACCTATTTTTGTATCATCAGTAAATTTGGATACTCTACACTCTGTCCCTTCCTCCAAGTCATTAATATAGATAGTAAATAGTTGAGACCCTGGGACCGATCCTTGTGGCACTCCACTAGTTACGGCTTTCCAACCTGAAAAAGACCCATTGATCCCGACTCTCTGTCTTCTGTGTGTTAGCCAATCCTCAATCCATGCCAACACATTACCCCCAATACCCTGAGCTTCTATTTTGTGCAATAACCTTTTATGTGGCACCTTATCAAACGCCTTCTGAAAATCCAAATACTCAACACCTACTGGTTCCCCTTTTCCATTCTGCTTGTTAAATCCTCAAAGAACTCTAACAAATTTGTCAAACATGTTGACTCTGTTTGATTACATTATGTTTTTCTAAATGACCTGCTATTTCTTCCTTAATAATGGACTCGAGCATTTTCCCAATGACAGATGTTAAGCTAACTGGTCTATAGTTTCCTGCTTTCTGTCTCTCTCCTTTCTTGATTAGGGATGTCACATTAGCTGTTTTCCAATCCGCTGGTACCCTACCGGAATCCAGTGAGTTTTGGTATATTATGACCAATGCCTCCACTATCTCTGCAGCAACTTCTTCTAAAACCCTTGGATGGAGGCCATCTGGTCCTGGCAACTTGTCTGCCTTTAGTCCCATCAGTTTGTCCAGCACCTTTTCCCTCATGATAGAAATTGTTACAAGTTCCTCCCTCCCATTTACACCTTGCTTACCTATTATTGTTGGGATGTTTATAGTGTCCTCCACCGTGAAGACCGATGCATAATATTGGTTTAAATTATCTGCCATTTCCCTGTTATTAATTCCCCAGTCTCATCCTCTAAGGGCCCCACACTTACTTTAGCTACTCTCTTCCTTTTTATATACCCGTAGAAGCTCTTACTGTTTGTTTTTATATTTCTTGCCAATTTACTCATAATTAATTTTCTCCCTCTTTATTAGTTTTTTAGTCATCTGCTGCTGGTTTCTAAAAAATTCCCAATCCTCTGGCCTACCACTAGCTTTTACCAATTTGTACGTCTTTGTTTCTGATTTGATACTCTCCTTAACTTCCTTTGTTATCCACGGGTGGTTCATCGTTCTCTTCGAGTCCTTCCTTCTTACTGGAATAAATGTTTGCTGAGTGTTATGAAATATCTGCTTATAAGTCTGTCACTGCTCCTCTACTGAATTTCCCCGTAGTCTATCTTCCCAGCCCGCTTTAGACAACTCTTTCTTTATACCTCTGTAATTGCCCTTGTTTAAGTTGAAGACACTGGTTTGAGAATCCCGAGTTGCTCATCCTCAAACTGAATTTGAAATTCCAGTGGAAACTTTTTCCTGGATTCGTCACAGTCCTGGGCAGCTGTCTGGTGGAGGTGACAAGACCATTACAGAGACTCGTGGACTTACCTTTCCCCACAACATTTAACCTTGTGGGGTGGGTAGGGGGGAAAGGGGAGGTGCAGGATGGGAGCTGGGGAGGTGACAGTGGGCAGAGGAGAGAAGGTGTGAGGATGGGAGATAAGAATGGGAGTGTGGGAGGTTGTGATGGGGGCACCTGGGGATGGGAGTGTCGGAGGTTGTGATGGGGGCGCCTGGGGATGGGAGTGTGGGAGGTTGTGACGGGGGCGCCTGGGGATGGGAGTGTGGGAGGTTGTGATGGGGGCGCCTGGGGATGGGAGTGTGGGAGGTTGTGATGGGGGCGCCTGGGGATGGGTGTGGGAGGTTGTGATGGGGGCGCCTGGGGATGGGAGTGTGGGAGGTTGTGATGGGGGCGCCTGGGGATGGGAGTGTGGGAGGTTGTGATGGGGGTGCCTGGGGATGGGAGTGTGGGAGGTGTGATGGGGGCTCCTGGGGATGGCGAGATGACATGCAATCTACGCCAGTGAGTCAGAGGAGGAAATATTTTCCCCTTTTGGTTCGAAGTGGTTTTTGAGTGAGCTCTGGTCATTGTAACCACCTTCCTCTGGTTCAATCAATCAAACAGGTAAAGGTCATTGTTCACTCTCAGGGAGTGCCAGTGGAAGATGATGAAAGGGTATGGCCAGCTCCGAGCACACCTCATCCTTACTGCGGTGGCACCGTGCCAGCAGTGAGCAATACCTAGATTGGCACCAACCCAAGAACTGCACTGTGCAATGGACTGACCTGACTAAACACAGCTCACTCGCTTTAACCCCTGCCTGTCAGGATCCAAGTGAATCTCACAGAGAGTGGAAACAGCAGCAGTGTAAAGGCAATGCAATAAAGTTCATTGGGGAATTCACGAGTGTAGAAATTGGTCCCCACAGCATGTGTTTGTTCACATGCTGTTCAGGTTATAAATGCAAGTTCTTTCTTTCTGTGACGTATGTGTGGGGAGCACCGCTCCTATTCTTGCTGAGCACTGATACGTTGCACAAAACTCAATGGCCACGAGACGGTTGGTGGGGGAAACAGAAAATGCAGCCAAAGCAGGACTGAGGCACATTGATGGGGGCAGTGTAGAGGGAGCTTTACTCTGTATCTAACCCCCATGCTGTACCTGTCCTGGGAGTGTTTGATGGAGACAGTGTAGAGGGAGCTTTACTCTGTATCTAACCCCCATGCTGTACCTGTCCTGGGAGTGTTTGATGGGGACAGTGTAGAGGGAGCTTTACTCTGTATCTAACCCCATTTTTTTTTCTTTTCTTCCGGAGCTTGTAGCTCTCTTTGCTGTTGGCAACTACGCGAAGACAGTCACGCAGGTTGTTCTTCTTGGGGTACTTCTTGGTGAGGTATTTTAGGTACCTCTTGTACCTGTCCTGGGAATGTTTGATGGGAAAGTGTAGAGGGAGCTTTACTCTGTATCTAACCCCCATTTTTTTTTTTTTTTTTCCATTTTTTTTTTCCCCTTTTTTTCCAAGGTGGCCTTTATACCCCAGGCCCCTTTTATATATTTTATGTCGAGGGGGCCTTTATTCCTCAGGCCCCCTTTATACATTTTTTATGTCGAGGGGGCCTTTATTCCTCAGGCCCCCTTTATATACACATTTATATTTTTAAAATAACTTTATTAAAACCAGATAAATAAACAAAAAACTCAAATTAAAATGCCATTCTCGGCGTCGACAATGCACTCCAGTCCCTGCGGTGCCCACCGGTCGCGGAAGGCCTCAAGCGTACCGGCGGACACCGCCTGCTCCTTTTCTAACCCCATGCTGTACCTGTCCTGGGAGTGTTTGATGGGGACAGTGTAGAGGGAGCTTTACTCTGTATCTAACCCCATGCTGTACCTGTCCTGGGAGTGTTTGATGGGGACAGTGTAGAGGGAGCTTTACTCTGTATCTAACCCCGTGCTGTACCTGTCCTGGGTGTGTTTGATGTGGACAGTGTAGAGGGAGCTTTACTCTGTATCTAACCCCGTGCTGTACCTGTCCTGGGTGTGTTTGATGTGGACAGTGTAGAGGGAGCTTTACTCTGTATCTTGTGCTCTTCCTGCCCTGGGTGCCTGAAATGGGAAGCATTCAATTCCAAACACTAACATTACTCACTATGATAAGTTTAGACATTTCAGTAATACTAGAAGTAAAAATGTTTTGAAGGTTTGTGAAAGAAGGAGGGAGAGCATTCCACAGCATGGGGGCAGTCACTGATAAAGCACAGTCCTGTCTAAACTGACTGATTTGAAAGTCACATCAGTTGTGAATGCCTGTCATATTGATTTGTTCCTCATGAAATTTTGAAAAACTATTCCGCATCTGAAATTGCCATCTGCGTGGAACGAACCTGTAAAGCTCAGTGTTGGGCCTCAGGGCTGGAATAATTTGATTATTAATTTTCATGTTGTCACAGTTGGAATGTAAATGAATCTCACTCCAGGGAGCAAGACCATGGTTTGGGGTGTTGGGAGTGGGGAAGATTTCAGTTGTGATGCTTCCCTTGTGGTTGAAATGCTTTCTCAGGCTCACTATCCATACACACTCATGATTAATGGCCCCTCAGGTGAGTCAATAGAGGGATCCTGTCACCTGTAGGGTTGTGTCCAAGCAAGAATCAGAGTCTTCCAAGCATCAAACAAGTTAACTGGTGAATTAAACAGGGCCGGTGAGCTTTGGCTTAAAAAGTGAGTGATCTGTTCACCACATAAAACGTACCAAAAACAATCTCACCAAGGTTACAGACAGAGCTTCACACATATTGGTGGCACTGCTCAGTCCTGACTCTGGGAGAGGATCTCATCCACCAGCAACAGAAATCAGAAAACAAGACAAACTTGCATTTTTATAGCACCTTACAACATCCCAAAGTGCTTTACAGCCAATGAAGTACAGTTTTTTGAAGTGTAATTACGGGTTTAATGTAGGAAATAGGGCAGCCCCATTTGTGCAAGGGCAGGGTGGGGGAGATGGTGGCAGAGCAGTAATGTCACTGAACTAGTAATTAATAGGCCCAGGCTAATACCATCGGGACATGGGTTCAAATCCCACAATGGCAGCTAGTGGAATTTAAGTTCAATTAATTACTTTAATTAATTTAATAAATTTGATTAATAAAAATCTGGAATTGAAAGCCAGTCTCAGTAATGATGGCCATGAAACTATCATCGATTATCGGACAAAACCATCTCGTTCACTAATGTCCTTTAGGGAAGGAAATCTGCTGTCCTTACCTGGTCTGGCCCACATGTGATTCCAGACCCACAGCAATGTGGTTGACTCTTAGCTGCCCTCTGAAACGGCCAAGTAAGCCATTCAGTTCTCAAGGGAAATTAGGGATGGGCAACAAATGCTGGTCTTGCCAGCGAGGCCCACACCCCAAGAAAAAATTAAAAAGATCCCACAAACAATAAAGTGATAATGACCAGTTAATCTGCTTTTAGTGATGTTGGGTTGAGGGATAAATATTAGTCAGGACACCAGGGAGAACTCCCCTGTTCTTAGCACTTATGGGATCTTTTACATCCACCTGAGAGAGCAGATGGGGCTTCGGTTTAACATCACATCCGAAAGAGGGTCTCCCTAACAGTGCAGCGCTCCCTCAGTACTGACTCTCCGACAGTGCAGCACTCCCTCAGTACTGACCCTCTGACAGTGCAGCACTCCCTCAGTACTGACCCTCCGGCAGTGCAGCACTCCCTCAGTACAGACCCTCCGACAGTGCAGCACTCCGTCAGTACTGACCCTCAGACAGTGCAGCACTCTCTCAGTACTGACCCTCCTGAGAGTGCAGCACTCCCTCAGTACTGACCCTCAGACAGTGCAGCACTCCCTCAGTACTGACCCTCCTGAGCGTGCAGCACTCCCTCAGTACTGACTCTCCAACAGTGCAGCACTCCCTCAGTACTGACCCTCCTGACAGTGCAGCACTCCCTCAGTACTGACCCTCTGACAGTGCAGCACTCCCTCAGTACTGACCATCTGACAGTGCAGTACTCCCTCAGTTCTGCAGTGGAGTGTCAGTCTGGGTTCTGTGCCTAAGTCTCTGAATTCGGAACTTGAACCCACGACAGTCAAACTTTAACGTCCGATCTGAAAGGCATCCATTGGGCGGGATATGACCAGAATTCCAACATGCTCCTGCTGCTGGACATGGGCTGTGGGATTATTTCTTTTCTATTTGTTTTATTGTAGTAAATCTGCAGTCCTCTATCCCTATTACTGTACAATGCCCTTGAGACAGCTGCATTCCCTTGGGGAAGGTTAGTGACCCAGCTCTCAAACTGCAAAGTAAAATGAAAGCATTCAATGAAAGTAAAGTTCAGCACAGAAGCATCTGAACTATTTGAAACATTCCCCATTAGCAATCCACAGGCACACACACCTACACATGTAAGATTCTTGCATCTCCACTCTGATCCTGGAAACTTTGGGGTCTAATGATTAACTCCTGAAAGTGGCAGCAGAGGAGAAAAGCAAAAGGATTACAAGATGGGTCCCGCAACGAGAGAATTTTAAATCTGACTGGAAATGGGTCAGGAACAATCTACCAACTGATGTGGTGGGTTTGTTTGATGCCAATTAATCATGGGCACGAGTGTTGTATATATGAAGGAGATAAGGGTTAATTTAGGATGGTAGGTTGCACAGACTTGGCTTGTATTCTCTTGAGTTTAGAACATTAAGGGGGATCTAATTGAGGTGTTTCGAATGATAAAAGGATTTGACAGGGTCGCTGGAGAGAAACTATTTCCTCTGGAGGAGGGAGTTTAGAACAAGGGAGAATAACCTTAAAAGTAGAGCCAGTCCGCTTCGGGGTGATGTCAGGAAGCACTTCTTCACACAAAGGGGAGTGGAAATCTGGAACTCTCTCCCTAAAAAAGCTGCGGATGTTGGGGGTCAAGTGGAAATTTCAAGACTGAGATGGATAGAGTTTTGTTGGGTAAGAGTGTCAAGGGATATGGAGCAAAGACGGGAGAATGGGGTTGCGGTACAGATCAGCTACTATTTAGTTGAATGGCAGAACAAGCTCAAGGGGCTGAATGGCCTCCTTCTGTTGTCATGCCCAGCATGGAATGTGACTTAGTTTGATTTGAGAGGTTAAATGAAGGGCTGCAGCTCCTAGTTACTATGGGGATAATTCTCTATGGGCACTCACAAATGAATTAGTTCAGATTAGATGGTGACCAATTGAAGGGGTTGGAATTTAATTGCTTGTCCCTCGTTGCCCTGAGAAGGTGTGGTGGTGGGCTTTCTAGTAACAGTTTGATACAATGGTGTGTCAAGCTCAGCCACTTCAGAGGGCAGTTAAAAGTCAACCATGTCACTATGGGACTGGAATCTCATGTATGAAAGAAAGTAAGAGCTTTCATTTCTATAGCGTCTTTCACAACCTCAGTCCAGCCAATGAGTACTTTTTGAAATCCAGTCACTGTTATAATGGCGCAAATGTGGCAGCTGGTTTGTGCACAGCAAGCTCCCCAAAACAGCAATGTGACAATTGATCCAATACTATGTCTGTAGTGATGTTGGTTGGGGATTATTATTGAGCAGGACACTGGGGAGAATTCCCCTACTCGTCTTCAAAATGTGGACATGAAATCTTTCACCTGAGAGGGCAGACGGGGCCTCATTTTAGTGTCTCATCCAAAAGAAAGCTCCTCTGACTGTGTGACACTCCTTCAGTACTGTACTCAGAGTGTCAGCCGCTGGAGTGGGACTTGTGCCCAGAACCTTCTGACGCAGAGGCGAGAGTGGAATGGAAAAGTGCCAAGGGGCAAACAGCTGGCATCCAACCCCTAGCCGCTTATGACACCTGAGTGACTCCCTGCAGAAGCTGCAACAGGTCTACACCGACATTCAGCAGAGAGTTTGAGAGCAGTCAATGATTAATAGGACAGGCCAATCATGAAAAGTCAGTACAAAGTACAAATTACACATATTCCAAACACATCCTAATCCATGCAACAAATCCTTCACATAATCACACAGCATAAGATGCAAACAATCCTTCACAGGCAGGTTATTTACGGACTGTTTACAGCCAGCTCTGCATCAGCTCACTGATAGGCTGAGAAACTATAATTTAATCTTCCCACACTACCCCCTCCAATTTCTCCCACCTCCACCCACAGTCTGACCCACCTGTACCTGCTGACTCACACTGGACCAAATCCCACTCAAGCGACCGTTCTTCATGTGTGAGCTGAGGCAGTGTGAGGTACCTGGCTATTCACCCATGAGGTGCATCACAGCTGAGTCTGGCCCCTGTCGTCACCGGCTGCCCACATGTGCACTTTCCTTGTGGGGGTGCTGGGGGGGTTGGGTGTGGGGTTGGGGTGTGGGAGGGGGAACTCTGGAGAGCGAACAGGAGCTGATTTCCGACGGCACTGAGCCCAGATAGAGCATCCAACTCGCCTTCATGGGGAAGGTAGCTCAGAGCAGAATGGGAAGGCAGGGGATACCCTACTCAATGGAAGGAGGTAGAGAGGAGAGAGAGGGAGGGGGAGAGAGGGAGTGTGAGGGAAAGAGAAGTGGCGGTGGAGAAGAAGAGACAGGGAGGGGAGGAGGAGAGTGGGATAGGGAGAGGAGGCAAAGGGGGAAAGGAGTTGGAGAGGGGAGAGGAAGAGAAATGAGAAGGTGAGTGGGAGGGGGGAGAAGAAGGGAAGAGAGGGAAAAGAAAAAGAAAGACTTGTATTTCTATAGCACCTTCCACAACCGTCAGAAGTTCCAAAGTGCTGTACAGCCAATAAAGTACTTTTGAACTGTAGTCACTGTTATAATACAGGAAACTCGGAGGCAAATTTGTGCACAGCAAGATCCCACAAAGAGCAATGTGATAGTGACCAGATAATCTGTTTTAATGATGTTAACTAAGGGATAAACATTGGCCCCAGGAAACCAGGGAAAATTCCCCTGCTCTTCTTCAAAGAAGTGGCCATAGGATCGTTTACATCCATTTGAGAGGTCAGATGGAGCCTCCGTTTAATGCCTCATCTGAAAAACGGTACCTTTGACAGTTCAGCACTCCCTCAATACTGACCCTCCAACAGTGCAGTGGTCCCTCAGTACTGACCCTCTGACAATGCAGTGCTCCCTCAATACTGACCCTTCGACAGTGCAGCACTCCCTCAGTACTGACCACCCGACAGTGTAGCACTCCCTCAGTACTGACCCTCTAACAGTGCAGCACTCCCTCAGTACTGACCCTACGACAGTGCAGCACTCCCTCAGTACTGGCCCTCCGACTGTGCAGCACTCCCTCAGTACTGACCCTACGACAGTGCAGCACTCCCTCAGTACTGGCCCTCTGACAGTGCAGCACTCCATCAGGACTGACCCTCCGACAGTGTAGCACTCCCTCAGTACTGACCCTCTAACAGTGCAGCACTCCCTCAGTACTGACCCTCCGACAGTGCAGCATTCCCTCAGGACTGACCCTCCGACAGTGCAGCACTCCCTCAGTACTGACCCTCCGACTGTGCAGCACTCCCTCAGTACTGACCCTACGACAGTGCAGCACTCCCTCAGTACTGACCCTCTGACATTGCAGCACTCCCTCAGTACTGATCCTCTAACAGTGCAGCACTCCCTCAGTACTGACCCTCCGACAGTGCAGCACTCCCTCAGTACTGACCCTCCGACAGTGCAGCACTCCCTCAGGACTGACCCTCCGACAGTGCAGCACTCCCTCAGGACTGACCCTCCGACAGTGCAGCACTCCCTCAGTACTGACCCTCCGACAGTGCAGCACTCCCTCAGTACTGCACTAAAGTGGAAGCTTTGATTTTTCTGTTCAAATCCCACCGCATTCTGACTCAGAGTGGAGAGTGCAACCAACTGAGCCACAGTTAACACAAGAGAGGGTGGGAGAGAGAAATGGAAGGAGATAGATGTGGGCGAGGGGGAGGGGGTGAGTGGCAGTTGATATTTGAGTGACACCTAGGGCAATGATGAGGAGAGAGTCAGTGTTCGGACTGAATTTTATGGACCCCCTTGGGACAGGAACGGAGACGGGTGGCCCATAAAATTGCGTCCTGAGGCTGCAGGCGGAATCCCCTTTGCCTTCCCAATGCCTTCCAATTTAGTATGGAAAGGGGATGGCCAAGAACAGCCTTCCCACCCCAAGCCACTTGAGGCTCTTGAGTGGCCATTTAAGGGGTTCTTCCCACCTCCTCCTCAATTTAATGGTAGGCGGATGGCCTGTCACCGTGAGGAGACACCGTCAGGTAAGACCTGGTGGCCTCCTAGTGGGGTCAGGGGTCCCTCCTTTGGGCAATACAAGGCCTCTGTAGACCCTCCCCCAGCAGTGATTGGCACTGCCCGCCCCCTGGCAGGCCCCCCTTCTCCACTGTCACCAACCCCCCCCCCCCCCCCGAATGGCATTAGTCACCCCGGCCCACTCACCTGTCCCGGGGTCTGTGACGTCCTCGGGACTGCAGGGCCTCGCGCAGTCCCAGCAGTCACTGCTGCCAGTGGCACTGCCAGTGCTGCAAAGCTGTTGGCCTTTCAATTGGCTTGTCCCTTCAAGGGGCCTGCCCACCAGGGAATTGCAATGGGGGTCCAGCGGTGGGCCAGGGCGAGATCTCCCCCTACCTTCCGGCCCATTGTTGGGATCCAGGTCTTTGGCACAAAATCCGGGCCAGTAAATCTAGTGTTGATGAGGGTTTCAGTGAGAGGGGACTGAGCGTGAAGTCAGCGAGGAGCAGGAGGTGGTTAATTTGTGGAGACGGAACAAGGGGTTGGTGGTGGCTGGATGTGGAGACTGAAACTCAGCTCTGGGTCACGCAGTACACAGAGGTTGCTCACGATTGGCCTTAGCCTGAGTACACTGTCAAAGGGGGGACCAGATGAGGGGCCTGGAGTTTGAGGTAGGAGGTGAGAAGAATGGCTTCGGCCTGATCAGTGCATCATGAAAGGATGTCCTTGCAGTGGAGAGATTTGGAGTTGTGCCTGGAATCATCAGAAGAGAATTCCCCTGTTCTTCTGATAGTGCCATGGAATCTTTAACATCCACCCGAGCAGGGCCTTGGTTTAACATCTCTAAAAGACGGTAGTTTGAACAATGCAGCATGCTATCCAAGTGTCAGCCTTGATTATGAACATAATCCTCGTCAGGACATCCCATGGTTCGCTCCCTCCCAGTTTCCCACCCTGCATTGCCCAGAATCTTTGTATCCTGAACTCTCTGTGCCCTGCTATAAACCTTTTGTATGTGTAGCTAGGCAACCAATCGAGAACAATTACACATTTGCCGATTACTTTCACACACAATCTTTCTCCTGGCCCCATCCGTCACTCCCCAGCAAAATTGGCAGATAACAAAACACTTTCAGGATTTTCATTAAACATGTTCAACCAGGCAGGAGCCTTGCAAGAATTGGCTCTGCTTTTATGTATCTTTATGAACTGTGCCCTGATACTTCTGTCTGTAAATGGCTCGAAGATCGTATTTCTCGCTATTTCAGTCTTGTGCAACTAAAATGATGAGACATAACCTGGACTGTTAACCTTGGTGAGATTTCCACAGCTCCAAACCCATGGCTTTGTGGCATTATCTCTAATGGATGATCTGTACAAATAGAGGTTTTGACAGTAACTAGAGAATACTATTGCTAATATGTCCTTATTGATAGACTTTATGTTCTTTTCGATAGGTTTCTACACATTAAAACATCAAAGGTTACGGGGATAGTGCAGGAAAATGGTGTTGAAGTAGAAGACCAGCCATGATCTCATTGAATGGTGGAGCAGGCTCGAAGGGCTGAATGGCCTACTCCTGCTCCTATTTATGTTCTTAGGTCCTTCTTGAAACCCCTGGAGGAAATAGTAAGCTATCCTCTCCCCAAATCCCAAAAGAAACCAGCCTGGGTTTGGGAGAAAGGGAGGCGGCAGTTTAAATGGAGCTGACCCAATGTTACCCACTGCAATTTTAAATTGCAGGCACCAAGGATGCATGGCCAAATCCAGTGAGGTCCTTATTTAAAGGTACAGGTGAGCTTCTGTTGACATTCTCAGGCCTTGACTGCAATCTTACCCAAGACCATTAAAAAAAAAGAATTAAAGAACACCTTGCATTTTCATAGCGCCTTTCAAAACATCAGGACATCCAAATCTCTTTACAGCCAATGAAGTACTTTTGAAGTGTAGTCACTGTTGAAATGTAGGAAACGCAGAAGCCAATTTGTGAACAGCAAGATCCCACCAACAGCAATATGATAACATACAAACTTACAAACATGCAAATTAGGAGCAGGAGTAGGCCACACAGCCTCTTGAACCTGCTCTGCTATACAATAAGTTCATGGCTGATCGGATTGTAACCTCAACTCCACATTCCCGCCTACCCCCGATAACCTTTCACCCCCTTGCTAATCAAGAATCTATCTACCTCTGCCTTAAAATATTCAAAGACTCTGCTTCCACCACCTTTTGAGGAAGAGAATTCCAAAGACTCACGACCCTCTGAGAGAAGAAATTTCTCCTCATCTCTGTATTAAATGGGTGACCCCTTATTTTTAAACAGTGACCCCTAGTTCTAGATTCTCCCACAAGGGGAAACATCCTTTCCACATCCACCTTGTCAAGACCTCTCAGAATCTTATATGTTTCAATCAAGTGATGTTGTTTGAGGGATAAATATTGACCAGGGCACCAGGGGAGAACTCCCCTGTTCTTCTTCAAAATAGTGGCTATAGGCTCCAATGTGATTTGGACAAGTTGGGTGAGAGGGCAAATGCATGGCAGATGCAGTATAACATGGATAAATGTGAGGTTATCCACTTTGGTTGTAAAAACAGAAAGGCAGATTATTATCTGAATGGTGATAGATTGGGAGAGGGGGAGATGCAACGAGACCTGGGTGTCCTTGTACACCAGTCGCTGAAAGCAAGCATTCAGGTGCAACGAGCAATTAGGAAGGCGGATGGTATGTTGGCCTTCATTGCAAGAGGATTTGAGTACAGGAGCAAGGATATCTTACTGCAGTTATACAGGGCCTTGGTGAGACCACATCTGGCGTATTGTGTGCAGTTTTGGTCTCCTTATCTGAGGAAGGATGTTCTTGCCTTGGAGGGAGTGCAAAGAAGATTTATTAGGCTGATTCCTGGGATGGCAGGATTGACATATGAGGAGAGATTGGGTCGACTTTTTTATATTCCTTCATGGGATGTGGGTGTCACTTGCTAGGCCAGCATTTATTACCCATCCCTAATTGCCCTTGAGAAGGTGGTGGTGAGCTGCCTTCTTGAACCACTGCAGTCCATGTGGGGTAGGTACACCCCCAGTGCTGATAGGAAGGGAATTCCAGGATTTTGACCCAGTGACAGTTAAGGAAGGGCGATATAGTTCCAAGTCAGGATGGTGTGTGACCAGGAGGGGAACTTGCAGGTGGTGGTGTTCCCATGCATTTGCTGCCTTTGTCCTTCTAGTTGGTGGAAGTCACTGGTTTGGAAGGTGCTGTCTAAGGAGCCTTGGTGTGTTGCTGCAGTGCATCTTGTAGATGGTACACACTGCTGCCACTGTGCATCAGTGGTGGAGGGAGTGAATGTTTGTGGATGGGGTGCCAATCAAGCGGGTGGCTTCTGACCTTATGATTGAAAGAAGGTCATTGATGAAGCAGCTGAAGATGGTTGGGCCTAGGACACTACCCTGAGGAACTCCCGCAGTGATGTCCTGGAGCTCAGATGATTGACCTCCAACAACCACTACTATCTTCCTTTGTGCTAGGTATGACTCCAACCAGTGGAGAGTTTTCCCCCTGATTCCCATTGACTTCAGTTTTGCTCGGGCTCCTTGATGCCATACTCGGTCAAACGCTGCCTTGATGTCAAGGGCAGTCACTCTCACCTCACCTCTTGAGTTCAGCTCTTTTGTCCATGTTTGAACCAACGCTTTAATGAGGTCAAGAGCTGAGTGGCCCTGGTGGAACCTAAACCGAGCGTCACTGAACAGGTTATTGCTAAGCAAGTGCCGCTTGATGGCACTGTTGATGACACCTTCCATCACTTTGCTGATGATTGAGAGTAGGCTGATGGGGCGGTAATTGGCCGGGTTGGACTTGTCCTGCCTTTTGTGTACAGGACATACCTGGGCAATTTTCCACATTGCCGGGTAGATGCCAGTGTTGTAGCTGTACTGGAACAGCTTGGCTAGGGGCGCGGCAAGTTCTGGAGCACAGGTCTTCAGTACTATTGCCGGAATATTGTCAAGGCCCATAGCCTTCAGTCATTTCTTGATATCATGTGGAGTGAATCGAATTGGCTGAAGTCTGGCATCTGTGATGCTGGGGACTTCAGGAGGAGGCCGAGATGGATCATCAACACAGCACTTCTGGCTGAAGATTGCTGCAAATGCTTTTGCCTTATCTTTCGCACTGATGCGAAAGATAGGTCGAAATTCGCTAGAGTTTAGAAGAATGAGAGGGAATCTCATAGAAATCTATAAAATTCTAACAGGACTAGACAGGCTGGATACAGGGAGGATGTTCCCGATAGCTGGGGAGTCCAGAACCAGGGGTCACAGTCTCAGGATATGGGGTATGCCATTTAGGACTGAGATTTTAGAACATTACAGCGCAGTACAGGCCCTTCGGCCCTCGATGTTGCGCCGCCCTGTGAAACCATCTGACCTACACTATTCCATTTTCATCCATGTGTCTATCCAATGTCCACTTAAATGCCCTTAAAGTTGGCGAATCTACTACTGCTGCAGGCAGGGCGTTCCACGCCCTTACTACTCTCTGAGTAAAGAAACTACCTCTCACATCTGTCCGATATCTATCACCCCTCAACTTGAAGCTATGTCCCCTCGTGTTTGCCATCACCATCCGAGGAAAAAGACGCTCACTATCCACCCTATCTAACCCTCTGATTATCTTATATGTCTCTATTAAGTCACCTCTCCTCCTCCTTCTCTCCAACGAAAACAACCTCAAGTCCCTCAGCCTTTCCTCGTAAGACCTTCCCTCCATACCAGGCAACATCCTAGTAAATCTCCTCTGCACCCTTTCCATAGCTTCCACATCCTTCCTATAATGCGGTGACCAGAACTGCACGCAATACTCCAGGTGCGGTCTCACCAGAGTTTTGTACAGCTGCAGCATGACCTCGTGGCTCCGAAACTCGACCCCCCTACTAATAAAAGCTAACACACCATATGCCTTCTTAACAGCCCTATTAACCTGGTTAGCAACCTTCAGGGATTTATGCACCTGGACACCAAGATCTCTCTGTTCATCTACAGTACCAAGAATCCTCCCATTAGCCCAGTACTCTGCATTCCTGTTACTCCTTCCAAAGTGAATCACCTCACACTTTTCCGCATTAAACTCCATTTGCCATCTCTCAGCCCAGCTCTGCAGCCTATCTATGTCTCTCTGTACCCGACAACATCCTTCGGCACTATCCACAACTCCACCGACCTTAGTGTCATCTGCAAATTTACTAACCCACCCTTCTACACCCTTTTCCAGGTCATTTATAAAAATGACAAACAGCAGTGGCCCCAAAACAGATCCTTGCGGTACACCACTAGTAACTAAACTCCAGGATGAACATTTGCCATCAACCACCACCCTCTGTCTTCTTTCAGCTAGCCAATTTTTGATCCAAAGCTCTAAATCACCTTCAACCCCATACTTGCGTATTTTCTGCAATAGCCTACCGTGGGGAACCTTATCAAACGCCTTACTGAAATCCATATACACCACATCCACTGCTTTACCCTCATCCACCTGTTTGGTCACCTTCTCGAAAAACTCAATAAGGTTTGTGAGGCACGACCTACCCGTCACAAAACCGTGTTGACTATCTCTAATGTACTTATTCTTTTCAAGATGATTATAAATCCTGTCTCTTATAACCTTTTCCAACATTTTACCCACAACCGAAGTAAGGCTCACAGGTCTATAATTACCAGGGCTGTCTCTACTCCCCTTCTTGAACAAGGGGACAACATTTGCAATCCTCCAGTCTTCCGGCACTATTCCTGTCGACAATGACGACATAAAGATCAAGGACAAAGGCTCTGCAATCTCCTCCCTAGCTTCCCAGAGAATCCTAGGATAAATCCCATCTGGCCCAGGGGACTTATCTATTTTCACACTTTCCAAAATTGCTAACACCTCCTCCTTGTGAACCTCAATCCCATCTAGCCTCGTAGCCTGAATCTCAGTATTCTCAACAACATTTTCTTTCTCTACTGTAAATACTGACGCAAAATATTCATTTAACACTTCCCCTATCTCCTCTGATTCCACACACAACTTCCCACTACTATCCTTGATTGGCCCTAATCTAACTCTAGTCATTCTTTTATTCCTGATATACCTATAGAAAGCCTTAGGGTTTTCCCTGATCCGATCCACCAATGACTTCTCGTGTCCTCTCCTTGCTCTTCTTAGCTCTCCCTTTAGATCCTTCCTGGCTAGCTTGTAGCTCTCAAGCGCCCTAACTGAGCCTTCACGTCTCATCCTAACATAAGCCTTCTTCTTCCTCTTGACAAGCGCTTCAACTTCTTTAGTAAACCACGGCTCCCTCGCACGACAACTTCCTCCCTGCCTCACAGGTACATACTTATCAAGGACACTCAGTAGCTGCTCCTTGAATAAGCTCCACATTTCGATTGTTCCCATCCCCTGCAGTTTCCTTCCCCATCCTACGCATCCTAAATCTTGCCTAATCGCATCATAATTTCCTTTCCCCCAGTTATAATTCTTGCCCTGCGGTATATACCTGTCCCTGCCCATCGCTAAGGTAAACCTAACCGATGAGGAGAAATTTCTTCACTCAGAGGGTGATGAACCTGTGGAATTCTCTAATGCAGAAGGCAGTGGAGGCCAAGTCATTAAATATATTCAAGAAGAAGATAGATATATTTCTTAATGCCAAAGGGATCAAGGGATATGGGGAGAAAGCGGGAACAGGGTACTGAATTAGACAATCAGCCATGATCTTTTTTTGAATGGCAGAACAGGCCCGAAGGGCCGAATGGCCTACTCCTGCTCCTATTTTCTATGTTTTACATCCACTTGAGAGAGTAGAAGGGTGCCTTGACTTAACATCTCCTCTGAAAGACGGCACCTCTGACTTTCAACTCCCTCAGTCCTGCACTGAATTGTCAGTCTGGATTTTGTGCTCACCTCTCTGGAGTGGGTGAGAGTGCCATGCACTGAGACACAACTGGTGTATTAGAAATGACCCATTGCCAAGACAAGGAATTTAAGCAATGTTTTTAAAAATTATTTTCATGGGATATGGGCCTCGCTGGCAAGGTCAGCATTTGGTGCCCATCCCTAATTGCCCTTGCCAACTGAGTGGCTTACTCAGCAATTTCAGAGGGCAGTTAAGAGTCAACCACATTGCTGTGGGTCTGGAGTCACATGTAGGCCAGACCAAGTCAGGACAGCAGATTTCCTTCCCTAAAGGACATAGTGAACTAAACGGGTTTTCACAACAATCGATGATAGTTTCATGCCACCATTATTGAGACTAGCTTCCAATTCCATATTTTTAGTAATTAATTGAATTTAAATTCCACCAGCTGTTGTGGTGGGATTTGAACCTGTGTCCCCAGGGCATTAGCCTGGGCCTCTGAATTACTAGTCCAGTGACATTACCACTACACCACGGCCTCACCCATTGTTGTCATCATTACCACGGTGTACCAGAAATGACAAACATGCCAAGGGCTCCTTCAGTAGGTTTAACACAAGACTTCAAAAGTCAGCTATACCCTTCCTCTTATAGAAAATTACAAGGAAGAATTAGTGGCCATAAAGTAAAATATGGTTATCAAGAGAGGGGACGAAAATCAAAGCTGATGGCATATTAAACACAGATGGTATAAATCACTCCAGTTATACTGGTGCGTTCATGAAGCTGCTGAGTGTGATGTGATGTGATTACATTACCTCAACTCAGGAGTGTGCTGGATTATTGCAAACCCACCTACAGTCACAAGAACACTCAACACCATCCAAGACAGAGCAGTTCACTAGCTTGGCTCCCCTGGAATGATGCAGGACAGGTTCACCAGAATGAACCAGGGCTAAAAGGGTTAGATTGCAAGGGCAGATTACACAGACCAGGCTTTTATACAATGGAGTATAGAGAGTTAGAGGGTGATCTAATCGAAGTGTTTAAGATGATTAAAGGATTTGATCGGGTCGATAGAGAGAAACTATTTCCTCTGGTGGGGGGAGTCCAGAACAAGGGGGCAGAACCTTAAAATTCGAGCCAGGTCGTTCAGGGCTGATGTCAGGAAGCACTTCTTCACACAAAGGGGAGTGGAAATCTGGAACTCTCTCCCACAAAAAGCTGTTGAGGCTGGGAGTCAACTGAAAATATTAAAACTGAGATTGATGGATTTTTGTTGATTAAGGATGTTTGGGTTCTGGAACTAAGGCAGATAATTGGAGTTAATACAGAGGTCAGCATGATCTTATTGGCCTCCTCCTCGTCCTATGATTCAACATTAACTCCTGGTGTCCTGTGGCTGCATTGGAATTGGAATGTTCTGTGATTGATTTTCTGATGGTCAAATGCTTAAATGGAAGGAGGGAGTGGCAGAGACAGAGTGTGATTGAGAGAGGGAGACAGACAGAGAGAAACAGAGAGAAAGAGAGAGTGAGTAAGAGTGACAGACAGAGAGAAAGAGGGAGAGAGAGAGAGACAAAAAAGAGAGAGGGAGAGAGAAAGACAGTGAAAGAGACAAAAAGAGAGAGATGGAGAGAGAAAAAGGGTGAGGAATAGAGAGAGAGAGAGAATGAGAGTGAGAGACAGACAAACAGAGAGAGACTTACCGAACATAAACAGGGCTGTCAGTCGTTTCATTCTGACTGGTCGCAGCTAATACTCCCTCCACAAGATACAACTGCAAGATACAACAGCAAAAATCAACAGGTTATGTTCAATCAGGCAAAATATCCTGTACTAAAATAAACAAGAATGCCTTGGGGAGGGGTTCGAATTATCGGGTTGATTTAACACAAAAAAGCGACAGGTTCTGAACAAGAGACTGATGTAAGGGGATTGTCAAAAGGAGACATAACCACGGTTTATAAAATATTGCACTGTCTGAAACATGACTGCAGAACCACAAGTCATGACAGATAAAGAGAAACTTTTCCCTGGTTGCTAATGAATCCAATCGGGAATTCAGGATAAGATTCCTTACCCAGAGAGTGGTGAGAATGTGGAACTCACTACCACAGGGAGTGGTTGAGGTGAATAGTATCGATACATTTAAGGGGAAGAGGGAGAAAGGAATAGAAGGATATGGTGATAGGGTGGGATGAAGTATGGTGGGAGGAGACTCATGTAGAGCATAAACACTGGTATAGACCAGTTGGGCTGAATGGCCTGTATCTGTGCTGTAAATACTATATGTAATGTAAAGGACACACTGGGGGTCATTTTGATTTTGAGTAATAGTCAATGGAAATAAAAATCAGGAGGTATAGTACATGTTTCTGATTCGCTTTTACCCGCTTCACAATATTGCACAACATTACAATTACCTTTTTGCGGAACATCTCCACTCAGTCCGCAAGCAGGACCCTGAGCTTCCGGTTGCTTGCCATTTCAACACTCCCCCCTGCTCTCATGCTCACATCTCTATCCTGGGCTTGCTGCAGTGTTCCACTGAACATCAACGCAAGCTCGAGGAACAGCGTCTCATTTACCGATTAGTCACACTACAGCCTGCCGGACTGAACATTGAGTTCAATAATTTCAGAGCATGACAGCCCCCCATTTTACTTTCATTTTTAGTTATTTTTTCTTCTTTTCTTTTTTCATTTTTTACAATCCTTTTTTTTGCATTTATTTTATTTCATCTTAGTTTGTTCAGTTTGCTCACCCACTGTTTTTTTTCAGGTTTGCACTTGCTGCTGTTCAATATTCAGTGCATTGACACCTAATCTGTACTAATGCTTTGTCTTTCAACACACCATTAACATATTGTTTGCCTTTGCTCCATGACCTTTTGGTCAGCTATGTGGCCTTGTCCAATCTACACCTTCTCCTTTGTTATCTCTTGCCCCACCCCCACCTCACTTGCTTATAACCTGTGACTTTTCTCATATTTGTCAGTTCTGAAGAAGGGTCACTGACCCGAAACGTTAACTCTGCTTCTCTTTTCACAGATGCTGCCAGACCTGCTGAGTTGTTCCAGCATTTCTTGTTTTTATTTCAGATTTCCAGCATCCGCAGTATTTTGCTTTTATTACAATTACCTCACTGGGTTCATTAGTAGAGTCCTAATCCTCATTATATAGTCACGGTGCAAGAGGGATACGTGGAGCAACTAGGTAAGAGAGCCACGGATAAAGAAGTAATACCAAAAAAAATTGGTGGAATTCAAAGTGGGAAAAACATTTCAGCTCAGATAGTGAAGGAAGTCGAAGGGGACAATGCAGAGACTCAGACCACCATCTTTGAAATCGCTCCAGATATGAAAGAAATGCCAGAGGGCTGAAGGGTTGTTAATGTAAATGGATAAGTCTGGCTCAGTGGGTGACACTCTCACTGATTGTCAGATCAATTCAGTTCAAGTTCGAGTACAAAGATTTGAGCACATAATCTAGGCTGACAGTCTCAATGCAATACTGAAGGAGCACTGCACTATCAGAGGCACCGTCCTTTAGATGAGATATTGAACCAAGGCCCTGTCTTCCATCTCATGCGAATGTAAAAAGATCCCACTGCACTATTTTAAAGATGAGTCGGGGAGTCCTCCCGGTGAACTGACCAACATTTATCCCTCAGCAAATATCACTAACCCGTTGCGTGCAAATTTACTGCCGCGTTTCTAACAGCAGTGACTACACTTCAGAAGCAACAGTTTGTTGGAAAGTACTTTGGAATGTGCTGAGATCATGAAAGGGCCAATATAAATACAAGTCTGTCTTTTCTTTCTCAACTATCAACCAATCGACCCAACATCAGCAGTTTGTAATCTTCCCGAGGCGATAATATGGGAAAAATTTAATATTCACTTAGAAAGACATGCTAATAAGGCCAGTGAGCATGGGTTTGTGAAAGGCAAGTCATGTCTGAAAAAATTAATCGAGTCTTTGAGGAAATAATGATTATATGAATAAAGAAAATGCAGCGGATGTTGTGTATATAGATTTTCAAAATGTGTTTGGTAAGGCATCACCAAGAAAGCTTGTTGATAAAATTAAGGCACACAGTATTGTAGGGTGTATGGTAACAGGGATAGAAAACTGGATAAACAGCAGCAAACATAAATATATATATATATATATATATATATAATGCAGATTGAACAAAAATTGTGAGTGCAGGAAAAAGATTGTGAATAATTTCACGGAGACTGAGTTTAGTAGGTGGGGTGTGCAGAATCTGAATGAAATTTAAATTCAGTGTGATAATGTTTGAGGGGAGAAATAATGAGAAGGAATATACATTAAAGGATTAAACTTTAAAAGGAATAGAGGAGCAGAGAGACCAAATGCTTCAGATTTACCAACATTTAAAAGGGGAGTTTGACAATGCAGTTAAAATCTGTACAAATAATTTGGTTAAACCACAGTTAGAATATTGTGTCCAGATTATATTTATTACATAAGGAAGTATGTCAAGGTCATGGAGAGCATGCTGGCGTGAAACCAGGGGTGAGAAGATTTAGTTACAAAGAGCTCTTCTTATGAAAAGGGAGACAGGTGGAAAGTTGTATAGAGAATTTCTGCTTTGGAGTTTTATTGCAGGCAAAAGATGAGGTGATATATCTCAGTATGAGGTACCTCCACTACTGACTGAGCTGGCTGAGTAGTAAAGGACATAGCTGCTAGACTGGGTCTGTGGCAGATGGTGGGGGAACCAACACAAGGGAAAAACATACTTGACCTTGTCCTCACCAATCTGCCTGCTGCAGATGCTTCTGTTCATGACTGTATTGGTAGGAGTGACCACCGCACAGTCCTTATGGAGACGAAGTCCCGCCTTCACATTGAGGATACCGTCCATCGTGTTGTGTGGCACTATCACCGTGCTAAATGGGATAGATTTCGAACAGATCTAGCAACTCAAAATTGGGCATCCATGAGGCGCTGTGGGCCATCAGCAGCAGCAGAATTGTACTCAACCACAATCTGTAACCTCATGGCCCGACATATTCCCCACTCTACCATTACCATCAAGCCAGGAGGCCAACCCTGGTTCAATGAAGAGTGCAGGAGGGCATGCCAGGAGCAGCACCAGGCATACCTCAAAATGAGGTGTCAACCTGGTGAATCGACAACCCAGGATTACTTGCATGTCAAACTGCATAAGCAGCATGCAATAGACAGAGCTAAGCAATCCCATAACCAACGGATCAGATCTAAGCTCTGCAGTCCTGCCACATCCAGCCGTGAATGGTGGTGAACAATTAGACAACTAACTGGAGGAGGTGGCTCCACAAATATCCCCATCCTCAATGATGGGGGAGCCCAGCACATCAGTGCAAAAGATAAGGCTGAAGCATTTGCAACAATCTTCAGCCAGAAGTGCCGAGTTGATGATCCATCTCGGCCTCCTCCTGAAGTTCCCAGCATCACAGATGCCAGAATTCAGCCAATTCGATTCACTCCGCGTAATATCAAGAAACAACTGAAGGCACTGGATACTGCAAAGGCTATGGGTCCTGACAATATTCCGGCAATAGTACTGAAGACCTGTGCTCCAGAACTTGCCGCACCCCTAGCCAAGCTGTTCCAGTACAGCTACAACACTGGCATCTACCCGGCAATGTGGAAAATCGCCCAGGGATGGCCTGTATACAAAAAGCAGGACAAGTCCAACCCGACCAATTACCGCCCCATCAGCCATCAAGCAGCACTTGCTTAGCAATAACATGCTCAGTGATGCTCAGTTTGAGTTCCACCAGGGCCACTCAGCTCCTGACCTCATTACAGCCTTGGTTCAAACATGGACAAAAGAGCTGAGGTGAGGTGAGGTGAAAGTGACTGCCCTTGACATCAAGGAGCATTTGACCGAGTATGGCATCAAGGAGCCCGAGCAAAACAGGAGTCAATGGGAATCAGGGGGAAATCTCCACTGGTTGGAGTCATACCTAGCGCAAAGGAAGATGGCTGTGGTTGTTGGAGGTCAATCATCTGAGCTCCAGGACATCACTGCAGGAGTTCCTCAGGGTAGTGTCCTAGGCCCAACCATCTTCAGCTGCTTCATCAATGACCTTCCTTCAATCATAAGGTCAGAAGTGAGGATGTTCGCTGATGATTGCACAATGTTCAGCACCATTCGTAACTCGTCAAATACTGAAGCAGTCCGTGTAGAAATGCAACAAGACCTGGACAATATCCAGGCTTGGGCTGATAAGTGGCAAGTAACATTTGGGCCACACAAGTGCCAGGCAATTACCATCTCCAACAAGAGGGAATCTAACCATCTCCCCTTGACATTCAATGGCATTTCCATCACTGAATTCCCTACTATCAACATCCTAGGGGCTACCATTGACCAGAAACTGAACTGGAGTAGCCATATAAATACCGTGGCTACAAGAGCAGGTCAGAGGCTAGGAATCCTGTGGCGAGTAACTCACCTCCTGACTCCCCAAAGCCTGTCCACCATCTACAAGGCACAAGTCAGGAATGTGTTGGAATACACTTGCCTGGATGGGTGCAGCTCCAATAACACTCAAGAAGCTCGACACCATCCAGAACAAAGCAGCCCACTTGATTGGCACCCCATCCACAAACATTCACTCCCTCCACCACCGATGCACAGTGGCAGCAGTGTGTACCATCTACAAGATGCACTGCAGCAATGCACCAAGGCTCCTTAGACAGCACCTTCCAATCCCGCGACCTCTACCAACTAGAAGGACAAGGGCAGCAGATACATGGGAACACCACCACCTGCAAGTTCCCCTCCAAGTCACACACCATCCTGACTTGGAACTATATCGCCGTTCCTTCACTGTCGCTGGGTCAAAATCCTGGAACTCCCTTCCCAACAGCACTGTTGGTGCACCTACCTAACACACCTGCAGCGGTTCAAGAAGGCAGCTCACCACCACCTCCTCAAGGACAATTAAGAATGGGCAATAAATGCTGGCCTAGCAAGTGATGCCCACATCCCATGAATAAATTTTTTAAAAATGAGGAAAGCTCAGATCAGCTGGAGGTCAGACGGAGATGACAGAGTGTGTTGCTAGGTAGACTGCTCATTGTCTCAGTATCTTGCCTGCTTGCTTAGATTTCAATACACGTACCTGTTTGTGCATCTACCTGATTGAGATAGTAATAAAAGACTGACTAACAGAGGGTGATTCTCAGGTTCTCCATGAACTACTGTAACAAACAGCAAGGTAAATTCTGTTTGGATGGAGGATGATATGTATCCTGATCAGTTCTGAACAAGAGTACACACCCTGCCAAGTCATCAGTGTCTTTCCTCATTACAAACACTGACTGACCTGCTCCAGCATTTTCTAATTTTGTTCCCAAGTATTCTGTTTACTTCTCTATCCTCCTTTCGAGGCTCCCAAACACCACATCATAGAAACAGGAAGAGGTTAATCAGCCCATCCTGTTCCGCCATTCAATTAGAGCATAGCTGTTCTGTACCTCAACTCTATTTACCTGCCTTTGCTCCATATCCTTTGATACACTTACCCAACAAAAATGTTTTAATCTCAGTTTTGAAACTCCAACTGTCCCCCAATAGTCACAGCTTTTTGAGAGAGAGAGTTCGAGATTTCCACTCCCCTTTGTGTGAAGATCTTTGAAAGTGGCAGGACAATTGAGAGAGTGTTTAGTAAAGCATATGGGATCTTGGGCTTCATAGATAGTGGTATTGAGTACAAAAGCAGGGAAGTTATGCTGAACCTTTATAAAGCTCTGGTTGGCTCCAACTGGAGTATTGTGTCCAGTTCTGGTCACCACACTTCAGGAAGGATGTGAGGATTTTTGAGAGGGTGCAGAGGAGATTTACCAGAATGGTTCCAGGAATGGAGGATTTTAGTTAGTAGGTTAGATTGGAAAAGCTGAGGTTGTTTTCTCTAGAGCAAAGGAGATTGAGGGGAGATTTGATAGAGGTGTACAAGATTATGACAGGCTTAAATGAGGTAGACAAAGAAAAACTGTCCCATTAGCTGATGGTACAAGGACTAGGAGACATAAATTGAAGGATTTGGGCAAGAGATTATAGGGGGAATATGTGGAAGAACTTTTTAACACAGCGAGTGGTAATGACATATCAACTAAAGGCCTGCTCAGGTCAGGAAAAAGAACCCGACACGAACCCAACCAAACCACAGCGGATCCAAGCCCCACCGGCCCGAGTTCCTCCGATTTTGCCCTGAGCCCAACCTGACCTGAGCCCGATCCTGACTCAACCTGACTCGAACCGACCCGACCATCCCTTTACTTACCTTCCTAACACCGAACTTGCAGAAAGCTGCAGCGCATGCGTGATGATGTCATAGTGATGTCACTCGCTCACTGCGCAGACTCAGTTTCATCCCGGACTCCCGGCTCAGGTAAGTTTTTTAAATTTCAATACTTACCGGCAGAGCACTTACCGTGTGTGCCCGGCCCGACCCGTACTCAGCCCAACCTGACCCGAGCCCGAAAGCCGGACCCAGACTCAGCCCAACCTGACCCGAGCCCGAAAGCCGGACCCAGACTCAGCCCAACCTGACCCGGGCCCGAAAGCCCGACCCAGACTCAGCCCAACCTGACCCGGGCCCGAAAGCCAGACGCGGAAGAGGGGCCCGACACGACCCAAGCCCAACACATGTTGTCGGCTTCGGGTCAGGTAGCAGGCCTTTAATACGAACATGCGAAAATATGAATTAGGAGCAGGAGTTGGCCACTTGGCCCCTCAAGCCAGCTCTGCCATTCAATACGTTCATGGCTGAACTGATTACTCCACATTCCCACTTACCCCTGATAACCTTCCGCCCCCTTGCTTATCAAGAATCTATCTACCTCTGCCTTAAAAATATTCAAAGACTCTGCTTCCACCGCCTTTTGAGGAAGAACTTGATGGATCAAATGGCCTCCTTCTACTCCACAATGACTCTAAGTGCTCCCTGACATCGCCCCTGAATGGTCCAGCTCTAATGTTAAGGTTATGCCCCCGGATTTCCACATCAGAGGAAATAGTTTCTCTCTATCTACCCTTTTAAATCCCTTAATCCTTTCAAACATCTCGATTAGTTCATTCTTCCATCTTCTAAATAAAAATGAATCCAAGCCCAGGCTATGAAACCTGGCCTCGATATTCAACCCTTTAACCCCGGAATCATTCTGGTGAATCTGTGCTGCTCCCCTTCGAGGCCAATATCTCCTTCCTGAGGAGCGGGGCCCAGAACTGAACACAGTTACTCCCGATGGGGTCTGACCAGAACTGAACACAGTTACTCCCGATGGAGTCTGACCAGAACTGAACACAGTTACTCCCGATGGAGTCTGACCAGAACTGAACACAGTTACTCCCGATGGAGTCTGACCAGAACTGAACACAGTTACTCCCGATGGGGTCTGACCAGAACTGAACACAGTTACTCCCGATGGAGTCTGACCAGAACTGAACACAGTTACTCCCGATGGAGTCTGACCAGAACTGAACACAGTTACTCCCGATGGAGTCTGACCAGAACTGAACACAGTTACTCCCGATGGAGTCTGACCAGAACTGAACACAGTTACTCCCGATTGGGTCTGACCAGAACTGATCACAGTTACTCCCGATGGAGTCTGACCAGAACTGAACACAGTTACTCCCGATGGAGTCTGACCAGAACTGAACACAGTTACTCCTGATGGAGTCTGACCAGAACTGAACACAGTTACTCCCGATTGGGTCTGACCAGAACTGATCACAGTTACTCCCGATGGAGTCTGACCAGAACTGAACACATTTACTCCCAATGGGGTCTGACCAGAACTGAACACAGTTACTCCCGATGGAGTCTGACCAGAACTGAACACAGTTACTCCCGATGGGGTCTGACCAGAACTGAACACAGTTACTCCCGATGGGGTCTGACCAGAACTGAACACAGTTACTCCCGATGGGGTCTGACCAGAACTGAACACAGTTACTCCCGATGGAGTCTGACCAGAACTGAACACAGTTACTCCCGATGGGGTCTGACCAGAACTGAACACAGTTACTCCCGATGGGGTCTGACCAGAACTGAACACAGTTACTCCCGATGGGGTCCGACCAGAACTGATCACAGTTACTCCCGATGGAGTCTGACCAGAACTGAACACAGTTACTCCCGATGGGGTCTGACCAGAACTGAACACAGTTACTCCCGATGGGGTCCGACCAGAACTGAACATAGTTACTCCCGATGGAGTCTGACCAGAACTGAACACAGTTACTCCCGATGGAGTCTGACCAGAACTGAACACAGTTACTCCCGATGGAGTCTGACCAGAACTGAACACAGTTACTCCCGATGGAGTCTGACCAGAACTGAACACAGTTACTCTCGATGGGGTCTGACCAGAACTGAACACAGTTACTCCCGATGGAGTCTGACCAGAACTGAACACAGTTACTCCCGATGGGGTCTGACCAGAACTGAACACAGTTACTCCCGATGGGGTCTGACCAGAACTGAACACAGTTACTCCATCGCCCTGTACACTGAAGCCTCGCTTTCTCACTTCAATATTCCAACCCACCCGAGATAAAGACCAACATTCCATTAGCCTTTCTGGGACTTTGGAAAGGTTGAACTATTCAACAGTGTGAGGTTGGTACATGCTGGCAGTGTGGTGGGAGCCAGCTGGATCAGTGGAAATGTGGTACCCACCCCACCCCTCGCACATCCCTCCCCTACTGTCTTTGTAAATCTTGACGGAGTCAGAGCTCCGAGCAAGCACACTCAGGATTGCAGACATGACATTTTGAGGTGCTTGTTTTTGTGATGCATTTATCTAAAATTTAAACAATAAAAGGTCGAACTTGCAGACTAAAGAATCAATCAAGGTCACTATGCTTTGTTGCACTAATGCAGGAATCCAATTACATGTTTCAGGTTCATGCAAGGATTATAAATTCACTCTGAGCAGTAAATCACCAGCAAAACTCATCTGCCACAACCAGTTTTTCTTTATTTATTCATTTGATGTGGGTGTCACTGGCTAGGCCAGCAATTGTTGTCCATCCCTAATTGCCCTTGAGAAGGTGGTGGTGAGCTGCCTTCTTGAACCACTGCAGTCCATGTGGGGTAGGTATACCCACAGTGCTGTTAGGAAGGGAGTTCCAGGATTTTGACCCAGCGACAGTGAAGGAACAGCGATATTGTTCCAAGTCAGGATGGTGTGTGACTTGAAGGGGAACTTGCTGGTTGGGAAGTTCCAACACATCTGCTGTCCTTGTCTTTCTGGTTGGTAGAGGCCACGGTTTTGGAAGGTGCTGTCTAAGGGGCCTTGGTGCCTTGCTGCAGTGTATCTTGTAGATGGTACACACTGCGACCACTCTGCGTCAGTGGTGGAGGGAGTGAATGTTTAAGGTGGTGGATGGTGTGCCAATCAAGTGGGCTGCTTTGTCCTGGATGGTGTCGAGCTTCTTGAGTGTTGTTGGAGCTGCACCCTTCCAGGCAAGTGGAGAGTATTCCATCATACTCCTGACTTGTGCCTTGTAAGTAGTGGACAGCTTTGGGGAGTCAGGAAGTGAATTACTCACCACAGAATTCCCGGTCTCTGACCTGTTCTTGTAGCCACAGTACTTATACGCCTGTTCCAGTTCAGTTTCTGGCCAATGGTGACCCCTAGGATGTTGAGAGTGGGGAATTCAGCAATGGTAATGCCATTGAGTGTCAAGCATAGATTCTGTCTTGTTGGAGATGGTCATTTCCTGGCGCTTGCATGGCACGAATGTTACTTGTCACTTATCAGCCCAAGCCTGAATGTTGCCCAGGTCTTACTGCATATTGGCACAGACTGCTTCCGTATTTGAGGAGTTGCGAATGGCACTGAACACTGTGCAATCATCAGAGAACATCCCCACTTCTGACCTTATGATGGAACGAAGGTCATTGATGAAGTAGCTGAAGATGGTTGGGCCTAGGACACTAACCTGAGGAACTCCTGCAGTGATGTCCTGGGACTGAGATGATTGGCCTCCAACAACCACAACCATCTTCCTTTGTGCTAGGTACGACTCCAACCAGCAGAGGGTTTTCCCACCATTCAATTTTGCCAGGACTCCTTTATGCCATATTCAGTCAAATGCTGCCTTGACATCAAGGGCAGTCACTCTCATCTCACCTCCAGGTCAGTTCTTTTGTCTGTTTTTGAACCAAGGCAATAATAGGTCTGGAGCCAAGTGGCCCTGGTGGAACCCAAACCGAGCAGCAGTGAGCAGGTTGTTGCTGTGTACGTATCGCTTGATAGCACTGTCGACTACACCAACACTTTGCTGATGATCAAGAGGAAGCTAATAGGGCAGTAATTGGCCGGATTGGATTTGTCTTGCTTTTTGTGGACAGGACATATCTGGGCAATTTTTCACATTGCCAGGTAAATGCCAGTGTTGTAGCTGTACTGGAACAGCTTGGCTAGGGGCGCAGCTAGTTCTGGAACACAAATCTTCAGTATTAGAGCTGGGATGTTGTCAGGGCCCATAGACTTTTCTGTATCCAGTGCCTTCAGCTGTTTCTTGACATCATGTGGAGTGAATCGGATTGGCTGAAGACTGGCATCTGTGATGCTGGGGACCTTAGGAGGAGGCCGAGATGGATCATCCACTCGGCACTTCTGGCTGAAGATGGATGCAAACTCTTCAGCCTTGACTCCCCCATCATTGAGGGTGGGGATATTTGTGGAGCCTCCTCCTCCAGTTAGTTGTTTAATTGTCCACCACCATTCATGACTGGATGTGGCAGGACTGCAGAGCTTAGATCTGATCCATTGGTGTTGGGATCACTTAGTTCTATCTATCGCAGCTACTTATGCAGTTTAGGATGCGTATAGTCCTGGGTTGTAGCTTCACCAGGTTGATACCTCATTTTGAGTAATGCCTGGTGCTGCTCCTGGCATGCCCTCCTGCACTCTTCATTGAACCAGGCTTGATGGTAATGGTAGAATGGGAGGTATGCCAGGCCATGAGGTTACAGATTGTGGCTGAGTACAATTCTGCTGCTACTGATGGCCCACAGCGCCTCATGGATGCCCCAGTGAATGAATTGTACAGACCTGCCTGAGACTGAGTGGGAGACAGAGGGATGAGGGAAGAAAGAAAAAAGAGGAAAGAAGGAAAGAAAGAATTTACAGCCAATGAAGTACTTTTGAAGTGTAGTCACTGTTGTAATGTAGGATCGCAGCAGCCAATTTGTGCACAGCAAGATCCAACAAAAACCAATGTGATCAGGACCAGATAATCTGTTTTAGTGATGTTGGCTGAGGATAAATATTGGCCCCATTGCACTGGGGAGAACTCCCCTGCCCTTCAAAATAGTGCAGTCATTCTTCTATATCCACTTGAAAGGGCAGACAGGGCCTCAGTTTAACATCTCATCGGAAAGACGACACCTCCAACAGTGCAGCACTCCCTTAGTACTGCCCATCCAAGAGTGCGGCACTCCCTCAGTACTGACCCTCTGACAGTGCGGCACTCCCTCAATACTGCCCCTCCGACAGTATGGCTCTCCCTCAGTACTGACCCTCCGAAGGTGCAGCACTCCCACAGTACTGACCCTCCGACAGTGTGGCACTCCCTCAATACTGCCCCTCCGACAGTGTGGCCCTCCCTCAGTACTGACCATCCGACATTGCAGCACTTCCTCAGTACTGACCCGCCGACAGTGCAGCGCTCCCTCAGTACTGACCCTCTGAAAGTGCAGCACTCCCTCAGTACTGACCCTCTGACAGTACAGCACTCCCTCAGTACTGACCCTCCGACAGTGCAGCACTCCCTCAATACTGCCCCTCCGACAGTGCAGCACCCCTTCATACCGACCCTCCGACAGTGCAGCACTCCCTCAATACTGACCCTCCGACAGTGCAGCACTCCCTCAGTACTGACCTTCCGACAGTGCAGCACTCCCTCAGTACTGACCCTCCGACAGTGCAGCAACCCCTCAATACCGACCCTCCGACAGTGCAGCACTCCCTCAGTACTGACCCTCCGATAGTGCAGCACTCCCTAGTACTGACCCTCTGACAGTGCAGCACTCCCTCAGTACTGACCCTCCGATAGTGCAGCAGTCCCTCAGTACTGACCCTCTGACAGTGCAGCACTCCCTCAGTACTGACCCTCTGACAGTGCAGCACTCCCTCAGTACTGACCCTCTGACAGTGCAGTTCTCCCTCAGTACTGACCCTCTGACAGTGCAGCACTCCCTCAGTACTGACCCTCTGACAGTGCAGCACTCCCTCAGTACTGACCCTCTGACAGTGCAGCACTCCTTCAGTACTGACCCTCTGACAGTGCAGCACTCCCTCAGTACTGACCCTCTGACAGTGCAGTTCTCCCTCAGTACTGACCCTCTGACAGTGCAGCACTCCCTCAGTACTGACCCTCTGACAGTGCAGCACTCCCTCAGTACTGACCCTCTGACAGTGCAGCACTCCCTCAGTACTGACCCTCTGACAGTGCAGTTCTCCCTCAGTACTGACCCTCTGACAGTGCAGCACTCCCTCAGTACTGACCCTCTGACAGTACAGCACTCCCTCAGTACTGACCCTCTGACAGTGCAGTTCTCCCTCAGTACTGACCCTCCGACAGTGCAGCTCTCCCTCAATACTGACCCTCCGACAGTGCAGCACTCCCTCAGTACTGACCCTCTGACAGTACAGCACTCCCTCAGTACTGACGCTCCGACAGTGCAGCACTCCCTCAGTACTGACCCTCTGACAGTGCAGCACTCCATCAGTACTGACCCTCCGACAGTGCAGCACTCCCTCAGTACTGACTCTCTGACAGTGCAGCACTCCCTCAGTACTGACCCTCTGACAGTGCAGCACTCCCTCAGTACTGACCCTCTGACAGTGCAGCACTCCCTCAGTACTGACCCTCTGACAGTGCAGCACTCCGTCAATACTGACCCTCCAACAGTGCAGCACTCTCTCAGTACTGCCCCTCCGACAGTGCAGCACCTCCTCATACCGACCCTCCGACAGTGCAGCACTCCCTCAATACTGACCCTCCGACAGTGCAGCACTCCCTCAGTACTGACCCTCTGACAGTACAGCACTCCCTCAGTACTGACCCTCCGACAGTGTGGCCCTCCCTCAGTACTGACCCTCCGACATTGCAGAACTACCTCAGTACTGACCCTCCGACAGTGCAGCACTCCCTCAATACTGACCCTCCGATAGTGCAGCACTCCCTCAGTACTGACCCTCTGACAGTGCAGCACTCCCTCAGTACTGACCCTCCGACAGTGCAGCACTCCCTCAGGACTGACCCTCCGACAGTGCAGCAGTCCCTCAGTACTGACCCTCTGACAGTGCAGCACTCCCTCAGTACTGACCCTCTGACAGTGCAGCACTCCCTCAGTACTGACCCTCTGACAGTGCAGTTCTCCCTCAGTACTGACCCTCTGACAGTGCAGCACTCCCTCAGTACTGACCCTCTGACAGTGCAGCACTCCCTCAGTACTGACCCTCTGACAGTGCAGTTCTCCCTCAGTACTGACCCTCCGACAGTGCAGCTCTCCCTCAATACTGACCCTCCGACAGTGCAGCACTCCCTCAGTACTGACCCTCTGACAGTACAGCACTCCCTCAGTACTGACCCTCTGACAGTGCAGCTCTCCCTCAATACTGACCCTCCGACAGTGCAGCACTCCCTCAGTACTGACCCTCCGACAGTGCAGCACTCCCTCAGTACTGACCCTCTGACAGTACAGCACTCCCTCAGTACTGACGCTCCGACAGTGCAGCACTCCCTCAGTACTGACCCTCTGACAGTGCAGCACTCCCTCAGTACTGACCCTCCGACAGTGCAGCACTCCCTCAGTACTGACTCTCTGACAGTGCAGCACTCCCTCAGTACTGACCCTCTGACAGTGCAGCACTCCCTCAGTACTGACTCTCTGACAGTGCAGCACTCCCTCAGTACTGACCCTCTGACAGTGCAGCACTCCCTCAGTACTGACCCTCTGACAGTGCAGCACTCCCTCAATACTGACCCTCCAACAGTGCAGCACTCTCTCAGTACTGCCCCTCCGACAGTACAGCACCCCCTCATACCGACCCTCCGACAGTGCAGCACTCCCTCAATACTGACCCTCCGACAGTGCAGCACTCCCTCAGTACTGACCCTCTGACAGTACAGCACTCCCTCAGTACTGACCCTCCGACAGTGTGGCCCTCCCTCAGTACTGACCCTCCGACATTGCAGCACTACCTCAGTACTGACCCTCCGACAGTGCAGCACTCCCTCAATACTGACCCTCCGATAGTGCAGCACTCCCTCAGTACTGACCCTCTGACAGTGCAGCACTCCCTCAGTACTGACCCTCCGACAGTGCAGCACTCCCTCAGTACTGACCTTCCGACAGTGCAGCACTCCCTCAGTACTGACCCTCTGAAAGTGCAGCACTCTCTCAGTACTGACCCTCCGACAGTGCAGCACTCCCTCAGTACTGACCCTCTGACAGTGCAGCACTCCCTCAGTACTGACCCTCTGACAGTGCAGCACTCCCTCAGTACTGACGCTCCGACAGTGCAGCACTCCCTCAGTACTGACCCTCCGACAGTGCAGCACTCCCTCAGTACTGACCCTCCGACAGTGCAGCACTCCCTCAGTACTGACCCTCTGAAAGTGCAGCACTCTCTCAGTACTGACCCTCCGACAGTGCAGCACTCCCTCAGTACTGACCCTCTGACAGTGCAGCACTCCCTCAGTACTGACGCTCCGACAGTGCAGCACTCCCTCAGTACTGACCCTCTGACAGTACAGCACTCCCTCAGTACTGACCCTCTGACAGTGCAGCACTCCCTCAGTACTGACCCTCCGACAGTGCAGCACTCTCTCAGTACTGACCCTCCGACAGTGCAGCACTCCCTCAGTACTGACCCTCTGACAGTACAGCACTCCCTCAGTACTGACGCTCCGACAGTGCAGCACTCCCTCAGTACTGACCCTCTGACAGTACAGCACTCCCTCAGTACTGACCCTCCGACAGTGTGGCCCTCCCTCAGTACTGACGCTCCGACAGTGCAGCACTCCCTCAGTACTGACCCTCTGACAGTGCAGCACTCCCTCAGTACTGACCCTCTGACAGTGTAGCACTCCCTCAGTACTGACCCTCCGACAGTGCAGCACTCCCTCAGTACTGACCCTCTGACAGTGCAGCACTCCCTCAGTACTGACCCTCTGACAGTGCAGCACTCCCTCAGTACTGACCCTCTGACAGTGCAGTTCTCCCTCAGTACTGACCCTCCGACAGTGCAGCTCTCCCTCAATACTGACCCTCCGACAGTGCAGCACTCCCTCAGTACTGACCCTCTGACAGTACAGCACTCCCTCAGTACTGACCCTCCGACAGTGCAGCACTCCCTCAGTACTGACGCTCCGACAGTGCAGCACTCCCTCAGTACTGACCCTCTGACAGTGCAGCACTCCCTCAGTACTGACCCTCTGACAGTGCAGCACTCCCTCAGTACTGACCCTCCGACAGTGCAGCACTCCCTCAATACTGACCCTCCAACAGTGCAGCACTCTCTCAGTACTGCCCCTCCGACAGTGCAGCACCCCCTCATACCGACCCTCCGACAGTGCAGCACTCCCTCAATACTGACCCTCCGACAGTGCAGCACTCCCTCAGTACTGACCCTCTGACAGTACAGCACTCCCTCAGTACTGACCCTCCGACAGTGCAGCACTCCCTCAGTACTGACCCTCTGACAGTGCAGCACTCCCTCAGTACTGACCCTCTGACAGTGCAGCACTCCCTCAGTACTGACCCTCTGACAGTGCAGTTCTCCCTCAGTACTGACCCTCCGACAGTGCAGCTCTCCCTCAATACTGACCCTCCGACAGTGCAGCACTCCCTCAGTACTGACCCTCTGACAGTACAGCACTCCCTCAGTACTGACCCTCCGACAGTGCAGCACTCCCTCAGTACTGACCCTCCGACAGTGCAGCACTCCCTCAGTACTGACGCTCCGACAGTGCAGCACTCCCTCAGTACTGACCCTCTGACAGTGCAGCACTCCCTCAGTACTGACCCTCTGACAGTGCAGCACTCCCTCAGTACTGACCCTCCGACAGTGCAGCACTCCCTCAATACTGACCCTCCAACAGTGCAGCACTCTCTCAGTACTGCCCCTCCGACAGTGCAGCACCCCCTCATACCGACCCTCCGACAGTGCAGCACTCCCTCAATACTGACCCTCCGACAGTGCAGCACTCCCTCAGTACTGACCCTCTGACAGTACAGCACTCCCTCAGTACTGACCCTCCGACAGTGTGGCCCTCCCTCAGTACTGACCCTCCGACATTGCAGCACTCCCTCAGTACTGACCCTCTGACAGTGCAGCACTCCCTCAATACTGACCCTCCGACAGTGCAGCACTCCCTCAGTACTGACCCTCTGACAGTACAGCACTCCCTCAGTACTGACCCTCTGACAGTGCAGCTCTCCCTCAATACTGACCCTCCGACAGTGCAGCACTCCCTCAGTACTGACCCTCCGACAGTGCAGCACTCCCTCAGTACTGACCCTCTGACAGTACAGCACTCCCTCAGTACTGACGCTCCGACAGTGCAGCACTCCCTCAGTACTGACCCTCTGACAGTGCAGCACTCCCTCAGTACTGACCCTCCGACAGTGCAGCACTCCCTCAGTACTGACTCTCTGACAGTGCAGCACTCCCTCAGTACTGACCCTCTGACAGTGCAGCACTCCCTCAGTACTGACTCTCTGACAGTGCAGCACTCCCTCAGTACTGACCCTCTGACAGTGCAGCACTCCCTCAGTACTGACCCTCTGACAGTGCAGCACTCCCTCAATACTGACCCTCCAACAGTGCAGCACTCTCTCAGTACTGCCCCTCCGACAGTACAGCACCCCCTCATACCGACCCTCCGACAGTGCAGCACTCCCTCAATACTGACCCTCCGACAGTGCAGCACTCCCTCAGTACTGACCCTCTGACAGTACAGCACTCCCTCAGTACTGACCCTCCGACAGTGTGGCCCTCCCTCAGTACTGACCCTCCGACATTGCAGCACTACCTCAGTACTGACCCTCCGACAGTGCAGCACTCCCTCAATACTGACCCTCCGATAGTGCAGCACTCCCTCAGTACTGACCCTCTGACAGTGCAGCACTCCCTCAGTACTGACCCTCCGACAGTGCAGCACTCCCTCAGTACTGACCTTCCGACAGTGCAGCACTCCCTCAGTACTGACCCTCTGAAAGTGCAGCACTCTCTCAGTACTGACCCTCCGACAGTGCAGCACTCCCTCAGTACTGACCCTCTGACAGTGCAGCACTCCCTCAGTACTGACCCTCTGACAGTGCAGCACTCCCTCAGTACTGACGCTCCGACAGTGCAGCACTCCCTCAGTACTGACCCTCCGACAGTGCAGCACTCCCTCAGTACTGACCCTCCGACAGTGCAGCACTCCCTCAGTACTGACCCTCTGAAAGTGCAGCACTCTCTCAGTACTGACCCTCCGACAGTGCAGCACTCCCTCAGTACTGACCCTCTGACAGTGCAGCACTCCCTCAGTACTGACGCTCCGACAGTGCAGCACTCCCTCAGTACTGACCCTCTGACAGTACAGCACTCCCTCAGTACTGACCCTCTGACAGTGCAGCACTCCCTCAGTACTGACCCTCCGACAGTGCAGCACTCTCTCAGTACTGACCCTCCGACAGTGCAGCACTCCCTCAGTACTGACCCTCTGACAGTACAGCACTCCCTCAGTACTGACGCTCCGACAGTGCAGCACTCCCTCAGTACTGACCCTCTGACAGTACAGCACTCCCTCAGTACTGACCCTCCGACAGTGTGGCCCTCCCTCAGTACTGACGCTCCGACAGTGCAGCACTCCCTCAGTACTGACCCTCTGACAGTGCAGCACTCCCTCAGTACTGACCCTCTGACAGTGTAGCACTCCCTCAGTACTGACCCTCCGACAGTGCAGCACTCCCTCAGTACTGACCCTCTGACAGTGCAGCACTCCCTCAGTACTGACCCTCTGACAGTGCAGCACTCCCTCAGTACTGACCCTCTGACAGTGCAGTTCTCCCTCAGTACTGACCCTCCGACAGTGCAGCTCTCCCTCAATACTGACCCTCCGACAGTGCAGCACTCCCTCAGTACTGACCCTCTGACAGTACAGCACTCCCTCAGTACTGACCCTCCGACAGTGCAGCACTCCCTCAGTACTGACGCTCCGACAGTGCAGCACTCCCTCAGTACTGACCCTCTGACAGTGCAGCACTCCCTCAGTACTGACCCTCTGACAGTGCAGCACTCCCTCAGTACTGACCCTCCGACAGTGCAGCACTCCCTCAATACTGACCCTCCAACAGTGCAGCACTCTCTCAGTACTGCCCCTCCGACAGTGCAGCACCCCCTCATACCGACCCTCCGACAGTGCAGCACTCCCTCAATACTGACCCTCCGACAGTGCAGCACTCCCTCAGTACTGACCCTCTGACAGTACAGCACTCCCTCAGTACTGACCCTCCGACAGTGCAGCACTCCCTCAGTACTGACCCTCTGACAGTGCAGCACTCCCTCAGTACTGACCCTCTGACAGTGCAGCACTCCCTCAGTACTGACCCTCTGACAGTGCAGTTCTCCCTCAGTACTGACCCTCCGACAGTGCAGCTCTCCCTCAATACTGACCCTCCGACAGTGCAGCACTCCCTCAGTACTGACCCTCTGACAGTACAGCACTCCCTCAGTACTGACCCTCCGACAGTGCAGCACTCCCTCAGTACTGACCCTCCGACAGTGCAGCACTCCCTCAGTACTGACGCTCCGACAGTGCAGCACTCCCTCAGTACTGACCCTCTGACAGTGCAGCACTCCCTCAGTACTGACCCTCTGACAGTGCAGCACTCCCTCAGTACTGACCCTCCGACAGTGCAGCACTCCCTCAATACTGACCCTCCAACAGTGCAGCACTCTCTCAGTACTGCCCCTCCGACAGTGCAGCACCCCCTCATACCGACCCTCCGACAGTGCAGCACTCCCTCAATACTGACCCTCCGACAGTGCAGCACTCCCTCAGTACTGACCCTCTGACAGTACAGCACTCCCTCAGTACTGACCCTCCGACAGTGTGGCCCTCCCTCAGTACTGACCCTCCGACATTGCAGCACTCCCTCAGTACTGACCCTCTGACAGTGCAGCACTCCCTCAGTACTGACCCTCCGATAGTGCAGCACTCCCTCACTACTGACCCTCCGACAGTGCAGCACTCCCTCAGTACTGACCCTCTGACAGTGCAGCACTCCCTCAGTAATGACCCTCTGACAGTGCAGCACTCCCTCAGTACTGCTCTGGGAATGTCAGCCTGGATTATGTCTTCAAGTCTCTGGCGTGAGTATTGAACCCACATACCTCCGATTCTGAGGCAAGAGAGGGGAAAGAGAGAGAAAGAGAGAGAGAAAGAGAGGGACAGAGAGAGAGAGAGAGTGAGAGAGGGACAGAGAGAGAGAGGAGAGAGAGAGAGAGAAAGAGAGCGAAAGAGAGAGAGAGAGAAAGAGGAGAGAGAGACAGAGAGAGAGAGGGAGAGAGAGAGATTGTGTTTACCCACTGAGTCACAGCTGACATCAGTCATGGCTCAATGGTAGCATTTGCTGCCTGGAAGTCAGTAGATTATCGGCTCAAGCCCCAGAGCTGTATTGACATCCAGCAGGACATTATTGTCCAATGGGAATGGTGTTGCCTTGCCCATCATATTTTGTTGGTTCTGCTGGTTGGGAGCTGGGAGTCAAGCTCGCGATTTGTTTGTGTTAAAAGGGACTTTGTCCTGGAAACAACCTTCCCTGCTGGAGGGAAGTTGATGGACGCCTTGTCTCATGTGCCATTAGACATGGAGACGAGGAGAAGGTGGAGGGAGGAGGTACAATGTGAAGGATGGGCTATGAAGCTCAGGAACAATCTGATTCCTATCTTGGTCAAACATTGCCAGGGTCCCAGCAGACCAGGAACCACTCAGCATTCAATCCTCTCTATCTGTCCTCGTCCTCCTCTCCCTCTATCCTGCAGCAGTGAGGCTTTCTATCGATGGCACTGGGATGGTCTGTCCAGGGCACGGGGCTAGTTTCTTTATCCCTTCACTTTTAGTCAGTGAACTAATAACTCAAATCACCTTGGAGACATTCTGGGACAAATGCTGGAAATTCTATTGCTCAGGATTAACAGGTTAGGGTCAGGCAATGATTTTGATAACTTCAAAGGTTTAGTTTTCTCACTGGAAAGTGACCAGCTCCCGGACACTGGGTCAGGATCTGACGGGAAGAGATTGATTTGCTTCAATTGCTTGGGGTTTTTTAAGATGACAAATGGGAAGAAATAATTCTCACACAAAACCCCAGCGGCAGCCACAGGATCCTTCCTGACTGCGGTTCCTGAAATATAAACCCCGAAACCAACTCCTGATTGAATCTAAATCCCGGGAAGACAGGGAGCATGCAGCAGGGAATATCAGCTCACAGTCTTGGCCGGAGACACATTGCATTCACCTCCTCTCCTTCAGAGGAGACTTTTTTTTGACACAGTTTGATCCAAATGGTTTGTAAAGAATGAGTTAATTTTAAAAGGGAGGCCGCTGGAAATATTGGAAAAAAGTTTTCGGCAAACTTTCTGCTCCGTTTGTTTCCTGAAATACTGCAGAGCAGAACCTTAACCCAGTCTCAGAATAAAAGACACCGCAGTGAAAACAAACCCTGATGCTTCTCATTCAGAGGCAGGACCCCTTCAAATGCTGCATTTTACACCAGTTATGAAACCCAGCGCTGGAATCAGTGGAAACAAAAGAGCAAACAGGAGAAATTCACCTTAACTTTCTGAACGTCTACAACAATGTTTTCAAACATGCTGCTGATTCACCCACCTTTTGAAATCCAAAGACACAGAACGAGTCGTTTGGGATAAATCAGTCTGTTCCTGACACTGTCTTCAAACGCTTCTCTTTCACCCACACAGAGAAAACACCCGCAGCAGATCAAAGATCATTTAGGAAGACGGGGGTAAAATCAGCCACAGGTAAATCCCAGGCAGTGCAGAGAACTGAAAGCCGCACCTGGTTCACGGTGAGATTGCTCCCAGTCAGACTCAGGGACACCCAGGAAGAGAGGGGCCAGATTCTTCCAGGTCCCTGCCTGTCAGATCAGATCCCCTCAGTCACCGGAGCCCGGCCAGGTAAAAGCAGCTGGGACCAGGGCTGAGAGAGAGAGAGAGAGAGAGGGGGGAGGGATCAGTCTGGATTCTCACCCCTCAAGGCGGCGGGGAGACTCCTGCTGGACTGTCTAACTGCGTGCATGGAGGCGGCAGAACATCATCCGCCTGCAGCCGCGAGGCCTTCTACTGCCGAATAGCCGGCGGTTTCATCCCCACGCTTTCAGCGTGTCCAAGTGAACCAGCTGCGAGGAGAGCGATCAGCAATCCACAAACAGAGCCAGAAAGCAAGCGATAAACAGGGAGACAAATGACCAAGGAAAATGAGGGTGCACACTTTAAAATAAAATCAGAATAAATATGGAGAGAAAGAATGAATGCAGATAATGTGGGAAAACCAGAGAGATATCAAACCTTGAACTTAAAGCTGCAAGAACACAAAAGGATTGTTGTTAAATAAATAAAAGGGAGTGGGAAGTATGAAAAGCAGATTGTTAAGTTACAAACAGATACTTTTTTTTCAAAAAAAATTAATTCTTCCGGACTTACATGGGTTTTCTGCTCCAGGTAAGTAGCAAGACTGTTTCACGACTCCTGGGAGAATTGGAGTGAAAGTCTAGGGGAGCTAACTTGGTTTAACCCATGAACAAAAACCAAATCAGAAATAGCCAATCCCAGAATGGGAGTAATGTTTTCAAACGGGTGATACAGAACAATCAGAATGTAAATTCACCCAGTCTTTCTCTGAAAGCAAATCTGGTTGCTAAGGCACTGGAATGTAGAAGGCCTATTCTCTCCCATCCACTCAAACTTACAGAAATGACTCTTCCCAGTCTGCCAGTCAAAGGCTTTTCTATTTTTTGGACTCTGTGAATTGCATCTGACAGGTTACCTTTACCCCGGGGAAACCAGCCTGCCGAGCTTCACATTGCAAGTTAGAATAAAAAAACCTCAGGATGTTTACCAAAATGGTACCAGGGATGAGGGACTTCAGTTAAGGTGAAGAGACTGCCATTATTCTCCTTAGACCTGGCAAGGTTAAGGGGAAATTTAATTGAGGTATTCAAAAGCATGAAGGGTTTTGATAGAGTAAATAAGGAGAAACTGTTTCCAGTGGCAGGAGGGCACAGATTTAAGGTGATTGGTAGAGGAATTAGAGGGGATATGAGGAAAAACTTTTTCACCCAGAGGGTGGTGGGTGTCTGGAATTCGCTGCCCAGATCAGTGGTGGAGGCAGAAACCCTCAACTCATTTAAAAAGGTACCTGGACCTGCACCTGAAGTGCTGTAACCTGCAAGGCTACGGACCAGGTGCTGGAAGGTGGGATTAAAATGGGTAGCAAGTTTTTTCAGCTGGTGCAGACACGATGGGCTAAATGGTCTCTTTCTGTGCCATAACTTTTCTATGGTTCTATGGTGTGTCAGTAACCAGAGGGCACAGATTTTAGGTAATTGGCAAATAAAGCACTAGAGGGGGAGATGAGGAGAATTGTTTTTTACACAGTGAGTTGTTGTGATCTGGAACGCGCTGCCTGAAAGGGCGGTGGAAGCAGATTCAATAGTAACTTTCAAAAGGGAATTGGATAAATACTTGAAAAGGTAAAATTTTCAGGGCTATGGGGAAAGAGCAGAGGAGAGTAGGATTAATTGGATTCATCTCTTTCAAAGAACTGGCACAGGCATGATAGGCCGAATGGCCTCCTTCTGTACTGTAATATTCTATGATTCTATAACTGTAAATGGACAAACACATCTACCCAAACCAGTCAACAAATCGAACATGCTGAGCTCTGTATATGATGGTGTGGATTACAATTCAGACAAGACATTCAATACTAGAGGCATGTATCCAACAATGTGGAAAATTGACAAATATGCCCTGTCTATGAAAAGCAGGACAAATTCAATCCAGAATCACAGAATCACAGAATAACACAATGCAGAAGAGACCCTTCAGCCCATCGAGTCTGCACCGATGCATTAAAACACCTGACCTGTCTACCTAATCCCATTTGCCAGCACTTGGCCCATAGCCTTGAATGTTATGACGTGCCAAGTGCTCATCCAGGTATTTTTTAAAGGATGTGAGGCAACCTGTCTCTACCACCCTCCCAGGCAGGGCATTCCAGACCGTCACCACCCTCTGGGTAAAAAAGTTCTTCCTCAAATCCCCCTTAAACCTCCCACCCCTCACCTTAAACTTGTGTCCCCTCGTAACTGACCCTTCAACTAAGGGGAACAGCTGCTCCCTATCCACCCTGTCCATGCCCCTCATAATCTTGTACACCTTGATTAGGTCACCCCTCAGTCTTCTCTGCTCCAGCCAATTACTGCCCCATCAGTCTGCTCTCAATCATCAGCAAAGTGATGGAAGGTGTCGTTGCCAGTGCTATCAAGCAGCACTGACTCGGCAATAACCTGCTAAATGATACTCAGTTTAGGTTCCACCAGGGCCACTTGACTCCAGACCTCATTACAGCCTTGGGCCAAACATGGGCATTGGTGCAGACTCGATCGGCCGAAGGGCCTCTTCTGCACTGTATTATTCTGTGATTCTGTGATTCTGTGATGGGCAAAAGAGCTGAATTTCAGAAGTGAGGTAAGAGTAATTTCCTTTGACGTAATGGCAGCATTTGGCCGAGTATGGCATCAAAGTGCCTCAACAAAATTGAAGTCAATGGGAATTGGGACAAAACTCTTCACTGGTTGGAGTCATACCGAGCACAAAGGAGGATGGTAGTGGTTGTTGGAGGTCATTATCTCAGCTCCAGGACATCACTGCAGGAGTTCCTCAGGGTAGTGTCCTAGGCCCAAACCATCTATAGTTGCTTCATCAATGACCTTCGCTCCATCATAAGGTTAGAAGTGGGGATGTTTGCTCATGACCGCACAATGTTCAGCACCATTCGCAACTCTTCAGATACTGAAGCAGTCCGTGTCCATATGCAGTAAGACCTGGACAATATTGAGGATTGGGCTGATAAGTGACAAGTAACATTTGTGCCACACAAGTGCCAGGCAATGACCATCTCCAACAAGAGAGAATCTAACCATCTCCCCTTGACATTTAATGGCATTACCATCGCTGAATCCCCCACTATCAACATCCTGGGGGCTACCATTGACCAGAAACTGAACTGGAGTAGCCATATAAATACCGTGGCTACAAGAGCAGGTCAGAGGCTAGGAATCCTGCGGCGAGTAACTCACCTCCTGACTCCCTAAAGCCTGTCCACCATCTACAAGGCACAAGTCAGGAGTGTGATGGAATACTCTCCACTTGCCTGGATGGATACAGCTCCAACAACACTCAAGAAGCTCGACACCATCCAGGACAGAGCAGCCCGCTTGATTGGCACCTACAAACATTCACTCCCTCCACCACCGACGCACAGTAGCAGCAGTGTGTACCATCTACAAGATGCACTGCAGCAACGCAACAAGGTTCCTTAGACAGCACCTTCCAAACCCACGACCTCTACCAACTAGAAGGACAAGGGCAGCAAATGCATGGGAACACCACCACCTGCAAGTTCCCCTCCAAGTCACACACCATCCTGACTTGGAACTATATCACCGTTCCTTCACTGTCACTGGGCCAAAATCCTGGAACTCCCTTCCTAACAGCACTGTGTGTGTACCTACACCACATGGACTGCAGTGGGTCAAGAAGGCAGCTCACCACCACCTTCTCAAGGGGCAATTAGGATTGGGCAATAAATACTGGCCTGGCCAGCGACACCCACATCCAAAGAACAGATATTTTTAAAACTCTATCCAGCATGCCTCACTTTACTTCTAGTAACTTCTTTCTTTAACATCTTTAACCCGTCTCTTTACGGAATCTTCTGGAAACTCCTTGCTTTCAATCACAGCAGCTGAAACCTCCTTATACCTCCAGGGCTCCTGCTTGCAATCTACACAAATCACCGCCTGTCACTGTCCAAGAGGCTGTAATTTGTAGAAAGTTTGTATCTCCAGAATGATTGGGTAAAACATTTGATGGAAAGGGTTTATGCAATATGATTGGTGAAGAACAAAAGTGTAAAATACCCTATTAGAAAGAAAAACAGCGACAACTTCATCCCAAGGCACTTCGCTGGAGCAATATTTAAACAAACCTTGATACTGATCTGCAAAAAGAGGAATTCGGACAGGTCGCTAAACACTTGGTCAAAGAAGTAGCTTTTTAGGACCGTCTTAAATGAAGGGAGAGAGAGAGGTGGAAAGATGTAGGGAGCAAATTCCAGAGCATGGGGCCCAGCCAGCTGAAGGCATGGCTGCCAATGGTGGAGTAATTAAAATCGGGGATACTCAAGAGGCTAGAGTTGGAAGAGTGCCGAGATCTTGGAGGGATGTAGAGCCGAGGGAGGTTACAGAGATAGGGAAAGTTGAGGACATGGAGGGGTTTGAATACGAGGATGAGGATTTTGAAATCAAGGTGTTGCCATACTGAGAGCCAATGTTCCTTCTTCTTAGGCAGTCCCTCAGGAATGAGGATGACTTTCTTCCACTCCAGGCTTGTGGGTCCTTAAGTGACTGAATAGTCCAATTCTGGATCCACCCACTCTGCCACAGGTGGGGCAGGTAGTGTTTGGTGAGGTGAGTGATTGGGATGCTCAAAATTCCGAACACTCCTTCCGCTGTTTGCACTTGGTCGCTGCCTGGGCATGTCGACGTTGTTCGAACTGGCTGACACCGTCGCGGAAGCTTCTCCATTTTGGGCGGTCTCGGGCAAGAGATTCCCACGAATCGGTGGAGATGTCACATTTTTTCAGTGAGGCTTTAAGCACATCCTTGTAGCGTTTCCTCTGCCCTCCTGGTAGCCTCTTTCTGTGACAGAACTCGGAGTAGAAAGCTTGTTTTGGGAATTTTGTGTCAGGCATGCGGACGATGTGGCCCACCCAACATTACAATGACTAGCCATGACCAGTGTCTTGATACTGGGGCTGTTGGCCTGAGAGAGGACATTGATATTGGAGTGCCTGTCCTGCCACTGAATTTGCAGGGAGCCAGTGTAGGTCAGTGAACACAGGAGGTGCTGGGTGAATGGGACTCGATGTGAGTTAAGACACAGGGGCAGCAGAGTTCTGGATGAGCTGAAGGGAGGAAGAAGGAGTTATCTTGTTGTCAATTTTCTCCTGCAACAAGACTGAATGAATGAAGGGAAGAAATGTAGAAAGCACCACATTGTATGAAGAGTTGGAAGTGTAGACAGTTAGGAGTTACCTGAGGATTTTAAGTATCTTCGTGTCTGTGTATTGGAAACAGACACAAACACCCAGTAACAAAAACAAACCAGAATCACCTGTACAAAAACAAGTCACGTCAAGTCTGTGGTCACAGCACAGGAAGGAGTGTGGGGTTATTGTGATAGAAACCATCCTGGTTAGGGTTATTACGTATTTATTTACTGTATATCTCAATTTTAAAATTCTCACTTGACTCTCTCTTTCCTCCTTTAAGACTCTCCTTAAAACCTACCTCTTTGACCAAGCTTTTGGTCATCTGCTCTAATATCTCCTTCTGTAGCTCAGTGTCAAATTTTGTTTGATGAAACTCCTGCAAAGCAACTGGGGGCATTTTTACTACGTTAAGGCCGCTATATAAATGAAAGTTCTTATTGCTGTTGTATGCAGACTCATTGTATAATTCCTGCCTTTTATAGAGTAGCCTCCAATGCAAGGGCACCAAGTAGTTTAGTTACTGGGAATAACTCAACAACATTGAACAACTCTTGTGTTTATCCATAAGGGACATCTTTCCTTTAATATGATTAAGGATTTGATCGGGTCGAAAGAGAGAAACTATTTCCTCTGGTGGGAAGTCCAGAACAAGGGGGCAGAACCTTCAAATTAGAGCCAGGCCGTTCAGGGTGATGTCACAAAACAGTTCCCTCACACAAAGGGGAGTGGGAATCTGGAACGCGGTCCCAAAAAGCTAGAGGTCAGTTGGAGTTTTCAAGACTGAGATTATACTGATCAACCATGATCTATTAGAATGGCTCGAAGGGCTGAATGGGCTCCTCCTGTTCGAAGGTAACAGACAACAGATGCAAGGGGCTGAATGGGCTCCTCCTGTTCCTAATGTTCCCTAAAAAAACGATATTAGAGTCAGTGAGGCCACAGCAATCTTTACTGAACATGAAAGGAAAAGGGATTGATTTTAATACTTGTATATGGCTGAGATTATTTATATCTTTGCTTTTTTTTATTTGTTCAGGGGATGTGGGCGTCACTGGCCAGGCCAGGATTTATTGCCCATCCCTAATTGCCCTTGAGAAGGTGGTGGTGAGCTGCCTTCTTGAACCACTGCAGTCCATGTGGTGTAGGTACACCCACAGTGCTGTTAGGAAAGGAGTTCCAGGATTTTGACCCAGCGACAGTGAAGGAACGGCAATATAGTTCCAAGCTCCTAACAGCTTCATTGGCGGTGAAGCACTTTGGGATGTCCTGAGGTCATGAAAGGACCTGCATAAAACAGCGACAGTCAACAAGAGGTAAGATAACATAAAACCCAAAGAAAGAGCATACAAAAGGGCAAAGACTAGATCCCAGGGACTGGGAGAGAGACAATGAACAGCAAAGTAAGACAAAAAAGTTAGCAAGAGCTGTAAAAAAGAAACTTGAGCGGGATATCAAGATTCACAATTTTTACAGTTATATTAGAAGAGAAAGGATAATGTGGGCCATTTAAAAACAGGTGTCTGTAATGTTACAAATGGAAATAAGGAATTAGCAGACCTGTTGAACGACAGCTTTATGTGAGTCTTCACAGTTGAGGAAGAGATAAGATATCAGACATTCCAGAAAACTAATAATGTAGCAAGGGCTGAAACTCACTAAAGTTAACGGAAGCAAGAAAACAGAATTAGAAAAAAATAATGGCACTAAAGACTGACAAGTCCCTGGGATCTGAGGTTTCTATCTCGGGTTTTGAAGGAAGTAGGTGAGGCAATTGCAGATGCTTTAGCCATAATCTTCCTAAGTGCTCTCGATTCAGGAATTGTCCCTTTAGATTGGAAAATTGCAAATGTAACTCTGTTATTTTAGAAAGGTGAGAAAGAAACCAGGAAATTATAGACCTGTTAGTCTAACATCTGTTGTAGGGAGGTTATTGGAATCTATAATTAAGGACAGGGTGACTGAGCACTTAGATAAATGTGAGCTGATTAGAGAGGGCCAACATGGGTTTGTAAAGGGTCATGTCTAATTAACCAAATTGCATTTTCTGAGGAAGTGACTAAAGTAGTGGGCAGGGGAATGTCTATGAATGTAGTTTATATGTAATTCCAGAAGACATTCAAAAGGTTCCACACAAGAGGCTGTTAGCTAAATTAAAGCTCATGGAATTGAAGGCTATTACTGACCTGGTTGGGCAGTAGAAGCCAGAGTGTAGAGATAATGGGTATGTATTTGAATTGAAAAGAAGTGACTAGTGTGTCCCAGAAGGATTGTCCCAGAAGGATCTGTGCGGGGGTTTAACTATTCACCATATTTATTAATGATTTAGACAACACAATAGAATCATAGAATATTATAGCACTCGAGCAGGCCATTTGGCCCATAGTGCCTGTGCTGGCTCTTAGAAAGAGCTATCGAATTAATCCCACTCCCCTCTCTTTCCCCGTGGCTCTGAAAATGTTTTCCCTTCAAATATTTAACCAATTCCTTTTTGAAAGTTATTATTGAATATGCTTCCACCGCCCTTTCAGGCAGCGCATTCCAGATCACAACAACTCACTGTGTAGAAAAATTTTCCTCATCTCCCCCTCTGGTTCTTTTGCCAAGCAGCTTAACTATTTGTCCCCTCTGATTACCGACCCTTCTGCCACTGGAAACAGCTTCTCCTTACTTAATTTACTTCAATTCCTCGTAATTTTGAACACCTCCATTAAATCTCCTCTTAACCTTCAGTGCTCTAAGGAGAACAATCCCAGCTTCTCCAGTCTGTCCAGTTAACTGAATTCCCTCATTCCCGGTACCATTCCAGTAAATCTCCTCCGCACCCTCTCCAAGGCCTGGACATCCTTCCTAAAGTGTGCAGCCCAGAATTGATCACAATACTCCAGTTGGAAACTAACTAATGTTTTATAAATGTTTTCCATAACTTCCTTGCTTCTGTTCTCTACTCCTCTATTTATAAAGCCCGGGATCCCGTATACTTTATTAACAGACTTCTCAACCTGTCCTGCCACCTTCAAAGATTTGTGTACAAACACCCTCAGGTCTCTCTGTTCCTGCACCCTCTTTAAAATTGTACCATTTAGTTTATTTTGCCTCTCCTCATTCTTCCTTCCAAAATGTATCACTTCACAACTCTCTGCGTTCAATTCTATCCGCCATGTGTCTATCCATTTCATCAGTCTGTCTATATCCTCCTGAATTCTGTTACCATCCTCCTCACTGTTTACTACATTGCTGAGTTTTATATCATCTGTAAACTTTGAGATTATTCCCTGTATAACCACATTCAGGTCATTAATACATATCAAAAAGAGCAGTGGTCCTAACAGCGATCCCTGGGAACACCCCTGTATACTCCCTTCCAGTCTGAAAAACTGCTTTCTGCCAATTCACCAGTTTTGGATCCTCACTGTGCCTTTATTCCCATGGGTTTTAATTTTACTAATACGTCTGTAATGTGGTATTTCATCAAATGCCTTTTGCAAGTCCATTTACACAACATGAACCACACTACCCTCATTAACCCTCTCTGTTACTTCATCAAAGAAAGCTATATATCCAAGTTTACTGATGACACAAAGATTGATTGGTTATATTAAACAGTGTAGACGGGCACAAAAAATTGCAAAGATTCAGTGATGGAACAAAACTCTGGCAGATGGATAATTGTGAGGTCATTAAGTTTGGACCAAAAAAGGACAGAACTGAGTATTACGTAAATTATGAAAAGCTAGGAAAGGTGGAGGTCCAAAGAGATTTGAGGTCCATATACACCGAACACGAAAGTGCAGCGATAAGGAACAAAAACAATCAGAAAAGTTAACAGAATGTTAACTTTTATAATTAGAGGACTAGAATATAAAGGGGAGAAAGTTGTACTGCGGCTACACAAAGCAGTGACAAGACCACATCTGGAGTACTGTGTATAGTTCTGGGCATTTACCTTAAACACAATATATTGGCCTTGGAAGGAGTGCAGTGCAGATTCACCAGGATGTTACCAGGGCTCCAAGGGTGAGATTATCAGGAGAGATTATATAAACTAGGCTTGTATTCTCTGGAATGTAGAAGGTTGTGGGATGATTTGATGGAGGTTTTTAGTACTTTGAAAGAAATTGACAGGGTGGACAGAGAGACACTTTTCCCGCTGGTCGGGGTGTTCAGGACAAGGAGGCATAATCTGAAAATCAGAGCGAGGAAACACTTCACACAAAGGGTAGTAGAAGTTTTTTTTATTATTTGTTTCACAGGATGTGGGCGTCACTGGCCAGGCCAGCATTTGTTACCCACCCCTAATTGCCCTTGAGAAGGTGGTGATGAGCTGCCTTCTTGAACCGCTGCAGTCCATGTGGGGTAGGTACATCCACAATGCTGTAAGGAAGGGAGTTCCAGGATTTTGACCCAGCGACAGTGAAGGAACGGTGATATAGTTCCAAGTCAGGATGGTGTGTGACTTGGAAGGGAACTCGCAGGTGCTGGTGTTCCCATGCATCTGTTGCCCTTGTCCTTCTAGGTGATAGAGGTCGTGGGTTTAGAAGGTGCTGTTTAAGGAGCCTTGGGGAGTGGTTGCAGTGCATCTTGTAGATGGTACACACTGCTGCCACTGCGCGTCGGCGGTGGAAGGAGTGAATGTTTGTAGATGGGGTGCCAATCAAGTGGCTGTTTTGTCCTGGATGGTGTCGAGCTTCTTGAGTGTTGTTGGAGCTGCACCCATCCAGGCAAGTGGAGAGTATTCCATCACACTCCTGACTTGTGCCTTGTAGATGGTGGACAGGCTTTGGGGAGTCAGGAGGTGAGTTACTCACCATAGGATTCCCAGCCTCTGACCTGCTCTTGTAGCCACAGTATTTATATGGCTACTCCAGTTCAATTTCTGGTCAATGGTAGCCCCTAGGATGTTAGTGGGGGATTCAGCGATGGTAATGCCATTGAATGTCAAGGGGAGATGGTTAGATTCTCTCTTGTTTGAGATGTTCATTGCCTGCCACTTGTGTGGCGCGAATGTTACTTGCCACTTATCAACCCAAGGCTGGATATTGTCCAGGTCTTGCTGCATTTCTACACGGACTGCTTCAGTATCTGAGGAGTCACGAATGGTGCTGAACATTGTGCAATCATCAGTGAACATCCCCACTTCTGACCTTATGATTGAAGGAAGGTCATTGATGAAGCAGCTGAAGATGGTTGGGCCTAGGACACTACCCTGAGGAACTCCTGCAGTGATGTCCTGGGACTGAGATGATTGGCCTCCAACAACCACAACCATCTTCCTTTGTGCTAGGGATGACTCCAGCCAGCGGAGAGTTTTCCCCCTGATTCCCATTGACTCCAGTTTTGCTAGGGCTCCTTGATGCCATACTCAGTCAAATGCTGCCTTGATGTCAAGGGCAGTCACTCTCACCTCACCTCTTGAGTTCAACTCTTTTGTCCATGTTTGAACCAAGGCTGTAATTAGGTCAGGAGCTGAGTGGCCCTGGCGGAACGCAAACTGAGAGTCACTGAGCAGGTCATTGCTGAGCAAATGCTGCTTGATAGTCTGGAACCCCAATTGCTTCATTGGGATATCTGGAGGTGAGTGGGAAGAATGCCAGCCCTCAGTGACAGATCCCGTTACGAGCTGGACTGAGCTGTTAAATCATGAACAGTGCCCTGAGGTGCCACAGGCCTCCCTGGTTCCAGTAACAGATACTAATACTAACCTGGAGTAACAATCCAGTAGAACATGAGTTCAAATCCCGACTCGGCAGTTCAAGAATTTGAATTCAGTTAAAAAGAAATCTGGAAATAAAAAGCTGATGTCAGTTAAAGTGACCAGGAAGCTGTTGGATTGTTGTAAAAACCTGACTGGTTCACTGATGTTCCTTAGGGAAGGGAACCTGCTGTCCTTACCCGGTCTGGGCCTTTATGTGACACTAGTCCCACACCAACATGGTCAAACACTTAACTGCCCTCTGAAGCAAGCTGCTTAGCTATACTAAGCCTCGAGAAAGATATAACATTCCACACCACCTTCACAGGGCAACTAGGGATGGGAATGACATGTTGGCCTTGCCAGCATCCCGAGAACAAAGAAAGAAGACCTGTCTGTTTGGTCAATGTCCCATTGGCAACACGGAGATTCTGACAATGACAGGTTATGAGAAGACCATTGATGGCCAACCTCAGAAAACCAAATGAGAATGTTTCCTTGAAATCAGGATTTTGAGTTTCTGATTTCAATCTTGTCATGTGCCAGATAACCTGGAAGTTCAGCTCCTGGTTGAATGGAGGAGCTGGGGAATGACTGTGTGTGAAGGCATTGTTTGTTTGGCATGTAGCGTCAAGTTGGGAATGTGACCCGAGGCTCTGGAATGTGGCATCTTTACAACAGCCTTCCTTGGTACCAGACACTTTACTGCTGCTTTCCCTCTGGACTTGACTGTTCCAATGCTCTCCTGGCCAGCCTCCCATGTTCGACCCTCCTTAAAATTGAGGTCATCTAAAACTCTGCTGCCTGTGTCCTATCTCGCATCAAGTTTCATTCACCCATCACTCCTGTCCTCGCTGTCCGACATTGGCTCCCAATTAAGCAATGACTCATTTTTAAAACTTTCATTCTTGTGTTCAAATCCCTCCATGGCCTCGCCCCTCCCTATCTCTGTAACCTCCTCCAGTGTCACAACCCTCTGCGCTCATAGAAACATAGAAAATAGGAGCAGGAGTAGGCCATTCGGCCCTTCGAGCCTGCTCCACCATTCATTATAACCATGGCTGATCATCCTCCGTAACCTGTTCCTGCTTTCGCCCCATACCCTTTGATCCCTTTCGCCCCAAGAGCTATATCTAACTCCTCTTGAAAACATACAATGTTTTGGCCTCAACTGCTTTCTAGGGTAGCGAATTCCACAGGCTCACCACTCTCTGGGTGAAGAAATTTCTCCTCATCTCAATCCTGAAAGCTTTACCCCGTATCCTTAGACTATGACCCCTGGTTCTGGACTCCCCCACCATCAGGAACATCCTTCCTGCATCTACCCTGTCAAGTCCTGTTAGAAGTTTATAGGTTTCTATGAGATCCCCCCTCACTCTTCTGAACTCCAGCGAATATAATCCTAACCGACTCAATCTCTCCTCATACGTCAGTCCCGCCATCCCAGGAATCAGTCTGGTAAACCTTTGCTGCACTCTTTCTATAGCAAGAACATCCTTCCTCAGATAAGGAGACCAAAACTGCACACAATATTCCAGGTGTGGCCTCACCAAGGCCCTTTATAATTGCAGCAAGACATCCCTGCTCCTGTACTCGAATCCTCTCGCTATGAAGGCCAAAATACCATTTGCCTTTTTTACCGCCTGTTGCACCTGCATGCTTACCTTCAGCGACTGGTGCACAAGAACACCCAGGTTCTCGCTGCATATTCCCCTCTCTCAGTTTATAGGCGTTCAGATAATAATCTGCCTTCCTGTTTTTGCTACCAAAGTGGATAACCTCACATTTAGGGCGGCACAGTGGCGCAGTGGTTAGCACTGCAGCCTCACAGCTCCATGGACCCGGGTTCGATTCCGGGTACTGCCTGTGTGGAGTTTGCAAGTTCTCCCTGTGTCTGCGTGGGTTTCCTCCGGGTGCTCCGGTTTCCTCCCACAAGCCAAAAGACTTGCAGGTTGATAGGTAAATTGGCCATTATAAATTGTCACTAGTATAGGTAGGTGGTAGGGAAATATAGGGACAGGTGGGGATGTTTGGTAGGAATATGGGATTAGTGTAGGATTGGTATAAATGGGTGGTTGATGGTCGGCACAGACTCGGTGGGCCGAAGGGCCTGTTTCAGTGCTGTATCTCTAATCTAATCTAATTTATCCACATTATACTGCATCTGCCATGCATTAGCCCACTCACTCAACTTGTCCAAATCACCCTGAAGCCTCTCTGCATCCTCCTCACAACTCACCCTCCCACCCAGTTTTGTGTCATCTGCAAATTTGGAGATATTAAATTTAGTTCCCTCATCTAAATCATTAATATATATTGTGAATAGCTGGGATCCTAGCACCGATCGCTGTGGTACCCCACTAGTTACTGCCTGCCATTTGGAAAAAGCCCCATTTATCCCTACTCTTTGTTTCCTGTCTGCAGCCAATTTTCTATCCATCGCAATACACTACCCCCAATCCCACGCGCTTTAATTTTACATGCTAATCTCTTATGTGGGACTTTGTCGGAGGCCTTCTGAAAGTCCAAATTTACCACATCCACTGGCTCCCCCTCATCAACTCTACTAGTTACATCCTCGAAGAACTCTAGTAGATTTGTCAAGCATGATTTCCCTTTCGTAAATCCATGCTGACTCTGCCTGATTCTACCACTGTTCTCTAAGTGCTCTGCTACAAAATCTTTGATAATGGACACTAGAATTTTCCCCACTACCGATGTCAGGCTGACTGGTCTAGAATTCCCTGCTTTCTCTCTACCTCCCTTTTTAAATTGTGGGGTTACATTAGCTACCCTCCAATTTGTAGGAACTGTTCCAGAGTCTATAGAATCTTGGAAGATGACCACCAATACATCCACTATTTCTAGGGCCACTTCCTTAAGTACTCTGGGATGCATACCATCAGGCCCTGGGGATTTATCAGCCTTCAATCCCATCAATTTCCCCCACACCATTTCTCTACTAATACTGATTTCCTTCAGTTCCTCTCTCTCACTAAACCCTGTGTTCCCCAACATTTCTGGTATGATATTTGTGTCCTCCTTTGTGAAGACAGAACCAAAGTATTCATTTAGTTGGTCAGCCATTTCTTTGTTCCCCATAATAAATTCCCCTGTTTCTAACTGTAAGGGACCTACATTTGTCTACATTTGTCCTCCAATTCTGGCCTCTTGCGCATGCCCTGATTTCCATCGTTCCACCATTGACGGCCATCCCTTCAGCTGCCTGGGTCCTAAGCTCTGAAATTCCCTCCTTAAACCTCTCCACCTCTCTATCTCTCTCGTTTAAGACAATCCTTAAAACCGACCTCTTTGACTAAGCTTTTGGTCGCCTGTCCTAATATCTCCTTCTGTGACTCAGTGTCAAATTTTGTTCGATAGTGCTTCTGTGAAGCACCTTGGGATGGTTTACTACATTAAATTCAGTATATAAATGCGAAATCGACGGCGGGTGAAAGAAATGACGGCGTGCCCGTGTGGGCTGCAAACCAACGACCCACCACAATTCCAAACGCAGCGGCTCATTTAAATAGCCGGGGCGGGCCGCCCCCCCCCCCCCAGGTCACATGGAGGGGACGGGTTATCCATCCTCGGCAATGGCGTTAGCTGCCTGTAAGCAGGTGCTGATGCCATTTTTAAAGAGCTTTAATTAGCCTTACCGGCTAATTTAAATATTTAAAGATAAATTAAATGAAATAAAATAAATACATCGCTTTTGCCCCTCGCCCATCCCCTGATAACACTTAAATTATTTGCCTTCCCCCCCAAAACACCAACCTTTACTATCTGACCTTCACCCCTCAAACTGCACAAACTTTACACTATAATCCTTCCTACACCCATGACGCTAATTTGACTCCGTTCACCCCCACTCCCGCACTGAGAAACTTACCTCCCCCATCCCCACCAGTGTTGTGCCTCGTTTACCCGGACATGGATCTGAAGGCATGGCAGTGCCGGCCTCTGGGGTGAAGAGCGCGGCAGGACATTGGCAGCGGACGGGAGAGTCATTAATTCAGGTATTGTAATTTATTTAAAAATTTAAATTGCGGTCCTGTCGCCAAGCGGCAGGGGAGACCTATAAGAGGCCTTGCCACCGCCAGCAATATCGGGCCGGGCCCTGCCAGCATCAAGGTCTGTGGTGGGCCTCATCCAGGCGGCACAGTGGCGCAGTGGTTAGCACTGAAGCCTCACAGCTCCAGGGACCCGGGTTCAATTCTGGGTACTGCCTGTGTGGAGTTTGCAAGTTCTCCCTGTGTCTGCGTGGGTTTTCTCCGGGTGCTCCGGTTTCCTCCCACAAGCCAAAAGACTTGAAGGTTGATAGGTAAATTGGCCATTATAAATTGTCACTAGTATAGGTAGGTGGTAGGGAAATGTGGGGATGTGGTAGGAATATGGGATTAGTGTAGGATTAGTATAAATGGGTGGTTGATGGTCGGCACAGACTCGGTGGGCCCAAGGGCCTGTTTCAGTGCTGCATCTCTAAACTAATCTAATCTAATCTTCATGCCCCCTCCACAGATCCCGACAGCGAGGGCTCTATAGAATCCAGTCCTGTGGAAGCTCCTCAGTGATTTGATGCAACTCGGGCATAGTGCACGCTTGCCCCCTACTGTTGGTGTGCAGTATTACAACACATTGAAACCATGGTCCTTGTAAAAATCTATCATTCATCCCATGGTTTCATGAAGAAAGTCAGAATCTGTCACCCAGATGCGCAGGAACAGGAGGAGGCCATTCAGCCCCACAAGCCATTCAATTAGATCATGACTGATCCGTACCTTAATTAATCTTAATCAACCTGCCTTGGTTCTGAAATCGTAATACCTTTACCCAACAAAAATCTATCAATCTCAGTCTTGAAATTTTTAATTGACCCCCAACCTCAACAGCTTTCTGGGGGAGAGAGTTCCAGATTTCCACTAGCCCTTTGTACTTTGTGAGATCACCCCTGAACGGCCTGGCTCTAATTTTAAGATTATTCCCCCCTTGTTCTGGACTCCCCCTACCAGAGGAAACTTTCTCTCTACCCTATCAAATTGGTTAATCATCTTAAACATCTCAGTTAAATCACCCCTTAAGCTTCTATACTTGAGAGAGTACAAGTCTAGTCTGTGTAACTTGTCCTCACGATTTAACCATTTCAGTCCCAGGATCATTCTGGTGAATCAGTGCTGCTCCCCCTCCTAGGACAATATATTAACTTTTTAAATTATTGTTTGTACCTATCCACTAGTGGGTTCAGTACTTGAACCTCTAAATCTCTGCTCCTCCAGAATTCCCAACTTTTCACCATTTTGAAAATACAATTTATCTTTCTTAGGTACAACGTGGATGATCTCACACTTTCCCATAGTTCTTCCCATTTACCTCCTCTCTCCTCACTATCCCAGGCCCCAAACACTCCTTTCAGGTGAAGCAGCAATTTACTTGTACTTCTTTCAATTTAGTATACTGTATTCGCTGCTCACAATGTGATTTGCTCTACATTTTTAATTTATTTATTTAGAGATACAGCACTGAAACAGGCCCTTCGGCCCACCAAGTCTGTGCCAACCATCAACCACCCATTTATACTAATCCTACATTAATCCCATATTCCTACCACACCCCCACCTTCCCTCAATTCCCCTACCTATACTAGGGGCAATTTACAATGACCAATTTACCTATGAACCTGCAAGTATTTGGCTGTGGGAGGAAACCAGAGCACCCAGCGAAAACCCACGCGGTCACAGGGAGAACTTGCAAACTCCACACAGGCAGTGCCCAGAACTGAACCCGGGTCGCTGGAGCTGTGAGGCTGCGGTGCTAACCACTGCACCACTGCACTGAGACCAAATGCAGATTGGGTGACCGCTTTGTGGAACACCTCCGCTCAGTCTGAAAGCATGACCCTGAGCTTCCGGTTGCTTGCCATTTCAACACTCCCCCCTGCTCTCATGCTCACATCTCTGTCCTGGGATTGCTGCAGTGTTCCAGTGAACTTCAACGCAAGCTCGAGGAACAGCATCTCATTTATCGATTGGGCACACTACAGCCTACCGGACTGAACATTGAGTTCAATGATTTCAGAGCATGACGGGCCCCCCTTTTTATTTTCAATTATTTTTTATTTTTTATTTTTATTTTATTTCAGTTTGTTTCATCATTCATTTTTCTTACCATGTGCCTGCCCACTGTTTTTTTCATGTTTGTGCTTTGGGTCAGGGTTGTTCATTTTTCTGTCTATTAACACCCTCTCTGCACTAATGCTTTGTCTTTCACCACACCATTAACATACCATTTGCCTTTACTCATTGACCTTTTGGTCAGTTATTCTCTGTGACCCTGTCCTATCAACACATTGCCTTTTGTTATCTCTTCCCCCCCGCCCACTTTATTTGCTTAAAACCTATTCCATTTCTAACCTTTGTCAATTCTGGTGAAGGGTCACTGACCTGAAACGTTAACTCTGCTTCTCTCTCCACAGATGCTGCCAGACCTGCTGAGTATTTCCAGCATTTCTTGTTTTTATTTCACATTTCCAGCATCTGCAGTATTTTGCTTTTATTATTATGTTAGGTATATATCAGTGTTTCTCTGCAGTCGTGGTGGACATATACTTCAAGATGTTTAAGAGCCAACAATAGGCCTAATGTTTCTTTTTCCACGGTGGAATACATTTTTGGTGGCGATTCAGTTTCTTTGAAAAGTATCTCACTTGTTTTTCTATGCCCGATTCGTCATCTTGTATTATGACTACACCGACCCCCAAGTCACTAGCATTAATCGTTACCTTGAAGAGCTTAGTACAATTTGGAGCAGCCAACGCTGGTTTATTCATCAAAGTTTCCTTTAGCTTTTCAAAAGATGCCTGGCATACTCCTGACCACACTACCTTGGTTTTCCTTTTCTGTAGCAAATCTGTTAGCGGCTACAGCACTGAAATTGGGTACAGACTTTCTGCGGAAACCACCCCCCCCAAAAACCTCATGATTTCACTCTTAGCCTTAGGGATAGGGAACTCCACCAAGGCTTGTACTTTTGCCATTCTTGGCAACACTTGTCCTTGCCCCACTAATATGCCCGAGGTAGGTCACTCTTGCTTTTGCGAATTCGCTTTTTGCCAGATTTACTACTAAATTAGCTGCTTGCAATTTTTTAAACAGAGTTTCTAGTTGTTTCAAGTACTCCTTCCAAGTGTTACTGTGTATTAGCACATCATCAAGATACACTACACAGTTGGGAACACTGGCTACCACTTGATTCATTAGTCTCTGAAAGATTGCTGGGGCATTCTTTAGCCCGAATGGCACCACTCGGCACTGGTAAAGGCCGTTCGGTGTGACAAAAGCTGATATTTCTTTAGCTCGGGGTGATGAAGGAACTTGCCAGTATCCATTTAACAAATCTATCTTTGTAAGAAATATGGCACTGCCCACTCTGTCAATACAGTCTTCCAAGCGAGGAATTGGGTAGGAGTCTGCCTTTGTTACTGCATTGACTTTTCTATAGTCTATGAAAAGTCAAGTTGACCCATCAGGTTTAGGCAGTAATACAACTGCTGAGCTCCAGCTGCTTTGACTGGGTTCAATTAAGCTGTTTCCAGCATAAATTGGATTTCTGCTTTTACTTGGGCCTGTTTGTCTGGACTTAAGCGGTAAGGAGGCTGTTTTATAGGAACAGATTCCCCTACATCCACATCATGTGTGGCTAAGGTTGTACATCCTGCCTTATCCCTACAGATTCTTTTAAATGCTGTGAGTGGCCTTGTTAGGTCTTCTCGTTGTTCTGCTTCTAAGTACGAAAACATGTTGTCCAATCTTCCTAGCCGTTCTGCATTCGCTAACTGGATAATAAGAGGTTTAATTTGAGAATTGTCTTGGCCTCCTTCTGCCTCATCCTCACTATCCCTTTCATTCTTACCTGTCCCAATTACCTCACATAGCTATACTGACTTATCCTGCTCCCTGTGATAATATTATTTTAACATTTTGATATGACACAGCCAATTCTTTTTCAGGTGATCTGGGGGGTCAATCAAATAATTTACCTTACCAATTATTTTGAGTACTTTTTTCATAGTGTTTGGGATACTTTAAGGTGTTCCTGAACCACATTGCAAGCTTTCGTGAGCCTTTCCCAGAACACGGATACATAGTCTAGCCCCTCTGTTCTAAGAGTTTCTCTTTGATTAGTTTTAGAGAACCTCTTATCTCATGTTCGTAAACCAATTCGAAAGGACTAAAACCTGTAGAGTCATTCGGTGAATCTCTATTGGCAAATAAAAGAAAGTCTACCCCTTTATCCCAATCATGGGGATATTCGTGACAGTATGCTCTAATCATTGTTTCAAGAGTTTGATGGTACCTTTCTAAAGCTCCCCGTGTCTGTGGGTGATATGCTGAAGAGTTTAACTGTTTGATACCCAAATTACCTATGACTTCTTTAAATATCTTAGACATAAAATTAGAACCTTGATCTGATTGATCTTCAATTGGTAATCCATATCTTGTAAAGAATTTGGTTAACTTCTCTACCACAACTTTAGCAGTAATTGTCTTCAAGGGAATGGCCTCTGGGCATCAAGTAGCCATATCCACGATAGTGAGTATATATTGATGTCCTGCTTTTGTTTTTGGTAAAGGTCCTATGCAGTCTACCAACACCCTACTAAATGTTTCCTCAATAACTGGTACGGGAATTAAAGGTGCCGGTTTTACAGCAGGTTGCAGTTTTCCCATTTTCCCACTATCTGGCATTTATGGCATGTTTTACAAAACTGCCTCACATCCTTTGTATGCCTGGCCAGTAATAATGTTGACTTATACATGATTTGGACTTCCGGATCCCCATATATCCTACTGGAGGTGTGTCATGTGCTAACCTTAATAATTCCTGGCGATTTTAAACTACCTGTCAAACAACCGTCCATTCTTCATCCACAGGTCTATGAGGCGGTTTCCATTTTCTCATCAGAACCTCATCTTCAACATAATAGCCTTCTGGAACTCCTTTCGCCTCAGCTTCTGTCAGAGCTGATGTTGCTATTTTATATAACTCTGCTTGTTGTGCTGGGATTAAAGAAGATTTGTTAAACATTTCATTTGGATTATCGAAATCCCCAAGGAAAGTTTCAGATACTTGACTATCTGTCTGTGATGCCAGTTTTACCTCCGAAAAAGGAACCTGTTTCACCATTGCTCGGGTTAATACACACGCAGGAAACATTCTGGAGCTTGTTTCGGTAATTATTCTGATTCTTTAACTTCACTTGGTTTCTCTATGACTACAGGAGAAACTGATGCTTTTGCTCCAGCCAATCCGTTCCCTAGGAGTAGATCAATTCCCTCTACTGGCAAACTATAGACAACTCCTCCAATTACTGTCCCAGACATTAGGTCATACTCTAGGTGCACGTGATACAAAGGTATGGGTATATACTCCCCACCAATACCATTAACTAAAACTTTAGCATTCAGTACACTCTCTGGTGGAAATATTATACCTTGCCCCAGAGTTTGGGTTGCTCCTGTATCCCAAAGTACAATAATAGGTTTGTCTGCCTCACTTGAGGAATAGAGAGTTACTTTTCCTTTTAACAAAAATTCCCTATAACTTGCAGTTATCTTATTCTTAACCCCTACACAGGGGCGGCACAGTGGTTAGCACTGCAGCCTCACAGCTCCAGGGACCCGGGTTCAATTCTGGGTACTGCCTGTGCGGAGTTTGCAAGTTCTCCCTGTGTCTGCGTGGGTTTCCTCCGGGTGCTCCGGTTTCCTCCCACAGCTAAAGACTTGCAGGTGATAGGTAAATTGGCCATTGTAAATTGCCCCTAGTGTAGGTAGATGGTAGGAAATATGGGAGTACTGTAGGGTTAGTATAAATAGGTGGTTGTTGGTCGGCACAGACTCGGTGGGCCGAAGGGCCTGTTTCAGTGCTGTATCTCTAAATAAATACACTCACTTTTTGTCTGGTTTTACAGCTGCCGTCAAAACTGATCTGCTGTACTGTCAGTCAGAGCCCCTTTCTCTGTATTAGCTTTGTGTATTCCAACAGGTCCCATGGGTTTACCTCGCAACTTCCAGCATTCTGAACAAACATCTCCCACCTTGTGACAATGATAACATTTCAGCTTGCGGACCTCACTTTTACCCTCAGCACCTTCCTTTCTGGCCTGAGGAGGGGATCCTGGGGCGTTCCCAGCTGTTCCTTCTTGTCCCTGGCTACTGGCCTTCCTTTCACTCTCCCACCTTCTATCCTTCTTGGGTTTGTGGGGTTGATGGACAAAGGGTTTTGTCTTATACACAAGCTCAAAATCATCAGCGATTTTCACTGCTTGCCTGGCTTTTGAAATCTTCTGGTTCTCTACATGAGTTCTCATTACTGGAGGGATTGAATTTTTAAACTCTTCCGAGAGAATCAATTCTCTAAGGTTCTCATACGTGGCTTCCATCTTTACTGCCTGTATCCAATGATCAAAATTAATTTGCTTTACCCTCTCAAATTTACACAAGTCTGCCCAGCCAATCTCCAGAGATGCCGAAACTTCTGTTGGTAACCTTCAGGGACGATCTCACATGCAACGAGAATAACCTTTTTTGCCCTCTCATAATCTCCAGAAGCCTCTTCAGAAAGCATGGCATAATCTTCATGAGCTCTGCCCATCAACCTGCTTTGCATAAGCAGTGTCCAGCTTTCCTTTGGCCATTTCATTTGTTTGGCTATTTTTTCAAAAGAAATGAAAAATGCCTCTACATCCCTTTCCTCAAACTTAGAGAGAGCTTGTATAAATTTAAACAGCTTTTCGCTGGGTCCTGGGATGGATACAAATTCTTCCTGACCAGAATTTCCCTGGAGTCAAGACCACCCTTTTGTCTTAGTTCCATTTCTCTTAATTTGAATTCCTTTGCTTCTCTTTCATTTTCACTCTGAAATGCTCTCTCTTTCTCCCTTTCCTCTTTTTCCAAATTCAAGTTTTTTCATTCTCAATTCTTTCTCAGCCTCAAATTTTTTTCAATTCTATTGCATTTTATTTTTCCTGTTGAAGCCTAAATTTTTCCATTTCTTGTGCCTGCTCAAAGTTTTTTCATTTCTAACTGAATTTTAGCCAATTCAATTTCATCACCTGCTGAATTATTATCTTCTTCTAAGTTCAGATGTTGGGCTATTACATCAATTATCTCTGATTTTTAGCACCTGATTTCAATTCTAACCCCAATTGTGCTGCCAGATCTTTTAGGTTAATTTTGGGTAAAGTTTCCAAGTCACTGAGGGACACATTCTCCTTTCCCAGAAAAGCTGCAGTAACTGCTAATACCATTCCGGTGATGTATACTTTACCCTATTGCACAAGGAACCTGGTTCTTTTATTTTCCTCTTTCAATTATTATTACTCTCCTTACAATTAACATAATCAGCATTGGATCTGATCCCAGACAAGCCCAATTAATATGTTATGACCGACGAGGGAGGAGTGCACTGTTAGGTCAGTTCCACTGGTCACAGCATATCAATAAATTTTCCCACTGACTGAAAAATAACCAATTAGACACTCTGTTTGTCCCCCAGAATAAAGCACAACAACCAGGTTTCTTTAATCAACAACAAAATTAACTATTTATTAATAAACTAAAGTCTTAACCAATAATGAGATAAATCTATATTCAAAAATCTCCTTATTCCCCTCGCCCTCATGCACACACACACACATATATATATATTTAAAAAAACAGTTAACCAGGGAAAAATGATTTTGGTTTACAGATGTTTCGTAGGAATAGAAAGAATAACAAAATAAATCAGTTTGTCATGTTCTGGGAGGAAATCCTTCAGTTTAGTGAGGTGTCCCAGAGTTGAATAGTCGGATGCCACTCAAAGTCTCTCCAGGCGAGGTTGATGAACAGTCTGTGATGGGTAGGCGTTCAAGGCAATGTGACTGCAGCAGGCATCACAAAGGTCTTTCAGCAGGGGTGAAGCAACAGGTCTGCTTAGGTCTTGCAGCAGTAGTATAGCAATAGAAGATTTCTCCAGATTCCAGGATTTCTTAAATACAGGAGTCAGCAGGAACCAGACTGGATGCAGGGATTCTTCAGGGCCAGCAGATAATAAGAATCTGCCACCTTTCAAATATATGTTTTCTTCTCAAGAGATGCAGCATTACTTTACAGAGAGAGGGAACCACTTTCTCTGGTTCTTCTTCTCTGCTCCAGGCAAATCAAAGCCAAATTTCAAATGCCTGTTCTTTATCCAACTCACTGGCTTTCTAAAGGGTCCAAAGTGAAAGGAAAATCTTCCTAAACAGGTCACGTCCAAATATAGTGTCTCCCTTGACTTTCAAAGTTACGCTGAGGAGGTCAAACCCCTTTGCTGGTTTCCTTGAAATTGCCTGCTTTCCTGTCCTTGTATACAATTCCTTTCAAACCTCCCATAAAGTTCAGCTTTTGTTTTGAACTTCCTTTCAAAACATTACAACATTTTCAGCTATTTGTAGGTATCAATGTCCACTGAAAAATCCTTTGTCAGTTGTTTTTAAACACACAGAATTCTAACTTTTTCGTACAAAAATAAAAACCTTATAACACATGGAATACCTGACCAGATAATGTCCGATAATGGACCACAATTTGCAATTGACTACTTCACGCACTTTGCTGAAAATTGTGGATTTGTACAATTGCGGATCCACAATCTAATGGAAAAGCTGAGCGAGGAGTCAGAAAGATCAAAGCGCTGTTCAAGAAAAATCAAGATTTTCATACGGCATCCTGAACTACAGTTCTATCCCAATGAGATGTGGATTCGCACCATCAGAAATGTTGATAGGAAGGAAGCTTAGAGCACAACTTCCCATCCAACCCAAAAAGTTACTTCCAGGGTTAGAAGTCCAGGATTATCAGAGAGTTCACAACAGAGAAAAGTCTTACTGAAAGCAACAAGCCTATCATTATAACAGGAAATATTGTACCAGGAACCTACTGAAGTTGAGTGAAGGACAAGAGGTATGGGTACGAGATCAAGGCAGAGAAGGAGTAATCCTCCAGAAAGATGAGGATCAACAGAGATCTTACTACATACTTCAGAAGGTACTAGGAGTAGAAACAGGAGTAATCTTATTTCTATTCATCAAAGATGTCAATCAGTCATACATTTGGATGAGATAGATGTTGAACGTGAAATTCAGAAATCACCAGATACTACAAACCTCAATGAAGGCGGTCCAGGTCAAGAAACAGAGTTCAGAGAAAGACGACTGATCTTCCAAGTCTGAAAATAACACAATCAGGGATAATCATGAAGCCTCCTGACAGACTGAATCTGTGATGTCAGAGACTTGGGGGGGGGAGATGGTGTAGTTTGTAAATAAAAAAGTGAATGTATGAATACAAGTAAATGTATACATAAATATATGTGGATAAAGACTCGGGGGGAGTTGTAGTATAAGGATCAAAGGGTTAATGTTGAAACAGTGTAAGGAATACCTCCCACCATGATGATGTAAGAGATCACATGTGAGAGAGACTGGAGGGAGATGCAGCATAGCTTCAGAGGAGTCACACAGACTGGTGTGAAGTTGTACATAGTTAGAATGTAACAAAGAGTTAAGGTTAAGTACAGAAGACTCAGTAATCTCTCTAAGCTAGATTAACTAAGTATATTAAGGTGGCAGTGGACAAACCAAATGTCCAACAGACCTGTGTGTAATTCTAAGACCAGCCTCATCGGTGGAAAGACCATGAACTTGTAGCAATGAAAACACCCGTAATCCGGAGCTCACCATCGCATGGGATGAGAAATGAGGCAATGCTGCAAGATTTAAAGGACTGCTGCAGCTTAAAGGGACAATCCTTACAGAATTTCCTTGGATCTGTTTACAGCCAAAGAGATGAAACATTTACCCACTGGACCCTTTACAATTCATGTAAGTCTTACTCTTGTGCAAGTGAGAACATGGGCCATGTGAGAACAATTTATAACTGGCATTGATCCCCAGCCAATCCCCACACCAGGCTGTGTCCATATTCACCAGGAGAGGGCTTAGGGAGTCAATTCAACCTCAACCAATATTAGTTTCCAAGGCAACATTTTGCTGTACAATTGATGCCCTATAATTACCCTCGTTGAATCTGTTTGTGATAGGCTGGAGGTTATCTTGATCCAGGAGTATGGAGGAGCAATGACCTTGTGTGAGGAGTGAGATGTGTTGAACATTAACCACACTGAGCTGCTGCAATGTTGAACTCAGTCCAATCACCAAACCCATTCACAGGCGGGAGGTGGCAATTTGCTTCAGTCACTTCCTTCTCCTCTTCTCCAGACGGTTCTGACTCCTGCCGGGCCCAGCTCCTTCCCCCAGTGACCCCCCACCCACCCACCCCCTGCCCCTGAGAGCTACTCCACCATGGTGTGATCACAGTCAATCCTGAGACCACTCTTCCCCGCACAACACCCAGTGACACGCGAGCTTCCCAGCAAACAAGGACACTACCCTGAGGCACTGAGGCCAATTAGAGTGATCCCAATTTGCCAGGCTGGTGAGGGTCTGATTGAGTGTTGTAATTGTCAGTTAAGTTTCAGTAAAAAAAAATTCCTCCATTGAATTAAAGCAGAGGGTTGGAATATTGAGAGAATGTGAGGCGAGGACAGAAACTGCAGCAACGAGTCTTCAACCCTGTGCTGCAGGTGAGTGAGATTCCAGCCCAGGAGGGGAACATCGCAACTAGGCATGAAAATCAGGAATGTACAAAAGATGAAAAGCCCAGTTGGTCCACTGAGCTGGCTGCAGACAGTCAGGATGTCTTAAATATTATTCTCAACAACCCCACAGCTCCTCTGTCTGCCTCCTATTCGCACACCCCAACCACTTACCCTCATCCCTATCCCCCCATTGACTCTGACTGCCCCCACTCACTATATAACCTATTCCACAGGTTGCCTATCCTTTGGGATAAGAACATCCCTAAATCTACTCCTAGTTGTGTACTTCTTTGTAACTTATATCCATGATCCCTAACTCCTCCAACTGAAATAATCAATCATTATGAGCACAGTCGAAACTCTTCATTAATTTAAATCCTCTATCAGACTGTTGCAGATCCTGCACATCACTCGAGTAAAAACAGCAGCTTTTTAAGCCATTTAGGGTAGCTGCAATGTTTTAAGGTGGGAAACAATCATGTGACCCTTCTCTGAAATATTTCCTGGAGTGTGGTTGGACAGAGTGCTCATAAGCAGAGTGTTAAAGTTGGGAATTTGGGTGAGAGTGGAATTCTCTGTCAGGTTGTGGATGAATAATTTCAAACTGAAATTTAGTTACAAATCAAGAACTAAAAGAAATTGCAAGTTAGTCAACACTTCACAGAAATTGTTTGCCAATGGTACTTAACTGTCAATCAGCTGTAAGTGTTTGGCTGAATAGGGTTAATTACTGTGAGCAGAAAACTGAGTAAACACTTGTATAATAAAAGCAAAATACTGCAGATGCTGGAAATCTGAAATAAAAACAAGAAATGCTGGAATCACTCAGCAGGTCTGGCAGCATCTGTGGAGAGAGAAGCAGAGTTAACGTTTCAGGTCAGTGACCCTTCTTCAGAACTGGCAAGTATTAGAAATGTGAAAGGTTTTAAGCAAGTAAAGCGGGGATGGGGCAAGAGATAACAAAGGAGAAGGTGTAGATAGGACAGCATCACAGTGAATAACCGACCAGAAGGTCATGGAGCAAAGGCAAACAATATGTTAATTGTGTGTTGAAAGACAAAGCATTAGTACAGATAGGGTGTTTTCAGACTGAAAATTGAACAGCCACAAGTACAAACATGAAAAAAAAACAGTGGGTAAGCAAACTGAACAAACTACAATGAAATAAAATAAACAGAAAAAAAGACAAAGAAAAAATAACTTAAAATAAAAGTAAAATGGGGGCCCGTCATGCTCTGAAATTATTGAACTCAATGTTCAGTCCGGCAGGCTGTAGTGTGCCTAATCAGGAAATGAGATGCTGTTCCTCGAGCTTGCATTGATGTTCACTGGAACACTGCAGCAATCCCAGGATAGAGATGTGAGCATGAGAGCAGGGGGGAGTGTTGAAATGGCAAGCAACCGGAAGCTTGGGGTCCTGCTTATGGACTGAGTGGAGGTGTTCTGCAAAGCGGTCGCCCAGTCTGCGCTTGGTCTATACCAATGTAGAGGAGATCACATTGTGAGCAGCGAATACAGTATACTACATTGAAAGAAGTACAAGTAAATCGCTGCTTCACCTGAAAGGAGTGTTTGAGACCTGGGATAGTGAGGAGAGAGGAGGTAAATGGGCAGGTATTACACCTCCTGCGATTGCAGGAAGGTGCCGTGGGAAGGGGACGAGGTGGTGGGGGTAATGGAGGAGTGGACCAGGGTGTCGCAGAGGGAATGATCCCTTCGGAATGCTGACAGGGGAAGGGAGGGGAAGATGCGTTTTGTAGTGGCCAAGTAAACACTTGTAACTTGGGTGTGGCTCGAAAATGTGCATAAAAGTAAACAACATCTGCTGATGCAGAGTGTTCATGAACAGAGTGCATTGTAAACAGGGTATAAAAGTTGGTAATTTAGTACAAGTGGGAATTTGGAGGAACGAGGTACAGAGGGTGAAGGAGCTGTTGCTTTTTGCCTCCAATACGTGCAGTGGTTTGTGTTACAAGTAAATATTTAATTTAATCTACATATAACTGAAACTAGATTAACTAATTAGTTAAAAATGATAAGCTAAATTGATAATATATATAAACTTTAATTAGTTAAATAAAATAAGGTTTGATCAGGATGGCAGTGTCGGTGGTTTGCTGTAACTGAAGCATGTGGAAGTTTGTGAAGAGACTTTGTAAATGTGTGAGCTGGGACTATAAGTGGTGTAAGGGGAGATGGTGGTGTAGAGGTAATGTCATTGGACTAATAATCCAGAACCTAGCCTAATGCCTTGAGGACATAGGTTTAAATCCCACCATGATAGCTGATGGAATTTAAACTCAATTAATTTCTAAAAATCTGACTTGAATCTCAGTAATGGTACCATAAAACTATCAGCAATTGTAAAAATCCATCTGGTTCACTAATGTGTGCAGTTTTGGTCTCCTTGTCTGAGGAAGGATGTTCTTGCTATAGAGGGAGTGCAGCGAAGGTTTACCAGACTGGTTCCTGGGATGGCAGGACTGATGTATGAAGAGAGATTGAGTCGGTTAGGATTATATTCGCTGGAGTTCAGAAGAGTGAGGGGGGATCTCATAGAAACCTATAAAATTCTAACAGGACTTGACAGGGTAGATGCAGGAAGGATGTTCCCGATGGTGGGGAAATCCAGAACCAGGGGTCACAGTCTAAGGATACGGGGTAAACCTTTCAAGACTGAGATGAGGAGAAATTTCTTCACCCAGACAGTGGTGAGCCTGTGGAATTCGCTACCACAGAAAGCAGTTGAGGCCAAAACATTGTATGTTTTCAAGAAGGAGTTAGATATATCTCTTGGGGCGAAAGGGATCAAAGGATATGGGGGGAAAACGGGAATGGGTTACTGAGTTGGATGATCAGACATGATCATAATGAATGGCGGAGCAGGCTCGAAGGGCCGAATGGCCTGCTCCTATTTTCTATGTTTCTATGTCCTTTAGGGAAGGAAATCTGCTGTCTTTACCTGGTCTGGCCTATGTGTGACTCCAGACACACAATAATGTGTTTGATTCATATTTGCCCTCAGAAATAGCTGAGCAAGCTACTCAGTTCAGGGGTCATTAAGGAAAAGCAACTAATGCTGGCCTTGCCAGTGAAACCCACAACCCATGAATGAATAAAAATAACTTCAGCCCCTCAAGCCTGCTCTGCCATTCAATATGATCATGGCTGATCATTGACCTCATCTCCATTTCCACGCCCTATCTACCCCCTTATCTCTTAATTCCCTTAGTGTCCAAAATTCGATCAATCTCAGCCTGGAATATACTCATCAACTGAGCATTCACAGCTCTCTGGGGTGGAGAATTCCAAAAATTCACAACCCTCTGAGTGAAGAAACTTCTCCTCCTCTCAGTCATAAATGGCCGAGCCCTTATCCTGAGATTGTGGCTCCAGTTCTGGACTCTCCAGCCTCGTCAAGCCCTTCAGATCATTGTTCTAAACTCCAGAGGTAGACAGAGAGAGTTCGGCAATTGAGGAACTGTACTCCAGTAAGAGTCAGTGTCTTTCGAAGAGGAACAGGACAGAAAGAAAAAACTGTAAACCACAGATATAAAAAAAAACTGTACATTTCACATCAAATCAATAGAAAAGTAAAAGGTTTAATGTTGAACTGCAGGGGGAAATCTATTCTTTACAATATTCTGGTCAGTTACTGTCATGAGCAGCTAGTTGGCAGACTGACGTTCAATCTTAAACATTCTCACTCTTCCCTTTTGTCCTGCAGAATTGCCCCTGGTTCAATGCCAAACCAATCCTCCTGACTTCTCCAACCCCCAGGTCTGCCTCAGACTCTCTCCCCTTTTGCAGTGCTGGTAATTCTGTGTGACACGCTCAGAGGGACACGGCTGTTCAGTAAGTCCTTTTGAAAATATTAATTCTCCGTTTCTTCAAAATTGGCAATTCTCTTCTGGCTCTTTCTGTTTAAAGCTGCATTTTGAATCTTTAAACGTGGAGAGATCCGGGGAGCTGCCATAAAATAATCGGAATGTGAGGGAGGCGAATATATTTGTGGTAACATTAGACTTTAAAATTTAAGGATGGGGATTTGCAAAGTGGTCCCGGGACAGTTAATATTAGAACTTAAACTGAAGTCAAAAGGGAAAAAAAAAAATCTCTACACATTTTGAAAGTTGAAAGGAAGAAACTACAAAGTTTAATTCGGTGTAAACAATAATACTGGCATGGGACTCTAGTTCTATTTAGAGCGAAGGCGGTCAATTTCCCAGATCTAGAAACTGAAGCCTGTTGCGCTTGTCTGTAACGTGGAGTTTGCAAAACTGTTATCTCAACTTTGTGTAAATGTCAGCGAGCAGCGGAATTCACTTCAGCAACTAATTTATTCATTTCATATTGAATGAGAAAGTGCTTCCTGATCGCGGTGTTTCTGCCCAGTTAAAACTCTGAAAACTGAATCCAACTTGAAGTGACTCCTCGGATGAGTTCAATGCTCGGAAACTTGTTTGCTGAAAACTGGGGGGGTTTTTTTGCACCGTTGATGTTGTCAAACTTCGCAAAGGTTCAGTTTGTTAATATGAAAGGCTTTTTACAAGTTAATTTTATGACTTCGGCTGAAGTTCATGTTTCCTTTTAGAATCATTAAAAATCAGTTGCTATTTATAACTTTAAATGGTTGTTAGAAGTGGCTGATCCGTCACTTTCGAACTTCAATTAAGTTTGAGGGAATGGATCCAGAATGGGAATATTGGTGAATACACATTCGAAAAACGTGCGATTAATATTAATATTCCGATTGTCCTGGGTTTAAGAGCTCTGGGTATTTGCAGCTCTCTTCACAGTGACTGATTGCGACAGATTTATCTGATTCATACGCACTGAGGTGAATCCAAGGTCAATGATTGGAGGAGAGTTTGGGATTTTTCACTCTTGACAAATACTGCAATCGGAGGCTTGTGTAATGCGTGGATCTGATTGGGCAAATGACCTAACCTGACACTGAGGAGATGCCCCTTTTCACAGCAGTTTAGGAAGCAGCAACATCGGTTTATGTGAACTGACTCCCCAAAGCCTGTCCACCATGTACAAGTCAGGAGTGTGATGGAATACTCTCCACTTGCCTGGATGGGTGCAGTTCCAACAACACTCAAGAAGCTGGACACCATCCAGGACAAAGCAGCCCGCTTGATTGGCACGCCATCTACAAACATTCACTCCCTCCACCACCGACGCACAGTGGCAGCAGTGTGTACCATCTACAAGATGCACTGTAGCAACTCACCAAGGCTCCTCAGACAGCACCTTCCAAACCCGCGACCTCTACCAACTAGAAGGACAAGGGCAGCAAATACATGGGAACACCACCACCTGCAAGATCCCCTCCAAGTCACACACCATGAGGTTAATGTGGTTATGTGATGTACAAGGACTTTCAAAAGGCATTTGATAAACTTGCTGGAGTTTCTTTGAGGATGAAACTAGCAAAATAGATAAGGGAGAACTAGTGGATGTGATGTGTTTGGATTTTCAGAAGACTTTCGATAAGGTCCCACACAGGAGATTAATAAACAAAATCAGAGCACATGGGATTGGGGTAATATACTGGCATGGATTGAGAATTGATTAACAGATAGAAAATAGAGAGTAGGAATAAACAGGTCATTCTCAGGTTGGCATTCTCGGGTTACTAGTGGGGCACCGCACAGATCAGTGCTTGGGCCCCAGCTATTCACAATCAATATCAATGATTTAGATGTGGGAACCAAATGTAATATTTCCATAAATAAAAGCAAAATACTGCGGATGCTGGAAATCTGAAACAAAAACAAGAAATGCTGGAACCACTCAGCAGGTCTGGCAGCATCTGTGGAAAGAGAAGCAGAGTTAACGTTTCAGGTCAGTGACCCTTCTTCGGAACTGTGTAATATTTCCATGTTTGTTAATGACACAAAACAAGGTGGGAATGTGAGTTGTGAGGAGGATGCAATATCAATGATTTAGATGTGGGAACCAAATGTAATATTTCCATAAATAAAAGCAAAATACTGCGGATGCTGGAAATCTGAAACAAAAACAAGAAATGCTGGAACCACTCAGCAGGTCTGGCAGCATCTGTGGAAAGAGAAGCAGAGTTAACGTTTCAGGTCAGTGACCCTTCTTCGGAACTGTGTAATATTTCCATGTTTGTTAATGACACAAAACAAGGTGGGAATGTGAGTTGTGAGGAGGATGCGATGAGGCTTCAAGGGGATTTAGACAGGCTAAGCGAGTGGCTAAGAACATAGAATCATAGAAAGTTTACAACACACAGAGAGACCACTTGGCCCATCGTGCCTGTACTGGCCGAAAAATGATCCACCTATTCTAATCCCACCTTCCAGCATTTGGTCCGTAGTCCTGCAGATTAAGGCACTTGAGGTGCATATCCAGACTCCTTTTAAATGAGTTGAGGGTCTCTGCCTCAACTATCCTTTCAGGCAGTGAGTTCCAGACCATCACCACCCTCTGGGTGAAAAATACATTTCCTCATCTCCCCTCTAATCTTTCTACCAATCACTTTAAATCTGTGGCTCCTAGTCAGTGACATCTCTGCTAAGGTAAATAGGCCCTTCACATCCACTCTATCGAGGCCCTCACGATTTTGTACATTTCAATCAGATCTCCCCCCAACCTTCTCTGTTCCAAGGAGAACAACCCCAGCCTATCCAATCTTTCCTCATTGCTGCATTTTTCCAGTCCTGGCAACATCCTCGTAAATCTCCTCTGTCCCTCTCTAGTGCAATTACATCCTTTCTGTAATGAGGTGACCAGAACTGCACGCAGTACTCAAAGTTGTGGCCTTAATAATGATGTAGACAGTTATGGCAGATGGAATATAATGTGGAAAAATGTGAAGTTCTCCACTTTGGTAGGAAAAACAGAAATGCAGAGTATTTCTTAAATGGTGAGAAGTTAGGAAGTGTTGATGTCCAAAGGGACCTGGGTGTCCTTGTTCATAAGTCACTGAAAGCTAACATGCAAGTGCAGCAAGCAGTTAGGAAGGCAAATGGTATGTAGGCCTTTTCTTTCTTCTTTCTTTCTTTTGGGCCTCCTTATCTCGAGAGACAATGGATACGCGCCTGGAGGTGGTCAGTGGTTTGTGAAGCAGCGCCTGGAGTGGCTATAAAGGCCAATTCTGGAGTGACAGGCTCTTCCACAGGTGCTGCAGAGAAATTTGTTTGTTGGGGCTGTTGCACAGTTGGCTCTCCCCTTGCGCCTCTGTCTTTTTTCCTGCCAACTACTAAGTCTCTTCGACTCGCCACAATTTAGCCCTGTCTTTATGGCTGCCCGCCAGCTCTGGCGAAAGCAAAATACTGCGGATGCTGGAAATCTGAAACAAAAACAAGAAATGCTGGAACCACTCAGCAGGTCTGGCAGCATCTGTGGAAAGAGAAGCAGAGTTAACGTTTCAGGTCAGTGACCCTTCTTCGGAACTGTGTAATATTTCCATGTTTGTTAATGACACAAAACAAGGTGGGAATGTGAGTTGTGAGGAGGATGCGATGAGGCTTCAAGGGGATTTAGACAGGCTAAGCGAGTGGCTAAGAACATAGAATCATAGAAAGTTTACAACACACAGAGAGACCACTTGGCCCATCGTGCCTGTACTGGCCGAAAAATGATCCACCTATTCTAATCCCACCTTCCAGCATTTGGTCCGTAGTCCTGCAGATTAAGGCACTTGAGGTGCATATCCAGACTCCTTTTAAATGAGTTGAGGGTCTCTGCCTCAACTATCCTTTCAGGCAGTGAGTTCCAGACCATCACCACCCTCTGGGTGAAAAATACATTTCCTCATCTCCCCTCTAATCTTTCTACCAATCACTTTAAATCTGTGGCTCCTAGTCAGTGACATCTCTGCTAAGGTAAATAGGCCCTTCACATCCACTCTATCGAGGCCCTCACGATTTTGTACATTTCAATCAGATCTCCCCCCAACCTTCTCTGTTCCAAGGAGAACAACCCCAGCCTATCCAATCTTTCCTCATTGCTGCATTTTTCCAGTCCTGGCAACATCCTCGTAAATCTCCTCTGTCCCTCTCTAGTGCAATTACATCCTTTCTGTAATGAGGTGACCAGAACTGCACGCAGTACTCAAAGTTGTGGCCTTAATAATGATGTAGACAGTTATGGCAGATGGAATATAATGTGGAAAAATGTGAAGTTCTCCACTTTGGTAGGAAAAACAGAAATGCAGAGTATTTCTTAAATGGTGAGAAGTTAGGAAGTGTTGATGTCCAAAGGGACCTGGGTGTCCTTGTTCATAAGTCACTGAAAGCTAACATGCAAGTGCAGCAAGCAGTTAGGAAGGCAAATGGTATGTAGGCCTTTATTGCAAGAGGATTTGAGTACAGGAGTAAAGAAGTCTTTCTGCAATTGTATAAAGCCTTGGTGAGACAGCACCTGGAGTATTGTGTACAGTTTTGGTCTCCTTACCTAAGCAACAATATACTTGCCACAGAGAGGGGGTGAAATGGAGATTCACCAGACTGATCCCTGGGATGGTGGGATTGTTCTATGAGGAGAGATTGAGGAGACTAGGCCTATATTCTCCAGAGTTTAGAAGAGTGAGAGGTGATCTCATTGTAACATGCAAAATTCTTACAGGGCGTGATAGGGTAGATGCAGGAAGGATGTTTCCCCTGTCTGGGAGTGTAGAACCAGGGGACCCAGTCTCAGAATAAGAGGTAAGTCATGTAAGACTGAGATGAGGAGAATTTTTACATTCAGAGGGTGGTGAATCTTTGGAATTTTCTATATCAGAGGGCAGTGGAGGCTCAGTCATTGAGTATGTTCAAGACAGAGTTCAATAGGTTCCCAATTATTAAAGATAACAAGGGAAAATGGTGTTGAAGTAGAAGATCAGCCATGATCAAGTTGAATGGTGGAGCAGGCTCGAGGGACTGAATGGCCTATTCCTGCTCCGAGTTCCGAAGTTCCCATGTTCCTTTGATAAAGTGCCACGAGACAGGCTTGTCAGTAAATTTGAAGCCCATGTCGTCCATGAAGGTGGTGGAAGTGGAGACAATCAATGATTTCAAAAGGAAATTGGACGGGTTCTTAAGCAAATAAACTTACAGGGCTACGGAGATCAAGGAAGGGAGTGGGACTGACTGGATTGCTCCATGATGAGCCAGCAGGGACTCAATGGGCCAAATGGCCTCCTTCTATGCCGTATATGACTCTATGAAAAGGGACAGTGGCAGCATGGATATGAAGTTGGCTGAGTGACAGGAAACAGAGAGTTGTGGTGAACAGTTTTTTTGGACAGGAGGAAGGGTTCCTCGGGGCCGGTATTAGGACCACTGCTTTACTTGATCTTTATTAATGACCTAGACTTGGATATGCAGGGCAGAATTTCAAATTTACGAATGACAGAAAACTTGGAAGTATTGTGAGCTGTGAGGAGGATAGTGATAATCTTCAAGAGGTCATGGACAGGCTGGTGGAATGGGCAGACAAGTGGCAGATGAAATTTAATGCAGAGAAGTGTGAAGTGATAGATTTTGGTAGGAAGGACAAAGAGAGACAATATAAAATAAAGGATACAGTTCTTAAGGGGGTGCAGGAGCAGAGGGACCTGGGTGTATATGTGCACAAATCATTGAAGGTGACAGGACAGGTTGAGAAAGTGGTTAATAAGGCATACAGAAACCTGGGCTTTATAATAAGAGAGGCATTGAGTACAAAAGTAAGGCAGTTATGGTGAACCTTTCTAGATCTCTGTTTCAGCCTCAACTGGAGTATTGTGTCCAATTCTGGGAACCACACTTTAGGAAGGTTGTGAAGGCATTAGAGAGGATGCAGAAAAGATTCATGAGCATGGTTGCAGGGACAAGGAACTTCAGTTACATAGATAGATTAGAGAAACTGGGATTGTTCTCCTTAGAGCAGAAAAGATTGAGAAGAGATTTGATGATTGCACAATGTTCTGCACCATTCATAATTCCTCAGATACTGAAGCAGCCAGTGTCCAGATGCAGCAAGACCTGGACAATATCCAGGCTTGGGCTGATAAGTGGCAAGTAATATTTGCGCCACACAAGTGCCAGGCAATGGCCATCTCAAACAAGAGAGAATCTAACCATCTCCCCTTGACATTCAACGGCATTATTATCGCTGAATCCCCAACTATCAACATCCTGGGAGTTACCATTGACCAGAAACTGAACTGGAGTAGCCATATAAATACTGTGGCTACAAGAGCAGGTCAGAGGCTCGGAATCCTGTGGCGAGTAACTCACCTCCTGACTCCCCAAAGCCTGTCCACCATCTACAAGGCACAAGTCAGGAGTGTGATGAAATAATCTCCACTTGCCTGGATGGGTGCAACTCCAACAACACTCAAGAAGCTCGACACCATCCAGGACAAAGCAGCCAGCTTGATTGGCACCCCATCCATCACCTTCAACATTCACTCCCTTCACCACCATCGCACAGTAGCAGCAGTGTGTACCATCTACAAGATGCACTGCAGCAACTCACCAAGGCTCTTTCGATAGTACCTTCCAAACCCGCCACCTCTACCATCTAGAAGGACAAGGGCAGCAGATGCATGGGAACACCACCACCTGCAAGTTTCCCTCCAAGTCACACACCATCCTGACTTGGAACTATATCCCCATTCCTTCACTGTCGCTGGGTCAAAATTCTGGAACTCCCTTCCTAACAGCACTGTGGGTATACCTACCCCACATGGACTGCAGCGGTTCAAGAAGGCAGCTCACCACCACCTTCTCAAGGGCATTAAGGCTGGGTAATAAATGCTGACCTAGCCAGCGATGCCCACATCCCATGAACAAATCAGAAAAAAAGGTTTTCAAAATCATAAGGGGTCTGGACAGAGTAGATAGGGAGAAACTGTTCCTATTGGAGGAAGGGTCAAGAACCAGAGGACACTGATTTAAAGTGATTGACAAAAGAAGTAATGGTGACATGAGGAAAAAATGTTTTTACGCAGCGTGTGTTTAGGATCTGGAATGCACTGCCTGAGAGTGCGTTGGAGGCAGATTCAATCGTGGCTTTCAAAAGGGAATTGAATAATTATCTGAAGAGAAAAAATTGTAGGGCAACGTGTAAAAGGCGGGGGAGTGGGACTAGCTGAGTTGTTCTTGCAGACAGCCAGCACGGACACGATGGGCTGAATTATCTCCTTCTGGAATTAATCATTCTATGATTTGTGGACTGCAGAGGTTCAAGAAGTGTCTCACCACCCCCTTCTCAAGGACAATTAAGGATGGGCAATAAATGTCAGCCTGACCAGCAATGCCCACATCCCATGAATTAATTATTAAAAACTACCTAATGTCCAGATTGTGAAACTTTGACAATTTTACAACTGTGTGCAATTTTGGTCTCCTTATCTGAGGAAGGATGTTCTTGCTATAGAGGGAGTGCAGCGAAGGTTTACCAGACTGATTCCTGGGATGGTGGGACTGATGTATGAGGAGAGATTGAGTCGGTTAGGATTATATTCGCTGGAGTTCAGAAGAGTGAGGGGGGATCTCATAGAAAACTATAAAATTCTAACAGGACTTGACAGGGTAGATGCAGGAAGGATGTTCCCGATGGTGGAGGAGTTCAGAACCAGGGGTCATAGTCTAAGGATACGGGGTAAACCTTTCAGGACTGAGATGAGGAGAAATTTCTTCACCCAGAGAGTGGTGAGCCTGTGGAATTCGCTACCCCAGAAAGCCGTTGAGGCCAAAACATTGTATGTTTTCAAGAGGAGTTAGATATAGCTCTTGGGTCGAAAGGGATCAAAGGATATGGGGGGAAAGCAGGAACAGGTTACTGAGTTGGATGATCAGCCATGATCATAATGAATGGTGGAGCAGGCTCGAAGGGCCGAATGGCCTACTCCTGCTCTTATTTTCTATGTTTCTATTTGGAAAGCTTAACTGAAGTGTTGGTTTTCTTTGTTTAATTAATTTGTTCCGATGTCATTCCCAACAATGAGGGATCCCAGTTATAAGGAAAAAATTGGGGGTCTTTTCACTGGAATAGAGAAGGATAAGATAGATTTAATATGTGAAGGCCTTTGAGTCAGTATTTGAGTAAGTAACAAGTAGGTTCAGGAGACTGCATCATTGTCACACTGGTAGGATTCTTGCCTTTGAGTTAAAAGGTACTGGGTTTGAATCTCACTATGGACAGTCTGGGCAAATGGAGACTGCAATTCCTTCCTGCAATTCTGGGTTGTCATCTAGCAGCATGTGGTGAGTAGACCCCAGCTTTTCCATGCCCATGCCCCCATTATGTGGGAACTCATAAAATCTTTCTGCTGGAATTGGACTAATCTCACCCCTGCCCATGTTTCCTTCAAACACTCTCTAACATGTACCTAAACGTTGATGTTGCTTTGCCTCAATCATTAGTTTCATAGCCACACAATTCACTGTGTAAAAATGTTTCCCTGGCTCTCTGTCTTAAGTCTTTTGCATTTAATCTTACCTACATCCTCTTGTCTAGACCCCTCAATCACTGAATAGTGTTACGACCAAGGCGGGAGGAGTGCACTATCTTTCTCTCATCCTACTTCTCCACAGATCACAACAGATATTTAAATGTGTACCCAATTACCGATGTGGCCAATTATATTCTCTATCTATTTTAGTTTCAGAATAATATCCACCAACCAGGTTTCTTTAATAAACAACGAAAGTATTAATTCATTGTGAAGCAAGACATCGTCAATAAAGATGCAAAGCTTTAACACGCAGTTTGAAATATGACAGCAAATATATATATTCCCTGCTAAATACACAACACCCACACACTGACACAGATACACACACACACACACACACACACACCTGCAAAGATGCTTTGGCCAAAATACTTGTCAATTCTTGAAGAAAAAGGATAAGATATGTCCTGTTCCAGATGCCATACAGTCTGGTGTCTAAGTCCACGTAGACGGGTCACTGGAATCTTTTCAGAAGCAGTTCATTCAGGAGTTGTCAAGAGGGAGTCTTCCAAAAGCTTCTCAGGAGAAATGTGGCAACAGGCGTTACATACTTGAGGTGGAGAAAAGATGAGCTGGGTGTTTCTTTCAGCAGGCTACCAACTCAACCGACTCAAAACAGTACTCAAAAATGAAACCCACTCTTGAGCACCATAAATCTTGACATTCACTTCTCTTGTAAACAACTTCCATAGTCTGAGGCACCTGTTGTTTTCTTAGCTGAAGACATGCGATATCCCGTAAATGTTGCTTTTAATCAGAGTCCTTCCAGTGGCCCTTTTTTAAAAAAAAAAGTCCAGCATCAATGGAATCACTTCAGTCCTCCAATGAATCCATCTCCACAATTCTAAAACACGAGTCCTCAAAAAAGTTAAAAAATGGAAGCACTTTCATAACAATAGAATATGCTTTTATTCTGGTAGCTCTGGAATTCCCTATCTAAATTTTGTTGCTTCTGTCCCTTTAAGGCGCTCCTTAAAAACGTATTTCTCCCAATGACATTCCTGCAAAACACCTCTATCCAATTACCCTGTGATGTCTTCTGTCTTAATGAAAACAGCCCCAATTTTTCACATTTTACTTTGTGTTTCCTCATACCAAGCAGCGTCCTGGTGAATCTGCATTTTACATTTTCCTCAACATCCTTCTAAAATATGGAACCCGAAACTACATATCGTGCTCAGGAGCCTTATTACTGCAACACCATTACAGTGAGACTTTTATATTCTATACCACTTGTCAGAAAGAAAACGTAAATTGATTATCATTCCAGCACAAGAAAAGTTGCAAAGTTTAGCATATTCGAAGCTTAGAAGGAACAACAATAACTTGTATTTATATAGTGCCTTTAACAGTTAGAAATGTCGCAAAGCACTTCACAGAAGCGGTAATCAAAAAAAATTACACCGAGCCACATAAAGAGATATTTGACAGGTGAGGATCCTCACCAGATTCAAACCTGGGGTGGAAGTGTTCCCTTGTTATCTTGCTGTTGGAGTATCACATGTTTGGTTTATGTCAGTTTCAGCAGGTCTGTGCTTGCTGCTGAAGAAGGATGAAGATCGCTGTGATTGGACAGAGCCTTTTCGGCCAAGAGGTGTACAAGGAACTCAAGAAGGCAGGACATGAGATTGTAGGAATATTCACAATCCCAGACAAAGATGGCAAAGAAGATCCTCTCGGTGGGTATGGTCTCTCGGTGGGTGCAATCTCTCGGTGGGTATGGTCTCTCGGTGGGTGCAATCTCTCAGTGGGTATGGTTTCTTGGTGGGTATGGTTTCTGAGTGGGTACAGTTCCTTTGCCAGTACAGTCTCTTGGGGTGGGCACGGACTCTTGCTTGGTACAGTGCACAATGAACTTTAAGAAGTAAATTACCCAAACATTAAACCTGTAATAAGATGTGTGCGATGGTGGCAAGGCTGAGAGTGCCAGGGCAGTGAGTGGTACAGGGAGGTTGGTACATTGCCTTTCATACCTGTACCTTGGTTTAAGTTCAGCCAGATGTGGGATGGTACATGTCAGGTTTCTGCATGAAATGGAGCTGAGGGAATCTCTACCCTGTTCTGACCTTGGCTGGGGGCAGGAGTGTCACTGATTCCCCCCAATCCTATCGCAATGAAAGAAGGAACTTCTTTCTATGCAGCACCTGTCACGACCTCAGGGTGTCCCAAAGCACTTCATAGCCAAGTACTTTTTGAAGTGTAATCACTGTTACAATGTTGGTAACGTTGCAGCCAATTAACAGAAACAAGACAGGATGATGCTGAATTCTTCTGCCTGAAATGGTAGATGATTGGACGGGTGGACCGAGTGGGGGAGGGGTGGGGGTGGGGAAATGGTGTCGGTGGGTGTAGCGATAAAGAGAAAATATACTGAAAATTCTCTCCACAGTATTCTCCCTTAATACAGTGTTACAGCCAAGTGAGGAGGGGGATCTCAGCCTCCCCTCTTGCCCCTTCTTCTTATTTGACCGCAACAGGGTTTATTCCTTTTAAACAGTGATTGTGCTTACCACCTCTGTGAGTGTTTTACCTTTTCCCTTTACTGTGATTGTGAAAGAACCAATCAGACAGGTTTTCTTGAGTTTAAACAAGAAAGAGGTAAACTTATTATACTTAACAATCTAATCCCAATTTAAAATAATAAAAAATACACTACACATTCACATGCACATTCACACGAGAATCACAGACACAAAATAGATGACAGAGGGAAAAATAAATTTGTAGTTGGATTAAAGTCCAGAATAAATGGAACTTAAATACATAGTCTGTGAAGCGGATGATCCGGTAGTCCTCCGGCTGAAGCTGTGTTCTTGAAGTCCGTGGCTGGTCAAAGTGCACTTTGTGGTTGGCCTGCTTTGCTCAGGGTTTTCTTGAAGGCAGACTGGTAGGTGGTTCTCTTCCCCTGGTCTCTGGCTGTAGCAGTCGGTAGACTTGGAGGGTCCACAGTCGCAGATGGTTTTCAAACTTGATGTTTTCTGGAGAGAGAGAGAGAGAAAGGGAAGCACATAGCCTCCTCTGCTGCTACACACAGTTACTGCTTGTCTTCTGTGAGTGTAACAAAACTCCCAGTTTTTCAGAGATGGACAGATGGTCACATGGTTCTCTCAATCCCTTTTTTTTTAAGAGGTCCAAAGTCTAAAACCAAAACCTTTCTTTAGCGGGGTTGTCAGTGTTTACCTCCTGGAGGCACGTCTCCACTTAAGAATGTCTCAAAATAGCTCTGACTTTCTTGCTAATGAGGATGATCTGCATAATCTGCTCAGCCAAAGCATTGTTCAGCTGGGTTTCTTGTTTGAGTTTTGTCTCCAGTTCAATCTCCTGATATTTCAGTGGCCATTTTGGCTGCTAGTTTTTAAAAGTTAACTTGTCGGATTTTTTCCATTAAAAGTCTAATGTAAGTTTCCAACCAATAAAATTAAGATCTCTCATTTGGCATATGGAGTTTTCTTGACAACAGACTTAATGCTGTGGAAGTGGATATCGTATTCCATTTGAATCCGAAAGGGGCAACAGTTTCTCACCTTTAATTTCCCACTGCTGTGAGCAGATGCTGCATCTTTATCAGCTACATAACCACAAAACACACCCTGTAGGAAAGTGATTGGAGGCTGCTCATAATTAGTTCCAACTTGTCCTTGATCCGTGGGTGTTGTCCCCCAATGCTTTGGCATCCTCTGGGTGAATACTTAGCAGAATTGTCAGTTCCATGTGGGGCACAGAGCACTTCAGCTCCATCACACAATGGATTGAGTCTGAAAAACAACTGGCCCACAACAAGATCAACATCCTATCAACATCCTAGGGGCTACCATTGACCAGAAACTAAATAGGAGTAGCCATATGAATACCGTGGCTACAAGAGCAGGTCAGAGGCTAGGAATCCTGAGGCGAGTAACTCACCTCCTGACTCCCCAAAGCCTGTCCACCATCTTCAAGGCACAAGTCAGGAGTGTGATGGAATACTCTCCACTTGACTGGATGGGTGCAGCTCCAACAACACTCAAGAAGCTCGACACTATCCAGGACAAAGCAGCCCGCTTGATTGGCACCCCATCTACAAACATTCACTCCCTCCACCACCATCGCACAGTAGCAGCAGTGTGTACCATCTACAAGATGCACTGCAGCAATGCACCAAGGCTCCTTAGACAGCACCTTCCAAACCCGCGACCTCTACCAACTAGAAGGACAAGGGCAGCAGATGCATGGGAACACCACTATCTGCAAATTCCCCTCCAAGCCACACCCCATCCTGACTTGGAACTATATCCCCATTTCTTCACTGTCGCTGGGTCAAAATTCTGGAACTCCCTTCCTAACAGCACTGTGGGTGTACCTACCCCACACGGATTGCAGCGGTTCAAGAAGGCAGCTCACCACCACCTTCTCAAGGGCAATTAGGGATGGGGAATAAATGCTGGCCTGGCTTTGAATAACCTCTGCAACATTTGCCCCATCAGCTGCAGAAGGTGCAAAGGACGGCACTCGCGTGTTCAAGTACTCACGTTGGAGGGTGAAAGGGAAGGCGATTCCTGAGGTGGTGAGCGAGTACTCGCGCCTCGGAGCTGAGCTGAACGTGCTGCCTTTCTGCTCCCAGTTCATTCCAATGGAAGTGATTGACTTCCCCAAGCATGGGTCCATCATTTACCATCCGTCCCTGCTGCCAAAGCACAGGGGAGCCTCAGCTATCAACTGGTAAGAGGACACCAAAAAATTATTTTTATCAATCACACCTTAGACCAACGTTCCCTATGATGTTTTCTTTGTGGGGGGGGTGGGGGGCTGGGGGGGGCGTGGGGAAACAGTTTGTTTAAGTATGAAGTAAATTTTATTTGCACATTTAAAGAGGCCGACTTGTGCGGGGCCTGTGTGGGGGCTTTCCGGCTGCTTTGAGGCAGTGTAGCTTTGAAGGAATATTGATTGAAACCATAGCTGGAGTATTGTGTCCAATTCTGGGCACCACAATTTAGAAAGGATGTCAAAGCCTGGGAGAGAGTGCAAAGGAGATTTACCACGATGATACCAGGGGTGAGGGATGAGGGACTTCAGTTATGTGGAGAGACTGGAGAAGCTGGGATTGTTCTCCTGAGAGCAGGGAAGGTCAAGCGAGAATTCAGTATTATTGTTCGAAATGATGTGGAGTTTTGATAGAGTACAAACTGTTTCCACTGGAAGGAAGCAAATTACCGAAACCCACCAATAACCAGAGGGCACAGATTTAAGGTATTTTGGAAAAGAACCTGCGGGGAGGAGGGGAAGAGAATATTTATTCTACGCAGTGAGTTGTTGTGATCTGGAACGCGCTGCCTGAAAGGGCGATGGAAGCAGATTCAATAGTAACTTTCAAAAGGGAATTGGATAAATGTTTGAAATCAGCTAACACAGAAATAGGCCCTTTGGCCTATCGTGTCTGTGAAAGAGTTATCCAATTAGCCCCCCTCCCCCCTGCTCTTCCCCCATAGCCCTGAAATGTTTTCCCCATTAAATATTTATCAAATTCCCTTGTGAAAGTTACTATTGAATCTACTTCCACTGCCCTTTCAGTTCCAGATCACAACAACTCACTACATTAAAAAAATTCTCCTTATCTCCCCTCTAGCTCTTTTGCCTGTTATCTTAAATCTGTGCCCTCTAGTTACTGACCCTCCTGCCAGTGCAAACAGTTTCTCCTTATTTACCCTATCAAAACCCTTCATGATTTTGAACAGCTCAATTAAATCTCCCCTTAACCTGCTCTCCTCTAAGGAGAACAATCCCCAACTTGCATTCAGACTCTCTCACACTGACACACATGTGTTTTCACAGGGATTACTGGATAGCAATCAGGAGTGGGAGCTCTGGAGGATTTTCTTTCCAGAACCCATAGGCACAAACTCAAATGTAGTATCCCTGCTGTCACCCTGGCTCAACCCAGCCATCTCGGCATTGACTGGATGAGACTGGGGACTTTCCCGATCGAACACACCTGGAAACAATGTTTGATTTGTTTGTTTTTCTCCACAGGACCCTGATACATGGAGACAAGAAAGGAGGGTTCAGTATTTTCTGGGCAGACGACGGGTTGGATACAGGCCCCATTCTCATGCAGAAGGAGTGCGACGTGCTTCCCGATGATACCATCAACACCTTGTACAAACGATTCCTCTTCCCTGAAGGAATTAAGGGCATGGTACGGCGCATGTGAAACTGCATCATCTGATGCCCTGTGTCAGACAGTGCAACCTCTCTTCACAATGTTAGACCAACATGATCCAAAATATACTGAGAGAGTGACAGAAAAATAAGACTGAGAAACTGATTAAGAGAGATAGATAAACTGAGAGTGAGGCGTACTCTAAAGTAGGAAACACAGCAGCTAAGCTCCCATGACCATAATGTGATAATGGCCAGATAATCTGTTCTAGTGATGTTTATTGTGGACACCAGGGAGAACTCCCCTGCTCTTCTTCAAAATAATGCAATGGGATCTTTCCCGTCCATCTGAGCAGGCAGATGGGGGCTGTGGTTTAATGTTTTATCCAAATGACGCCACCTTCAACAATGCAGCACTCCTACAGTACTGCACTGGGAGTGTCAGCCTGGATTATGTGCTCCAGTCTCACAGCATTCTGAGGTGGGAGAGAGAGCTAATCACTGAGATAGATATAGCTAATGTTTTCATTTTAAATATAGCTAACACCTTGGACTGTTACAGGCTGTTGTCAGAGAGAGGGGTCAGATAGCCTGGACATTACCTAACCTATGATTGACCTGTTCACAGGTGGAATCTGTAGAATTAATTGCTGCTGGGAAGGCCCCAAGAATCATACAGCCAATGGAAGGAGTCACTTACGAGGGAATTCAGAAGAAAGAAAATGCAAAGGTATCAAAACCTTTTCAGTCATAAACTGTTAGAATCTAGTTATTTTATTTTCCCTTGTAAGATTTTATTTGAAATAACCGTGTTAGTGCTGATATGATCATCAGGAAGCTGGCTGGGACTGGTTACTGAGTGACAGTGTGAGGGAACTGGATTAACATCAGTAGAGATACAGTCAGTAACATGGTGCTGGGGGGAGAGGGGTTACTGAGTGACAGCGTGAGGGAGCTGGATTAACGTCAGTAGAGATACAGTCAGTAACATGGTGCTGGGGGGAGAGGGGTTACTGAGTGACAGCGTGAGGGAGCAGGATTAACATCAGTAGAGATACAGTCAGTAACATGGTGCTGGGGGGAGAGGGGTTACTGAGTGACAGCGTGAGGGAGCTGGATTAACATCAGTAGAGATACAGTCAGTAACACAGGGCGCTGGGGGGAGAGGGGTTACTGAGTGACAGTGTGAGGGAGCTGGATTAACATCAGTAGAGATACAGTCAGTAACACAGGGCGCTGGGGGAGAGGGGTTACTGAGTTACAGCGTGAGGGAGCAGGATTAACATCAGTAGAGATACAGTCAGTAACATGGTGCTGGGGGGAGAGGGGTTACTGAGTGACAGTGTGAGGGAGCTGGATTAACATCAGTAGAGATACAGTCAGTAACACAGGGCGCTGGGGGGAGAGGGGTTACTGAGTGACAGCGTGAAGGAGCTGGATTAACATCAGTAGAGATACAGTCAGTAACACAGGGCGCTGGGGGGAGAGGGGTTACTGAGTGACAGCGTGAGGAAGCTGGATTAACATCAGTAGAGATACGGTCAGTAACACAGGGTGCTGGGGGGAGAGGGGTTACTGAGTGACAGCGTGAGGGAGCTGGATTAGCATCAGTAGAGATACAGTCAGTAACACAGGGCACTGGGGGGAGAGGGGTTACTGAGTGACAGCATGAGGGAGCTGGATTAACATCAGTAGAGATACGGTCAGTAACACAGGGTGCTGGGGGGAGAGGGGTTACTGAGTGACAGCATGAGGGAGCTGGATTAACATCAGTAGAGATACGGTCAGTAACACAGGGTGCTGGGGGGAGAGGGGTTACTGAGTGACAGCGTGAGGGAGCTGGATTAACATCAGTGAAAGGTTTGAGGCAGGCAGAGGGTGAAGGCGATTAGCCACCTCAACTGTCTCAATCATTGCTTTGCTGTTCAGATTAACTGGGATCAGCCCGCTGAGGCCATTCACAACTGGATCCGAGGCAACGACAAGGTCCCTGGAGCCTGGTCAGAGGTCAATGGACATGTAAGTTTTGAGCGGAATAATGCCAAGGATAATAATCCAACTATTGGGTCTTCATAGTGACAAAAAATTAAAATGTGTGGATAAAGTGTAGAATTAGTTGGTAAATCCATTTGTGACTCAGAGAAGGGTGAGTGAGTAAGGGATTTCGTGTCTTGGGTTTCCTTTCACTTTAAGAAGATCAACCACCAAGTTAAGGGGGAAAACTCTAAATGGTTGATGAGGAAAATGATCTCAGATTTATCCCCTGGACACCCCAAAGCACCTCACAGCTAATCAATTACTATTGATATATGGTCAATGTTTTCTAGGCAATCATGGTGCACAGCAAGATTACAGAATCACAGAATTGTTACAGCACAGGAAGAGGCCATTCAGCCCATCATGTCTGCGCTGGCTTTCCGAAAGAGCAATTTACCTTGTGCCACTCCCCCGCCTTCTCTCAGTAACCCTGCACATTCTTCCTTTTCAGATAACAATCCAATTCCCTCTTGAAAGCCTTAAGGCGGGGGGGGGGGGGGGGGGGTGGGGGGTGGGAAGGGTGAACAGCCAGCAGTCATGGTCCACATTGGTACCAATGACATATCTAGGAAGAGGGATGTGGTCCTGCAGTCAGAATTTAGGGAGCTAGATAAGAAATTAGCAAGTAGGACATCAAAAGTAGTAATCTCTGGATTACTCCCAGTACCACACATAAGTGAGTATAAAAATAGGAGGATTGTGCAGATGAATGCGTGGCTGGAAAGATGGTGCAGGAGGGATAGCTTTAGATTGCTGGGACACTGGAGCCAGTTTTGGAGAAGGTGGGACATGAACAGGCCGGACGGGTTGCACCTGAACAGAGCTGGGACAAATTTCCTTGCGGGGCGACTTGCTAATGCTATTGGGGAGGGTTTAAACTAACTTGGCCGGGGAGTGGGAACCAGGAGGTAATACAAGAGAGGAACACCACGGTGCACAGAGAATTTAGAGAGACAGATTGCACTAGAGTAGGAAACAGTAAAATAATAGGTGGGGTCAGAGTAAGAGGGAAAGTAATAAAGTCTAAATTAGGGTTGTTGTGTATGTATGTGAATGTGCAGCGTGTTTATAGAGCATACAGCATTCTAGGTGACATTAATAGGGGCATAAAGTACAAAAAGAAGGAAGTTATGTTAAAATTGCATAGAACACTGGTTTGGCCTCAACTGGAGTATTGTGTCCAGTTCTGGGCACTGCAGTTTAGGAAAGATGTGAAGGCATTAGAGAGGATGCATAAAAGATTTACAAGAATGGTTCCAGGTTGAGGAACTTCAGTAACGTGGATAGATTAGAGACGTTGGGACTGTTTTCTTAGGAGAGAGAAGGTTGAGAGGAGATTTGACAGAGGTGTTCAAAATCATGAAAGGTCTGGACAGAGTAGATAGAGAGAAACTGTTCTCATTGATTCATGAGTTTCAACACCAGATGATGTGTTTTTGGCCTTGTTGGTTGAGGGATGAATATCTGCCCAGGGCACCAGGGCAAACTCCTCTGCTCTTCTTCCGAGAGTGCCATGAGATCTTTACTATCCACCTCAACAAGTAGACGGGGCTTCAATTTATATGCTTCAACTGAAGTATACGGCCACCACTAACAACACAGCACTCCCTCAGCACTGCAAGGGAGGGTTATTCTGGTTTATGGGCTGAATCCACAACCTTCTGATTGAGAGGGGAGAGTGCAAACAACAGCTAAGCTGCTGAGGGTGGCCTGCACTAATCTGCTGCAATGGGTACTCCAGAAGAGGAATGGGGTCCCTTAAAAACTGATGAGTGATACTGTGAATGAAAATAAAGAAATGGCGGGCATGTTAAATAATTACTTTGCATCAGTATTTAGAATCAGTGAGGAGGTCAGCATGTCAGAGCAGCCAAGAGAACTACTTTTGAATCAAGGACGGTGATTCATCAAAATTAACATAATCAAAGTAACAGTAATGAAGAAAATAATGACACTGAAGAGTGACAAATCCCCAGGACCAGATGGTTTCCATCCCTGGGTTTAAAGGAAGATGTGAGAACATTGCTGATACCCTAATTATAACCTTCCAAAGTTCTCTCAATTCAGGAACTGTTCCTATAGATTGGAAAATTACACATGTCACTGCACTATTTAAGAAAGGTGAGAGAGGGAAACCAGGGAATTATCGACCAGTTAGCCTAACATCTGTTGTCAGAAAATTACTAGAGTCTATAATGCTACAAGCTAGCCAGGAAGGATCTAAAGGGAGAGCTAAGAAGAGCAAGGAGAGGACACGAGAAGTCATTGGTGGATCGGATCAGGGAAAACCCTAAGGCTTTCTATAGGTATATCAGGAATAAAAGAATGACTAGAGTTAGATTAGGGCCAATCAAGGATAGTAGTGGGAAGTTGTGTGTGGAATCAGAGGAGATAGGGGAAGTGTTAAATGAATATTTTGCGTCAGTATTTACAGTAGAGAAATAAAATGTTGTTGAGAATACTGAGATTCAGGCTACGAGGCTAGATGGGATTGAGGTTCACAAGGAGGAGGTGTTAGCCATTTTGGAAAGTGTGAAAATAGATAAGTCCCCTGGGCCAGATGGGATTTATCCTAGGATTCTCTGGGAAGCCAGGGAGGAGATTGCAGAGCCTTTGTCCTTGATCTTTATGTCGTCATTGTCGACAGGAATAGTGCCGGAAGACTGGAGGATTGCAAATGTTGTCCCCTTGTTCAAGAAGGGGAGTAGAGACAGCCCTGGTAATTATAGACCTGTGAGCCTTACTTCGGTTGTGGGTAAAATGTTGGAAAAGGTTATAAGAGACAGGATTTATAATCATCTTGAAAAGAATAAGTACATTAGAGATAGTCAGCACGGTTTTGTGACGGGTAGGTCGTGCCTCACAAACCTTATTGAGTTTTTCGAGAAGGTGACCAAACAGGTGGATGAGGGTAAAGCAGTGGATGTGGTGTATATGGATTTCAGTAAGGCGTTTGATAAGGTTCCCCACGGTAGGCTATTGCAGAAAATACGCAAGTATGGGGTTGAAGGTGATTTAGAGCTTTGGATCAGAAATTGGCTAGCTGAAAGAAGACAGAGGGTGGTGGTTGATGGCAAATGTTCATCCTGGAGTTTAGTTACTAGTGGTGTACCGCAAGGATCTGTTTTAGGGCCACTGCTGTTTGTCATTTTTATAAATGACCTGGAAGAGGGTGTAGAAGGGTGGGTTAGTAAATTTGCAGATGACACTAAGGTCGGTGGAGTTGTGGATAGTGCCGAAGGATGTTGTCGGGTACAGAGAGACATAGATAGGCTGCAGAGCTGGGCTGAGAGATGGCAAATGGAGTTTAATGCGGAAAAGTGTGAGGTGATTCACTTTGGAAGGAGTAACAGGAATGCAGAGTACTGGGCTAATGGGAGGATTCTTGGTACTGTAGATGAACAGAGAGATCTTGGTGTCCAGGTGCATAAATCCCTGAAGGTTGCTAACCAGGTTAATAGGGCTGTTAAGAAGGCATATGGTGTGTTAGCTTTTATTAGTAGGGGGGTCGAGTTTCGGAGCCACGAGGTCATGCTGCAGCTGTACAAAACTCTGGTGAGACCGCACCTGGAGTATTGCGTGCAGTTCTGGTCACCGCATTATAGGAAGGATGTGGAAGCTATGGAAAGGGTGCAGAGGAGATTTACTAGGATGTTGCCTGGTATGGAGGGAAGGTCTTACGAGGAAAGGCTGAGGGACTTGAGGTTGTTTTCGTTGGAGAGAAGGAGGAGGAGAGGTGACTTAATAGAGACATATAAGATAATCAGAGGGTTAGATAGGGTGGATAGTGAGCGTCTTTTTCCTCGGATGGTGATGGCAAACACGAGGGGACATAGCTTCAAGTTGAGGGGTGATAGATATCGGACAGATGTGAGAGGTAGTTTCTTTACTCAGAGAGTAGTAAGGGCGTGGAACGCCCTGCCTGCAGCAGTAGTAGATTCGCCAACTTTAAGGGCATTTAAGTGGACATTGGATAGACACATGGATGAAAATGGAATAGTGTAGGTCAGATGGTTTCACAGGGCGGCGCAACATCGAGGGCCGAAGGGCCTGTACTGCGCTGTAATGTTCTAAATTCTAAATTAAGGATAGGGCGAGTGAACACTTTGAAATTGTCAGCTGATCAGAGAAAGCCAGCTTGGATTTGTAAAGGGAATGTCATACTTGTGGAACCTGACTGAATTTTTGGAGAGGTGACTATAGTGGACAGGGGAATGTCTATGGATGTTATTTATATAAACTTCAAGAAGGCATATGATAAAGTCCCTCAAAAAAGACTATTGGCTAAAGTTGAAACTCATGGAATTGAAGGCAAATTATTGAGCTGCTTAGGAAACTGGCTGAGGGACAGGAGACAGAGAGTAGGGATAATGAGCAGGTGATCTAATTGACAGCATGTGACTAGTGGTGCCTTGCAAGGATCTGTGTTGGGGTCTCAACTACTCACTGCATTAATGACTTTTATTAACTGTATTTATTAACTATAGAATAAGAAGTTGTTTGATAGTTTTCATGGTGAGAGTGGTAATGTTTTTACGGTTTACACCATGTGAATTTGCTCTGAAAAGAGCAGTTGTTTCCTTGGAAGGAGTTCTTAGAAGAACTGGCAGGCCTCGAAGTTATGGGCAGTGTACTCTGCCTGTCCAGAGAAATGATGGGAAAGGGTGGAAACAGTGGGTTTATATGTGGGTTTATATCATTCCAAGCAGAAGGGCCACCCGCGCATCAACACGAGCAGAATTTCTCACCCACAGCTGTTACAAAAATTTCTAAATTCACTTGTAACAGCCCTTCAAAACACTCCCACAGGGGATGCTGAGACCAAGTGGGCCCACATCAGAGACGCCATCTATGAGTCAGCTTTGACCACCTACGGCAAAAGTGCGAAGAGAAATGCAGACTGGTTTCAATCTCATAATGAAGAGCTGGAACCTGTCATAGCCGCTAAGCGCATTGCACTTTTGAACTACAAGAAAGCCCCCAGCGATTTAACATCCGCAGCACTTAAAGCAGCCAGAAGTACTGCACAAAGAACAGCTAGGCGTTGCGCAAACGACTACTGGCAACACCTATGCAGTCATATTCAGCTGGCCTCAGACACCGGAAACATCAGAGGAATGTATGATGGCATGAAGAGAGCTCTTGGGCCAACCATCAAGAAGATCACCCCCCTCAAATCTAAATCGGGGGACATAATCACTGACCAACGCAAACAGATGGACCGCTGGGTTGAGCACTACCTAGAACTGTACTCCAGGGAGAATGCTGTCACTGAGACTGCCCTCAATGCAGCCCAGCCTCTACCAGTCATGGATGAGCTGGACATACAGCCAACCAAATCGGAACTCAGTGATGCCATTGATTCCCTAGCCAGCGGAAAAGCCCCTGGGAAGGACAGCATTACCCCTGAAATAATCAAGAGTGCCAAGCCTGCTATACTCTCAGCACTACATGAACTGCTATGCCTGTGCTGGGACGAGGGAGCAGTACCCCAGGACATGCGCGATGCCAACATCATCACCCTCTATAAAAACAAAGGTGACCGCGGTGACTGCAACAACTACCGTGGAATCTCCCTGCTCAGCATAGTGGGGAAAGTCTTTGCTCGAGTCGCTCTGAACAGGCTCCAGAAGCTGGCCGAGCGCGTCTACCCTGAGGCACAGTGTGGCTTTCGTGCAGAGAGATCGACTATTGACATGCTGTTCTCCCTTCGTCAGATACAGGAGAAATGCCGTGAACAACAGATGCCCCTCTACATTGCTTTCATTGATCTCACCAAAGCCTTTGACCTCGTCAGCAGACGTGGTCTCTTCAGACTACTAGAAAAGATCGGATGTCCACCAAAGCTACTAAGTATCATCACCTCATTCCATGACAATATGAAAGGCACAATTCAACATGGTGGCTCCTCATCAGAGCCCTTTCCTATCCTGAGTGGTGTGAAACAGGGCTGTGTTCTCGCACCCACACTTTTTGGGATTTTCTTCTCCCTGCTGCTTTCACATGCGTTCAAATCCTCTGAAGAAGGAATTTTCCTCCACACAAGATCAGGGGGCAGGTTGTTCAACCTTGCCCGTCTAAGAGCGAAGTCCAAAGTACGGAAAGTCCTCATCAGAGAACTCCTCTTTGCTGACGATGCTGCTTTAACATCTCACACTGAAGAATGCCTGCAGAGTCTCATCGACAGGTTTGCGTCTGCCTGCAATGAATTTGGCCTAACCATCAGCCTCAAGAAAACGAACATAATGGGGCAGGATGTCAGAAATGCTCCATCCATCAATATTGGCGACCACGCTCTGGAAGTGGTTCAAGAGTTCACCTACCTAGGCTCAACTATCACCAGTAACCTGTCTCTAGATGCAGAAATCAACAAGCGCATGGGTAAGGCTTCCACTGCTATGTCCAGACTGGCCAAGAGAGTGTGGGAAAATGGCGCACTGACACGGAACACAAAAGTCCGAGTGTATCAGGCCTGTGTCCTCAGTACCTTGCTCTACGGCAGCGAGGCCTGGACAACGTATGCCAGCCAAGAGCGACGTCTCAATTCATTCCATCTTCGCTGCCTTCGGAGAATACTTGGCATCAGGTGGCAGGACTATATCTCCAACACAGAAGTCCTTGAAGCGGCCAACATCCCCAGCTTATACACACTACTGAGTCAGCGGCGCTTGAGATGGCTTGGCCATGTGAGCCACATGGAAGATGGCAGGATCCCCAAAGACACATTGTACAGTGAGCTCGCCACTGGTATCAGACCCACCGGCCGTCCATGTCTCCGTTATAAAGACGTCTGCAAACGCGACATGAAATCGTGTGACATTGATCACAAGTCGTGGGAGTCAGTTGCCAGCATTCGCCAGAGCTGGCGGGCAGCCATAAAGACAGGGCTAAATTGTGGCGAGTCGAAGAGACTTAGTAGTTGGCAGGAAAAAAGACAGAGGCGCAAGGGGAGAGCCAACTGTGCAACAGCCCCAACAAACAAATTTCTCTGCAGCACCTGTGGAAGAGCCTGTCACTCCAGAATTGGCCTTTATAGCCACTCCAGGCGCTGCTTCACAAACCACTGACCACCTCCAGGCGCGTATCCATTGTCTCTCGAGATAAGGAGGCCCAAAAGAAAAGAAAGAAAAGATATGTGGTGGAGAATGGGAATGCGGGTGGGATCTTACTGCTGATAGGTCATTCCATGTTCTTCTTCTAGCTACTATTGGTGAGTTTAGAAAAATGGGACACAGTCTCAGAATAAGGGGTAGGTCATTTAAGACTGAGATGAGACGGAATTTCTTCACTCTGAGGATGGTGAATGTGTGGAATTCTCTACCCCAGAGGGCTGTGGAAGCTCAATCATTGAGCATGTTCAAGACATAAATCGATAGATTTCTGAAAACTAATGACATCAAGGGATATGGGATAGTGGGGAAAAATGGCATAAAAGTAGATGATCAGCCATGATCTGTTTGAATGATGGAGTAGGCTTGATGGGCCGAATGGCCTATTCCTGCTCCTATTTGCTATGATCCTATGGTTGGCTAATCATGTTCCGTGATAGGTCAGTACTTGCTATTGTTCTTGCTGCTGATTGGTCAGCTATTGTATCTCATCAAACAACCTCATTAAACAAGCAAACTTCATCAACAATCTTACCTTCCTTAAAAAGATGTAGAGACTCCAATGTCATTCTCCAAGGCCTGGTATTCTGATCACCTGTTAGATTCTGTCTTGCCAATCTCATTCTCCAACGAGTAAGTATTGCCCTTATCAAAGAACATATCAGCTACACCCAACACCAACTTCACACCCTCAACACAGGTATCTCCTGTGCTGAAGATGACTTACCAAGGAAATTACAACTCCAAGACCTCAACAATATCAAGGAACTGATTGCAATTTCATTTCAGAAAGCTTTTGACACAGCCCACGCCAAATAAATCTAGAAGTTCAACAAGCTGGCTCAATACGACTAAAGCAAAACACAACCTACAACAACAACTAATCCTCCTAATAGGGCCCTTGCCAATCTTAGCCATCAGAACCTCACACCAAGTGAAAAGCAGGTTCTATTCCTTGGCTTAAACTTTTCTGTGGCTCCCAAGCAAATTCCTATCAAGGAGATTATCCAACAAATTAAAGCACGTCTCAGGGTACTCAACCAAGCAGCAGCAGATAGCATACAACTCCAAGTTTCCCAAGCTCTTTCCACAACGAAGCCACCCAAATCCAATAAAAACAAAGTAGAGAAAGCAGCATTTAATGACCTTCGTTTGGGCACTTCAATTCATAAGCTCACAGCTGACAAGGGAAATGCCCCCGTAATCATGGACCGAGATGAGTACAACAACAAGATTGAGCAACTCAACACAGACATATATAAGAAATTTCCAAGGAACCCTACCTTAGCCATCGAGAGGAAGATCATCTGCATGAAGACAACGCTGTACCCAAGCTTTTGTACAACTAACTCCATGTCAGTGCTTCTTCCTGCCCAATTTTATCCGGACAGCCCAAGATCCATAAACCAGACGCTCCACTATGACCTATTGTTTCCACCAAAAGTTCTTCAACATAGAAGACTGCCCAACACCTAGCTAAGATTTTCCAGCCACTAAGGGAAAAATCTATGTTCCACATCACCATCTCTAAACACTTCATTGAGAGGATACAGCAAACTACAATCAACCTGTCACATACAGTGGTCAGTTTTGATGTCGCGTCACTGTTTACCAGTGTACCCGTCCTGGAAGCCTGTCTTATCATGAAATAACACTGAGAAAAACACACTTCCTTCCCCAACAGTTCTGCAATGCCACCTGACCAAATTTACAATCTTCTACTGATGTGCATCGACTCAACATCAATTCAATGGGGAGACTCCTATTTCAAAGAAACAAATGGAGCTGCTGTAGGATCTCCACTACATCAATCATTGCCAACATTTTCATGGAGGAATTTGAACAAGCAGCACTTCAATCAGCTACTCTTCAACCTAAACTCTGGCTCCGATATGTTGATGACCCTTTCGTCATATGGAACACGATAGGAGAGATCTTCATAGTTTACTACAACCGCTTAATAACCAACATCTGATCATCAATTTCACCATGGAGATGAAGCAACTACTTTCCATACCATTCCTTGGCATTCTTATTATCAAGTCTCATAACAGCATGCCAGCATACCAGGTCTATTGCAAGCCCAATCATACTCATAGATACCTGAACTACCGTTCTTCTCATTGTCCCTCCACTCTTCAATCGATCTCCAACATTCCATTAGTGATGAGGAACGTCTCCAACAAGAACTGCAGCATATCACGTTTACACTTCAATTCAATGGATTTCCTTCCCACAAAATCAATACACATCCACCTGTTACTCACATTGCAACAACTACCTCAACCAAGACAAGAGTCAGCCTCACATATATTGGTTCCACCTCACACAGACAACATGCATACTCAAGTCAGTGGACATAGAAGTTCAACATAAGTCATCCAAGAAGCTCCACTCCATTCTTCATACCCACAAGACAAGAAACCATTTCACAGCAAACAAAGAATTTACAGCATATCATGAGTCTGCGGACATCAGAAAAACAGGCCACAACCTACACACTAGACTCGAGGAACACCAAGCTTGCTTCAAACACAGTGAATGGGACAATTAGCCATCATCAGGGATGTTCAACTCAATAACCATTGGATTGAATGGTCCAATTCCAAACTCATCTCATCTCATCCATTACGTACCGGCATACAAGGTAAAGGCCTGCCACCCAACCTGAACCCAATGGGACCCAACAACATGTGTCTGGTTCGGGTCGGGTTGCACTTCCGGGTCCGGCATTCGGGCTCGGGTCGGGCCGGGTCAGGTACGCTCTATCACAGGTAAGTGGCTCCACTGTTGATGTAATTTATTGACTAGAAAGGTGGTTTTTTTACAGTTATTTTAAGCTGGTGTAGATCAGCAACAAAGTGAAAAACGGAAGGTAAGTTAACTGATGGTTGGGTCGGGCACGGGAAAAAATGGAAGGACCCGGGCAGGGTCGGGCTCGGGGTCGGATGTGGTTCTGTCGGGCTCGGGTCAGGTTTTTCTTTTTTGCAGATCCGAGCAGGCCTTTTAATACAAGATGCATCAGGGAGGCTCTGGAGATCTATTAACATCACACTGTCCCCCAAGACAGTAACCTGCTCATCAGTGATATCTGGCTACCCTATCGAAGAAACACATCAGAACCAGTTCTGCAGCCAACATACCCAAACAAGAACAATAGTATGTATCAATTTACCATGAGACACAATAGCTGACCAATCAGCAGCAAGAACAATAGCATGTATTGACCTATCACAGAACACAATTAGCCAACCAATAACAGCAAGAACAAGAACATGGAATGACCTATCAGCAGTAAGATCCCACCCACATTCCCATTTTTCATCACATATAAACCCACTGTTTCTTCCCGTTCTTGGTATTTCTCCAGACAATGGGCAGAGTACAGGCCTGTCAGTTCTTCTAAGAACTCCTTTTTTAAAGAAACAACTGCTCTTTTCAGAGCAAATTCACGTGGTGTAAACCATAAAATCGTCTTGCTCAACTATAAAGTAGTTATAATGGGGGACTTTAATTATTAAATATACTCTGGGGTAATAATAGTGTAAAGGACAGAGAGGGAAAGAGTTTCTAAAGTCAGGATAATTTGCAGATCAGTATGCTTCCAATGCAATGAGGAAGCCAGGGTTGGGGCCGACCATGACTCATGGCCCTCCTGCCTTGGGCGCTATGGCGTTGGAAGGATGAATGAGAACGGGCAGAGACTGCTTGAGTTGTGTACCTATCATAACCTCTGCATCACCAACTCGTTCTTTCACACTAAACCCTGTCACCAGGTTTCATGGAGGCACCCAAGATCACGTCGTTGGCACCAGCTAGACCTCATTGTCACAAGGCGAGCCGCCTTAAACAGTGTTCAAATCACACGCAGCTTCCACAGTGCGGACTGCGACACCGACCACTCCCTGGTGTGCAGCAAGGTTAGACTCAGACCAAAGAAGTTGCATCATTCCAAGCAGAAGGGCCACCCGCGCATCAACACGAGCAGAATTTCTCACCCACAGCTGTTACAAAAATTTCTAAATTCACTTGTAACAGCCCTTCAAAACACTCCCACAGGGGATGCTGAGACCAAGTGGGCCCACATCAGAGACGCCATCTATGAGTCAGCTTTGACCACCTACGGCAAAAGTGCGAAGAGAAATGCAGACTGGTTTCAATCTCATAATGAAGAGCTGGAACCTGTCATAGCCGCTAAGCGCATTGCACTTTTGAACTACAAGAAAGCCCCCAGCGATTTAACATCCGCAGCACTTAAAGCAGCCAGAAGTACTGCACAAAGAACAGCTAGGCGTTGCGCAAACGACTACTGGCAACACCTATGCAGTCATATTCAGCTGGCCTCAGACACCGGAAACATCAGAGGAATGTATGATGGCATGAAGAGAGCTCTTGGGCCAACCATCAAGAAGATCACCCCCCTCAAATCTAAATCGGGGGACATAATCACTGACCAACGCAAACAGATGGACCGCTGGGTTGAGCACTACCTAGAACTGTACTCCAGGGAGAATGCTGTCACTGAGACTGCCCTCAATGCAGCCCAGCCTCTACCAGTCATGGATGAGCTGGACATACAGCCAACCAAATCGGAACTCAGTGATGCCATTGATTCCCTAGCCAGCGGAAAAGCCCCTGGGAAGGACAGCATTACCCCTGAAATAATCAAGAGTGCCAAGCCTGCTATACTCTCAGCACTACATGAACTGCTATGCCTGTGCTGGGACGAGGGAGCAGTACCCCAGGACATGCGCGATGCCAACATCATCACCCTCTATAAAAACAAAGGTGACCGCGGTGACTGCAACAACTACCGTGGAATCTCCCTGCTCAGCATAGTGGGGAAAGTCTTTGCTCGAGTCGCTCTGAACAGGCTCCAGAAGCTGGCCGAGCGCGTCTACCCTGAGGCACAGTGTGGCTTTCGTGCAGAGAGATCGACTATTGACATGCTGTTCTCCCTTCGTCAGATACAGGAGAAATGCCGTGAACAACAGATGCCCCTCTACATTGCTTTCATTGATCTCACCAAAGCCTTTGACCTCGTCAGCAGACGTGGTCTCTTCAGACTACTAGAAAAGATCGGATGTCCACCAAAGCTACTAAGTATCATCACCTCATTCCATGACAATATGAAAGGCACAATTCAACATGGTGGCTCCTCATCAGAGCCCTTTCCTATCCTGAGTGGTGTGAAACAGGGCTGTGTTCTCGCACCCACACTTTTTGGGATTTTCTTCTCCCTGCTGCTTTCACATGCGTTCAAATCCTCTGAAGAAGGAATTTTCCTCCACACAAGATCAGGGGGCAGGTTGTTCAACCTTGCCCGTCTAAGAGCGAAGTCCAAAGTACGGAAAGTCCTCATCAGAGAACTCCTCTTTGCTGACGATGCTGCTTTAACATCTCACACTGAAGAATGCCTGCAGAGTCTCATCGACAGGTTTGCGTCTGCCTGCAATGAATTTGGCCTAACCATCAGCCTCAAGAAAACGAACATCACGGGGCAGGATGTCAGAAATGCTCCATCCATCAATATTGGCGACCACACTCTGGAAGTGGTTCAAGAGTTCACCTACCTAGGCTCAACTATCACCAGTAACCTGTCTCTAGATGCAGAAATCAACAAGCGCATGGGTAAGGCTTCCACTGCTATGTCCAGACTGGCCAAGAGAGTGTGGGAAAATGGCGCACTGACACGGAACACAAAAGTCCGAGTGTATCAGGCCTGTGTCCTCAGTACCTTGCTCTACGGCAGCGAGGCCTGGACAACGTATGCCAGCCAAGAGCGTCGTCTCAATTCATTCCATCTTCGCTGCCTTCGGAGAATACTTGGCATCAGGTGGCAGGACTATATCTCCAACACAGAAGTCCTTGAAGCGGCCAACACCCCCAGCTTATACACACTACTGAGTCAGCGGCGCTTGAGATGGCTTGGCCATGTGAGCCGCATGGAAGATGGCAGGATCCCCAAAGACACATTGTACAGCGAGCTCGCCACTGGTATCAGACCCACCGGCCGTCCATGTCTCCGTTATAAAGACGTCTGCAAACGTGACATGAAATCGTGTGACATTGATCACAAGTCGTGGGAGTCAGTTGCCAGCATTCGCCAGAGCTGGCGGGCAGCCATAAAGACAGGGCTAAATTGTGGCGAGTCGAAGAGACTTAGTAGTTGGCAGGAAAAAAGACAGAGGCGCAAGGGGAGAGCTAACTGTGCAACAGCCCCAACAAACAAATTTCTCTGCAGCACCTGTGGAAGAGCCTGTCACTCCAGAATTGGCCTTTATAGCCACTCCAGGCGCTGCTTCACAAACCACTGACCACCTCCAGGCGCGTATCCATTGTCTCTCGAGATAAGGAGGCCCAAAAGAATGCTTCCAATGCAATGAGGAAGGAGGCATTGCTGGATATTGCTGGCGGCACAGTGGCGCAGTGGTTAGCACTGCAGTCTCACAGCTCCAGGGACCCGGGTTCAATTCTGGGTACTGCCTGTGTGGAGTTTGCAAGTTCTCCCTGTGTCTGTGTGGGTTTTCTCCGGGTGCTCCGGTTTCCTCCCACATGCCAAAAGACTTGCAGGTTGATAGGTAAATTGGCCTTTATAAATTATCACTAGTATAGGTAGGTGGTAGGGAAATATAGGGACAAGGTGGGGATGTTTGGTAGGAATATGGGATTAGTGTAGGATTAGTATAAGTGGGTGGTTGATGGTCGGCACAGACTCGGTGGGCCGAAGGGCCTGTTTCAGTGCTGTATCTCTAATCTAAAAATAATCCAGGACAAAATTAACAGTCACTTGGATAAATGTGGACTAAACAAGGAAAACCAGCACGGATTTGTTAAGGCAAGTCGTGTTTGACTAATTTGATTGGGTTTTTTGATGAGGTAACAGAGATGGTTGACATGGTGTACACGAACTTCCAAACAACTTTTGATTAAGTGCCACATAACAGGCTTGTCAGCAAAGTTAGAGCCCATCGAATAAAAGAGACATGGCTACAAAGTTGGTTGAGTGACAGAAAACAGAGTGGTGGTGAATGGTCGCTTTTGGACTGGAGGAGTGTATGCGGGCGGGGGGCTCCCCAGGGACCTGTTTTAGGACCACTGCTTTTCTTGATATATATTAATGACCTAGACTTGGGTGTATAGAACACAATTTCAAATTTGCAGATGACATAAAACTGGGAAGGATTGTGAACTGTGAGGGGGATAATGATAGATTTCAAGAGGACATCGACAAGCTGGTAGAATGGCCGGACATGTGGTAGATGAAATTTAATGTAGAGAAGTATGAAGTGATACATTTTAGTAAGAAGAATGAGGAGGGGCAATATAAAATGAGGAGGGCGGCACAGTGGCGTAGCCTCACAGCTCCAGCGACCCGGGTTCGATTCTGGGTACTGCCCGTGTGGAGTTTGCAAGTTCTCCCTGTGATTGTGTGGGTTTTCGTCGGGTGCTCTGGTTTCCTCCCAAAGCCAAAGACTTGTAGGTTAATTGGCCATTATAAATTGCCCCTAGTATAGGTAGGTGGTGTGGGGATGTGGTAGGAATATGGGATTAATGTAGGATTAGTATAAATGGGTGGTCAATGGTCGGCACAGACTCGGTGGGCCGAAGGGCCTGTTTCAGTGCTGTGTCTCAAGATAAAATAAAGGGTACAATTCTAAAGGGGGTGCAGGAGCAGAGGGACCTGGGTGTATATGTGCATAAATCATTGAAGGTGGCAGGACAGGTTGAGAAAGTGGTTAATATGGCATACAGGATCCTGGGCTTTATAGAGGCATAAAGTACAAAAGCATGGAAGTTTTGGTGATCCTTCATAAAACACTGGTTCAGCCTAAACTGGAGTATTGTGTCCAATTCTGGGCACCACATATTAGGAAGGATGTGAAGGCATTAGTGAGGATGCAGAAAAAACTACGACAATGATTCCAGGGATGAGGGATTTCAGTTGCATAGATTGATTGGTGAGGCTGTGGTTCTCCTTAGAGCTGAAAAGGTTGAGAGGAGATTTGATGGAGGTGTTTAAAATCATGAGGGTTCTAGACAAAGTAGATAAAGAGGAATTGTTCTCATTGGCTGAAGGGTCGAGAACCAGAGGACACTGATTTTGAGGTGAATGGCAAAAGAACCAAAGGCGACATGAGGAAAAACTTTCTTGAGCAGCGAGTGTTTAGGATCTGGAATGCACTGTCTGAGAGTGTGGTGGAGGCTGGTGCATTGTGACTTCAAAAGAGAACTTTCAGGACTATAGGGAAAAGGCAGGGGAATGGGACTAACTGAGATGCTCTTGTAGAGAGCCAGCAGGGACACAACAGGCCGAATGGCCTCCTTCTGTGCTGTAACTATTCTATGATTCTATAGATGATGGGATATAAAGATACCAATCCAAATTTACTAATGACAAAAAAATAGGCAGCATTCAAGCAGTGTAGATGGAAACATAAAATTACAAAGAGATATTAATAGATTAAGTGATTGGACAAAACTGTGGCAAATGGATTTCCATGTAGGTCAATGTGAGGTCATCCACTTTGAACCTAAAAAGGATCAAACAGGGAACTTTCTAAATGGTGAAAAGCTCGAAACAGTGGAGGTCCAGAGAGACTTGGGGGGCGGGTGGGGGGGTGCTCAGGTACACGGATCATTAAAATGTCATGAACAGGTACAGAAAATAATCAAAAAAGGTAATGGAATGCTGGCCTTTATATCTAGAGGACTAGAATACAAGGGGGTAGAAGTCCTGCTTCAGTTATACAAAGCCCTGGTTAGACCACACCTGGAGTTACTGGGAGCAGTTCTGGACACCACACCTTAGGAAGGATATATCGGCCTTGGAGGGAGTGCAGAATGATTTACCAGAATGATACCTGGTCCAAGGATTAAATGATGAGGAGAAATAACACAAACTAGGGTCGCTTTTCCTGAAATTCAGAAGGTTAAGGGGTGATTTGATCAAAGTTTTCAAGATAGTAAGAGGAATGCATAGGGTAGATAGAGAGAAACTTTCTGCTGGTTCGGGAGTCTAGAACTAGGGAAAATAGTTTAAAAGTTAGAACCAGATCTTTCAGGAGTGACATTAGGAAACACATCTACACACAAAGGGTGGTAGAAGTTTGGAACTCGTTCTGCAAATTGGAATTGATGCTGGATCAATTGTTAATTTTAAATCAGAGATTGATAGATTTTGCTTATCCGGAGGTCTAAGGAATATGGGGCAAAGGAAGGTATATTGGGTTATGTCACAGATCAACATGATCTCATGGAAGGGTTAAACAGGCTCGAGGGGCTGAATGGCCTCCTCCTGTTCCTGTGGTGTGTAGCAAAATATAAACATTTTTTCCCTCTTTTATTTCAGAAGCTGACGTTTTTCGGCTCTTCGTTGATCAGTAACTCCCCTCCCCAGGGCCAGACCCTGGACATTCCTGGAGCGCATGCACCTGCCATTGTTGCCAAAAATGGCCTGGTCCTATTTGGAAATGATGGTAAAATGGTAACAAACCTTTTATACAAACTCTGAATCCTGCTCCATCGGAAACCTTTCTGCAGCATTGTCTGATTGAATCGAGGAAAGCAATAAATGTGACCCACTAGGGGTAAAATTTAACTAACAGGGTAATTAGGTGTGGTGTATAATGGGTGGATAAGATGCTATGGCTTGTTTTGTGCCCCTGTCCACATTAAATTTTATACCCAATATCTCCCGAGGGTGATGATTCTTCAAACACTTGTGGTTTTCTTTCAGGTTTTGGTGAAGAATCTCCAGTTTGAAGATGGCAAAATGATCCCAGCCTCCAAGTACCTTTCCTCTTCAGAAAGTTCTTCATTGGAATTGACCGAAGAGGAGAAAAAAGTCAAAGAGGAAGTCCGTGTAAGTGATTAAGAAATGTCATGCTCAATGGGATATCAATCCTACAGGGAAATCAAGAGAAACTTCTCCATCCAGAGGGTGGTAAGAATGTGGAACTCACTATCACCAGTGGTTGAAGCAAATGTATAGATGCATTTCAGAGGAAGCTGGATGAACGCGTAAGGGAGAAAGAAGTAGAAAGAGAAGATGATATGAAGAGGAATCAGAGAAGGCTTGTGTGGAGCATAAGAACATAAGATATAGGAGCAGGAGTAGGCCATATGGACAGTCTACTATTCAATGACCTCAACTCCATTTTCCTGCTCAATTCCCATATCCATTGATTCCCTTACTGTTCAAACACCAGCAGAGACCAGTTGGGCTGAATGGTCTGTTTTTGTGCAGGACATTCTGTTTCCTGGGTGTATTCACAGCTCAGACTGATGAGCTGCAGGTTTCCTTTCTCACTGACTGTGAGGGAGCCGCATTACATGGCTTTGGGTGTTCTGAACTCAAATTCTCCTGGTTGTGGGCCCACAGCAGAACACTGCAGCTGATTTAGCAGGACTCACTGAGTGGCCACAAAATAAAGGTGTTGAAAATATGTCACAGTGGTGCATTACAAGTCATTCTTCTGAAGTTGGGACTGAAGCACATTGCTTGATAGTGTAGAGGGAGCTTACTCTGTGTCTAACCTGTGCTGAACCTATCCTGGAAGTGTTTGATATTCATACTGGTTACCTTTCATTTCCAGCACTGACATCCACACTTTGATGGGCACAAAATTAAGTAAAAGAGTTTTTTAAAAATGCTCCAGGTTTTGTTAGTTCTTTCTGAGAATGTGCCTCATTGATGAAACCACTACTTGTTGTTGCTGCATTTGTATCTACTCCCAGTTTTTAATGTTTCTCCATGTTTTCATTTGGATTAGGCTATCTGGAAGGGCATCCTTACCAATGTAGCAGAAATTGTGGACTCAACAGATTTTTTCAAGTCGGGAGCTGCATCAATGGATGTGGTCAGGTAATATCCCTCGCGCCCCCTTCCTCACCACCCCAACCCACCAACACTCCCGGTCACACCAGGACTGTTGACTTTTGAAGTCCACCAAGAGTCAGGGTTATGGAGAAGCCATTCAACAAATGGGTCCTGGTGGAAAACTCCTCTGCAGAAGCTGGTGTCCCAGTACTAGAAAGATATCAGAACTGAGAGATGATAACAACCAGGAAAGATTGAACAGGCTGGGCTCTTTTCTTCAGAAAAGAGAGGACTGAAGGGTGATCTGATAGATTGTGAAAGTGTTTGATTGGGCAGACATGGAGAAGATGTTTCCACTTGTGGGGAATCCAAAATTAGGGGTCTTAGATATCAGATAGTCACTAATAAAACCAATAGGGAATTCAGGAGAAACTTCTTTCCCCAGAGAGTGGGGAGAATGTGGAACTCACTACCACAGGGAGTGTTTGAGGTGCATAGTATCGATACATTTAAGGGGAAGCTGGATAAACACATGAGGGAGAAAGGAATAGAAGGATATGTTGATAGAGTGAGATGAAGAGGGATGGGAGGAGGCTCGTGTGGAGCATAAACACCAGCATGGAGCAGTTGGGCCAAATGGCCTGTTTCTGTACCGTAAATACTATGTCACCAGCAGCAGTTAGGACCATAGAACCACAGAAAAGTTACAGCACCGAAGGAGGCCATTCAGCCCATCATGTCTGCGCCTACTGAAAATACTAGCCGCCCAATCTAATCCCACCTTCCAGCACCTGGTCCGTAGCCTTGCAGGTTACAGCACTTCAGGTGCAGGTCCAGGTACATTTTTAAAGAGTTCAGGGTTTCTGCCTCCACCACTGATCCGGGCAGTGAATTCCAGACACCCACCACCCTCTGGGTGAAAAAGGTTTTCTTCATGTCCCCTCTATTCCTTCTACCTTAAATCTGTTCCCCCTGGTAATTGACCTCTCCGCTAGAGGAAACGGGTCCTTCCTGTCTACTCTATTTAGGCCCCTCATAATTTTGTAACCTTCAGTTAAGTTACCCCTCAGCCTCTTGTGTTATAAAGAAAACAACCCTAACCAATCCAATCTTTCCTCATAGCTGCAACATTCAAGCCCTGACAAAATTCTAGTAAATCTCCTCTGTACTCTCTCCAGAGCAATTATGTCCAATTGTGTTGTTATACATCCCTGTCCCCTGTAGTTGAGCTGTATTAAGTAATGTTGCCTCAGTTGCATGAGGTAGAGCACATTAATGTTAAAGACAAGGTGTTTCAGTTTGCATTGAAACCAAGTTACAACCGTGCAAGCCAGGGCACAGACATGCTTGAAGTTTGGGAGTGACCCTGGGCAATGGGCTCAAGCTAGTCGGTTTTCTTATTTGGCTTCCTTGTCTCGGGAGACAATGGGTAGCGCCTGGAGGTGGTCAGTGGTTTGTGGAGCAGCGCCTGGAGTGGCTATGAAGGCCAATACTAGAGTGACAGACTCTTCCGCAGGTGCTGCAGAAAAAATTGGTTGTCGGGGCTGTTACACAGTTGGCTCTCCCCATGTGCTTCTGTCTTTTTTTCCTGCCAACTGCTAAGCCTCTTCAACTCGTAGTAGGTATAGTTGTTTAAAGAAAGAAAGACTTTCAGAAAGACCTCTGGATGTCTCAAAATGCTTTACAGCCAATTAATGACTTTTGGAATGTAGTCACTGTTGTAATATATTAGTCTTCACTCCCTCCACCACTGATGCACAGCGGCAGCAGTGTGTACAAGATGCATTGCAGCAACTCACCAAGGCTCCTTCGACAGCACCTTCCAAACCCGTGACCTCTACCATCCAGTAGGACAAGGGCAGCAGACGCAAGGGAACATCACCACCTGCAAGTTCCCCTCCAAATCACATACCATCCTGACTTGGAACTATATCGCTGTTCCTTCACTGTCGCTGGGTCAAAATCCTGGAACTCCCTTCCTAACAGAACTGTGGGTGTACCTACCCCACATGGACTGCAGCGGTTCAAGAAGGCAGCTCACCACCAAGGGCAATTAGAGATGGGCAACAAATGTTGGCCTTGTCGCTGATGCTCACGTCCTATGATCAAATAAAAAAAATACAGCTAATTTTCACACAGCATGATCCCACCAGCAGCAAATGAGATAATGACCAGATAATCTGCTTTGTGATGTTGGTTGAGGGATACGTATTAGCCCAGGAACTGGGGGGAGCTCCTCTGCTATTATTTGAAATATTGCCATGGGATCTTTTATGTCTACCCAGAGGACAGAGGGGTCTTCCTTTAATGTTTCATCCAAAAGACAACACTTTCAACAGCATAGCACTCTCTCAGTGCGTGTGTCAGCCTGGATTTTGTGTTCATGTCTCTGAAGCGAGTCTTGAACCTGTGGCCTTCCAACTCATTCAAGAGAGTGTGACCCACTGAGCCAAGGCTGACATGGGCATCCATACAAGGCTGTCACATAGTGCTTGCTGTGAAGTTGTGAGCCTCATTGTTGTGAGATTGGACCTGACACAATGCTACTCCAGTACTGGCTGGCCAAATCTGGATGAGTCTCAGTGGGGAGGGTGCAGCCAGATTGTAGTGAGATTTGCTAGGTACTCAACATTTAGCACAGAGAGTATGACAGTATAATAAGGTGTCGGGTAAATAGCAATGGTTATGTTACCGAACCAGTAACCCAGAGGCCTGGGCTAATAGTCCAGAGAATGTGAGTTCAAATCCCACTGTTTAAGAATTTTAATTCCGTTTTAAAAATCTGGAAATAAAATTTGTTCTCAGTAAGAGTAACCGTGACATTGTCAGCTTATTGAAAAAAACCCAACTGGTTTACTAAAGTCCCTTTAAAAAAGGAAACCTGTGTCCATAACTGGTCTGGGCCTTTATGTGCCTCCAGTCCTACACCAACTCTCTGAAGCAAGCCAATCAGTTGCCAGCAGTTCAAGAAGCTGACCCACCACCACCTTCTCCGGATAACCAGAGATGGGCCAAAAAAATGCTAGCCTTGCCACAACTGGCATTCATAATGGAATGAATAAAGCAAAATGGACAAAAGATTCCCAACACAGAATCTGGAGAAGTACAACTCTCAGACACATTGAGTTGGAAGATTGATGAAATTTTGATAATGGAGATGCTAAACATTGAGGTTGAAAGCTGTGAAGATTCTATGATTTGCTTCTTGCTGAATCATTTGTCAGAATCCTACATTTACAGTTAATGCTAATTTTAACAGCCAACCACACCTTCAAGTAGAGGAATGCATTCCTGGCTCTAGTGCAAATCTGAGATTCCTTGAACTTTTTGAACTTGGATTTATATGGCACTTTTAATGTAGTAAAATGTTCCAAGGTACTTCACAGGATCATAAATCAGACAGGATTTGACGCTGAGCCACATGAGGAAATATAAGGGCAGATGAACAAAAGCTTTGTCAAAGAGGTAGGTTTTAGGAACATCTTAAAAGAGAAGAGGGAGTTGGAGAGGTTTAGGGAGGGAATTCCAGAGCTTAGGACCCAGGCAGCTGAAGGCACGGCCACCAATGGTGGAGCGATTTAAAATAATGCACAAGAGGCCAGAATTAGAGGAGCGCAGAGATCTCGGAAGGTTCTAGAGCTAGAGGAGATTACAGAGCTAGGAAGGGACGAGGCCATGGAGGGATTTGAAAACGAGCACAATAGAAAGAAGGAGCCATTGTGCATTACTTTTATTCCAAAGTGAGACAGATTCCAAGAGCTCTCTGACCATCCCCTCCGATTTTAATCGTACCTGCCTGGTGCAATTGAAGCAGTTTTGAATCACCTCATCTGAGTTTACTCTTCATTGATTTCTGTGGGCTGTAAAATTGAAGGGAGTGTAAATCAGGCACAAACTCACAGCTTCAATATCACTAGAAAATGAAGGAACTTCCTTTGTTCTTATCCGCAGACTGGTGGAAGAAATCAAACTGAAGTGTGGTGGTCTTCAGCTGCAGAATGAAGATGTCTACATGGCCACCACATTCGAAGACTTGACGCAGATGCTCGTGAGGAAACTTCGAGGGGAAGTTGAGGAGGAGGAGCTGCTGATAGACTATGTATACAGTCTTAATAATGTCTTAATGCATTAATAATCCGTTCATCAAAGATTAAAGATGTTTCTAATTTTTAAAAGTAGAATTAGCTCAAGAACGTAGGATAGCAACAAAACATGTCCACTGTCTCTGCCAGTTTGTGATTCTCTCTGGCCAAACTCCCTATCTCTCAATCTCTACTGATACAGGAATTGATTCATGACCCTTTTGAATCATAGAATATTCTTGTACAGGACCAGACACACCCCTCCCCCACCCCCATTCTAATCCCACTCTCCTCCTTACTCTCCATTGGTTTAATATTCCTCTTTTTCAAGCAGCTCCCAATTCTCTTTTTAAAGATTTTATGCCTCTGGTTCAACAATGGAGGTGCTCCAATACTTTGACCCTCATCTGTAAATCTCCCCTATGAGCATGGCCTCACCCTACACCTCTGGCACTGTACCCCAGCTCACACCTTCCATTCCATCCTGTCCTAACATGATGTCCACTGACAGACTTGCCAACAGGAGTTACTGGACTGTGATCGGGAGCAGGAACCCTGGCTGTTTTAAATTGAGAAAGTGAGGAGAAGGCCTGCAGGCCTGGAGAGAATGGTAGAGAAGTGAGATGGTATCTGACACAAGCCTAGGGGTTTGACTCTGTTTGAATGGGAGGGAAGAATTTGGGAGATGAAGAGTTGCACAGCATTGAAGTTCCGGAAAAGAATTTAGTCAAGGATGTCAGTTAGATTGTACATGAGCTGTGGAATGATGGGGATCAATGAGGGATTTCTCCGATTAGGGAGGTAATGATGGGGATGATTCCCAGAGGGCTGTGTGGACTGAGCTGGTTTCAATCCTGCATTGACCCTCACAGGAATAGAGAGTCACTGAGCTTGAGTGTTGCCAATCAATGTCTGATCTCTTTCGAGTTAGTAGGTGTGCGATGTCCCCATAGCGACAGAGCGGCACTCCATATCGAACAAATAGGAACTCTACCTGTGTGGGTCCATCAGTAGGGAATGAGGTTGGGTTTCTGTATGTCTTGGACACCCTGTCTAATCACATGTTCTAGGGTGATCAACTTTATCTGTAAATTGCTCCTGCTTTTTGAATTATTTTATAGTTTGAGATGAGCATCAACAACCTGACTCTGCGAATTCCTCACCAAACCTTCATCAATGGGCAGTTTGTAGATGCAGAAGGAGGGAAGTGGTATAACTCCATCAACCCCACAGACGGCTCGGTGAGTTTTGCTTGCGTGTTTGGTTCACATCTCCAGTAAAACTGGTTGTAACGAGAGAGAGATAATCCCTTCCCACTCTTTCTCGTTCCACATGCTTATTCCCTCTGCCCATCTCTCGCACGCTGTCTCATTCTCTTTCTCTCTCATTCTCTGCCTCTCTCTCTCTCTCTCTCTCTCTCTCGTTTCCTTTGCCTATCTCTTGATCACTGTCTCATTCTTTCTCTCTCCCCCTCATTCTCACTCTCTCTCATTTCCTGCCCCTCTATCTCTATTTTGTGTCTCATTCTCTGCCCCAACTCTCTCTCTCTCAACCACTATACCTCTCTCTCATTCTCTGCTTCCCTCTCGCTCACTCACACTCTCCCTCTAATTCCCTGCCTCTCTATCCATTTCTCACTCCATCACTGTTTCTGTCCCCCAGGTGATCTGCAAAGTGTCCCTGGCCCAGGTATCTGATGTGGACAAGGCTGTAGCAGCAGCAAAAGAGGCATTTGAGACTGGGGAATGGGGGAGGATGAATCCCAGGTACCGGGGCAGACTGATCTACAGGTAAGTACGGAAAGGCAGTAAACACAGACCTTGTGAAAGAGTCACAATCAACATTTTACTTCAAAAATAAGAGCAATACAAATAACAGAGATTGGCTTTGAATCATATCTCAAAGATACCAACAGATTGTAGCGACAATTGGATACAATGCTCAAGTGTTTGGAAGGTTCTGGAATATTATGGAAATAATGCAGAATAGGACATTAGCTCCATTTTGGCTGCCAGTATCAGGATCAGTCACTCCCAGGACAGGTATAACAAGGGGTTAGATACAGAGTAAAGCTCCCTCTACACTGTCCCCATCAAACACTCCCAGGACAGGTACAGCACGGGGTTAGATACAGAGTAAAGCTCCCTCTACACTGTCCCCATCAAACACTCCCAGGACAGGTACAGCACTGGGTTAGATACAGAGTAAAGCTCCCTCTACACTGTCCGCATCAAACACTCCCAGGACAGGTACAGCACGGGGTTAGATACAGAGTAAAGCTCCCTCTACACTGTCCGCATCAAACACTCCCAGGACAGGTACAGCACTGGGTTAGATACAGAGTAAAGCTCCCTCTACACTGTCCCCATCAAACACTCCCAGGACAGGTACAGCACTGGGGTTAGATACCCTTAAGATAGCGGGCAAGCGCGCGGACGTGAAACTGGTTGAGAGGCGCCGTTTTAATGTGTTCCTCAATGGGTTGCTGGGGGAGTGGAAGGCCAGGTGCACTTCCACTCCCTCCTCACAGTGAGGTGTTGGTGACGGGTTTTAAGTACCTTTGACATGAAGATAACCATAGCCAGCCTCAACATCAACGGCAGCAGAGGGGCTGACCGCAGATTTCACAATCTCTCAGACCTCAGGGAAGGGAGATACGCGGTGAGCTTTCTGCAGGAAACCCACACCGTTCCGGGAGACGAAGCCACCTGGCTCCTGGAGTGGCAGGGTGGGGTCTACATGAGTCACCTCACCCCTATTTCTAGTGGGGTGGCTATCTTGTTGGCCCCGACTTTTCAGCCGGAGATCTTGGGGGTCAAGGAGCTAGTGCCGGGCCGCTTGCTCCACCTCGCCGTTCGCCTGGGTAGCGTGCCGCTCCACTTTGTGAATGTGAACGCGCCCAGGCCCGGCGCTTTGCAAGCGCGCTTCTTTGAAGAAGTGTCCGCTCTCTTGAGCTCCATCGATAGCGGCGAGTGCATCATCCTCGGGGGGGATTTTAACTGCACCCTCAAGGTGGGGGATCGCTCCGGTCCCCAGCGCAGCCAAGCGTCGGTGGAGAAGTTGAGGGGACTGATCAGCTCCCTTAACTTGGTGGACGTCTGGCGGAATCTCCATCCCGACTCCAGCGCCTTCACGTGGAGGTCTGGAGGAGGAGGGTCGCGAATCGACCGCCTCTACATTTCGCAGGCGTACGTCTCCCGCGTTTTGGCGGCCTCCATGCGGCTGGTGCCGTGCTCAGACCACCGCCTGGTGTGGGCGGAGTTCACTCCGCTCCGCACGCGGGCGGGGTCCGCGTACTGGCACTTTAACAACCGGCTGCTGGAGGACGTGCGATTTCGGGACTCGTTCTGTCGATTCTGGGCCGACTGGAGAAGGAAGCAGGGGGGCTTCCCCTCCTTGAGGCTATAGTGGGATGTGGGCAAGACTCACATCCGCGTCTTCTGTCAGCAGTACGCGAAGGGGTCGACCAAGAGGCGGGAAGCCGAGATCGGGCGCCTTGAGAGGGAGGTGCTCGACTTGGAATCCCGCCTCGGTCATGCCGTCGTGGACCCGGCCCTGTGGCAGGCGTACAAAGAGAAGAAGGGCGCGCTGAGGAACCTGCAGCTCATAGGGTCCCGAGGCGCGTACGTGAGGTCGCGGATCCAGATCCTGGAAGATTTGGACCGCGCCTCACCCTTCTACTCGCTGGAAAAATGGCTGGGAGTCCGTAAGCAGCTCGTCGAGCTGCTGGCCGACGACGGATCCTCCATCACGGATCCGGAGGGAATGGGCCTCCTGGTCCGGACGTATTACAGTGCGTTGTTCTCTCCGGATCCGTCCAGCGAGGATGCGCGCTGAGTTTTGTGGGAGGACCTGCCGCAGGTCAGCCCGGAGGGCGCCGAAGGATTGGAGGCTCCGCTCACGTTGGCGGAGCTGACTGGCGCCCTCCACCAGCTCTCAAGGGGCAAATCCCCAGGGCTGGATGGGTTGACCGTGGAGTTCCTCAGGGCGTTCTGGGACGTCCTGGGGGACGATTACGCGCGGGTCCTGGGGGAAAGCCTGGCGACCGGGGAGATGCCCCTCTCGTGGCGCAGGGCGGTCATCGTCCTGCTGCCGAAGAGGGGCGATCTCCGCCTGCTTAAAAACTGTCGTCCGGTCTCCCTCCTCAGCACGGATTATAAGATCTTTGCCCGGGCTATGTCTACCCGCCTGGGCTCCGTGCTGGCCCACATGATCCACCCCGACCAGTCCTACACGGTCCCGGGCCGGTCCATCCAGGACAACATCCACCTGGTCCGGGACCTGATCCATCTTTCCCAGAGGACTGGTCAGTCGGTCGCCTTTCTCTCCCTCGATCAGGAGAAGGCGTTCGACAGGATCACGATTACCTTTTCGGGACTCTGCGCGCTTTCGGACTCGGGCCGCATTTCGTGGCCCGGGTCCGACTTTTATACGCCGCCGCAGAGTGTCTAGTCAAAGTTAACGGGTCCTTGACGGCGCCCCTTCGATTTGGGAGAGGAGTGCGTCAGGGGTGCCCCATGTCCGGCCAATTGTATACCATCTGCGTGGAGCCCTTCCTGTGCCTGCTTCGCAGGAGGTTGACGGGATTGGCTCTGCGCGAGCCGGCCATGTGGGTCGTCCTCTCGGCTTACGCCGACGACGTGCTCCTCGCAATCACAGATCCCGTTGACTTGCGGAGGATGCGCCACTGCCAGCAGACCTTTTCTGCCGCGTCCTCCGCGAGGATCAATTGGGAGAAATATTCCGGACTCCTGGTTGGTCAGTGGCGGGTGGACTCCCTGCCGGAGGACATGACACCTTTTGCGTGGAGCGCCACGCACCTCCTCTATCTGGGAGTCCACCTTAGCCCCGCTGAGGAAGCCTGACCGGCAAACTGGCAGGAGTTGGAGGCGAAAGTCACCGCTCGGCTGGGGCGCTGGACAGGACTGCTCCGAGTGCTTTCCTACAGGGGCCGAGCGTTGGTCATAAACCAACTGGTGGCCTCCATGCTGTGGTACCGGTAGGTCACTTTGGCCCCGCCCCCTGTATTTGCCACCAAGATCCAGAAGAAACTCGTCGATTTCTTCTGGGGCAAGAGGAAACACTGGGTCTCTGCCACGGTCCTGAGTATCCCGATCGAGGAGGGCGGTCAGTCGCTGGTGTGCGTCCGCACCCAGGCTGCGACTCTCCGCCTTCGGACCCTGCAGAGATACCTGTACGTCGAGCGTCCTCCCAGATGGTGTGCGCTGGCGACGTATTTTTTCCGCCAGTGTCACTGCCTTCAAGACGACACGCAGCTCCCGGTGGAGTCCGTTAGCCGCGCCTCTCTGAGGGAGTTGCCTGTCTTTTACCGGGATCTTTTCCGAGTCTGGAACATGGTCGCCTCCAGTCAGGGCGCTCCCCCGCCGGCGGAGGAGAGCGCCTCGGCTGTCCGGGCGGCCGACTCCGGGGACGGTCCGGCGGGCGGAGGAGTAGCCGAAACCCCCGGGACGCCCCTCACTGCGGGTGGCGAGGGGGCTCGGGAGTGCGGAGCGTTCCCGGCCGAGCGGGGGTCAGCTCGGCCGGAACTGCTCATCGGGCCCAGGCCCCGAAACCCTCCTCGGGAGCCGGTCCCGCACAACCCGAGCCGCCTCTCGGAAATGCCCTCCGTGCCATTCCAATCGGCGCGGAGGGGTTTCCTGTACGGGCTGCTCCTGCACACTCTCCACTTCCTCGCCCTCGTCAGCCGGCCGGACACGCCCTGGCGGTCCGCGTTGCCATCTGGCGGCGAGGGAAAACCCCGATGGAGGTCTCTCTACACGGGAGTCTTCCCCCTTTACATTGGGGACCTGGGGTGGAGGGTGCTGCACAGAGCAGTCCCGTGCAATAGGCTTTTAAGTAGGTTCACGGACTCCCAGGCCACCTGTACTTTCTGCGGCCTGGACGAGTCCGTGTTCCACATTTATAGGGAGTGTGCGAGGTTGCAGCCCCTATTTGAGTATCTGAAGGGGCTGCTCCTCAAATTCTGGCTGCACTTCAGTCCCACGCTCCTGATCTATGGGCACCCGGTGCGGAGGGGCTTGGGCCGGTAGGAGGATCTCCTCGTCGGTCTGCTCCTGGGCCTGGCCAAGGTGGCAATTCACAGGTCCAGGTTGCGGGCCGTCGGGGGTTCCGTCCTCCCCGATTGCCTGCCCCTCTTCCGCGGTTACGTTCGCGCCCGGGTGTCCCTGGAAAAGGAGCATGCGGTGTCCGCCGGTACGCTTGAGGCCTTCTGCGACCGGTGGGCACCGCAGGGACTGGAGTGCATCGTCGACGCCGAGAATGGCATTTTAATTTGAGTTTTTTTGTTTATTTATCTGTTTTAATAAAGTTATTTTAAAACTGTAAATATGTACATAAAGGGGGCCTGAGGGATAAAGGCCCCCTCGATGTGAAAAATATAAAAGGGGCCTGGGGTATAAAGGTCACCTTAAAAAAAAAAAAAACGGGGGGTTAGATACAGAGTAAAGCTCCAAAAAAAAAAGAAAAAAAAAAAAAAACGGGGTTAGATACAGAGTAAAGCTCCCTCTACACTGTCCGCATCAAACACTCCCAGGACAGGTACAGCACTGGGTTAGATACAGAGTAAAGCTCCCTCTACACTGTCCCCATCAAACACTCCCAGGACAGGTACAGCATGGGGTTAGATACAACAAAGGAACAGCAACTTGCATTTATGTAGCATCTTGAATGTAGCAACAGATTGCAAGGCGCTTCAAGGAGCGTTATGAAACAAAATGTACCTCATAACAGTATATTAGGACAGGTGATCAAAAGCTCAGTCAAAAGGGTAGCTTTAAAAGGAGGAGAGAGAGAGGTGGAAAGGTTAAGGGAGGGAGTTTCAATGCTTGGGGCCAAGGCAGCTGAAGGCAGACTGATACCGAGTGCAGAGAGTCTGTTAGACAATTGACACGACAAAGTTGCAGCCAGTATGATGGGTTGAAGTGTGTCTATTTTAACGCAAGAAGTGTCAGGAATAAGGGTGATGAACTTAGAGCATGGATCAGTACTTGGAGCTACGATGTTGTGGTCATTACGGAGACTTGGATATCACAGGGGCAGGAATGGATGTTGGATGTTCCGGGGTTTGGATGTTTCAAAAGGAATAGGGAGGGAGGTAAAAGAGGTGGGGGAGTGGCATTGCTAATCAGGGATAGTATCACAGCTGCAGAAAGGGAGGTCGTCGAGGAGGGTTTGTCTACTGAGTCATTATGGGTGGAAGTCAGAAACAGGAAAGGAGCAGTCACTTTGTTGGGATTTTTCTATAGACCCCCCAATAGCAACAGAGACATGGAGGAACAGATTGGGAGGCAAATTTTGGAAAGGTGCAGAAGTAACAGGGTTGTTGTCATGGGTGACTTCAACTTCCCTAATATTAATTGGAACCTCCTTAGTGCAAATAGTTTGGATGGAGCAGTTTTTGTCAGGTGTGTCCAGGAGGGTTTCCTGACTCAATATGTAGATAGGCTGACTAGAGGGGAGACTATGTTGGATTTGGTGCTTGGCAACAAACCAGGCCAGGTGGCAGATCTCTCGGTGGGAGAGCATTTCAGTGATAGTGATCACAACTCCCTGACCTTTACTGTAGTCATGGAGAGGGACAGGAGCAGACGGGAGGGGAAAATATTTAATTGGGGGAGGGGGAATTACAATGCTATTAGGCAGGAACTGGGGAGCATAAACTGGGAACAGACGTTCTCAAGGAAATGCACGACAGAAATGTGGAGGTTGTTTAGGGAGCACTTGCTGCGACTGCTGGATAGGTTTGTCCCGATGAGGCAAGGAAGGGATGGTAGGGTGAAGGAACCTTGGATGACAAGAGATGTGGAACAGCTAGTCAAGAGGAAGAAGGAAGCTTACTTAAGGTTGAGGAAGCAAGGATCAGACAGGGCTCTAGAGGGTTACAAGGTAGCCAGGAAGGAACTGAAGAATGGATTTAGGAGAGCTAGAAGGGGACATGAAAAAGTCTTGGCGGGTAGGATTAAGGAAAATCCAAGGCGTTCTACACTTATGTGAGGAACAAGAGGATGGCCAGAGTGAGGGTAGGGCCGATCAGGGATAGTGGAGGGAACTTGTGCCTGGAGTCGGAGGAGGTAGGGGAGGTCCTAAATGAATACTTTGCTTCAGTATTCACTAGTGAGAGGGACCTGGTCGTTTGTGAGGACAGTGTGGAACAGGCTGATATGCTCGAACAGGTTGAGGTTAAGAGGGAGGATGTGCTGGAAATTTTGAATGATATGAGGACAGATAAGTCCCCGGGGCCAGACGGCATATACCCAAGGATATTACGGGAAGCGAGGAAGAGATTGCTGCGCCTTTGGCGATGATCTTTGCGTCCTCACTGTCCACCGGAGTAGTAGCAGATGATTGGAGGGTGGCAAATGTTGGTCCCTTGTTCAAGAAAGGGAATAGGGATAACCCTGGGAATTATAGACCAGTCAGTCTTACGTCGGTAGTGGGCAAATTATTGGAGAGGATTCTGAGAGACAGGATTTATGATTATTTGGAAAAGCATGGTTTGATTAGAGACAGTCAGCATGGCTTTGTGAGGGGCAGGTCATGCCTCACAAGCCTTATTGAATTCTTTGAAGATGTGACAAAACACATTGATGAAGGAAGAGCAGTGGATGTGGTGTATATGGATTTTAGCAAGGTATTTGATAAGGTTCCCCATGGTAGGCTCATTCAGAAAGTGAGGAGGCATGGGAGTTGGCTGTCTGGATACAAAATTGGCTGGCCCATAGAAGAGAGAGGGTGGTAGTAGATGGAAAGTATTCAGCATGGAGCTCGGTGACCAGTGGCGTTCCGCAGGGATCTGTTCTGGGACCTCTGCTCTTTGTGATTTTTATAAATGACTTGGATGAGGAAGTGGAAGGCTGGGTTAGCAAGTTTGCCGATGACACGAAGGTTGCTGGAGTTGTGGATAGTGTGGAAGGCTGTTGTAGGTTGCAACGGGACATTGACAGGATGCAGAGCTGGGCTGAGAAGTGGCAGATGGAGTTCAACCTGGAAAAGTGTGAAGTGATTCATTTTGGAATGTCGAATTTGAATGCGGAATACAGGCTTAAAGACAGGATTCTTGGTAGTGTGGAGGAACAGAGGGATCTTGGGGTCCATGTCCATAGATCGCTCAAAGTTGCCACCCAAGTTGATAGGGTTGTTAAGAAAGCGTATGGTGTGTTGGCTTTCATTAACAGGGGGATTGAGTTTAAGAGCCGTGAGGTTATGCTGCAGCTCTATAAAGCCCTGGTTAGACCACACTTGGAATATTGTGTTCAGTTCTGGTCGCCTCATTATAGGAAGGATGTGGAAGCTTTAGAGAGGGTGCAGAGGAGATTTACCAGGATGCTGCCTGGACTGGAGGGCATGTCTTACGAAGAAAGATTGAGGGAGCTAGGGCTTTTCTCATTGGAGCGAAGAAGGATGAGAGGTGACTTGATAGAGGGGTACAAGATGATAAGAGGCATAGATAGAGTGGATAGCCAGAGACTTTTTCCCAGGGTGGAAAGGGCTATCACCAGGGGGCATAATTTTAAGGTGATTGGAGGAAGGTTTCGGGGAGATGTCAGAGGTAGGTTCTTTACACAGAGAGTGGTGGGTGCGTGGAATGCACTGCCAGCGGTGGTAGTAGAAGCAGATACATTAGGGACATTTAAGCGTCTCTTGGATAGGTACATGGATGATTGTAGAATGAAGGATAGGTAGTTAGTTTGATCTTAGAGTAGGTTAAAGGTTCAGCACAACATCGTGGGCCGTAGGGCCTGTACTGTGCTGTACTGTTCTATGTTCTAAAGTTGGGGTTGCACAAGAGACCAGAATTGGAGGAGTGCAGAGATCTTGGAGGGTTGTGGCGATGGAGGTAACAGAGGTAGGGAGGACGAGGCCATGGAGGGATTTGAAAACTGGGATGAAACATTTAAATTCGAGGCACTGCCAGACCCAAAGCCAATGTAGGTCAGTGGGTACAGGTTCGGTGGGGGGGGGGGGGGCGGGGGGGGTGGTGAAGAAGGAAGTGGGCAGCAAGGTGAATATTCAGTGTCCAGACTTACACATGGAAAGCGATCCCATGACTAAAGGATAAGGGAGGAGCTGTACCCCAGGGGAGAGGAGGGGTAGGGAGAATGCTGGGGGGACGAAAACCTGACTCATTAATTAGCTTTGGCTCAGTTATTTGAAGAGTTAGAAATGTATTATTCCAAGCAGTTTGGAAAACCTTGCACTCACGTGATTCTGAATTGAAATTTGGACTGATTGTATCTGGGGATCTGAATTCTCCTATCCTGTAGGTTGGCAGACCTGATGGAGCAGCACCAGGAGGAACTAGCAACAATTGAAGCCATCGACTCGGGCGCTGTTTATACTTTGGCACTGAAAACCCATGTAGGAATGTCCATCCAGACATTCCGCTACTTTGCTGGATGGTGTGACAAGATTCAGGTTTGTGGCGGTCTGAACTGTAGCTCCTGAACTAGAATCCGCATGGTTTGCAAGACACCTGTATGTACCTGTACACCTGCACACACATACATACTTGCACACACCTGTTCACCTGCACACACCTGTAGATGTGCACACACATGTATTGTTGCACACAACTGTGCACCTGTATACCTGCACTAGTTTGTAAGGAAAACAGTTTGTCTAATCACTAGTGCTATCTCTCTCTCTCTGTAGGGCTGCACCATCCCCATTAACCAAGCTCGGCCTAATCGCAATTTAGCCTTTACTAAGAGGGAGCCAATTGGGTAAGAGTTTGACTTACACTTGTACATTGATTATTTTTCTGCAGGGAGGAGAAATTTGTGACCAACTGTGTATTTTCACACCCGTACGGCTGTAGCAATGGATTGTCATAGTGAGCGAATGTGTCATTCATAATGATCAGGAACACATCAAGCTCCCAGCTTTGAACTCTGCCCTCTATACCAGCAGTCTTTGTGATTCCAAATCCTACCTCTGCAAATTGTTAGTTAATTCAACATATTCCTGACACCAGGAAAATGAGCATGAAACAGAACCAAAACCCAACTGGTTCATTCATGTCCATCAAGGAAGTGTGTTTACTCAGTCTGGCCTATTCATGACTCCAGTATAAACCACATGGGTTTTTAATGATAATCCATAAACTTCACTTTTACTGAGGTCAGAATTTTAGTTCCGGTTTTTATTAAAGTGAATTCAAATTCTGAAAGTGCCATGACTGAGATTTGAACTCGGGATCTCTGGAATATTAGTCCAGGCCTCTGGATTACCAGTCCAATAACATAAACCACAAAACTAACATACCCTACTCTCTATACTGAAAGACAGAAGATAGAAAGATTTGCGTTTATCTGGTACCCACAGGACATTCCAAAGAACTTCACAGTCAATTAATTACTTTCGAAGTGTAGTCACCATTGTAATGTAGGAAAGGTAGCAGTCAATTTATGCAGAGCAAGATCCCACAAAGAGCAGTGTGATAACCAAATAACTTGTTTTAGTGATGCTGGCTGAGGGATAAATATTGGCCAGGACACTGGGAATGACTCCCTTGCAGTTGTGTGCAGTTTTGGTCTCCTTATCTGAGGAAGCATGTTCTTGCTATAGAGGGAGTGCAGCGAAGGTTTACCAGACTGATTCCTGGGATGGCAGGACTGACATATGAGGAGAGATTGAGTCAGTTAGGATTATATTCGCTGGAGTTCAGAAGAGTGAGGGATCTCATAGAAACCTATAAAATTCTAACAAGACTTGACAGGGTAGATGCAGGAAGGATGTTCCCGATGGTGGGGGAGTCCAGAACCAGGGGTCATAGTCTAAGGATACGGGGTAAACCTTTCAGGACTGAGATGAGGAGAAATTTCTTCACCCAGACAGTGGTGAGCCTGTGGGATTCGCTACCACAGAAAGCAGTTGAGGCCAAAACATTGTATGTTTTCAAGGAGGAGTTAGATATAGCTCTTGGGGCGAAAAGGATCAAAGGGTATGGGGCGAAAGCGGGAACAGGTTACTGAGCTGGATGATCACCATGACCATGGTGGAGCAGGCTCGAAGGGCTGAATGTCCTGCTCCTATTTTCTTCTTCAAAATAACACCATGGGACCTTTTACCTGAGAAGACTGATGCGACGTCAGTTTAACAGCCCATCTGAAAGATGGTCCCTCTGACAGGGCAGCATTTCCTCAGCACTGCCTTCAACGGAGTAGCCTCCCTCGGGAGTGTACTGGGGGTTTCAGCTTAGCGTATGGGACCAAATTCTCTGGAGTGGACTTTAAACCCACACTCTTCAGATTCCAAAGTGGGTGTGCTACCCACAGAGCCACAGCTGATATTGCAGCTCAGCTTGGTTAATTGCACTGTTTTTACAATGACATTGATCCGTGGTACACTCTTGGCTTTCAACTGAAACAGGGTGTGTGGCATTGTGATCCCATGGAACTATCCCCTTATGATGTTGGCGTGGAAGACTGCAGCCTGCCTTGCCGCTGGGAACACCGTGGTTCTGAAACCGGCACAGGTAAGTTGGCCACCTCTCATCTTTCAACGAAATGGTGGAATTCTTATTATTATAAAAGAATAGAGAGCCCAACATCAGACAGTCAAATCCAAACATTGATGCAGTGTTTGGGATATGGAATAACTGAATTGGAAACTTCCCCCTGCCACCCCCCCAAAGCTTGAGCAATACAGACCAGAAAGGTCAGTGGTTTGAACCTCTGGCCTGGAGAACCAGGGCAGCCACCTAGACCTCAGGACCCCACGGCCTCCTTGATGTAAAACCTCATATACATGAGTGTTGAAGGACATTGGTCCCGAGTCCATTTCTCTATCTCTGAGGTAACTGTGCCAAGTAGGTTTAATTGAAGGGATTTAATTCAGTCAAAGAGTGGATGAATAGCTGACACACTTTCTGATAAAGCTCCCTAATTCCTTCAAAATAAACAGGCTTAATCAGTGTTTCAGGCCCATTCACACCCCGAATTTCTTCCTGGTGGGATCTCGGAATAGCACAGTTGGATGCTAAATCAGGCACCTGGGTGATGTTCATGAATAACGTGGCTGAGTGAGGCTTTGGGGCAAGGGTCCCAGGTAAGGAGACTGGGTGAGGGCTGTGGGCAGAATAGGTGCAGCAGTGATTTGGCCTCTGGTGTGAGGCAGCTGGATGAGGTGTGCAGGATGGGTAAGGCACCTCAGAGAATTTTTATTGATGCAGTTAACATCTGATTCATTCTGACAGGTGACTCCCTTGACGGCATTGAAATTTGCGGAGCTCACGGCGAGGGCTGGATTCCCAAAGGGCGTTGTGAACATCCTGCCAGGAGCAGGTAGGCTGGCAGAGTGGCACAAACAGAAAGCCAGCCAGTAGGCTGGCAGAGTGGCACAAACTGAAAGCCAGCCAATAGGCTGGCAGCAGTTTGGTATTTGATGGGAGACCTCAACAACCTGGATACTTGGAGCTAGTCAAATCAGTTAAAAATAAACAAGCCTTGAATGATCTCTGGGCCAGAAGTCAAAGGTCAGTCTGAAACCTTTGGCTGAGTTTGCACCCTAACGTTGAAGGTGTGAGTTATAAGGTAAGAAGAATTCCATTTCTGTAGCACCTTTCACATCCTCAGGACATCCAAAAGCACTTCACAGCCAATGAAGTATCTTTTAGAAACGTAGTCACTCGTAATGTACAACAAACAAAGAACAAACAGAGAACAGTACAGCACAGGAACAGGCCATTCGGCCCTCCAAGCCTGCACCGATCTTGATGCCTGCCTAAACTAAAACCTTCTGCACTTTCAGGGACCGTATCCCTCTATTCCCATCCTATTCATGTATTTGTCAAGATGCCTCTTAAACGTCTCTATCGTACCTGCTTCCACCACCTCCCCCGGCAACAAGTTCCAGGCACTCACCACCCTCTGCGTAAAGAACTTGCCTCGCACATCCCCTCTAAACTTTTCCCCACTCACCTTAAACCTATGTCCCCTAGTAACTGACTCTTCCACCCTGGGAAAAAGCTTCTGACTATCCACTCTGTCCATGCTGCTTATAACTTTGTAAACCTCTATCATGTCGCCCCTCCACCTCTGTCGTTCCAGTGAAAACAATCCGAGTTTATCCAACCTCTGCTCATAGCTAATGCCCTCCAGACCAGGCAACATCCTGGTAAACCTCTTCTGTACCCTCTCCAAAGGAAAGCTGCAGCCAATTTGCACACAGCGAAATCCCAGAAAACAGCAAGGTGATAAGGACCAGAAAATCTGTTTTTAGTGATGTTAGTTGAGGGATAAAAATTGGCCCAGGACACCGGGGAGAGCTCCCCTGCTCTTCTTCAAAATGATTCCGTAGAATCTTTTACATCCAGCTGAGAAGGCAGAAGGGGGCCTCGGTTTAATGACTCATCTGAAAGACAGCATCTCTGATAGTGCAGCACCCCATTAGTACTGCACTGGGAGTGTTGGCCTGGATTATTGAAACATAGGAACAGGAGTAGGCCATTCGGCCCTTCAAGCCTGTTCCGCCATTCAATAAGAGCATGGCTGATTATCAAAACTCAGTAACCTGTTCCCACTTTCTCCCCGTATCCCTTGATTCCTTTAGCCCTACAAACTATATCTAACTCTGTCTTGAATATATTTAATGATTGGGCCTCAACTGCTTTCTGTGGTAGAGAATTCCACAGGTTCACCACTCTCTGGGTGAAGAAATCCCTCCTCATCTCAGTCCTAAATGACTTACCCCTTATCCTTAGACTGTGACCCCTGGTTCTGGACTCCCCCGCCATTGGGAACATCCTTCCTGCATCTAGTCTGTCCAGTCCTGTTAGAGTTTTGTTGGTTTTGTTGGTTTCTATGAGATGGGCGGCGCAGTGGTTAGCACCGCAGCCTCACATCTCCAGTGACCCGGGTTCAATTCTGGGTACTGCCTGTGCGGAGTTTGCAAGTTCTCCCTGTGACCGCGTGGGTTTCCACTGGGTGCTCTGGTTTCCTCCCACTGCCAAAGACTTGCAGGTTGATAGGTAAATTGGCCATTGTAAATTGCCTCTAGTGTAGGTAGGTGGTAGGGAATATGGGATTAATGTAGGATTAGTATAAATGGGAGGTTGATGTCAGCACAGACTCTGTGGGCCGAAGGGCCTGTTTCAGTGCTGTACCTCTCTATGACTATGAGTCTATGACTATCCCCTCTCATTCTTCTAAACTCTAGTGAATACAAGCCTAATTGACCCAATCTCTCTTCATACGTCGGTCCTGCCATCTCGGGAATCAATCTGGTGAACCTTCACTGCACTCCCTCCATAGCAAGAACATCCTTCCTCAGATAAGGAGACTAAAACTGCAGACAATACTCCAGATGTGGTCTCACCAAGGCCTTGTATAATTGCAGCAAGACATCCTTGCTCCTGTACTCGAATCCTCTCGCTATGAAGGCCAACATACCATTTGCCTTAACTGTCTGCTGCACCTGCATGCTTACTTTCAGCAACTGGTGCACAAGGACACCCAGGTCTCACTGCACCTCCCCCTTTCCCAATCTATCACCGTTCAGATAATAATTTGCCTTTCTGTTTTTGCCACCAAAGTGGATAACCTCACATTTATCCACGTTATACTGCATCTGCCATGTATTTGCCCACTCATTCAACCTGTCTAAATCACACTGGAGTTTCTCTGCATCCTCTTCACAGCTCACACTCCCATCCAGCTTTGTCGTCTGCAAACTTGGATATATTACATTTAATTCCCTCATCTATATCATTAATATATATTGTGAATAGCTGGGGTCCTAGCACTGATTCCTTCAGTACCCCACTAGTCACTGCCTGCCACTTGGAAAAAGATCCGTTTATTCCTATTCTTTGTTTGCTGTCTGCCAACCAGTTCTCTATCACTGTCAGTACCTTACCCCCAATCCCATGTGCTTTAATTTTGCACGCTAATCTCTTATGTGGGACCTTATCGAAAGCCTTCTGAAAGTCCAAATACACCACATCCACTGGTTCTTCCTTATCTATTCTACTAGTTACATCCTCAAAAAATTCCAGTAGATTTGTCAAGCATGATTTCCCTTTCGTAAATCCATGTTGACTTTGTCTGATCCTGTCATTGTTTTCCAAGTGCTCTGCTATTGCATCTTTTAGAATGGACTCTAGCATTTTCCCTACTACTAATTCCCTGTTTTCTCTCTACCTCCTTTTTTAAATAGTGGGGTTACATTAGTTACCCTCCAATTCGTTGGAACTGTTCCAGAGTCTATAGAATTTTGAAAAATGACCAGCAATGCATCTACTATTTCTAGAGCCACTTCCTTAAGTACTCTGGGATGTAGATTATCAGGCCCTGGGGATTTATCGGCCTTCAATCCCATCAATTTCCTTAACACCATTTCCCTACTAATACTGATTTTGTACAGTTCCTCCTTCTCACTAGACCCTATGTTCCCCAACATTTCTGGGAGGTAATTTGTGTCCTCCTTTGTGAAGACAGAACCAAAGTAAGTATTTAATTGGTCTGCCATTTCTTTGTTCCCCATTATAGATTCCCCCTTTTCTGACTGTAAGGGACCCACATTTGTCTTCACTAATCTTTTTCTCTTCACATATCTAAAGAAGCTTTTACAGTCAGTTTTTATGTTCTCTGCAAGCTTATTCTCATACGCTATTTTCCCCTTCTTAATCAATCCCTTTGTCCTCCTTTACTGAATTCTAAACTGCTCCCAATCCTCAGGTTTGCTGCTTATTCTGGCCATTTTATATTTCTCCTCCTTGGATCTAATACTATCCCTAACTTCTTTTGTAAGCCACGGTTGAGCCACCCTTCCTGTTTTATTTTTGCGCCAGACAGGAATGAACAATTGTTGTAATTCATCCATGCGCTTTTTAAATGCTAGCCATTGCCTATCCACTGTCAACCCTTTTAGTAACGTTCCCCAATCTATCATTGCCAACTCGCCCCTCATACCTTCATAGTTTCCTTTATTTAGATTCAGGACCCAAGTCTCGGAATCAACTCTCTCACTCTCCATTTTAATGAAGAATTCTATCATATTATGTGCTCAAGTCTCTGGAGTGGGACTTGAGCTTACGACTTCCTAACTCAAAGGTGAGTCAGGGCTGACACCTTTAATTTAAAATGATACTTGTAAAGGTCTTCTCCTGCTTCCCCATCATGAAGAAACATTTCTTAGCCCCTCCTTTCCCAAAGTGAGGTCCCTTGGGCCACTAACGAGTTCTAACCCTCATGCTTGCTGTTGTTATCAGCTTCTGCTGAGGTTTAGTTCTGCTTTGTGAGAGATTATTTTCTGTCTGACAGGTTCATTGATTGGACAGAGAATAGCTGACCATCCAGATGTGAGAAAACTTGGCTTCACTGGGTCAACTCCAGTAGGGAAACAAATCATGAAAAGGTAACTGGGGAACTGAACAGGTTGTGACTAGCAATTCATCTTTATTTCATTAAAGAGAGAAATAAACTTTTTTTTATTCATTCATGGGATGTGGGCATCACTGGCAAGGCCAGTATTTATTCCCCATCCCTAATTGCCCTTGAGAAGGTGGTGGTGAGCTGCCTTCTTGAACCACTGCAGTTCATGTGGGGTAGGTACACCCACAGTGCTGTTAGGAAGGGAGTTCCAGGATTTTGACCCAGAGACAGTGAATTAACAGTGATATAGTTCCAAGTCAGGATGGTGTGTGACTTGGAGGGGAACTTGCAGGTGGTGGTGTTCCCATGCATCTGCTGCCCTTGTCCTTCTAGTTGGTAGAGGTCGCAGGTTTGGAAGGTGCTGTCGAAGGAGGCTTGGTGAGTTGCTGCAGTGCATCTTGTAGATGGTACACATTGCTGTCACCCTGCGCTGGTGCTGGAGGGGGTGAGTGTTGAAGGTGGTGGATGGGGTGCCAATCAAGTGGGCTGCTTTGTCCTGGATGGTGTCGAACTTCTTGAGTGTTGGGAGATCTCTGTGTTCCACCAATTCTGGCCTCTTGCCCATCCCTGATTTCCATTGCTGCACCAATGGCCGTGGCTATGGGCAGCAATGTTTCGGATGTGCTGAAGTTTATGAAGGGTGGGATGCTGGTCAAGGGAGCATTGGGATTGTCAAGTCTGGCTATCCAAAAGACTTTTCAGAACCTTTACAGCCAGCAGAGCAAATCAACTCAAGAGCAATAAATGCTGGCCTTGCCAGTGACACTCACACCCTATGAACAAATAAAAAAAATCTTGGTGTGTTGTAGGGCTGGAGGAGATGACCGAGATCGGGAGGAGTGAAGCCATGAAGAGATTTGAAAATAAGGAAGAGAATTTTAAGATTGTACCAGGCTTTCTCTACATTGTAAATTGTGATATTTTTTCTCTCTGTGCAGCTGTGCAATGAGTAACGTGAAGAAAGTCTCTCTAGAGCTGGGAGGGAAATCTCCACTCATTATCTTCAGTGATTGCGACTTAGACAAGGCAGTGCGTATGGTAAGGAGATGAAACTCAAAATCGGGCTCTGAAGCATTTGAAACTATTGAGGTTAATTTTAAACTAACCCAACCTGTGGGAAACAAACAGAATCGAGTGCGACTCTGGTTTTACACTCGGTCTGATCTTACTCTCCATTGAAGGGAGTGGAGAATAATGTTGGGTGGGACACCTGGTAGGTATTCTGCATAGCTGCTTCGGGTAAAATTACACCCAATACAAAGCAAGACTGAGTGAATAATGGGGGCTGGAGACAGAGCCAATCACCTCAATCACAGTGCATTCCTACCCCAAACCCCCTCACCTCCATCCAGTCTCCGACTGGTACATTTCACTGCTTGGCATTGCATTCAGCCACACAGGCTAAGGACACAACAGGTTCAGTCCCAAGGCTGGGCTGATCTGAGGTGAGGTGGGCTGAGGTTAAGGAGAGTGAGAAGGAAAGGAGAATCAGTCAGGGTTCCTGTTCTGGATTACTACCCTGTGACTCCATTAGAAAAGTGCGTATGTGGATGTCAGATGAGGTGAGGTCAGGCTTGGCCTGTGATGCACGCCTAGGCTCAGCAGCCTGTCGACACTCAACCATCTAGGTTCATTCATTGCAACTGGCCACTTGGAATAGTCGAGTCTGGAGTGAACAAAAGTATGGACAAGAGTTTCAGCAGCAGATGAGCTGAGGCAGGGGTGGAGTCGAACGAGGTTATGGAGGTGGAAGTAGGGAGTCTTAGTGATGGAGTGGATATAGGGTGGGATGTGGAGATTGTGAACAGTCTGAGTCAGACTGAAACAGTGGCTAGGGAGAGGAATGGAGTCCGTGGCTCGTGATTGAAGTTTGTGATAAGGACCAAAGCCAATGCTTGGCCTTCCCACAGTTTAGTTGGAGAAAATTTCTTAAGGACTGATGTCCCCCAACAGACTGGTAAAGATCCTGGAATCAGCCAGTCGCAGTGTAGGGTTGTTCTATATCATTGGATCATTCAACGTGGGAGGAGATCATTCGGCCCATGGTGGAGGGTGAGAGGGGAGGTGGAGGGGAGGGCATAGCGAGGGGTTCTTCCTGATTCTGTCACTAATTCCTCAGATCCTGCAGAAATGAAGGGAATGTCACAGTAGCATAGACACAAGAGAGACAGACAGGACAGGACTATAAGGAAGTTTTATGGTTATTGTCATAATAACTGCTAGTAATTCATTAGTCATGAGCTCGAATCACAGCAGGGCAAGTTATGAATTGGAATTCAGTAAATCTGGTTAATTTGGTACCAGAAGAAAGTGATCATGAATCTGTTAGCTTGTCATAAAAATCCAGTTTGTTCACTAATGTCCTTCAGGGAAGTTAATTAATTAATTAACCTGCTGTCTTTACCCGGTTTGGACGTACACGTGACTCCAGTCTAACACTGTTGTTGACACTAGGGATGGGCAATAAATGCTTTCTATTAGTGTCATCATATGTCGAGATTAAATAATAATGAAATGTATTAATTTGTGAGAGTCACTGGCTAGCCCAGCATTCATTACCCATTTCTAATTGCCCTTGAACTGAGTAGCTTGCTTGGCATTACAGAGGGCATTTTATTTCAGAGTCAACCACATTGCTGTGGATCTGGAGTTATATGTAGGCCAGACCAGGTGAGGACAGCAGATTTCCTTCCCTGAAGGACATTAGATGGGTTTTTATAACAATTGACATTGGTTTCATGGTCACCATTAGACGAGCTTTTAATTCCAGATTTATTCAATTCAAATTTTACCAACTGCAGTGTTGGGATTCGAGACCATGTCCCCAGAGCATTAGCCTGGGCTCTGAATTATTACTAGTCTATGACATTACCACAACACCACCGCCTCGCCTTAAATGTTACATTAAACTCTTGCTATCTCTTCCTAGGCGATGGGGGCTGTGTTCTTCAACAAGGGAGAGAACTGTATTGCAGCAGGACGACTATTCCTGGAAGAATCTATCCATGATCAGTTTCTGCACAAAGTGGTGAGTCCTAGAGTCACTACCCATTCAGGTCTGAAGGACATTCAGCATCTGATCCATGTTTAAGTCATAAAATGCAGAGCAAGAGTAAGCCGATTGGCCTCTCAAACCAAATTCTCTGTCAAACTTGACTCAAAGATTTGTGGATTCTAAGTTTCACTCCAGGATTTGAGCACAAAAATCTAATACTGAGGGAGTGCTGCACTGTGGGAGGGTCAGTACTGAGGGAGTGCTGCACTGTGGGAGGGTCAGTACTGAGGGAGTGCTGCACTATGGGAGGGTCAGTACTGAGGGAGTGCTGCACTGTCGGAGAGTCAGTACTGAGGGAGTGCTGCACTGTCGGAGAGTCAGTACTGAGGGAGTGCTGCACTGTCGGAGAGTCAGTACTGAGGGAGCGCTGCACTGTCGGAGAGTCAGTACTGAGGGAGTGCTGCACTGTCGGAGAGTCAGTACTGAGGGAGTGCTGCACTGTCGGAGAGTCAGTACTGAGGGAGTGCTGCACTGTGTTATGCAGACCCCCACCTGCCAAGAATGAGACATATTAATTTTGTCATATGAACATTAATTTCAAACTGTTGCTGGAGTGAAGAAATGACTTGTTAAAGAGATCACCAGACCTTTGACTGGTGGATATTTGCAAACTAAGAGACGCTGCTTGTGGAGACAAAGGACTATTCGCCGCTCCAATTAACCAAATGGATTTTGATCACCAGACATTGAAGGTGTAAGGAACTGCTAAGATAATACAATTCACAAACCTCACAGGAGAGACTGTTCCAAATAAGGAGCTAGTCACATGACTAACCTGCTGGGCAACCTGGGGTTTTTTGAATTATGCCACAGAGAAAGGAACAGAAGGCAGTGTGCAACTGAAGCTGGAACAAGGAAGCCTCTCTCCTGGCTGTCTCTCTCTTGCCTCCTCCCAAGCCACCGGATCCACGGAAGACATGTAAACTGCAAAAGAGAAGACTCCAACATTCAAGCAAATTGAAGCGTGAACTGGACCCCAATGAATAGCAGAACTTACTGGCAACCAAAGACTCCACATTGAACTCAAAGGACAGTAAACAACTAACAGATATTGCCTCAAACTTCCCCCTTTATTCTTCCTACGTTTTCTGTCTGAATGTTCTCGCGTTTACATGCCAGCGTGGTCACATCGCATATTCATCGTTGTTAACTGAATTAGAATTTAAGATTAATAAACTTCTACCTTTGTTGTTTAAATCTAAGGAAACCTGTTTGATTTCTTTGCCTTACAATTGGAGCAGTGAACAAGGATTCACTGAAGGGGGAGCTAAAAACATGGTGTTTCTAAAATTAAACCCTGTTACAGTTAAACCAGGCAAAGTCTGAGAGGGAACCCCTAGACCCCTTCTCACCTGGTCGTAACAACTGTCGGAGGAGCAGTACTGAGGGAGTGCTGTACTCTTGGAGGGTCAGAACTAAGGGAGCACTGCACTGCCAGAGGGGCAGCACTGAGGGAGTATTGCACTGCTGGAGGGGGTCAGTATTGAGGGGGTGTCGCACTGTCGGAGGGGCAGTACTGAGGGAGTGCTGCATTATCAGAGGTGCATTCTTTCAGATGAGATGTTCAAACAAGGCCCAATCTGCCCCCTCAGGTGTTATATAAATGCAATTTATTTCTATCCTTTTTTAATTTGCTGCCAGGTAGAAGAGGTGAAGAAAATGAAAATTGGTGACCCTTTGGACAGATCAACGGATCATGGACCTCAGAACCATAAGGCCCACCTGGACAAGCTGATTGAGTACTGTGCCAAGGGGGTGAAGGAAGGGGCCAGACTTGTCTATGGAGGGAAGCAAGTACCCAGACCAGGTAAGTGGTCCCAGTGCCATGTTCACACAAATAATATCAATATCCAGAACCCTTGTTGTCTGTACGAGTGTGGACTGAGAAAGAAAAAGAACTGGCATTTTTATAGCGCCTTTCACAACCTTGGGACCTCCCAAAACACTTCACAGACAGTGAAGTACTTTTTGAAGTATAGTCACTGTAGGAAATGCGACAGCCAATTTGTTCAAAGCAAGATCCCATAAACGGTAATGTGATAATGACCAAATCATCTGTTTTAATGATTTTGATTGAGAGATAAATATCTAATCTGAAAGATAGCACCTCCAACAGTGCACCGCTCCCTCAGTGCTGACCCTCCAACAGTGCACCGGTCCCTCAGTGCTGACCCTCCGACAGTGCAGCGCTCCCTCAGGGCTGACCCTCCGACAGTGCAGCGCTCCCTCGGTGCTGACCCTCCGACAGTGCAGCGCTCCCTCAGGGCTGACCCTCCGACAGTGCAGCGCTCCCTCGGTGCTGACCCTCCGACAGTGCAGCGCTCCCTCGGTGCTGACCCTCCGACAGTGCAGCGCTCCCTCGGTGCTGACCCTCCGACAGTGCAGCGCTCCCTCGGTGCTGACCCTCCGACAGTGCAGCGCTCCCTCAGTATTGACCCTCCGACATTGCAGCACTCCCTCAGTGCTGACCCTCCGACAGTGCAGCACTCCCTCAGTGCTGACCCTCCGACAGTGCAGCACTCCCTCAGTGCTGACCCTCCGACAGTGCAGCACTCCCTCAGTGCTGACCCTCCGACAGTGCAGCACTCCCTCAGTGCTGACCCTCCGACAGTGCAGCACTCCGACAGTGCAGCTGACCCTCCCACAGTGCAGCACTCCGACAGTGCAGCTGACCCTCCCACAGTGCAGCACTCCGACAGTGCAGCTGACCCTCCCACAGTGCAGCACTCCCTCAGTACTGCACTGGGAGTATCAGCCAGGATTTTCTGCTCAGGTCTATGGAGTGGGACTTGAACACACAAAGTTCCAACTCAGACACAAGGGTGTGTGACACACTGAAGCATGGCTGATACATGGGCATCCCTAAGCTATGCTGCGACATCCCAAAAAGGCAGACAAAGTTTGAGGGGTGAAATTAGAAAAGAATCTCAGGCACAGTTTTGCCCAATACCAAATTTCAGCCTTACAGTTGCTTGGGGAGGGGGTTCGTGGTTGTGGGGGGAACTCACACATAGTGACACTTGAGAGAGATAACAAAGAGCAGCTGTCTGGACGAGGAGTTAGCATCTTCAGGAGTTTTAGAGTTCAGTTCCAGAACAAAGGAAGAGAAGCAAAGATATTTGTGCACTGCTAAAGCTCATCCAAGCTCTTAAACATTCATGCAACACTGTCAGTCTTAACTGCTTGGCAATAATTTTGCACTGGTTGCAGCAAAGACTTTCCCCAGACTCAGAGATTAACAAGGGGACAGTTGAGTTTCGGTAATGCAGAAATTTAACCCAAGGGTCGGCAGGAATTGATGGATCAGAAAACATCAAGATCCCATCAAACTCTCCCAGGACATGTACAGCACGGGATTAGATCCAGAGTAAAGCTCCCTCTACACTGTCCCATCAAACACTCCCAGGACATGTACAGTATATTTAGTGTGCAATAACCTTGAGTTGTTGTTTCTATTGCAGGGTTTTTCTTTGAACCGACTGTGTTTACTGAAGTGCAGGATGACATGTTCATTGCGAAGGAGGAATCCTTTGGGCCCATCATGATCATCTCCAAATTCCAAAACGGGTAGGTTCTCTCAAACCCCCTACTTCCCCTGCACCTAGGAAGACTTTAGAGAATTATAAAAAGCACACGCTAGAATAGGTAATAATGTAGGATGTTCTTAACGTGCATTTAGCTGCGGAGGTTGAACCTTTTTTGGCAGGTACTTCTTGCCCTGAGGATATGTGAACCGTTTGCTATGGGACTGAGGCCACATGACTGTCCTAATAGCGATATTGATCTCTTGACCCACTGTTCTGTTTTAACAGGGATCTCGATGATGTTTTGAAACGGGCCAATGACACAGAGTTCGGGCTGGCCTCGGGTGTGTTCACCCGTGATCTCAGCAAAGCCCTTTATGTCAGTGAAAAACTTCAGGCTGGAACTGTCTTCATCAACACCTACAACAAGACTGACGTGGCTGCACCATTTGGAGGCTTCAAGCAATCCGGGTTTGGCAAAGATTTAGGTAGGACGTCTGCACAGGAGGATGAAAGGCAGTCCCTGGCTCCGTGGGTAACTGCCGTCCCCAGGGCTCAGAGTCACCCAGACCTCCCAAATTCCCAGCTTCCATCCCTCGGTCTATCTGAAGTTAGCTGATCTCAGCCAGAGAAAACACAACAACGTGCATTGATGTAGTGTCTTTAACATAGTAAAACATCCCAAGCACTATCAAAACAAAATTTCATACCGAGCCACATTAGGCAGATGGTCAAAGAGGTAGATTTAAGGATCATCTTAAAGGAGGAGAGAGGTGGAGAGGTTTAGGGAGGCAATTCCAGAGCTTTGGGCCCAGGCAGCAGAAGGCATGATCACCAATGGTGGAGTGATTAAAATCGGGGATGCTCAAAAGGCCAGAATTAGAGGAGCAGAGAGATCTTGGAGGGTTGAAGGGGCTGGAGGAAATTACAGGTAGGGAGAGTTGTGGGGCTGGAAGAGGATATAGAGATAGGGAGGGTTGTAGGGGCTGGAGGAGGTTACAGTGATAGGGAGGGTTGTAGGGCTGGAGGAGGTTACAGAGATAGGGAGGGTTGTAGGGCTGGAGGAGGTTACAGAGATAGGGAGTGTTGTGGGGCTGGAGGAGTTTACAGTGATAGGGAGGGTTGTAGGGCTGGAGGAGGTTACAGAGATAGGGAGTGTTGTGGGGCTGGAGGAGGATATAGAGATAGGGAGGATTGTAGGGGCTGGAGGAGGTTACAGAGATAGGGAGTGTTGTGGGGCTGGAGGTTACAGAGATAGGGAAGGTTGTAGGGGCTGGAGGAGGTTACAGAGACAGGGAGGGCTGTAGGACTGGAGGAGGATATAGAGATAGGGAGGGTTGTAGAGATGGAGATTACAGAGATAGGGAGGGTTGTAGGGGCTGGAGGAGGTTATAGAGATAGGGAGGGTTGTAGGGGCTGGAGGAGGTTACAGAGATAGGGAGGGTTGTAGAGCTGGAGGAGGTTACAGAGATAGGGAGGGTTGTAGGGGCTGGAGGAGTTTATAGAGATAGGGAGGGTTGTAGGGGCTGGAGGAGGTTATAGAGATAGGGAGGGTTGTAGGGGCTGGAGGAGGTTATAGAGATAGGGAGGGTTGGAGGGGCTGGAAGAGGTTATAGAGATAGGGAGGGTTGTAGGGGCTGGAGGAGGTTATAGAGATAGGGAGGGTTGTAGGGGCTGGAGGAGGTTATAGAGATAGGGAGGGTTGTGGGACTGGAGGATGTTATAGAGATAAGGGAGGGTTGTCGGGCTGGAGGAGGTTACAGAGATAGGGAGAGTTGTTGGGCTGGAGGAGGTTACAGAGATAGGGAGGGTTGTAGGGGCTGGAGGAGGTTACAGTGATAGGGAGGGTTGTAGGGGCTGGAGGAGGTTACAGAGATGGGGGGGTTGTGGGGCTGGAGGAGGTTACAGAGATAGGGAGGGTTGTAGGGGCTGGAGGAGGTTACAGAGATAGGGAGGGTTGTAGGGGCTGGAGGAGGTTACAGAGATAGGGAGGGTTGTAGAGCTGGAGGAGGTTACAGATATAGGGAGGGTTGTAGGGGCTGGAGGAGGTTATAGAGATAGGGAGGGTTGTAGAGCTGGAGGAGGTTACAGATATAGGGAGGGTTGTGGGGCTGGAGGAGGTTATAGAGATAGGGAGGTTGAGGCTATGGAAGGATTTGAACAGCAATAGGAACAATGTAACCTTTCTGAATATTCATTCTCAGGACGTATCCACCACTGGTAACTCCAGCATTTATTGCCCATCCCTAATTGCCCTTGAGAAGGTGGTGGTGAGCTGCCTTCTTGAACCGCTGCAGTCCATGTGGGGTGGGGACACCCACAGTGCTGTTAGGAAGGGAGTTCCAGGATTTTGACCCAGTGACAGTGAAGGAACGGCGATATAGTTCCAAGTCAGGATGATGTGTGGCTTGGAGGGAAACTTGCAGGTGGTGATGTTCCCATGTATGTGCTGCCCTTGTCCTTCTAGGTGGTAGAGGTCACAGATTTGGGAGGTGCTGTTGGAGATTCCCTGGACTAGGGGTTCATTAAGCAGTGACTGTAGCTGCTTTACGTCAAGTGGGGCAATCGGGCGCAACCTTGGAAATTCACCCCTTCTTGTTCTCAAAATGAATAGCGACTTGGATGGCTGTATCCCATTCCCCTCCCCTCAACACTGCCATGCAACTGGAATCCCTCTCCCACAGTGATTCGGGGCAGAAAGGGTACTAAGGTTATGGAACCAAGGCATTAAGATACAGATCAGCCATAATCTAATTGAATGGCGGAACATGCTTGAGGGGCTGAATGGCCTCTTCTTGTTCCTAAGATTGGTGGAAGAAGGGTTTGGGATGAAGGTGTATCACTCTCATCTGAACACTAGTTCCTGTTTACTGTGCAGTAACTGTTTCTCTCTCACTCCACAGGGCAGGAAGCTTTGAATGAGTACCTGAGGACCAAAACAGTGACCATTGAATATTAGTGGAGAGGCAGTAGGAAAGGAAGGCAAGATTATTTGCCCCAGTGCAGTACTGAGGGAGTGCTGCACTGTCGGAGGGTCAGTACTGAGGAGGCTCACTCACCATTTCTGAAATGTAACAAATAATCAGATGGACATTTGCCAACAATTAATGAGCATTACAACTGTAGCCGTACTTGTGGACACATTTCCAAGGCTTCACCCAATGTGCTGTGATACGGGTAGTAGTGGAACCAAGTGGATTCCACTTCAAAAAGAGCTGAATGGCCTCCTTCTGTGCTGCACTGTCCTATAATTCCATCATCGACACTATTGTTGTGATCATTGGCTACAATCTGGGAAAAGAATCTTTCAAGTTTAAATCCTTTGCATTTTACAATTCGCAAAAGTTAATTATTATTTAAAAACATAACACGAGAGGAAGCCATTCAGCCTTGAGCTTGCTCCACCATTGTTTCCTCAACTCTATTTGCCTCCCTTTGCTCCATATCCCTTGATACCCTTATCCAACAAACATTTATCCATCTCAGTCTTAAAAACTCCAGTTGACCCCTGACATCCACAACCTCTTGGGGGAGAGAGTTCCAGATTTCCACTCTCCTTTGTGCGAAGAAGTGTTTCCTGACATCACCCCTGAACGGCCTGGCTCCAATTTTATGAGTATTTCCCCTTGTTCTGGACTCTGCGTACCAGAGGAAACAGTTTCTCTCTAACTAGCCTATCAACTCCTTTAATCATCTTAAACATCTCAATTCGATCAGCCCTTAATCTTATATACTCAATTTCTCTCCCTCCTCTCTTTCCCCCCCGCCCCCCCCCCCACCCCCCCCCCTACCAACCCCGACCTTTCCCTCTCTCTCACCCTCTCTCCCTCAGAAGATGCTGGTGTATGCTCAGGAGTCCCCCTCCTCCCTCAGATCTGCTATCTGTGCCCACACTGTCAGTGGAGAAGGATAGAACAATCCCACCCAATTGCTGCCTCCCCAAACAGGAGTCAATGGACTGTTTCATTGCTGAATCCCAGTTTGATTCTCTTCCCCAGCCCAGAGGCACTAAAACCATTGCTTTTGATGTACTGCCACTCAGCCAGAGAGCGAAGCTCCAACTTGGAATCTTCCTGCTCTGTGTGACTCAGTGCCACATCATGTAGCTAGTAACCCATTCAGGGGTTCCATTACTAGAGTTTATTTTTCACATTTGAAACCCTAGATCCAATCCAATGGGGTTCCCACAGGCCCAGGAAATGTACTAATTGGAATCTGAAGACTCCTCAATATAACTGTCTTCCCAACCTCCGTCCCCAGAGCTCGTGTCTACAAACATGTCATGTCCACTGGACGAGGGCTCACCACAAAGGGAAAGGACAATGACAGGTGGTCATCACTGCCCTCCTGGGCCCAAATTAAACTGGCTGTTTGTATCTCTCGAAGGTTTCACGGAGGCTCGAGCTCGGTATCAAATGATTTGCAAATTCTTTCTCATCTGCTGATTTGTCATTGCTGAGTTGCAGGGTGTGGGTCACATGTAAAAATGTATTTGCATTTCAATTATCTGCTCAGTCGCTGTCAGTGATTTTTTCTTTGTACTTTGCAGTCACTATTGGTGGTTTAATGATTTGTAGGTTAAGTTTAATACAATTAATAAATGCTGTTTAATTGGATCTATTCTACAGTTAATTTCTTAAACAATAGCAGCACTCGGAATTGCCTCAGCTGTTCTCTCCAATCTCTCTGTCTTTCTGCCTTGGTCTGTTAATGTCAGTCCTGCTGTCAGTTTTTCTCCCGAGTTCCTTTTATATTCCCAATTCCACCAATCCCACACCCACACATTCTGCCCCCCGCCCTCCACGCTCACTGGGCTGGATGTTGTTGTCCTGCCACCGAGAGCAGCAGCAGGTGCTGAAAATGGTGGCTGCCCCGCACGGGGCACGATTACACGGCCCGCAGCCTGGACCTGTGAATTGCCACCTTGGCCAGGCCCAGGAGCAGACAGACGGGGAGACCCTCCTCCCAGCCCACGCCCCTCCGCACCGGGTGCCCAAAGATGAGGGGCGTGGGGCTGAAGTGCAGCCAGAACTTGAGGAGCAGCCCCTTCAAATACTCAAACAGGGGCTGCAACCTCACAAACTACATACAGGTGGAACACAGACTCATCCAGGCAGCAGAAAACACAGGCTGCCTGGGAGTCCGTGAACCTGCTTACGTGCAACCTGTAGAGGGAGCTTTACTCTGTATCGAACCCTTTTGTTTTTGTTTTTATAGGGAGGCCTTAAGACCCAGGTCTCTTTTATATTTTTTTTGATTCATTCATGGGATTTGGGCGTCGCTGGCCAGGACAGCATTTATTGGCCATCCCTAATTGCCCTTGAGAAGGTGGTGGTGAGCTGCCTTCTTGAACCGCTGCAGACCATTTGGGGTAGGTACACCCACAGTGCTGTTAGGAAGGGAGTTCCAGGATTTTGACCCAGTGACAGTGAAGGAACGGCAATATAGTTCCAAGTCAGGATGGTGTGTGACTTGGAGGGGAACTTGCAGGTGGTGGTGTTCCCGTGCATCTGCTGCCCTTGTCCTTCTAGTTGGTAGAGGTCGTGGGTTTGGAAGGTGCTGTCTAAGGAGCCTTGTTGCATTGCTGCAGTGTATCTTGCAGATGGTACACACTGCTGCCACTGTGCGTCGGTGGTGGAGGGAGTGAATGTTTGTGGATGGAGTGCCAATCAAATGGGCTGCTTTGTTCTGGATGTTGTCGAGCTTCTTGAGTGTTGTTGGAGCTGCACCCATCCAGGCAAGTGGAGAGTATTCCATCACACTCCTGACTTGTGCCTTGTAGATGGTGGACAGGCTTTGGGGAGTCAGGAGATGAGTTACTCGCCGCAGGATTCCTAGCCTCTGACCTGCTCTTGTAGCCACGGTATTTATATGGCTACTCCAGTTCAGTTTCTGGTCAATGGTAGCCCCCAGGATGTTGATAGTGGGGGATTCAGTGATGGTAATGCTGTTGAATGTCAAGGGGAAATGGTTAGATTCTCTCTTGTTGGAGATGGTCATTGCCTGGCACTTGTGTGGTGCGAATGTTACTTGCCACTTATCAGCTCAAGCCTGGATATTGCCCAGGTCTTGCTGCATTTCTACACGGACTGCTTCAATATCTGAGAAGTCACAAATGGTGCTGAACATTGTGCAATCATCAGCGAACATCCCCACTTCTGACCTTATGATTGAAGGAAGGTCATTGATGAAGCAGCTGAAAATGGTTGGGCCTAGGACACTACCCTGAGGAACTCCTGCAGTGATGTCCTGGAGCTCAGATGATTGACCTCCACAACCATCTTCCTGTGCGCTAGGTATGACTCTAACCAGTGAAGGGTTTTCCCCCTGATTCCCATTGACCTCATATATTTTATGTCGAGGGGGCCTTTATTCCTCCGGCCCCCTTTATATACATATTTATATTTTTTTAAATAACTTTATGAAAATCGAATAAAGAAACAAAAACTCAAAATGCCATTCTCCGCATCAACAATGCACTCCATTCCCTGCGGTGCCCACCGGTCGCGGAAGGCCTCAACCGCATGCTCCTTCTTCAGGGACACCTGGGCACGAACATAACCACAGAAGAGGGGCAGGCAATCAGGGAGGACGGACCCCCCGACGGCCCGCAGCCTGGACCTGTGAATTATCACCTTGGCCAGGCCCAGGAGCAGACCGACGAGGAGATCCTCCTCCCGGCCCACGCCCCTCCTCACCGGGTGCCCAAAGATCAGGAGCGTGGGGCTGAAGTACAACAAAAACGTGAGGAGCAGCCCTTCAAATACTCAGAGGGCTGCAACCTCGCACACTCCGTATATACGTGGAACACGGAGTCCGTGAACCTACTTAAAACCCTATTGCACGGGACTGCCCTGTGCAACACCCTCTACCCCAGGTCCCCGATATAAAGGGGGAAGACTCCCGCTTAGATAGACCTCCACTGGGGTTTCCCCTCGCTGCCAGATGGCAACACGGACCGCCAGGGCGTATCCGGCCCACTGACAAGGACGAGGAAGTGGAGAGTGTGCAGGAGCAGCCCATACAGGAAACCCCTCCACGACGCTTGAAATGGCACGGAGAGCATTTCCGAGAGGCGGCTCAGGTTGTGTGGGACCAGCTCCCAAGAAGGGTTTCAGGGTCTGGATCTGATGAGCAGTTCCAGCCAAGCTGGGTTCAGCTCGGCCAGGAGCGTTCCGCGCTCCCGAGCCCCCTCATCACCCGCAGTGAGGGGCGTCCCGGGGACTTAGGCTAGTCTTCCGCCCATCGGTCTGCCCCGGAGCCGGCCGCCCGGACAGCCGAGGCAATCTCCTCCGCTGGCGGGAGAGCGCCCCGACTGGAGGCAACCATGTTCCAGACTCGGAATAGATCCCGGTAATAGAGAGGCAACTCCCTCAGAGAGGCGTGGTTAACGGACTCCACCGGGAGCTGTGTGTCGTCTTGAAGGCAGTGACGCTGGTGGAAAACATACGTCACCAGCGCACACCATCTGGGAGGACGCTCGATGTACAGGTATCTCTGCAGGGTCCGAAGGCGGAGAGTCGCAGCCTGGGTGTGGATGCACACCAGCGACTGACCGCCCTCCTCGATCGGGAGACTCAGGACCGCGGCAGAGACCCAGTGTTTCCTCTTGCCCCAGAAGAAATCGACGTGCTTCTTCTGGACCTTGGTGGCAAATGGAGGGGGCGGGGCCAAAGTGACTAACCGGTACCACAACATGGAGGCCACCAGTTGGTTTATGACCAGCGCTCTGCCCCTGCAGGAAAGCACTCTGAGCAGTCCTGTCCGGCGCCCCAGCCGAGCGGTGACTTTCGCCTCCAACTCCTGCCAGTTTGCCAGGCAGGCTTCCTCAGTGGGGCTAAGGTGGACTCCCAGATAGAGGAGGTGCGTGGTGCTCCACGCAAAAGGTGTCATCTCCTCCGGCAGGGAGTCCACCTGCCACTGACCCACCAGGACACCGGAACGTTTCTCCCAATTGATCCTCGCGGAGGACGCGGCAGAAAAGGTCTGCTGGCAGTCGCGCATCCTCTGCAAGTCAACGGGATCTGTGACCGTGAGGAGAACGTCATTGGTGTAAGCCGAGAGGGCGATCCGCATGGCCGGCTCGCGCAGAGCCAATCCCGTCAACCTCCTGCGAAGCAGGCACAGGAAGGGCTCCACGCAGATGGTATACAATTGGCCGGACATGGGGCATCCCTGACGCACTCCTCTCCCAAAGTGAAGTGGTGCCGTCAAGGACCCGTTAACCTTGACTAGACACTCTGCAGTGGCGTATAAAAGTCGGACCCGGGCCACGAAAAGCTGCCCGAGTCCGAAAGCGCGCAGAGTCCCAAAGAGGTATTCGAGATCCACCCTGTCGAACGCCTTCTCCTGATCGAGGGAGAGAAAGGCGACCGACTGACCAGTCCTCTAGGAAAGATGGATCAGGTCCCGGACCAGGTGGATGTTGTCCTGGATGGACCGGCCCTGGACCGTGCAGGACTGGTCGGGGTGGATCATGTGGGCCAGCAGGGAACCCAGGCGGGTAAACAGAGCCCGGGCAAAGATCTTATAATCCGTGCTGAGGAGGGAGACCGGACGCCAGTTTTTAAGCAGCCGGAGATCGCCCCTCTTCGGCAGCAGGACGATGACCGCCCTGCGCCATGACAGAGGCATCTCCCCGGACACCAGGCTTTCCCCCATGACCCGCGCGTAATCGTTCCCCAGGACGTCCCAGAACGCCCTGAGGAACTCCACGGTCAGCCTGCCCAGCCCCCAGGATTTGCCCCTCGAGAGCTGGTGGAGGGCGCCGGTCAGCTCCGCCAGTGTGCGTGGAGCCTCCAAACCTTCGGCGCCCTCCAGTCTGAGGTTCGGCAGGTCCTCCCACAAAACTCTGTGCTCATCCTCGCTGGATGGAACCGGAGAGAACAACGCACTGTAATAAGTACGGACCAGGAGGCCCATTCCCTGCGGATCCGTGATGGAGGATCCATCGTCGGCCAGCAGCTCGACGAGCTGCTTATGGACCCCCCGCCATTTTTCCAGCAAGTAGAAGGGTGAGGTGCGGTCCAAATCTTCCAGGACCTGGATCCGCGACCTCACGAACGTGCCTCGGGACCCTATGAGCTGCAGGTCCCTCAGCGCGCCCTTTACTTTGTACGCCTGCCACAGGGCCGGGTCTGCAACGGCATGACCAAGGCGGAACTCCAAGTCAAGCATCTCCCTCTCGATGTGCCCGATCTCGGCTTCCCACCTCTTGGTCGACCCCTTCGCGTACTCCTGACAGAAGACACAGATGTGAGACTTGCCCACATCCCACCATAGCCTCAAGGAGGGGAAGCCCCCCTGCTTCCTTCTCCAGTCGGCCCAGAATCGACAGAACGAGTCCCGGAATCGCTCGTCCTCCAGCAGCCGGTTGTAAAGTGCTAGTACGCGAATGAACTCCGCCCATACGAGGTGGTGGTCCTGCGGCACCAGCCGCATGGAGGCCGCCGAGATGTGGGAGACGAATGCCTGCGAAAAGTAGAGGCGGTCTATTTGGGACCCTCCTCCTCCAGACCTCCATGTGGAGGCACTGAGTTGGGATGGAGATTCCGCCAGACGTCCACCAAGTTGAGGGAGCTGATCAGTTCCCTCAACTTCTCCACTGACGCTTGGCCGCACTGGGGACCGGAGCGATCCCTCACCTCGAGGGTACAGTTAAAATCCCCCCCCGAGGATAATGCACTCGCCGCTATCGATGGAGCTCAAGAGAGCGGACACTTCTTCAAAGAAGCGCGCTTGCAACGCGCCGGGCCTGGGCGCATACACGTTCACAAAGTGGAGCGGCACGCTACCCAGGCAAGTGGAGCAAGCGGCCCGGCACTAGCTCCTTGTCCCCTAAGATCTCCGGCTGAAAAGTCGGGGCCAACAAGATAGCCACCCCACTAGAAATAGGGGTGAGGTGACTCATGTGGACCCCACCCTGCCACTCCAGGAGCCAGGTGGCTTCATCTCCCGGAACGGTGTGGGTTTCCTGCAGAAAGCTCGCCGCATATCTCCCTTCCCTGAGGACTGAGAGATTGTGAAATCTGCGGTGAGACCCTCTGCTGCCGTTGATGTTGAGGCTGGCTATGGTTATCTTCATGTCAAAAGTACTCTGAAACCCATCACAAACTCCTCACTGTGAGGAGGGAGTGGAAGTGCACCTGGCCTTCCACTCCCCCAGCAACTCATGAAGGACTCTGTTAAACTGGTGCCTCTCAACCAGTTTCACGCCCGTGCCCTTCCCTGCTTTCTTGAGGGTGGCACGGACAGACCGGATGATCAGCGCCAGATTCGACCAACGGCCGAGGGCCAGCTCAACTTTTTTGCGGCAACCCCTGCAAGCCGCGAGGAAATCCCAGAGTATTGCCGTGGGTATGAGAGGAGACTCGGTGGGAGGCACGAGGGACTCCACCACCCCACTGGCGATGGAATCAAGATCATCCACCGTGCCCCACATCGAGTCCCCATCCTCCTCCGGGTCGTCACCGCCTGCAGCCGACACACCCAGCACACTGTGGGGCAGACATCCCGGCCACGCCAGCTGGTCCCGCCTCTGTCATGATCCCACCCCCAGGATCGATGGCGGAGGAGTCCTCTCTGGGTTCTCCTGTGGCACTGGAGTCTATGGGTGCCAGCAGTTCAGGACCCCCCTCCACCTCCGTCCCCAGGCCAATGAGCGGCCCACATGGGAGACGAAAGAGGGGTTGCATGTACAGGGGCCTCCCCCACCCCTCCATCCTGAGGGCTAGGGAGCTCCTGCCCAGGCTTTGCAGCCTTGATGGTGGTGGTGGCAGGGGGAACCTGGGGATCCGAACCAGGAGACAGCTCCCCTCCAACAGATGGGCCCTGCATCTCTGGGCCCTGAGTTACCTCCGTGGAGGGGTGCCTTCCCTTTTTCCCACTAGGGCGCAGAGGCTCAGACAGCTCCAAGTCATCAGGGGCCTCTGCCTCCAGGCCTTCCTTTTGCCTGGTCACCCTGGACCTGAGCCCAGCCCTGCAGAAGGTGGATTCCCCAGGAGCAGGCCTTGGGCTGAGCTCCGGCTTGGGTTGTGGCATGGTGTCCAGGGGACTCTCCTCTTGGTGTTTATTTTTCCTCCGCGCCTTCCTTCCACTCGGACAGTCTTCCACAGCTTCCGGAACCGACTGAGTGGTGTCTGTAGGAGGTGCAGGGGGAGTGGGAGGAGGTGCAGTGGTGCCACCCTGGGCTGCTGAGGTGGAGTTGGCAGCCCCACCCCCTTGCAGACATGGAACCACGCCCCGTCGAGCTCCAGAAGACGCGGTTGGCCATCCCCTGGGTCTCCACATTGAAATGGCCATCCGTGACCTCCTCCTGTGCCAGCTGCATAAATAACTGGCGGCAGAAGGAGTACAAATGTCGGAGGCGGTTCTCCCGAAGACTGAACGGGACTGGGGTGAGCCCTGTCTTGACTTCCTCCAGTTGGTGCAGGTGGGGAAGGAGGAGCTCACCAGGGATGAGGGGCGGGACATTAGATAAAATGATTCATTGTGCAGTGGCCTCCAGGGGGTCCACTGGCAGAAAGGTCCCGCCCACGGTGAGCCCCTTGCTCAGGGCCAGAGACACCATCCACTTGGTCTTCAGGAAAAACAATGCCTTCCCATACATTTTAGAGGCTGCAACGATGGCCGAAGGTCCAACAACCTCGGCCATTGCTTTCACGCATGCCTCCATCGTCATGTTCGGGTGGACGTAGCTCTTGACTCCATGCTTCGATGTTATTAGTGCAACCAGTGACGGGGCAACAGGTGCAGCTGCGGCAGCATATGTACGGGAAGGCCCAACCACCAGCGAAGGAGGGCTTGCCATGGGGTCTAACAGCCACGTCCACCCCCAAGAAACAAAGCAAATTTACACAATTGAAACAAAAAAAACAAACGTTAAACAAAGTGGTGTGGGAGTAGAAGAGGATAGGGGTAGGATAGTAAAGTAAAAGGGGAGGATAGGTGAGTGAGGGGATGAAGGGAGAGAAAGGCTGAAAAGGATGTTTGATCCAACTGCCAGTTGGAGCACCTTTATCACAATTACTCCAAAACTATTTGTTGTCTTCCCGTTGGGGGAGGCTTCATCGCCCGGGACAGCTGGAGCCGCCCGGTACTCTCCTCTTCTGATTTTCACAAAAGATCCTCACCCGGGCAACTGAGGCTGTCCCGAGCAGGCAGTTGGGGTGGGGAGGGAGCTCCCCGCATGCAAGCACGAATACAAATAAAGGAGCCCACTCCGGGATTTGGAAGCCCCAGCCCTGAGTCTTACGGCCTCTTCTCCCTCCACCAAACAGTAAAAACTTAGAGTCTTTCAGGTGCTCTGACACCCACCTCTCCAAAACAATTGAAGCCTTTCTTATTGGTTTCACTTGCTCTGACTCTCCTCTCTCCAATTACTTCAGTCTCCTCTCTCCAGTTACTCCTGTCTCCTCTCTCCAGTTACTGCAGTCTCCTCTCTCCAGTTACTGCAGTCTCCTCTCTCCAGTTACTGCAGTCTCCTCTCTCCAGTTACTGCAGTCTCCTCTCTCCAGTTACTGCAGTCTCCTCTCTCCAGTTACTGCAGTCTCCTCTCTCCAGTTACTGCACTCTCCTCTCTCCAGTTACTGCACTCTCCTCTCTCCAGGTACTGCAGTCTCCTCTCTCCAGTTACTGCAGTCTCCTCTCTCCGGTGACTGCAGTCTCCTCTCTCCAGTTACTGCAGTCTCCTCTCTCCAGTTACTGCAGTCTCCTCTCTCCAGTTACTGCAGTCTCCTCTCTCCACTTACTGCAGTCTCCCCTCTCCACTTACTGCACTCTCCTCTCTCCAGTTACTGCAGTCTCCCCTCTCCGGTGACTGCAGTCTCCCCTCTCCAGTGACTGCAGTCTCCTCTCTGCAGTGACTGCAGTCTCCTCTCTCCAGTGACTGCAGTCTCCTCTCTCCACTTACTGCAGTCTCCTCTCTCCGGTGACTGCAGTCTCCTCTCTCCAGTGACTGCAGTCTCCCCTCTCCAGTTACTGGAGACTCCTCTCTCCAGTTACTGCAGTCTCCTCTCTCCAGTTACTGCAGTCTCCTCTCTCCAGTTACTGCAGTCTCCTCTCTCCAGTTACTGCAGTCTCCCCTCTCCACTTACTGCAGTCTCCCCTCTCCAGTGACTGCAGTCTCCCCTCTCCAGTTACTGCAGTCTCCTCTCTCCAGTTACTGCAGTCTCCTCTCTACAGTTACTGCAGTCTCCTCTCTCCAGTTACTGCAGTCTCCTCTCTCCAGTTACTGCAGTCTCCTCTCTCCAGTTACTGCAGTCTCCTCTCTCCAGTTACTGCAGTCTCCTCTCTCCAGTTACTGCAGTCTCCTCTCTCCAGTTACTGCAGTCTCCTCTCTCCAGTTACTGCAGTCTCCTCTCTCCAGTTACTGCAGTCTCCTCTCTCCAGTTACTGCAGTCTCCTCTCTCCAGTTACTGCAGTCTCCTCTCTCCAGTTACTGCAGTCTCCTCTCTCCAGTTACTGCAGTCTCCTCTCTCCAGTTACTGCAGTCTCCTCTCTCCAGTTACTGCAGTATCCTCTCTCCAGTTACTGCAGTCTCCCCTCTCCAGTTACTGCAGTCTCCTCTCTCCACTTACTGCAGTCTCCTCTCTCCAGTTACTGGAGACTCCCCTCTCCACTTACTGCAGTCTCCTCTCTCCGGTGACTGCAGTCTCCTCTCTCCGGTGACTGCAGTCTCCTCTCTCCAGTTACTGCAGTCTCCTCTCTCCAGTTACTCCAGTCTCCTTTCTCCAGTTACTGCAGTCTCCTCTCTCCAGTTACTGCAGTCTCCTCTCTCCGGTGACTGCAGTCTCCTCTCTCCACTTACTGCAGTCTCCTCTCTCCAGTTACTGCAGTCTCCCCTCTCCGGTGACTGCAGTCTCCCCTCTCCAGTGACTGCAGTCTCCTCTCTGCAGTGACTGCAGTCTCCTCTCTCCAGTTACTGCACTCTCCTCTCTCCAGTTACTGCAGTCTCCTCTCTCCAGTTACTGCAGTCTCCTCTCTCCAGTTACTGCAGTCTCCTCTCTCCAGTTACTGCAGTCTCCTCTCTCCAGTTACTGCAGTCTCCTCTCTCCAGTTACTGCAGTCTCCTCTCTCCAGTTACTGCAGTCTCCTCTCTCCAGTTACTCCAGTCTCCTTTCTCCAGTTACTGCAGTCTCCTCTCTCCAGTTACTGCAGTCTCCTCTCTCCAGTTTCTGCAGTCACATCCCTCCAGTTACTGCAGTCACATCTCTCCACTCTGCAGTCTCCGGTCTCCAGTTACTGCAGTCTCCTCTCTCCAGTTACTGCAGTCTCCTCTCTCCAGTTACTGCAGTCTCCTCTCTCCAGTTACTGCAGTCTCCTCTCTCCAGTTACTGCAGTCTCCTCTCTCCAGTTACTCCTGTCTCCTCTCTCCAGTTACTCCTGTCTCCTCTCTCCAGTTACTCCTGTCTCCTCTCTCCAGTTACTGCAGTCTCCTCTCTCCAGTTACTGCAGTCTCCTCTCTCCAGTTACTGCAGTCTCCTCTCTCCAGTTACTGCAGTCTCCTCTCTCCAGTTACTGCAGTCTCCTCTCTCCAGTTACTGCAGTCTCCACTCTCCAGTTACTGCAGTCTCCCCTCTCCAGTTACTGCAGTCTCCCCTCTCCAGTTACTGCAGTCTCCCCTCTCCAGTTACTGCAGTCTCCCCTCTCCAGTTACTGCAGTCTCCCCTCTCCAGTTACTGCAGTCTCCCCTCTCCAGTTACTGCAGTCTCCCCTCTCCAGTTACTGCAGTCTCCCCTCTCCAGTTACTGCAGTCACCCCTCTCCAGTTACTGCAGTCACCCCTCTCCAGTTACTGCAGTCTCCCCTCTCCAGTTACTGCAGTCTCCCCTCTCCAGTTACTGCAGTCTCCCCTCTCCAGTTACTGCAGTCTCCTCTCTCCAGTTACTGCAGTCTCCTCTCTCCAGTTACTCCAGTCTCCTTTCTCCAGTTACTGCAGTCTCTTCTCTCCAGTTACTGCAGTCTCTTCTCTCCAGTTACTGCAGTCTCCTCTCTCCAGTTACTCCAGTCTCCTCTCTCCAGTTACTGCAGTCTCCTCTCTCCAGTTACTGCAGTCTCCTCTCTCCGGTTACTGCAGTCTCCCCTCTCCGGTTACTGCAGTCTCCCCTCTCCGGTTACTGCAGTCTCCTCTCTCCAGTGACTGCAGTCTCCTCTCTCCAGTGACTGCAGTCACATCTCTCCACTCTGCAGTCTCCGGTCTCCAGTTACTGCAGTCTCCTCTCTCCAGTTACTGCAGTCTCCTCTCTCCAGTTACTGCACTCTCCACTCGCCAGTTACTGCAGTCTCCCCTCTCCAGTTACTGCAGTCTCCCCTCTCCAGTTACTGCAGTCTCCCCTCTCCAGTTACTGCAGTCTCCCCTCTCCAGTTACTGCAGTCTCCCCTCTCCAGTTACTGCAGTCTCCCCTCTCCAGTTACTGCAGTCTCCCCTCTCCAGTTACTGCAGTCTCCCCTCTCCAGTTACTGCAGTCTCCCCTCTCCAGTTACTGCAGTCTCCCCTCTCCAGTGACTGCAGTCTCCTCTCTCCAGTGACTGCAGTCTCCTCTCTCCAGTGACTGCAGTCTCTTCTCTCCAGTTACTGCAGTCTCTTCTCTCCAGTTACTGCAGTCTCCTCTCTCCAGTTACTGCAGTCTCCTCTCTCCAGTTACTGCAGTCTCCTCTCTCCAGTTACTGCAGTCTCCTCTCTCCAGTTACTGCAGTCTCCTCTCTCCAGTTACTGCAGTCTCCTCTCTCCAGTTACTGCAGTCTCCCCTCTTCAGTTACTGCAGTCTCCCCTCTTCAGTTACTGCAGTCTCCCCTCTCCAGTTACTGCACTCTCCTCTCTCCGGTGACTGCAGTCTCCTCTCTCCGGTGACTGCAGTCTCCTCTCTCCGGTTACTGCAGCCTCCTCTCTCCGGTTACTGCAGTCTCCTCTCTCCGGTTACTGCAGTCTCCTCTCTCCGGTTACTGCAGTCTCCCCTCTCCGGTGACTGCAGTCTCCCCTCTCCGGTGACTGCAGTCTCCTCTCTCCGGTGACTGCAGTCTCCTCTCTCCGGTGACTGCAGTCTCCTCTCTCCGGTGACTGCAGTCTCCTCTCTCCGGTGACTGCAGTCTCCTCTCTCCGGTTACTGCAGTCTCCTCTCTCCAGTTACTGCAGTCTCCTCTCTCCACTTACTGCAGTCTCCCCTCTCCACTTACTGCAGTCTCCTCTCTCCAGTTACTGCAGTCTCCCCTCTCCGGTGACTGCAGTCTCCCCTCTCCAGTGACTGCAGTCTCCTCTCTGCAGTGACTGCAGTCTCCTCTCTGCAGTGACTGCAGTCTCCTCTCTCCAGTGACTGCAGTCTCCTCTCTCCACTTACTGCAGTCTCCTCTCTCCGGTGACTGCAGTCTCCTCTCTCCAGTGACTGCAGTCTCCCCTCTCCAGTTACTGGAGACTCCTCTCTCCAGTTACTGCAGTCTCCTCTCTCCAGTTACTGCAGTCTCCTCTCTCCAGTTACTGCAGTCTCCTCTCTCCAGTTACTGCAGTCTCCTCTCTCCAGTTACTGCAGTCTCCTCTCTCCAGTTACTGCAGTCTCCTCTCTCCAGTTACTGCAGTCTCCTCTCTCCAGTTACTGCAGTCTCCCCTCTCCAGTTACTGCAGTCTCCCCTCTCCACTTACTGCAGTCTCCTCTCTCCAGTTCCTGGAGACTCCCCTCTCCACTTACTGCAGTCTCCTCTCTCCAGTTACTCCAGTCTCCTTTCTCCAGTTACTGCTGTCTCCTCTCTCCAGTTACTGCAGTCTCCTCTCTCCAGTTTCTGCAGTCACATCCCTCCAGTTACTGCAGTCACATCTCTCCACTCTGCAGTCTCCGGTCTCCAGTTACTGCAGTCTCCTCTCTCCAGTTACTGCAGTCTCCTCTCTCCAGTTACTGCAGTCTCCTCTCTCCAGTTACTGCAGTCTCCTCTCTCCAGTTACTCCTGTCTCCTCTCTCCAGTTACTCCTGTCTCCTCTCTCCAGTTACTCCTGTCTCCTCTCTCCAGTTACTGCAGTCTCCTCTCTCCAGTTACTGCAGTCTCCTCTCTCCAGTTACTGCAGTCTCCTCTCTCCAGTTACTGCAGTCTCCTCTCTCCAGTTACTGCAGTCTCCTCTCTCCAGTTACTGCAGTCTCCACTCTCCAGTTACTGCAGTCTCCCCTCTCCAGTTACTGCAGTCTCCTCTCTCCAGTTACTGCAGTCTCCCCTCTCCAGTTACTGCAGTCTCCTCTCTCCAGTTACTGCAGTCTCCTCTCTCCAGTTACTGCAGTCTCCTCTCTCCAGTTACTGCAGTCTCCTCTCTCCAGTTACTGAGTCTCCCCTCTTCAGTTACTGCAGTCTCCCCTCTTCAGTTACTGCAGTCTCCTCTCTCCAGTTACTGCACTCTCCTCTCTCCAGTGACTGCAGTCTCCTCTCTCCGGTGACTGCAGTCTCCTCTCTCCGGTTACTGCAGCCTCCTCTCTCCGGTTACTGCAGTCTCCTCTCTCCGGTTACTGCAGTCTCCTCTCTCCGGTTACTGCAGTCTCCCCTCTCCGGTGACTGCAGTCTCCCCTCTCCGGTGACTGCAGTCTCCTCTCTCCGGTGACTGCAGTCTCCTCTCTCCGGTGACTGCAGTCTCCTCTCTCCGGTGACTGCAGTCTCCTCTCTCCGGTGACTGCAGTCTCCTCTCTCCGGTGACTGCAGTCTCCTCTCTCCAGTTACTGCAGTCTCCTCTCTCCACTTACTGCAGTCTCCCCTCTCCACTTACTGCAGTCTCCTCTCTCCAGTTACTGCAGTCTCCCCTCTCCGGTGACTGCAGTCTCCCCTCTCCGGTGACTGCAGTCTCCTCTCTGCAGTGACTGCAGTCTCCTCTCTCCAGTGACTGCAGTCTCCTCTCTCCAGTGACTGCAGTCTCCTCTCTCCACTTACTGCAGTCTCCTCTCTCCGGTGACTGCAGTCTCCTCTCTCCAGTGACTGCAGTCTCCCCTCTCCAGTTACTGGAGACTCCTCTCTCCAGTTACTGCAGTCTCCTCTCTCCAGTTACTGCAGTCTCCTCTCTCCAGTTACTGCAGTCTCCTCTCTCCAGTTACTGCAGTCTCCTCTCTCCAGTTACTGCAGTCTCCTCTCTCCAGTTACTGCAGTCTCCTCTCTCCAGTTACTGCAGTCTCCTCTCTCCAGTTACTGCAGTCTCCTCTCTCCAGTTACTGCAGTCTCCTCTCTCCAGTTACTGCAGTCTCCCCTCTCCAGTTACTGCAGTCTCCCCTCTCCACTTACTGCAGTCTCCTCTCTCCAGTTCCTGGAGACTCCCCTCTCCACTTACTGCAGTCTCCTCTCTCCAGTTACTCCAGTCTCCTTTCTCCAGTTACTGCTGTCTCCTCTCTCCAGTTACTGCAGTCTCCTCTCTCCAGTTTCTGCAGTCACATCCCTCCAGTTACTGCAGTCACATCTCTCCACTCTGCAGTCTCCGGTCTCCAGTTACTGCAGTCTCCTCTCTCCAGTTACTGCAGTCTCCTCTCTCCAGTTACTGCAGTCTCCTCTCTCCAGTTACTGCAGTCTCCTCTCTCCAGTTACTCCTGTCTCCTCTCTCCAGTTACTCCTGTCTCCTCTCTCCAGTTACTCCTGTCTCCTCTCTCCAGTTACTGCAGTCTCCTCTCTCCAGTTACTGCAGTCTCCTCTCTCCAGTTACTGCAGTCTCCTCTCTCCAGTTACTGCAGTCTCCTCTCTCCAGTTACTGCAGTCTCCTCTCTCCAGTTACTGCAGTCTCCACTCTCCAGTTACTGCAGTCTCCCCTCTCCAGTTACTGCAGTCTCCCCTCTCCAGTTACTGCAGTCTCCCCTCTCCAGTTACTGCAGTCTCCCCTCTCCAGTTACTGCAGTCTCCCCTCTCCAGTTACTGCAGTCTCCCCTCTCCAGTTACTGCAGTCTCCCCTCTCCAGTTACTGCAGTCACCCCTCTCCAGTTACTGCAGTCTCCCCTCTCCAGTTACTGCAGTCTCCCCTCTCCAGTTACTGCAGTCTCCCCTCTCCAGTTACTGCAGTCTCCCCTCTCCAGTTACTGCAGTCTCCCCTCTCCAGTTACTGCAGTCTCCTCTCTCCAGTGACTGCAGTCTCCTCTCTCCAGTGACTGCAGTCTCCTCTCTCCAGTGACTGCAGTCACATCTCTCCACTCTGCAGTCTCCGGTCTCCAGTTACTGCAGTCTCCTCTCTCCAGTTACTGCAGTCTCCTCTCTCCAGTTACTGCACTCTCCACTCGCCAGTTACTGCAGTCTCCTCTCTCCAGTTACTGCAGTCTCCTCTCTCCAGTTACTGCAGTATCCTCTCTCCAGTTACTGCAGTCTCCCCTCTCCAGTTACTGCAGTCTCCTCTCTCCGGTGACTGCAGTCTCCTCTCTCCGGTTACTGCAGTCTCCCCTCTCCGGTGACTGCAGTCTCCCCTCTCCGGTGACTGCAGTCTCCTCTCTCCGGTGACTGCAGTCTCCTCTCTCCGGTGACTGCAGTCTCCTCTCTCCGGTGACTGCAGTCTCCTCTCTCCGGTGACTGCAGTCTCCTCTCTCCGGTGACTGCAGTCTCCTCTCTCCGGTGACTGCAGTCTCCTCTCTCCAGTTACTGCAGTCTCCTCTCTCCAGTTACTGCAGTCTCCTCTCTCCACTTACTGCAGTCTCCTCTCTCCACTTACTGCAGTCTCCCCTCTCCACTTACTGCAGTCTCCTCTCTCCAGTTACTGCAGTCTCCCCTCTCCGGTGACTGCAGTCTCCCCTCTCCAGTGACTGCAGTCTCCTCTCTGCAGTGACTGCAGTCTCCTCTCTCCAGTTACTGCACTCTCCTCTCTCCAGTTACTGCACTCTCCTCTCTCCAGTTACTGCAGTCTCCTCTCTCCAGTTACTGCAGTCTCCTCTCTCCAGTTACTGCAGTCTCCTCTCTCCAGTTACTCCAGTCTCCTTTCTCCAGTTACTGCAGTCTCCTCTCTCCAGTTACTGCAGTCTCCTCTCTCCAGTTTCTGCAGTCACATCCCTCCAGTTACTGCAGTCACATCTCTCCACTCTGCAGTCTCCGGTCTCCAGTTACTGCAGTCTCCTCTCTCCAGTTACTGCAGTCTCCTCTCTCCAGTTACTGCAGTCTCCTCTCTCCAGTTACTGCAGTCTCCTCTCTCCAGTTACTGCAGTCTCCTCTCTCCAGTTACTCCTGTCTCCTCTCTCCAGTTACTCCTGTCTCCTCTCTCCAGTTACTCCTGTCTCCTCTCTCCAGTTACTGCAGTCTCCTCTCTCCAGTTACTGCAGTCTCCTCTCTCCAGTTACTGCAGTCTCCTCTCTCCAGTTACTGCAGTCTCCTCTCTCCAGTTACTGCAGTCTCCACTCTCCAGTTACTGCAGTCTCCCCTCTCCAGTTACTGCAGTCTCCCCTCTCCAGTTACTGCAGTCTCCCCTCTCCAGTTACTGCAGTCTCCCCTCTCCAGTTACTGCAGTCTCCCCTCTCCAGTTACTGCAGTCTCCCCTCTCCAGTTACTGCAGTCTCCCCTCTCCAGTTACTGCAGTCTCCCCTCTCCAGTTACTGCAGTCTCCCCTCTCCAGTTACTGCAGTCACCCCTCTCCAGTTACTGCAGTCTCCCCTCTCCAGTTACTGCAGTCTCCCCTCTCCAGTTACTGCAGTCTCCTCTCTCCAGTGACTGCAGTCACATCTCTCCACTCTGCAGTCTCCGGTCTCCAGTTACTGCAGTCTCCTCTCTCCAGTTACTGCAGTCTCCTCTCTCCAGTTACTGCACTCTCCACTCGCCAGTTACTGCAGTCTCCTCTCTCCAGTTACTGCAGTCTCCCCTCTCCAGTTACTGCAGTCTCCCCTCTCCAGTTACTGCAGTCTCCCCTCTCCAGTTACTGCAGTCTCCCCTCTCCAGTTACTGCAGTCTCCCCTCTCCAGTTACTGCAGTCTCCCCTCTCCAGTTACTGCAGTCTCCCCTCTCCAGTTACTGCAGTCTCCCCTCTCCAGTTACTGCAGTCTCCCCTCTCCAGTTACTGCAGTCTCCCCATCCAGTTACTGCAGTCTCCTCTCTCCAGTGACTGCAGTCTCTTCTCTCCAGTTACTGCAGTCTCTTCTCTCCAGTTACTGCAGTCTCCTCTCTCCAGTTACTCCAGTCTCCTTTCTCCGGTTACTGCAGTCTCCCCTCTCCGGTTACTGCAGTCTCCCCTCTCCGGTTACTGCATTCTCCCCTCTCCGGTGACTGCAGTCTCCCCTCTCCGGTGACTGCAGTCTCCCCTCTTCAGTTACTGCAGTCTCCTCTCTCCAGTTACTGCAGTCTCCTCTCTCCAGTTACTGCAGTCTCCTCTCTCCAGTTACTGCAGTCTCCCCTCTTCAGTTACTGCAGTCTCCTCTCTCCAGTTACTGCAGTCTCCTCTCTCCAGTTACTGCAGTCTCCTCTCTCCAGTTACTGCAGTCTCCTCTCTCCAGTTACTGCAGTCTCCTCTCTCCAGTTACTGCAGTCTCCTCTCTCCAGTTACTGCAGTCTCCTCTCTCCAGTTACTGCAGTCTCCCCTCTTCAGTTACTGCAGTCTCCCCTCTTCAGTTACTGCAGTCTCCTCTCTCCAGTTACTGCAGTCTCCTCTCTCCGGTGACTGCGGTCTCCTCTCTCCGGTGACTGCGGTCTCCTCTCTCCGGTGACTGCAGTCTCCTCTCTCCGGTTACTGCAGTCTCCTCTCTCCGGTTACTGCAGTCTCCTCTCTCCGGTTACTGCAGTCTCCTCTCTCCGGTTACTGCAGTCTCCTCTCTCCGGTTACTGCAGTCTCCCCTCTCCGGTGACTGCAGTCTCCCCTCTCCGGTGACTGCAGTCTCCTCTCTCCGGTGACTGCAGTCTCCTCTCTCCGGTGACTGCAGTCTCCTCTCTCCGGTGACTGCAGTCTCCTCTCTCCAGTTACTGCAGTCTCCTCTCTCCAGTTACTGCAGTGTCCTCTCTCCACTTACTGCAGTCTCCCCTCTCCACTTACTGCAGTCTCCCCTCTCCAGTTACTGCAGTCTCCCCTCTCCAGTTACTGCAGTCTCCCCTCTCCAGTTACTGCAGTCTCCCCTCTCCAGTTACTGCAGTCTCCCCTCTCCAGTTACTGCAGTCTCCCCTCTCCAGTTACTGCAGTCTCCCCTCTCCAGTTACTGCAGTCTCCCCTCTCCAGTGACTGCAGTCTCCTCTCTCCAGTGACTGCAGTCTCCTCTCTCCAGTGACTGCAGTCACATCTCTCCACTCTGCAGTCTCCGGTCTCCAGTTACTGCAGTCTCCTCTCTCCAGTTACTGCAGTCTCCTCTCTCCAGTTACTGCACTCTCCACTCGCCAGTTACTGCAGTCTCCTCTCTCCAGTTACTGCAGTCTCCTCTCTCCAGTTACTGCAGTCTCCTCTCTCCAGTTACAGCAGTCTCCTCTCTCCAGTTACTGCAGTCTCCTCTCTCCAGTTACTGCAGTCTCCTCTCTCCAGTTACTGCAGTCTCCTCTCTCCAGTTACTGCAGTCTCCTCTCTCCAGTTACTGCAGTCTCTTCTCTCCAGTTACTGCAGTCTCTTCTCTCCAGTTACTGCAGTCTCCTCTCTCCAGTTACTCCAGTCTCCTCTCTCCAGTTACTGCAGTCTCCTCTCTCCGGTTACTGCAGTCTCCTCTCTCCGGTTACTGCAGTCTCCACTCTCCGGTTACTGCAGTCTCCCCTCTCCGGTGACTGCAGTCTCCCCTCTCCGGTGACTGCAGTCTCCTCTCTCCGGTGACTGCAGTCTCCCCTCTCCGGTGACTGCAGTCTCCCCTCTCCGGTGACTGCAGTCTCCTCTCTCCGGTGACTGCAGTCTCCTCTCTCCGGTGACTGCAGTCTCCTCTCTCCGGTGACTGCAGTCTCCTCTCTCCGGTGACTGCAGTCTCCTCTCTCCGGTGACTGCAGTCTCCTCTCTCCGGTGACTGCAGTCTCCTCTCTCCGGTGACTACAGTCTCCTCTCTCCAGTTACTGCAGTCTCCTCTCTCCAGTTACTGCAGTCTCCTCTCTCCACTTACTGCAGTCTCCCCTCTCCACATACTGCAGTCTCCTCTCTCCAGTTACTGCAGTCTCCCCTCTCCAGTGACTGCAGTCTCCCCTCTCCAGTTACTGCAGTCTCCCCTCTCCGGTGACTGCAGTCTCCCCTCTCCAGTGACTGCAGTCTCCTCTCTGCAGTGACTGCAGTCTCCTCTCTCCAGTGACTGCAGTCTCCTCTCTCCACTTACTGCAGTCTCCTCTCTCCGGTGACTGCAGTCTCCTCTCTCCAGTGACTGCAGTCTCCCCTCTCCAGTTACTGGAGACTCCTCTCTCCAGTTACTGCAGTCTCCTCTCTCCAGTTACTGCAGTCTCCTCTCTCCAGTTACTGCAGTCTCCTCTCTCCAGTTACTGCAGTCTCCTCTCTCCAGTTACTGCAGTCTCCTCTCTCCAGTTACTGCAGTCTCCTCTCTCCAGTTACTGCAGTCTCCTCTCTCCAGTTACTGCAGTCTCCCCTCTCCAGTTACTGCAGTCTCCCCTCTCCACTTACTGCAGTCTCCTCTCTCCAGTTCCTGGAGACTCCCCTCTCCACTTACTGCAGTCTCCTCTCTCCAGTTACTCCAGTCTCCTTTCTCCAGTTACTGCTGTCTCCTCTCTCCAGTTACTGCAGTCTCCTCTCTCCAGTTTCTGCAGTCACATCCCTCCAGTTACTGCAGTCACATCTCTCCACTCTGCAGTCTCCGGTCTCCAGTTACTGCAGTCTCCTCTCTCCAGTTACTGCAGTCTCCTCTCTCCAGTTACTGCAGTCTCCTCTCTCCAGTTACTGCAGTCTCCTCTCTCCAGTTACTGCAGTCTCCTCTCTCCAGTTACTCCTGTCTCCTCTCTCCAGTTACTCCTGTCTCCTCTCTCCAGTTACTGCAGTCTCCTCTCTCCAGTTACTGCAGTCTCCTCTCTCCAGTTACTGCAGTCTCCTCTCTCCAGTTACTGCAGTCTCCTCTCTCCAGTTACTGCAGTCTCCACTCTCCAGTTACTGCAGTCTCCCCTCTCCAGTTACTGCAGTCTCCCCTCTCCAGTTACTGCAGTCTCCCCTCTCCAGTTACTGCAGTCTCCCCTCTCCAGTTACTGCAGTCTCCCCTCTCCAGTTACTGCAGTCTCCCCTCTCCAGTTACTGCAGTCTCCCCTCTCCAGTTACTGCAGTCTCCCCTCTCCAGTTACTGCAGTCTCCCCTCTCCAGTTACTGCAGTCTCCCCTCTCCAGTTACTGCAGTCTCCCCTCTCCAGTTACTGCAGTCTCCCCTCTCCAGTGACTGCAGTCTCCTCTCTCCAGTGACTGCAGTCTCCTCTCTCCAGTGACTGCAGTCACATCTCTCCACTCTGCAGTCTCCGGTCTCCAGTTACTGCAGTCTCCTCTCTCCAGTTACTGCAGTCTCCTCTCTCCAGTTACTGCACTCTCCACTCGCCAGTTACTGCAGTCTCCTCTCTCCAGTTACTGCAGTCTCCTCTCTCCAGTTACTGCAGTCTCCTCTCTCCAGTTACAGCAGTCTCCTCTCTCCAGTTACTGCAGTCTCCTCTCTCCAGTTACTGCAGTCTCCTCTCTCCAGTTACTGCAGTCTCCTCTCTCCAGTTACTGCAGTCTCTTCTCTCCAGTTACTGCAGTCTCTTCTCTCCAGTTACTGCAGTCTCCTCTCTCCAGTTACTCCAGTCTCCTTTCTCCAGTTACTGCAGTCTCCTCTCTCCGGTTACTGCAGTCTCCTCTCTCCGGTTACTGCAGTCTCCACTCTCCGGTTACTGCAGTCTCCCCTCTCCGGTGACTGCAGTCTCCCCTCTCCGGTGACTGCAGTCTCCTCTCTCCGGTGACTGCAGTCTCCCCTCTCCGGTGACTGCAGTCTCCCCTCTCCGGTGACTGCAGTCTCCTCTCTCCGGTGACTGCAGTCTCCTCTCTCCGGTGACTGCAGTCTCCTCTCTCCGGTGACTGCAGTCTCCTCTCTCCGGTGACTGCAGTCTCCTCTCTCCGGTGACTGCAGTCTCCTCTCTCCGGTGACTGCAGTCTCCTCTCTCCGGTGACTGCAGTCTCCTCTCTCCGGTGACTACAGTCTCCTCTCTCCAGTTACTGCAGTCTCCTCTCTCCAGTTACTGCAGTCTCCTCTCTCCACTTACTGCAGTCTCCCCTCTCCACTTACTGCAGTCTCCTCTCTCCAGTTACTGCAGTCTCCCCTCTCCAGTGACTGCAGTCTCCCCTCTCCAGTGACTGCAGTCTCCTCTCTGCAGTGACTGCAGTCTCCTCTCTCCAGTTACTGCAGTCTCCTCTCTCCAGTTACTGCAGTCTCCTCTCTCCAGTTACTGCAGTCTCCTCTCTCCAGTTACTGCAGTCTCCTCTCTCCAGTTACTGCAGTCTCCTCTCTCCAGTTACTGCAGTCTCCTCTCTCCAGTTACTGCAGTCTCCTCTCTCCAGTTACTGCAGTCTCCTCTCTCCAGTTACTGCAGTCTCCTCTCTCCAGTTACTCCAGTCTCCTCTCTCCAGTTACTGCAGTCTCCTCTCTCCAGTTACTGCAGTCTCCTCTCTCCAGTTTCTGCAGTCACATCCCTCCAGTTACTGCAGTCTCCTCTCTCCAGTTACTGCAGTCTCCTCTCTCCAGTTACTCCTGTCTCCTCTCTCCAGTTACTCCTGTCTCCTCTCTCCAGTTACTCCTGTCTCCTCTCTCCAGTTACTGCAGTCTCCTCTCTCCAGTTACTGCAGTCTCCTCTCTCCAGTTACTCCTGTCTCCTCTCTCCAGTTACTCCTGTCTCCTCTCTCCAGTTACTCCTGTCTCCTCTCTCCAGTTACTGCAGTCTCCTCTCTCCAGTTACTGCAGTCTCCTCTCTCCAGTTACTGCAGTCTCCCCTCTCCAGTTACTGCAGTCTCCCCTCTCCAGTTACTGCAGTCTCCCCTCTCCAGTTACTGCAGTCTCCCCTCTCCAGTTACTGCAGTCTCCCCTCTCCAGTTACTGCAGTCTCCCCTCTCCAGTTACTGCAGTCTCCCCTCTCCAGTTACTGCAGTCTCCCCTCTCCAGTTACTGCAGTCTCCCCTCTCCAGTTACTGCAGTCTCCCCTCTCCAGTTACTGCAGTCTCCCCTCTCCAGTTACTGCAGTCTCCCCTCTCCAGTTACTGCAGTCTCCCCTCTCCAGTTACTGCAGTCTCCTCTCTCCAGTGACTGCAGTCTCCTCTCTCCAGTGACTGCAGTCTCCTCTCTCCAGTGACTGCAGTCACATCTCTCCACTCTGCAGTCTCCGGTCTCCAGTTACTGCAGTCTCCTCTCTCCAGTTACTGCACTCTCCACTCGCCAGTTACTGCAGTCTCCTCTCTCCAGTTACTGCAGTCTCCTCTCTCCAGTTACTGCAGTCTCCTCTCTCCAGTTTCTGCAGTCTCCTCTCTCCAGTTACTGCAGTCTCCTCTCTCCAGTTACTGCAGTCTCCTCTCTCCAGTTACTGCAGTCTCCTCTCTCCAGTTCCTGCAGTCTCTTCTCTCCAGTTACTGCAGTCTCTTCTCTCCAGTTACTGCAGTCTCCTCTCTCCAGTTACTGCAGTCTCCTCCGTCCAGTTACTGCAGTCTCCTCTCTCCGCTTACGCCAGTCTCCTCTCTCCGCTTACTCCAGTCTCCTCTCTCCAGTTACTGCAGTCTCCCCTCTCCAGTTACTGATGTCTCCTCTCTCCAGTTACTGCAGTCTCCTCTCTCCAGTTACTGCAGTCTCCTCTCTCGAGTTAGTCTGGTCTCCTCTATCCAGTTCCTGCAATCTCCTCTCTCCAGTTACTGCAGTCTCCTCTCTCCAGTTACTGCAGTCTCCTCTCTCCAGTTACTGCAGTCTCCTCTCTCCAGTTACTGCAGTCTCCTCTCTCCAGTTACTGCAGTCTCCTCTCTCCAGTTACTGCAGTCTCCTCTCTCCAGTTACTGCAGTCTCCTCTCTCCAGTTACTGCAGTCTCCTCTCTCCAGTTACTGCAGTCTCCTCTCTCCAGTTACTGCAGTCTCCTCTCTCCAGTTACTGCAGTCTCCTCTCTCCAGTTACTGCAGTCTCCTCTCTCCAGTTACTGCAGTCTCCTCTCTCCAGTTACTGCAGTCTCTTCTCTCCAGTTACTGCAGTCTCTTCTCTCCAGTTACTGCAGTCTCCTCTCTCCAGTTACTGCAGTCTCTTCTCTCCAGTTACTGCAGTCTCCTCTCTCCAGTTACTGAGGTCTCCTCTCTCCAGTTACTGAGGTCTCCTCTCTCCAGTTACTCCAGTCTCCTCTCTCCAGTTACTCCAATCTACTCTCTCCAGTTACTCCAGTGACCTGTCTCCTCTCTCCAGTTACTGCAGTCTCTTCTCTCCAGTTACTGCAGTCTCCTCTCTCCAGTTACTGCAGTCTCCTCTCTCCAGTTACTCCAGCCTGCTCTCTCCAGTTACTCCAGCCTGCTCTCTCCAGTTATTCCAGTCTGCTCTCTCCAGTTACTCCGGTCTCCTCTCTCCAGTTACTGCAGTCTCCTCTCTCCAGTTACTCCAGTCTACTCTCTCCACTCCAGTTGCACTCCAGGTGCAGTTGCTCCCCTTGATTACACAGTGGAAGTGCTCCACCAATTGCCCAGCCAATCCCGTGCTGTCCCTGTCCTGAGAATGTTTGATGTGGACAGTGTAGAGGGAATTGGTGTTGCATGGGTAAATGTTGGGAATCATGATGTTTAAGATATCCAGACCATCTAGGGCAGGCCCAATGGGCTTTCCCTCTCCATCATCTTCTGTACGTTCTTTTCTTCACGCTTGGTGCAGAGTCTCACTCTCCTGATGTTCACATCAGTGTACTGTGGATGTTCCATCAAACCAAACACTCGAGCTGGTTGTGGCAATCCTACAGCTGCTTTTATTCAAAACTCGGGATGTTCCATCAAAGATATAGCATTGCAGATTAACAGGAGGCCCTGGAGTGTTGTTTCTGCAATGTGCTTACTCTCATCGGGGTCCCCTATTGTTCAACTCGCATTTTCATCGGAATACATCCTACTGGGCACCGTGTTTATGCCAATTTTCCTCAGAAGTTATGGTGAACGATTGGGATCCCGCGGAGATGAAGCGCTGATTTTTGGTACCTGTCGGATGGATGAGGAGCCGTCAGGATCTGTCAGTGTTGCCCAGGTCACATACTGAGCAGCAACTCTTTTCTGACTGTGTGTGTGTTTGCCTCAGTGCCACACCGGTGAAGCCTTTAGGCACTCAGCCATTCGGACGATTAAGCTTTGAAATTGCGATGTTTCCCTCCTGGGCTGGAATCTCACTCACCTGCAGCACAGGGTTGAAGACTCGTTGCTGCTGTTTCTGTCCTCGCCTCACATTCTCTCAATATTCCAACCCTCTGCTTTAATTAAATGGAGGAATGTTTTTTTTACTGAAACTTAACTGACAATTACAACACTCAATCAGACCCTCACCAGCCTGGCAAATTGGGATCACTCTAATTGGCCTCAGTGCCTCAGGGTAGTGTCCTTGTTTGCTGGGAAGCTCGCGTGTCACTGGGTGTTGTGCGGGGAAGAGTGGTCTCAGGATTGACTGTGATCACACCATGGTGGAGCAGCTCTCAGGGGCAGGAGGTGGGTGGGGGGGTCACTGGGGGAAGGAGCTGGGCCCGGCAGGAGTCAGAACCTTCTGGAGAAGAGGAGAAGGAAGTGACTGAAGCAAATTGCCACCTCCCGCCTGTGAATGGGTTTGGTGATTGGACTGAGTTCAACATTGCAGCAGCTCAGTGTGGTTAATGTTCAACACATCTCACTCCTCACACAAGGTCATTGCTCCTCCATACTCCTGGATCAAGATAACCTCCAGCCTGTCACAAACAGATTCAACGAGGGTAATTATAGGGCAGTGGTTCTCAAATGTTTTCGTCCACGGACCCTACTTGGCCGGGCAAAAGCCCCTGCAGAGCATCTACCCCCGTCCAACCCCACACACTTTCACTCACCACTGTAAAAAAAAAACTCATCAAAATTAACCGGAACTTACAGAAACTATAAATATTTCATTGCTTTTTCAGTACTATTTGTAATACATTTATGTGCATTAATTTTTCTTTATTAAAGATCAAATTTAAATTGTTAATTTATGCCAGAAACAGAAGTATAGACATTTTATATTATAAACACTAATATTATAAGAGAACATGTTTATTTGAAACATTTTAATATGTTATAAAATCATCACAATAATCTTCTCTGAGAAAATGATACTTACCTGACATCTATATTAATCAAACAAAATCAACAGTAACATAAATCTTGCTTATAAAACTACATTGTTGTTGCTCGTGCTTACAATGCCTCGAGTCGCGTGCGTGGGAGCCGGTCTGGTGGTGTGACGTCAGGGAATCAGGGTCCTGGCCTCTTCTCTCGATGACCATGATGTTGCAGGTCAGTGACTTGCATTTTGAAGCAGGATGTGAATCGCCTTGAGGACCCTCACGGATCACACATTGAGAACTACGGTTGCAGCGAATCAATTGTACATCAAAATGTTGTCTCGGAAACTTCTAACTTCTTGGCAGTTCTGATGAAAGGTCACACACTTGAAATGTTAACTCTGTTTCTGTCTCCACAGATGCTGCTTGACCTAGTGAGTATTTCCAGTATTTTCTGTTTTTGTTTCAGATTTCCAGCATTCGCAGTATTTTGCTTTTGTCTTGGAAACTATTATTGTTTGAGGTTGAAGTGACTCCCTGAGCCCCCTCTTGGTGAGTATAGACACAGCCCAGTGTGGGGACTGGCCTGGGATAAATGCGGTTATCAATTGTACTCACAACATGGCCCATGTTCTCCCTTGCGTAAGAGTAAAAGAAGATTGAGCTGTAGCTCAGTGGTGGCACTCAGTTTCACTACAGAGACTTCAGCATGTAACTTAGACTGAGACTCTAGTGCAGCACTGAAGGAGTGCTGCAATGTCAGAAGTGCTGTCTTTCAGATGAAGCATTAAACCGAGGCCACATCTGCCTCTCCGGTGGATGTAAAAGATTACATGATATTTTGAAGATGAGCGGGAAGTTCTTCCAGGTGAAATGGCCAATATTTATCTCTCTATCAAAATCATTAAAACAGATTATTTATTCAGTATCCCATTGCTGTTAGTGGGATCTTGCTGTGCGTAAATTAGCTGCTGCGTTTCCCACATTACAAGAGTGACGAAACTTCAAAAAGTACCTCATTGGCTGTTAAGCACTTTGGGACATCCTGAGGTTGTGAAAGGTGCTATAGAAATGCAATCTCTTTCTTCTACATGAATTTTAAAGGGTTCCTTTGGGTAAATATTTCAGCTCTGGCTGAAAATAGAGCCAAGGATTGTCCCTTTAAATCTTGCAGCAATGTCACGTTTCCCACTCCTGCAATGGGTGAGCTCCAGATCACAGGTGTTTGCACTGCTGGGAGTTTCATGTCTTTGCACCCATCAGGCTGGCCTCAGAATTACACACATGTCCAGCACACACCCAGGGAACAGGTGGATGCTCCACCTGCAATGAACACACCAGTTCAACTTTCACTGATTAGAAAATCAACATGATAGATTCTGGCTTTCTTCATGAAACAAATGATGAGATTTTTGCGAAGACCACATGTCGGGTAGTTGAATCCTGTGGATTCAGAGTGTTGTAATGCTGTGGTCGCAGCACCAGGTGGCAGGCGTGCACTACGCCCGAGTTGCATCAAATCACTGAGCATCTTCCACAGGACATTGGACCTGGAAGTACAGCAACAGGCAGAATCAGCAAACTAAGTTGGACACTGCGATGGGTTCTGCAAGGTGAACTATCCCATCCACCACCTTAAACATTCTCCTACCACCAACGATGCAGTGGCAGCAATGTGAACCATCTGCAAGATACACTAAAGCAACTCACCACGCCTCCTTCGACAGCACCTTCCAAACAGCATCACGTATTTGTATAGGGCCTTTAACGGAATAAAACGTCCTCAGGCACTTCACAAAAGCATTATAAAACAAAATACAGCACCAAGCTACATGAGGGGATATTGGGACTGCTGTCCAAAATCTTGATTGTGGATGGTCCATTGTTGAGCATATTCAGGGCTGAGATAGACAGAGTTTTGGTCTCACAGGGAATCAAGGGACATGGCAGACTGGTTAAAAAAATAAAATCCCATGGGATCCAGGGAAATGCAGCAAGGTGGATACAAAATTGGCTCAGTGGCAGGAAACAAAGGGTAATTGTTGACAGGTGTTTTAGCGACTGGAGGGCTGTTTCCAGTGGCGTTCCGCAGGACTCAGTACTGGGTCCCCTGCTTTTTGTGGTAAGTATTAACGATTTGGACGTAAATGTAGGGGGCATGATCAAGAAGTTTGCAGACGACACAAAGATTGGCCGTGTGGTAGATAGCGAGGAGGATAGCTGTAGGCTCCAGGAAGATATTGATGGTCTGGTCAGATGGGCAGAAAAGTGGCAAATGAAATTCAACCTGGAGAAGTGTGAGGGGATGCATTTGGGGAGGTCAAACAAGGCAAAGGAATACACGATTAGTGGGAAAATACTGAGAAGTGTAGAGGAAGTGAAGGACCTTGGAGTAAATGTCCACAGATCCCTGAAGGTAGCAGGTCAGGTTGATAAGGTGGTTAAGAAGGCATATGGAATCCTTTCCTTTATTAGCCGAAGTATAGAATATAAGAGCAGGGAGGTTATGCTGGAACTGTATAACTCATTGGTTAGGCCACAACTTGAGTACTGTGTGCAGTTCTGGTCACCTCATTACAGAAAGGATATAATTGCACTGGAGAAGGTACAGAGGAGATTTACGAGGATGTTGCCAGGACTGGAAAAATGCAGCTATGAGGAAAGATTGGATAGACTGGGGTTGTTCTCCTTGGAACAGAGAAAGCTGAGGGAAGATCTGATTGAAATGTATAAAATTTTGAGGGGGCCTGGATAGAGTGGAGGTGAAGGGTCTATTCACCTTAGCAGAGAGGTCAGTGATGAGGGGGCATAGATTTAAAGTGATTGGTAGAAAATTCCAAGGGGAGTCGAGGGAAAACCTTTTCACCCAGAAGGTGGTGGGGGTCTGGAACTCTGCCTGAAAGAGTAGTTGAGGCAGAAACCCTCAACTCATTCAAAAGGAGTCTGGATATGCACCTCAAGTGCTGTAATCTGCAGGGCTACAGACCAAATGCTGGAAGGTGGGATTAGAACAGGTGGATCGTTTATCGGCTGGCACAGACACGATGGGCCAAGTGGCCTCTTTCTGTGCCTTAAACCTTCTATGATTCTATGATATGGGGAGTGGGCAGGAAAGTAGAATTGAGGCAGAAGATCTTATTGCAATTGTATAAAACCTTGGTGAGACCGCACCTGGAGTATTGTGTACAGTTTTGGTTTCCTTACCCAAGGAAGGATATACTTGCCATAGAGAGGGAGTGCAACAAAGATTCACCAGACTGATCCCTGGGAATGTCCTATGAGGAGAGATTGAGGAAACTGGGCCTGTATTCTCTAGAATTTAGAAGAATGAGAGGTGATCTCATTGAAACTTACAAAATTCTTACAGGGCGTGACAGGGTAGATGCAAGAAGGATGTTTCCCCTGACTGGGGAGTCTAGAACCAGGGGACACAGTCTCAGAAAAAGGGATAGGCCGTTTAGCACTGAGATGAGGAGTAATTTCTTCACTCAGAGGGTTGTGAATCTTTGGAATTCTCTACCCCAGAGGGCAGTGGAGGCTCACTCATTGTGTATATTCAAGACAGAGATTGACATATTTCTTGATTTTAAAGATATCACGGGATATCGGGATAGTGCGGGAAAATGGCGGTGAAGTAGAAGATCAGCCACGATCTGGTTGAACAGCAGAGCAGACCCAAGGGGCCAGATGACTACTCCTGCTCCTAGTTCTTATGTTGATTAAAGAGGTAGGTTTTAAGGAGCGTCTTAAAGAAGGAAAGCTGGGTAGAGAGGCAGAGGTTTAGGGAGGGAAATCCAGAGTTTAGGGCCCAGACAGCTAATGACATGGCCGCCAAGGGTGGAACAATTAAAACTGGGGATGTGCAAGAGGCCAGAATTAGATAAGTTCAGATAACTTGGTAGATTATGGGGCTGGAGGAGATTACAGAAATAGGGAGAGCCTAGACCATAGAGGAATTCGAAAACCAGAATGTAAATGTTATCATTGGCTCCCAGGAAAGAATGCCTCAATGTAAGTCAGTGAACACAGTGGGCGATGGATGGAAAGGACTTGGCGCGAGTTCGGATACGGGCAGCAGAAATTTTATGGAGACCTCAACTTTATGGAGGGTAGAATATGGGAGACCAGCCAGGAGTGCGTTAGAATAGTTAAGTATTGAGGTAACAAAGGCATGGATGATGGTTTCAGCAGCAGATGAGCTGAGACAGGGGTGAAGTCGGGTGATGATACAGAGGTGGAAATAGATAGTCTTAGTAATGGCACAAATATGTGGTTGGAAGTTCATCTCAGGGTCAAATATAATACCAAGGTTGTAAATTGCCTGGTTCAGCCTCCAACAAAAAACATATGAGAGCTATATGGCCTCTCGCCATTGCAGAGAGCTGGAACAGACACAATGGGCTGAATGTCGTCCTTTTGTTCTGTAATCATTCTCTGATCCGATGAGGACTGAAATGAGGATTAATTACTTCACTCAAAGGGTTGTGAATCTTTGGAATTCTCTACCCCAAAGAGTTGTGGATTCTCCATCATTGAATATATTTAAGGCTGGGATAGATAGATTTTTGGTCTCATGGACTGAAGGGAAATGAGGTTTGGGAGCGAGGGGGGGAAAGCTGAGTTGAAACCCAACGTCAACTATGATCATATTGAATGGCAGTGAAGTCTCGACGGACCATATGTTCTGCTCCTACTCCTATTTCTTATGTTCTTATGTTCTTAGGAAATAAGAAGATGAACCATTCTGACTTGGAACTATATCACCGTTCCTTCGCTGTCACTGGGTCAAAATCCAGGAATTCCCTTCCTAACAGCACTGTGGGTGCCCTCACCCCACATGGACTGCAGTGGTTCAAGAAGGCAGCTCACCACCACCTTCTCAAGGGCAATTAGGGATGGGTAACAAATGCTGGCCTGGCCAGCGACGCCCACATCCCATGAAGGAATGAAAAAAGGTGAGTCTAGTCCCACCCAGCTGGACGACAGTGGAGAAGTGTTGGAGGAGGATGTTGTGGTCAACCTTGTCAAAGGCTGCAGACTGGTCACAAAGAATGAGGGGGGATGTTTACCATTGTCACAGGCACATAGATGTCATTTGTGACTTTAAGAGCCATTTCAGTTCTGTGGCAGAAACCTGATTGGAGGGATTTAAACATATAACAACAATACTTTTTAAATGTTGTGTTATTATTTAAGGCCTCATCATGTCTGTCAGAAGCATTTTGTTTACAATGAGTAGTTTTGAAGCGCAGTAACTGAACATTTTTTGACCAATTTGATCACAGCAAATCCCAGTGTCAGTGATGAGGTGAATGACCAATGACTCTGCTTTTGTTGCTCTTACTTTGGTAACTCAGAATAAAATGGGCCCAGATGTAAATCTTGTAGTGAACCCACTTGTAGCAGGGTGTGAGACTGAAATACAACCTACCGAGTCCCCGACCCATCGAACCCCCGACCCATCGAGTCCCCGACCCATCGAGTCCCCGACCCATCGAACCCCCGACCCATCGAGTCCCCGACCCATCGAACCCCCGACCCATCGAACCCCCGACCCATCGAGTCCCCGACCCATCGAACCCCGGACCCATCGAACCCCGGACCCATCGAACCCCGGACCCATCGAACCCCGGACCCATCGAACCCCGGACCCATCGAACCCCGGACCCATCGAACCCCGGACCCATCGAGTCCCCGACCCATCGAGTCCCCGACCCATCGAACCCCCGACCCATCGAATCCCCGACCCATCGAACCCCCGACCCACAGAAACAGAAGCTTGCCCTTGTTCCTCACTCCAGATAGCTCCTTTTTTAGATGCAGTGACATCAGTAGATTGAGGATGTCTTCCTTTATAGATGGAGGGTCTGTGAGTCTCCCATTCACTTCACTTCTTCGAAAGAGTTCAGAGAGATTTAAGAATGTTTGATCAATTAGTGATTCTGGCCTGTGATTGGAGTTTGTTTAGCCATCCTGTTATTCCCAATTCCAGTCTATTTAAAGCTTCCTGTGGATAGATTCTACAACCATGTTATTATTAGACGCTGCCCTCACTGCTGCTACAAGGTCAAGCTAACACAACTGAACAGTCAGCTGGTATTGACCGTCAACAGCCAATGAAAATCATCCATTTGGCAGCAGTGCCATGGGATAGTAGGACTCGTGGGACACATTGCCCCCCCAGTGAGAGTCAGCACCTTCAGGATGGAGAAAGGGAGAAAGAGAAAGAGAGAGAGAGAGAGGAAACAATCAACAGAAGCACAGTCGACACCTTGCTCTGGAGTCAGATGCCTTGAACAAGATAGCTAGCAGTGATGTGTAATTAAGGAACTATTTATAACCAGACCCGGTTAGGTGGCCAGGATCTCATTTTCTGGGACATTTGCCAATTCTTATTTCTTTCATTCTCTCTCTGCCGTAGGCCCATGGAAATGGAAATGAGTTTCTAAATGAGACTTTTTAAATCTCCTCTTTTGGATCCTTGCCATGTTTATGCTTGTGAGATAATTCAAGTTTCCGTCCATCTCTCCCGATCGAGCATCGATTACCCAACCAGACCCAAAAGAGTTTGTCATAGAATCTTACAACACAGGAGGAGGCATGTGAAATAGGCTGCTTTAAAGTAGACCCCATTAGTCACACTGCCACCCCCTCTCTCCACCTTTGCCTGCAAAGTGGTTTCTCCTTCAACTTTTTATTCAATTTCTTTTTGAAAGTTATTATTGACTCTGTATCCATCATCCCATCAGACCGCGCGTTCCAGATGCTAACCGTTCCTTGCAGAAAAATGTTTCCTCATAACACCTCCGGTCTTTTGCGAATCACCTTAAAATCTGCACCCTCTGGTTATCGGAGATGCATCAGCCATTGGAAACAGTTTCCCTCTGATTACTCTATCTAAACCCGAAAGCTTTTAAACACCTCTATCAAATCTCCTCTTTGCCTTCTCTGCTCTGATTTAAGATGTTTCGCAGAACTACCCCATGTTCTGCTGACCAACACTGGATTTACATAAATGGATCTTTGACTGCAGATTGATTTATTTATTCATGGCATCATGTGACACAGTCAAGGTCAGTATTTACTATCCATTTGTAGTTGCCTTGAGGTTATGAAGAGTCAATCGCATAATGTAATACCATTGAATGTCAAGGGGAGATTCTCTCTTGTTGGAGATGGTCATTGCCTGGCACTTGTGTTGCGCAAATGTTACTTGCCACTTATCAGCCCAAGTCTGGATATTGTCCAGGTCTTGCTGCATTTCTACACGGACTGCTTCAGTATCTGAGGAATCGTGAATGGTGCTGAACATTGTGCAATCATCCGTGAACATCCTCACTTCTGACCTTATGATGGAGGAAAGATCATTGATGAAGCAGCTGAAGATGGTTGTGGCTAGGACACTACCCTGAGGAACTCCTGCAGTGATGTCCTAGAGCTGAGGTGATTGACCGTCACCAACCACAACCATCTTCCTTTGCGCTAGGTATGACTCCAACCAGTGGAGAGTTTTCCCTTGATTCTCATTGACTTTAGTTTTGCTAGGACTCCTTAATGCCACACTCACTCAAATGTTGCCTTTATAGTCAAGAACAGTCACTCTCACCTCACCTCTTGAATTCATCTATTTTGTCCATGTTTGGACCAAGGCTGCAATGAGGTCAGGAGCTGAGTGGCCCTGGCGGAATCCAAATTGATCATCAGTGAGCAGGTTATTGGTGAGTAAGTGCTGCTTGATAGCATTGTCGACGACACCTTCCATCACTTTATTGATGATTGAGAGTAGACTGATGGGGCAGTAATTGGCCAGATTAGATTTGTCCTGCTTTTTGTGGATAGGACATACCTGGATAATTTTCCACATTTTCGGATAAATGCCAGTATTGTCACTATACTAGAACAGCTTGGCCAGGGGTGTGGCACGTTCTGGAGCACATGTCTTCAGTACTACATCCAGGATGTTGTCAGGGCCAACAGACTTTGCAGTATCCAGTGCCTTCAGCCATTTCTTGATGTCACATGGAGTGAATCAAATTGTTGAAGACTGGCATCTATGATACTGGGGACCTCAGCATTTCTGGTTGAAGATGGATGCAAATGTTTCAGCCTTGTCTTTTGCACTGACTTGCTGGTCTCTCCCGTCATTGAGGATGGTGATATTCATGGAGCCTGCTCCTCCCGTTAGCTGTGTCATTGTTCACCACCATCCTTGAGCTGTAACATTTGTTTGAGACTCCCACTGCAAGATTGGTTTCACTCAGGAAAACATGCAGCCTGACAAGTGATTCTTAAAGGAACCACTACCAGCTGTAACTAACCAGGTCAGCTTGTTAAAAATAATTGCCTGAATGTTAATCAGCAGGAGCTGGAGCAGGAGCAGGAGCTGCAGCAGGAGCTGGAGCTGGAGCTGGAGCTGGAGCTGGAGCAGGAGCAGGAGCAGGAGCAGGAGCAGGAGCAGGAGCTGGAGCTGGAGCTGGAGCTGGAGCTGGAGCTGGAGCTGGAGCAGGAGCTGGAGCTGGAGCTGGAGCAGGAGCTGGAGCGCTTCCCACATTCGCTTCAAACCCCACCTCCCATCTTGCCCTTTGCCCTAAACCCATCCTTCCAGATCGCAATCACAAACCAGCCCCACCCTTCCTGGTTTGCCACTGCCACTCCCGATTCTATCTACTGCTACCCTCCTCCTTGATCTCCCTCCCGACCTCCCAGTGTCCCCATTGCCTTCAACAGAGGATCAGGGATGTGTAATATGCAAAGATCCTCTTCTGAGTTGGGAGAACTGAGGACTCCCAGCATGCATAGCAGAGGTGGAAACTCAGAACACGAATGCCCCTTGAAGCAAAATTGCTGCAACACACTCTGTTGCCACACCTCTATGAATGATTAATATCTCAAGTTGCAGCATCTGCCCCATATAAAAGGTTGTGAAACTGGTTGCATTTGGAGCAGAAAGGAATTCTAGCTATTCTTTCTGCTTAAATGGATGCCTTGGGGCCGAGGAGAGGATCAGTACATCTGGTACAGGGGATGTTAGATAGGAGGTAAAGTTCCTTTTATGCAACTCCAATGCTGCCTCAACTCTCACCTCGAATCCTGCACCACAATGGGTTTGTTGCTCGCCTGAGTGAAATCGTCAACTTACTGCAAATGAGGATGAATTAATGACAGCTGTTCCTGGATTGAAATTGCTGTCAAAAAGAGATTACGGCTTCCCGGCCTGTTGTAGACAAGGAGGACACAGATGTAAATGATTGTGAAAAAAGACAACATGAGGAAAATGTCTTTAATTAACCAGTGGTTAGGATTTGGAATGCACTGCCTGATAGGGCGGTGGATACAGGTTCAATTGTCACTTTTCAAAGGGAATTAGATAAATACTGGAAGAAGAAATAATTGCAGAGAAATGGGGAAAGAATGGGGGAGCAAAACTAACTGCTTTGATCTTTGAAAAGCTGGCACAGACTCAATGGGCGGAAAGGCCTCCATACGTACTCCAATAAAATAAAAGCAAAATACTGCAGATGCTGGAAATCTGAAATAAGAACAGAAAGTGCTGGAAATACTCAGCAGGTCAGGCAGCATCTGTGGAGAGAGAAACAGAGTTATGTTTCAGGTCAGTGACAGCTCCATCCCACTCCTGGGCCATTCTCAACTCAGTCCGAAATGGCCGACACATTATTCTGACTGGGATTCCAGGTTCTAAATTTCCCAGCCAGGGGAATTAATGCCACATAACTGCCAGGCAATAACCATCTCCAACAAAACAAGACCCAATCACCTTCCCCCCCCACCAGAGTCAGCTAAACCACACATCACCAAATCCCCCACCATCAGCACCAGGGGGTTACCATTGACTAGAAGCTTAACTAGACCAATGAGCTTCCTTTTCTACAGACTCACTCTTCTTCATGACTTGATGCTTCAGAATGTGGTAGGCATTGAATTGGTGGAGGAGTTGGTTGTGTGTGCAAAGGGAGTGGTTGAGGTGAATAGCATAGATCCATTTTAGGGGAAGCTCGGTAAGTACATGAGGGAGAAAGGGATGGGAATAAGTTGATAGGGTGAGAGGAAGCTCATGTGGAACATAAACACCTGCATGGCCCAGTTGAGCCAAATGGCCTGTTTCTGCACTGTACGTTCTATGTAATACTATGTAATATTGCCAAAGGACATTATTGGACTTTGACTATAATACATTCCATTGTTCATTGGTGGGTTCCTATCTGCTCAGTTGTGATTTGGTGATCCTTTCCCTAACCCCTCTCCATCTCCAATTGTCTCCTCACCTTCAAAAACCTTCTCAGTCCTAATTTTTTGACCAGGCATTTAGTCATCACACCAGCCTGGGAGTGTTTGATGGGACAGTGTAGAGGGAGCTTTACTCTGTATCTAACCCCGTGCTGTACCTGTCCTGGGAGTGTTTGATGGGGACAGTGTAGAGGGAGCTTTACTCTGTATCTAACCCCGTGCTGTACCTGTCCTGGGAGTGTTTGATGGAACAGTGTAGAGGGAGCTTTACTCTGTATCTAACCCCGTGCTGTACCTGCCCTGGGAGTGTTTGATGGGGACAGTGTAGAGGGAGCTTTACTCTGTATCTAACCCCGTACTGTACCTGTCCTGGGAGTGTTTGATGGGGACAGTGTAGAGGGAGCTTTACTCTGTATCTAACCCCGTGCTGTACCTGTCCTGGGAGTGTTTGATGGGGACAGTGCAGAGGGAGCTTTACTCTGTATCTAACCCCGTTTTTTTTTAGAGGGAGCTTTACTCTGTATCTAACCCCATTTTTTTTTTAGAGGGAGCTTTACTCTGTACCTAACCCCATTTTTTTTTTTACAGTGTGGAGGAAGCTTTATTCTGTATCTAACCCCTGTTTTTTTTTCTTTTTCCCTGTGCTGTACTAGTCCTAGGAGTGTTTGATGGTGACAGTGTAGAGGGAGCTTTACTCTGTATCTAACCCCATGCTGTACCTGTCCTGGGGGTGTTTGATGGGGACAGTGTAGAGGGAGCTTTACTCTGTATCTAACCCCACTTTTTTTTTGGGTGGCCTTTATACCCCAGGCCCCTTTTATATTTTTCACGTCGAGGGGGCCTTTATTCCTCAGGCCCCCTTTATATACATATTTACAGTTTTAAAATAACTTTATTAAAACCAGATAAATAAACAAAAAACTCAAATTAAAATGCCATTCTCGGCATCGACAATGCAATCCAGTCCCTGCGGTGCCCACCGGTCGCGGAAGGCCTCAAGCGTGCCGGCGGACACCGCATGCTCCTTCTCCAGGGACACCCGGGCGCGAACGTAACCGCGGAAGAGAGGCAGGCAATCGGGGAGGACGGAACCCCCGACGGCCCGCAACCTGGACCTGTGAATTGCCACCTTGGCCAGGCCCAGGAGCAGACCGACGAGGAGATCCTCCTCCGGGCCCACGCCCCTCCGCATCGGGTGCCCAAAGATCAGGAGCGTGGGACTGAAGTGCAGCCAGAATTTGAGGAGCAGCCCCTTCAGATACTCAAAGAGGGGCTGCAACCTCGCACACTCTGTATAAATGTGGAACACGGACTCGTCCAGGCCGCAGAAAGTACAGGCGGCCTGGGAGTCCATGAACCTACTTAAAAGTCTATTGCACGGGCAATGTATCTAACCCCGTGCAGTACCTGTCCTGAGAGTGTTTGATGTGATGTTCTCTAATGTTTGACTTCATGCATAAAATGATTTATTAAGAATTTTTATGAACAGCCACAGTGATGACTTGTGTTGCGCTAGTTATTTGAGCTGTCTGTTTTTACTTGACTTGATTTCCTGTACCCAGAGGTATAGGTCGTACCTGGTATGATGATCAATGCACTGAATTCCTTGCATATTCCTTGGCTGCCGTGTTCTTGGATTGCCCTGAGGCGCTGTTGTGAATTTATGCCACGGGTTTCATGTTACAGCAGAATTATTCATGCACTACCCCCACCCTCAGTGTGGTTATTGCTGAAGACTGGTTCCACCCAGGTCCCTGCCAATTATTGCTGCCCATATAATTAGCATGGTTTAAATTATTTGCTTCAATCTCAAATTAGTTATTATCTTGGTTTTCAAAGGCCAAAACCATCCTTTCAAATGTGGCATCTGAAAAAATCTTCAAGGGAGTAAGTTATTTCACTGAAGTGCCTTGTTTGAACCAATCAGCAGTGACTCAGAGGCTATCACCCCCGCTGCTGGGTTTGAAGGTTGTGGGTTCGAGTCTCACTTTTGGTCTTGAACACAAAATGTACGATAACACTCCTAGTGTAGTACTGAGGGAGTGCTGCACTGCTGGAGGTGTCATCTTTCAGATGAGATGTTAAACAAAGGCCCCATCTGCCCTTTCAGATGGATTCAAAGGTGCTCTGGCACTATTATGCAAAAGAGCAGGGGAGTTTTCCCCATGTTCTGTGTAATGAGAACCTTTAATGTCTGATGCAACATAAAATGGGATGCGTGGAGTTCAGTTGATTGAAGATCTCAAACAGGTTTATTAACGACTAACAAGTATATAAAATACAGAGCTAACTATTTACAAGGCTTGCCTCTTGGTGTTACAGTTGCAGAGTGAGACTGGCATGTAGTCACTTGACTGCATCCTGTACTCAGCTCATTAGCATACTAAGATTGTAAAGGGACATCACTCTGAAAGGCAATCACACAGCATCCCCCTTCTTTCCAAAGATAAGTCTTGTATGCTAAAAGCAAAAACATATAAAATTAGGGAACATCATAATTATTTACACATGGATAGAGATTGTGAAATTTACAAATGTAGAGGCTTAGGAGTCCATGTATCGTTTCAGTGGTTTAACAACTCTTCCAGGCCTGATTATGGTATAACCTTCTGGGGATGTGGATTTCACCCCTGGCTGTCCTGGGTTTACTGGCATGTTGTCAATGTGTTGGCTGTCGTCGTATTGATCTATCACACCCCCAACCATCAGAGCGTGCACCCTCGAGTCCATCGTGCGCAACTGGAGAACTGCACACCTCTCTTAGTTGGCTTTGGTTCCTTCTCAACAGTGCTCCGCTAGATGTTGTAATCTCATAGGACCTAGGCTCACCGCACACTCCAGACACCTCTGCGGGTAACCATGTTCTCATTGTGGGGTGTATGTCCCTGACCTGTTGTCCTACATGTAGCTGAGGTAGTTCGCCCCTGCGTGTAGGTCATGACCCATCTTCATTCTCCCCTGTTTTTCGAGCAGTGTCTCCTGCTGCTCAGAGAATTTGGACAAGTGATGTCTTGGTAGAGTTGTCCGCACTTGTCTGCCGAACATGATCTCTGCTGGTGACGGTAAGCCCATATCTGTAGGTATAGCTCTGAGGTGTAGCATGGCAACATGAAATTCTTGTTTCGTTGTCCTGCACTTCAGGATAAGTGATTTAACTGTGCGAACCATTCGCGCGGCAAGACCATTACATCTAGGGTAATATGGTGAGAATGTCATATGGTTTATGCCGCATTTGGCACACATATCACTCAAAGGTTTGCCCATATACTGTGGCCCATTGTCAGAAATGATTTCTTCAGGTGCACCAAATGAACTAAATATGGCGCTCACTGTGCCTGCGACAACCACGCTTGTAGTGTCTTTTACCTGTCTGACGGTTGGAAATTTGGAGAAATAGTCAGTGACTAATATAGAGTCTTCTCTGTTAACAGAAAATAGGTCAGGAGCGATTTTGGACCAAGGGACTGACGGAATCTGGTGAGGGTGTAGATGTTCTTTATGTTGCTCTGGCATGCCTCGCACATCCTCACTAACCTTTCAATGTCATTATTGATCCTTGGCCAATAAACAATGTCTCGTGCCAGTTGTCCTGTTTGCTCTATACCCATATGGCCCTGGTAAAGTTGTGACAAGATGTCCTTGTTTAGTTTAGAGACACAGCACTGAAACAAGCCCTTCGGCCCACCGAGTCTGTGCCGACCATCAACCACCCATTTATACTAATCCTACTCTAATTCCATATTCTTACCCCATCCCCACCTGTCCCTATATTTCCCTACCACCTACCTATACTAGGGGCAATTTTTATAATGGCCAATTTACCTATCAACCTGCAAGTCTTTGGCTGTGGGAGGAAACCGGAGCACCCGGAGGAAACCCACGCAGACACAGGGAGAACTTGCAAACTCCACACAGGCAGTACCCAGAATTGAACCTGGGTCACTGGAGCTGTGAGGCTGCGATGCTAACCACTGCGCCTGTCGGAGAGCTTTGGGCACAATCACTTGTTTTCCCTTGAAGGTGACACCTCTCGAGATACCGAGTTCACTCTGCAAGACTAGAAGCATCTGAAGGTTTCTGGCACCTCTTTTACTATGTCAGGCCATCCTTCTATGATGACTGTCCACAGTGCCATCAGTTGTGGGTCACTGGCTGTTTCTGACTGTAGTTGGTCACATTTGTGCTGACCAAAATGCAATAAATCAATTTTGAGCACATCATCCACCTCGATGTCCATGCTGTCTACTTGTAGATCCAGTAGAACTTCTTCATTCTCGCTCGTGTTTGGCAATCTGCTCAGGGTATTCAAGGTGACCATTTTGGTACCCAGTTTGTAGCAGATGTCGAAGTCGTACCCCTGTACTTTCACTAAGAGTCGCTGTAGTCGAGGTGATGCACTTGTCAATGGTTTACACCAGATCATCTCCAGTGGTTTGTGGTCAGTTTCCAATGTGAACTGCTTGCTGAGCAGGTGGGTGTGGAGCCTCATGATCCCAAACACCAGAGCAAGTGTTTCATGCTCTATATTTGAGTAATTGGACTGTGCTGAGGATAAACACTTGGGCCCAAATGCAATTAGTTTACCATCCTGCAAGATGCACGTTCCTAGCCCTTTCTGTGAGGCATCGACTTCCAGGATTGTCTTCTTCCTTGGATCGTAGTACTGCAGGGGACAGGTTTCTGCTGACAGTGTTTGTTTGAGAGACTCAAACATATGCTGATGGTCCTCCTGCCATACAAATGGTACGTTTTCTTTACGAGCTCTCTCAGTGATGACGCTTTGTCAGAAAAATTTTAAATGTATGGTTGAAAAGTTGAAAATCCAAGACATCTCTGGAGGTCTTCCTTGTCTTGTGGGGTAGGCATATGCTTTACATCTTTGACTTTGCCTGGGTCAGGATGGATTCCACAACCAGAATAGATGGAAATTGATCTGACTTACCTTCACCTGGCACTTCTTGCTGTTAAAAATGAGCCCTTCGCAACAAGCTATTGTCATCAGAGAATGGAGATTTTGATCATGTTCTTTTTTGATTATCCCCATTACCGCAATGTCATCAGCAATGTATAGACATCCAGGCACGTTTTCTATAATTCTGTCCATTTGCTGCTGAAACAGATCTTGACTGACAGATAAACCGAAGGTAAAAGCAAAATACTGCAGATGCTGGAAATCTGAAATAAAAACAAGAAATGCTGGAACCACTGAGCAGGTCTGGCAGCATCTGTGAAAAGAGAAGCAGATAAGCCGAAGAGTTGTCTCTGGGAACAATATCTTCCAAATGGTGTTCTGAATGTGGTGACTTCCTGAGATTCCTTAGCTAGTTGTACCGATCAAAATCCATGTTTAGCATCCAATTTGGAGAAGAATTTGGCTCCTGTGAATTTAGGACTGAATTCCTCTACTGTCGGAATCTTGTGGGGGCATCTCTTTAGGGAGAGGATTAGATGCCTCGGATCTAGACATACCCTGATTGCTCCATCCTTCTTCAGTACGCACGTAATTGAGCTGCACTAGTCTGTGTGATGATGCATACAACGGATGATGTCATTGCGTTCCATGTCATCTAACTCGTCCTTAAGCTTTTCTTGTATGTGCACGATGCACTTTCTGGGAGGGTTGATTGAAGGAATTGCATCCTCTCTGAGGTGCAGTACGGCATCGCCTTTGAAATCTCCTTTGGCGTCGAACCTGTCCGGTCCATTTGTTGTAGGTCATGGACTGACTCAATGCGGGTACCCTGGGTCTCTTCTGCTGTAATGGGTACCTTGGTGATCTCGTGGATAGTCACGATGTTGCGGTCCTTACACACTGGTGGTCTTGCCACTGCTGGTCTAGTCGTATCTTCTAGGTAGAATGTTTGTGGTTTCCATGCTGACTTGCCATATCTGTATTGCATTGTTAATGTGCCACTGCATGGGATGGGTTTTTTAGAGATACAGCACTGAAACAGGCCATTCGGCCCACCGAGTCTGCGCCGACCATCAACCACCCATTTATACTAATCCTACACTAATCCCATATTCCTACCACATCCTCACCTGTCCCTATATTTCCCATACCACCTACCTATACTAGGGGCAATTTATAATGGCCAATTTACCATTCAACCTGCAAGTCTTTTGGCTGTGGGAGGAAACCGGAGCACCCGGAGAAAACCCACGCAGACACAGGGAGAACTTTCAAACTCCACACAGGCAGTACCCAGAATTGACCCTGAGTCTATGTTTGCCAGCTTTCTTTGGGCACATGATGTTAATAGTGGCAAAAGCTTCCAGTGGTTTGACTTCATCAATGTGATGTATCAGGTTCACAATGTGGAACGCTGTTCGTCTTCTCACTGAGAATTACTTCTCTCCGAGTCTTGTCTCAGGTCTGTTTTGCTGTGGATCTCATGTATTGGTTTGCGTTTAAGCAGGTCTCTGGTGCTTTCCTTGCTGCTGTTGCCGTACTGCTGTGCCTGTCTTCTGTTGACTCGTGTCCTACCGTGGCTTCTGGCTGCATCTTTGGAGCCAGAATTCCTGCATTGGTGGGCCCAGTGTCCTTTTACACCACATGCCTTATATTGCAGGGCAATATCGCTGTGACTGGGACAGACCGCACTTACCACACAGCTTTCTCACTCTTTTTGACCTGGTTATCATGCCAATACCTTTGGCTGCACCTAGTGCTTGCAGGTGCTGTTGTCCAGCTACAATGGCTTCTTATTTTCTGCCATCTTCCAGCAGTGCATCAATGCTGTGACCTTTCTTTTTCCCCAAGAGGTCCTTCTGAAATGCTTCAATGGGTGTTGATACAATCACTAGCTCCATTATTCAGTCTAACAGCTCAGCCTCTGAGAAAGTCCATTCACTGCCCTTACTTCAGTATCTACTGGCAAACTGATCTATTGATTCCTGTGGCTGTTGCCTGTAGGACATCAAACCCTGGTGGTGAATTTGAAAATTCGCTCTCAATCGGAACTGATCTTCCAGCACTTTCCATATCTTTGCGGGATCTTTCTGGACCTCATCAGATAAAATTCTCAGTAATCCCTCATTTCCAATCACTATCATTATTTTTACAGCCTGTTTTACTGGTTCTACAATTGGTCTGTGAAGCATAATTGCATTCTTTGTTGGAACAGCTTGAACACGGATAGGATATCCAAAGCTTTTGAGTTCGTGCTGGGACATTTGATACCCGTGTTCCTGCTGTTCTTTTTGCTTTAAGACCTTGCACTGTGATTTCGTACTGCTTTTCCTTTGAAAAACTCTCTTCTTTAGACTGGCTGGCTTGATTGACAGGGGCAGCTTGTCTGTTTATTTAGCTTCCAGCACTCTAGTACTCGGCCCACCGAGTCTGTGCCGACCATCAACCACCCATTTATACTAATCCTACACTAATTCCATATTCCTACCACATCCCCACGTGTCTATATTTCCCTACCACCTACCTATACTAGGGGCAATTGCTAATGGCCAATTTACCTATCAACCTGCAAGTCTTTGGCTTGTGGGAGGAAACCGGAGCACCTGGAGGAAACCCACGCAGACACAGGGAGAACTTGCAAACCCCACACTTGCAGTACCCAGAATTGAACCTGGGTCGCTGGAGCTGTGAGGCTGCGGTGCTAACCACTGCTCCACTGTGCCGCCCCGTCCTACATTACAACAGCGACTGCACTTCAAAAAGTACTTCATTGACAGTGAAGCACTTTGGCAGTTTGCAAAAGACACTATAGAAATGCAAGTCCTTCAAGTTTTCTTTGAGTGCAAGACTGTGAAGACAACAGGTATGTGGCAGTCCTGCCACATCCAGTCATGAATGGTGGTGGACAATTAAACAACTAACTGGAGGAGGTGGCTCCACAAATATCCCCAACCTCAATGATGGGGGAGCCCAGCACATCAGTGCGAAAGATAAGGCTGAAGCAGAAGCCAGAAGTGCCGAGTTGATGATCAATCTCGGCCTCCTCCTGACGTCCCCAGCATCACAGATGCCAGTCTTCAGCCCAAGCAACATTCGTGCCACACAAGTGCCAGGCAATGACCATCTCCAACAAGAGAGAATATAACCATGTCCCCTTAACCTTCAATGGCATTACCATCGCTGAATCCTCCACTATCAACATCCTGGGGATTACCATTGACCAGACACTGAACTGGAGTAGCCATATAAATACCGTGGCTACAAGAGAAGGTCAGAGACTGGGAATCCTGTGGTGAGTAACTCACCTCCTGACTCCCCAAAGCCTGTCCACCATCTACAGGCACAAGTCAGGAGTGTGATGGAATACTCTCCACTTGCCTGGATGGGTGCAGCTCCAACAACACTCAAGAAGCTTGACACCATCCAGAACAAAGCAACCCGCTTGATTGGCACCCCATCTACAAACATTCACTCCCTCCACCACCGACACACAGCAACAGCAGTGTGTACCATATGCAAGATGCACTGCAGCAACGCACCAAGGCTCCTTAGACAGCACCTTCCAAACCCATGACCTCTACCACCTAGAAGGACAAGGGCAGCAAATGCATGGGAACACCACTACGTGCAAGTTCCCCTTCAAGTCACACACCATCCTGACTTGGAACTATATCACTGTTCCTTCACTGTCACTGGGTCAAAATCCTGGAATTCCCTTCCTAACAGCACTGTGGGTGTACCCGCACTATGTGGACTGCACCACCTTCTTAAGGACAATTAGGGATGGGCAATAAATGCTGGCCTAGCCAGTGATGTCCACATCCCATGAATGAATAATAAAAAAATACTCGATGCAAGTGATATCCTGGACTAATTTTGATCACCTGAAGAGGTCAGAGAGGAATTGGAGAAGAATTTTCCAGGGTATTTTTTCCTTTGGGTTTTTCTCTGTTTTTTTGCCTCTTCCAAGAGATGGGACTGTTGCTGGAGGTAGGGTAGATGGGTGAGTGGGCAGATCAGTTAACATTGGTGATAGGAAAGATAATGGAATCTCCACTGAAAGATGTAATAGAAAAACATCTAGAGACTGAAAATAAAACAAAGTATATTTAGCACAGGTTTCAAAAGAGAAGGTCATGCTTGACCACTCTTATGCAATTCTTTGAAATAGTAAGAGTGTACTAGATGTAATATATTTGGATTTTCAAAAGGCCTTTGATAAGGTAACACAGTGCACTTAGGAATCATGTAGAGTCAGGGAACAGGTAACAGAATGGATAGCAAGCTGACTCCAAAAGAGGAAACAGAGAGGAGGGTTAAAGATAATTGCTCAGACTGGTAAATGGTGGAAAGTGGTGTTTCAGAGGGATCGGTGCTGGGACCACTGTTGTTCACCATTTAGGTAAATGAATTGAACTTGGAAATCGGAAGAACAATTTCTAAAATTGCAGACAACACCAAATTGGGAGATGTGGTTATTGCAGAGGAGGACTGCAACAAAATAGAGGAAGACATTAATAAACTAACTGAATGGGAGTGGAATTAGCAAACAAATTTCAATATAGACAAGTCTGAGGTGGTGCATTTTTGTAGGAAGAATAAGGAGGCCAGACTCCTTGGATAATAAGAGTCTAAACAGGGTAGAGGAGCAGAGGGATCTATGGGCTGGATTATGTAGTCCTGCTGCCGGGAGTGGCAGTGGCCACAGTAGATGCCGGCCGTCTCCCACGGTACTCGTGCTGCTGTGATTCTGCTGCGGGCCACTTTAGATATTCACATAGGCCACCACTCTCCCCCCATCATGTGTTGGAGGCGGCATTGGCAATACCGTTCACAGTGTCACCGATGTGGAAGCAGGTGCTGGCGCCATTTTTAAAAGGCTGCCAACCCTGCAGTCAGTTCAATAAAGTGCAGAGCTCCGCTCTTTCCTGTACGCAGGGTGCAGAGTTCCGCTCTTTCCTGTACTCAGGGTGCAGAGTTCCGCTCTTTCCTGTACTCAGGGTGCAGAGTTCCGCTCTTTCCTGTACGCAAGGTGCAGAGTTCCGCTCTTTCCTGTACTCAGGGTGCAGAGTTCCGCTCTTTCCTGTACTCAGGGTGCAGAGTTCCGCTCTTTCCTGTACTCAGGGTGCAGAGTTCCGCTCTTTCCTGTACTCAGGGTGCAGAGTTCTGCTCTTTCCTGTACGCAAGGTGCAGAGTTCAGCTCTTTCCTATATGCAAAGTGTAGAGTTGCCCCCTTCCCCCCCTTCCCTATAGTTTTCAAGATAATAAGGGGTACATAAAGGGTAGATAGAGAGAAACTATTTCTGAACTATTTCTGCTCATTGAGAGTCTGGGATTGGGGGACATAGTCTAAAAATTAGAGTCAGACCTTTCAGGAGTGACATTAGGAAACACATCTACACCCAAACTGTGGTAGAAGTTTGGAACTCTCTTCCACAAATGGCAACTGATGCCAAATCAATTGTTAATTTTAAATCTGTGATTGACAGATTTTTGTTAACCAAAGGTATTAAGGTATATGGGGCAAAGGTGGGTATATGGAGTTAGGTCATAGATCAGCCATGATCTCATTCCGTAGAGGAACAAGCCCAAACGGGTGTAATGAGCTCCTCCTCTTTCTATTTTCCTGTAATGAAAAAGTTCTTTCACCATCGCAATTTCCTTCACACCTTTAAACCGACTCTCCTGTTCACTCACTACTCACTGTATCACACAGTAGCACTGAGACCTGTAGATAAGTTGATTCCGGTCTGGGCTGAGTGAATTATCTCAGTCACAATGTCAGTGAGAATTGCTACAATTAGCTCAGTGGCCCTGATCTTGGAAGATAAGAAGGGGAGGAGGCCGATCAGTCCCTTAAACCTGATACACAGGAGCAGGATCAGGCCATTCAGCCCCTCAAGCCCGTTCTGCCATTTTATTGGATTACAGCTGATATGGCTCACAGTTTTGAAATAACCTACGAGGCACTCATAGGAAAAAAGACCAGTTGTCAGGGAGGTAGAGTCTGTAGAATAGTCCTTTACGGGTTCAGTAGCTTTAGGAGAGGAGATTTTGGAAAGTACAGAGATGAACAGCAGGCCCACCCCTCTAAACCCACCATTCCCATGTTTCAATCTGTTATAAAGAATCCATGGTTCCCAGCTAGCTGTGTTAAAGACTTCATAATGCTGCATTTTACTGCTAACCCTTTATTGAAATCCAATGAAATTTGTATATAACCCTAAAATCAGGCCGCCTCATGTTATTTAGGGTAGGTGGTGGCGTAGTGGTATTATCACTGGACTAGTAACCCAGAGACCCAGGGTCCTCTGGGGAAATGGGTTTGAATCCCACCACAGCAGAAGGTGGAATTTGAATTTAATTAATCAATCTGGAATTAAAACTGGTCTAATGATGGCCATGAAACCATTGTCGATTGTTGTAAAAACCCATCTGGTTCATTAATGTCATTTAGGGAAGGAAATCTGCTGTAATACCTGGTCTGGCCTACATGTGACTCCTGACCCACAGCAATGTGGTTAACTCTTACATGCCCTCTGAAATGGCCTAGCAAGCCACTCAGTTGTATCTAACTGCTACAAAGTCTATAAAAAGGAATGAAACCGGACGGACCACCCGGCATCGACCTAGGCACCGGAAACGACAATGGCAAACCCAGCCCTGTCAACCCTGCAAAGTTTTCCTTACTAACATCTGGGGGCTTGTGCCAAAGTTGGGAGAGCTGTCCCACAGACTAGTCAAGCAACAGCCTGACATAGTCATACTCACAGAATCATACCTTACAGACAATGTCTCAGACACTGCCATCACCATCCCCGGGCACGTCCTGTCCCACCGGCAGGACAGACCCAGCAGAAGTGGTGGCACAGTGGTATACAGGAGGGAGGGAGTTGCCCTGGGAGTCCTCAACATCGACTCCGGACTCCATGAAGTCTCATGGCATCAGGTCAAACATGGGCAAGGTAACCTCCGACTGATTACCATCTACCGCCCTCCCTCAGCTGATGACTCAGTACTGCTCCATGTTGAACACAACTTGGAGGAAGCTCTGAGGGTGGCAAGGGCACAGAATGTACTCTGGGTGGGGGACTTCAATGTCCATCACCAAGAGTGGCTCGGTAGCACCACTACTGACCGAGCTGGTCGAGTCCTAAAGGACATAGCTGCGAGACTGGGTCTGCGGCAGGTGGTGGGGGAACCAACACGAGTGCAGAACATACTCGACCTCGTCCTCACCAATCTGCCTGTCGCAGATGCATCTGTCCATGACTGTATTGGTAGGAGTGACCACCGCACAGTCCTTGTGTAGACGAAGTCCCGCCTTCACATTGAGAATACCGTCCATCGTGTTGTGTGGCACTATCACCGTGCTAAATGGGATAGATTTCGAACAGATCTAGCAGCAGAATTGTACTCAACCACAATCAGTAGCCTCATGGCCCGGCATATCCCCCACTCTACCATTACCATCAAGCCAGGAGACCAACCCTGGTTCAATGAAGAGTGCAGGAGGGCATGCCAGGAGCAGCACCAGGCATACCTCAAAATGAGGTGTCAACCTGGTGAAGCTACAACCCAGGACTACTTGCATGCCAAACTGCGTAAGCAGCATGCGATAGACAGAGCTAAGCGATCCCACAACCAATGGATCAGATCTAAGCTCTGCAGTCCTGCCACATCCAGCCGTGATTGGTGGTGGACAATTAAACAACTAACTGGAGGAGGTGGCTCCACAAATATCCCCATCCTCAATGATGGGGGAGCCCAGCACATCAGTGCGAAAGATAAGACTGAAGCATTTGCAACAACCTTCAGCCAGAAGTGACGAGTTGATGATCCATCTCGGCCTCCTCCTGAAGTCCCCAGCATCACAGATGCCAGACTTTAGCCAATTCGATTCACTCCACATGATATCAAGAAACGACTGAAGGCACTGGATACTGCAAAAGCTATGGGCCCTGACAATATTCCGGCAATAGTACTGAAGACCTGTGCTCCAGAACTTGCCGCGCCCCTAGCCAAGCTGTTCCAGTACAGCTACAACACTGGCATCTACCCTGCAATGTGGAAAATTGCCCAGGTATGTCCTGTACACAAAAAGCAGGACAAAGCCAACCCGGCCAACTACCGCCCCATCAGTCTACTCTCAATCATCAGTAAAGTGATGGAAGGTGTCATCAACAGTGCCATCAAGCGGCACTTGCTTAGCAACAACCTGCTCAGTGACGCTCAGTTTGGGTTCTGCCAGGTCCACTCAGCTCCTGACCTCATTACAGCCTTGGTTCAAACATGGACAAAAGAGCTGAACTCAAGAGATGAGGTGAGTGTGACTGCCCTTGACATCAAGGCAGCATTTGTCCAAGTATGGCATCAAGGAGCCCTCACAAAACTGAGGTGAATGGGAATCAGGGGGAAAACCCTCCGCCTGGCTGGAGTCATACCTAGCACAAAAGAAGATGGTTGTGGTTGTTGGAGGTCAATCATCTCAGCTCCATGACATCACTACAGGAGTTCCTCAGGGTAGTGTCCTAGCCACAACCATCTTCAGCTGCTTCATCAATGACCTTCCTTCAATCATAAGGTCAGAAGTGGGGATGTTCGCTGATGATTGCACAATGTTCAGCACCATTCGTGACTCCTCAGATACTGGAGTAGTCCTTGTAGAAATGCAACAAGACCTGGGCAATATCCAGGCTTGGGCTGATAAGTGGCAAGTAACATTTGGGCCACACAAGTGCCAGGCAATTACCATCTCCAACAAGAGAGAATCTAACCATTTCCCCTTGCCATTCAACGGCATTACCATCGCTGAATCCCCCACTATCAACATCCTAGGGGCTACCATTGACCAGAAACTGAACTGGAGTAGCCATATAAATACCGTGGCTACAAGAGCAGGTCAGAGGCTAGGAATCCTGCAGTGAGTAACTCACCTCCTGACTCCCCAAAGCCTATCCACCATCTACAAGGCACAAGTCAGGAGTGTGATGGAATACTCTCCACTTGCCTGGATGGGTGCAGCTCCAAAAACACTCAAGAAGCTCGACACCATCCAGGACAAAGCAGCCCGCTTGATTGGCACCCCATCTACAAACATTCACTCCCTCCACCACCGACGCACAGTGGCAGCAGTGTGTACCATCTACAAGATGCACTGCAGCAATGCACCAAGGCTCCTCAGACAGCACCTTCCAAACCCACGACCTTTACCAACTAGAAGGACAATGGCAGCAAATACATGGGAGCACCACCACCTGCAAGTTCCCCTCCAAGCCACACACCATCCTGACTTGGAACAATATCATCGTTCCTTCACTGTCACTGGGTCAAAATCCTGGAACTCCCTTCCTAACAGCACTGTGGGTGTACCTACCCCACATGGACTGCAGCGGTTCAAGAAGGCAGCTCACCACCACCTTCTCAAGGGCAATTAGGGATGGTCAATAAATGCTGGCCTGGCCAGCGACGCCCACATCCCCATGAATGAATTTAAAAAAATTAATTCACAGGTTTAGCGATTGTTTTCTTCACACTAGCTAAGTATCAGAACTATGAACTTTATTCTCAGAACAGGCTGCTCACAACATGGTCCCACATCTGTAAATAATCAGCCTTCCAATTCTACTGCTTGTTACCCTGCTACAATTGATGAACGAAATCGGCCACACTCCAAAGATTTCTGGTTAATAGTTGCCTGGCTTCTGTGAAGTGCAGAACCATGCCAAGAGCAGCACTAAGCCTGTTAAAGCACCAGCGGTGTTCTGAACAGAGAAAGGCCCATTTATCAACGAGTCCAAACTTTGGTAGGATTCAGGCAATGCTGTTTGGCAATCTTTCCCCAGATTTTCTCTGCATTTCATTCTCATTCAGGAGTAGAGATTGGGCATAAAACACTTCCCACTTCAGGCAACCAGAGTCAGCAAGTGTAGAAGGGGGAGGATTGGAAGTAGCTCAGGTGTGTTGAGCACATTCTGCCCTGGCTGCCCTTGGTGATGGATCTATCTGGATTAGTGAATCCACCTTTGGTCTCCAAGAGTTAAACCCGATGCTTGACGTTACCTGAGGCTAATTCCCTTGTTATCTCAGACTAACTGTGAGCCAGGATTCCTGGCAATGCTTTGGGATGAGTCGGATTTCGAAGGAAAATCTGATGCCAGTGTCATGTAGACCCCCACCTGCCAAGAATGAGGCATATTAATTTTGTCATATGAACATTGATTTAAACTGTTGCTGGAGTGAAGAAATTACTTGTTTGAAGATCACCAGACACTGGGTTGGAAAGACATTTGCATACTAAGAGACTCTGCTTGTGGAGACAAAGGACTATTCCCTGCTCCAATTCCAAATGGATTTTGATCACCAGACATTGAAGGTGTAAGGAAGCACATGCCAGGCCCTGCTAAGATGATACAATCCACAGAGCCAGGACTGGTTAAACCAGCTGGTCACATGACTAATTGGCTTGTCCCGGTTTTTTGAATTTGCCACAGGACAGTTTGAATTCAGAATGCAGTGTGCAACTGAAGCTGGAACAAGGAAGCCTCTCTCCTGGCTGTCTCTCTCTCTCTCGCTTTCTCCCAAGCCACCGGATCCACGGAAGATATGTAAACCTCAAGAGAGAAAAGACTCCTACATTGGAACAAGTTGAAGCGTGAACTGGGCCCCAACGAATTGCAAGACTTACCGGCAACCAAAGACTCCACATTGAACTTAAAGGACTGTGACTGCCAGATATTGCCTCAAACTTTTCCCCTTTATTCTTTTCTACTTATTCTGTGTCTATCTGCGTGTGTTTATCGCATATGCCTGCCAGCGTGGGCGTGTGGCATATTTGTAGTCGTTAACCGGATTAGAGTTTAAGATTAATAAACTTCTACCTTTCTTGTTTCAATCTAAGAAAACCTGTTTGATTTCTTTGCCTTACAATTGGAGAAGTGAACAAGGATTCACTGAGGGGGAGCTAAAAACACAGTGTTTTAAAATTAAACCCTGTTACGATTAAACCGGGCAAAAGCTGAGAGGGAACCCCTAGACCCCTTCTCATCTGGTCGTAACAACAGCTTTAAGGGCCCCCCACCCCCACCCCTCCGCATTCCCTATAAGGGCACGATGCGAAAGTGGCATGACTGCACTCTGATCTCTCTGACATCAACATTCACATGTTAATAGGCTCGACCTCTTCTCAGTGCTCTTGACATTCTGGTGAATGATGTGTTCAGGCCTTGGGACTTGATTTAATGCCAAGTTGGTCTGACTGGAAAATTTACAACATAAATTTTAAAGCAGTCAGGCAGAGTCTGCATGAATTGGACTGAATCTGGACCTGTGATACTGTGCTACTGCCACAGCCCTGCTATAGATAGTAAAACTTGTATGGATATAACACCTTTCATATCCACAGAACATCTCAAAGTGCTTCATGACCAATAAGTATTTCTTTGGTTTTTGAAGTTTGGTCACTGTTGTAATGTAAGAAACACTGCAGCCAATTTGCACAAAGCTAGGTCCCACAAACAGCAGTGCATTCTCTTCATTAAATAGAAACTACATGATGTGTCCTGGCCTCCCAGACAGACTCATCCACAGGACTCCTCACTGCAGGAGTACCTGCTTTTTTACTTGGGCATCAGTGGAATGCAGGCACACGTCTGCAGACTGGAAGCATGGTTCTGCTTGTTCTAAAGGATGTAATCACTGGCTCATTCTGTTCAACAGAACCGTTGATCCTTGATTCCATGCTACAGGCCACTGGAGATGTTACATTGAGTTACATAAAGTCGATGGGACAGAAACAGGCCATACCGCTGTTGATGCTGCACAGAACCCACCTCCTACCCCTCTTCATATCATCGTGCCAGCATCTCTTTCTATTCCTTTCTCTCTCTTGTGTTTATCCAGCTTCCCGCTTAAATGTATCGATACTATTCACCTCAACCACTCCCTGTGGTAGTGAGTTCCACATTCTCCCCACTCTCTGGGTAAAGAAGTTCCTCCTGAATTCCTACTGGATTTATTAGTGACTATCATATATTTATGGCTCCTTGTTCTGTTCTCTCCAACAAATGGAAACATCTTCTCCACATCTTCCCTATCAAACGCCTTCATCATTTTAAAGACCTCTAACAGGTCACCCCTCAGCCTTCTCTTTTATTTTATTTTTATTTAGAGATACAGCACTGAAACAGGCCCTTCGGCCCACCGAGTCTGTGCCGACCAACAACCACCCATTTATACTAATCCTACAGTAATCCCATATTCCCTACCTACACTAGGAGCAATTTACAACGGCCAATTTACCTATCAACCTGCAAGTCTTTGGCTGTGGGAGGAAACCGGAGCACCTGGCGAAAACCCACGCAGTCACAAGGAGAACCTGCAAACTCCACACAGGCAGTACAAGCGCCCCAGCCTGTTCAATTTTTCCTAATAGTTAGAACCTCGCCATTCTGGTGTGGTTGAGTGGTAAATTTAAGAGACGTTTTTTTTTCCAGCCTGTCCTTTGCATATTCCTTCACTCAACTATGGCTCAGGGGGTAACAGTCCCATCAGAAGATTGTCAGTTCGGCCCCCACAGGTAGGCTGATATATGCAGACAGTCCATGAGACTCTTACTAATGCTTGGCAGTGGTAAATTGTGATACTCTAGTTGCGATGGCCCTGCTCTTGCTGGTGTGGAGCATTTTGTAGCATTTTTTTTTGTGAGTTAGACCTATTCCCTCAGCCTTCAGTTTGTAAAATGCTGGCGTTGTTAGTTGCGGGAAGTGTGAGCTGATAACAGGACGACGTGGGCAATGGAGCCTCTGGGACCTCAGTAACGAATGGGACTGACAGTCTATCTCCTTAAGGAAAAAGAATGAAACAAAGGAATGGTGGAGCAGGCAATAGGGTATATTAGAGTGAAATCAGATCCTGAAAGAGAAGCAAAAGGAGGGAAAGAAAGACTGGATTAAGAGAGAGAGAAAATGGAAACAGAAAGAAGTAAGAAAAAGGATTTTGAATTAAAAGTTGACATTTTTTAACCTCTAACAGCAATTCATTACCTGAAGAAATGATATTCAACTGTTTACATTGTTTTCTTTCTGGGTAGAGAGGTTGATTTGCAGTCATTATAATTACCATGTCATTAAAAGGGTATTTAGGCTGTTAATTATAAGTCTCAGTTTCTGTGGTGGGTTTAATGGGCAAGTAACTTGCAAATCCAGCAAGTTCTCAGAAATAATGGGGAGGATGAGGGCGAGATGCTGATTGTGCAAAGCAAATGGCGAAGGAGTGTAAATCATGCAGCAAATTCTAGAAACTCACAACTAACGGCAAATCTCTTAATCTTCTGACCTTGCTGGGCCATTCATGGGTTAATAACAGAGTGCATCATTAACAAACCACTGTTTTTGCAGCAAGATCTGGCCCATGCTTTTTTTGACTCTGGGGTCTAGAGTTTCTATGAGATTGAGCTGGGTTTATCAGCGTGATCTGGCTGAAATCAGCAAAACAGAAGCAAAAGTTCGAGGAATTTCAAACGTGTGTTACATCCTACATAAATTGAGTTTCCGCGATCTTTGGCATTGGTTTATAAAACATTATGCTGGAGGTTGGCCCTGCTCACAAAACTGACCATGCCCTCAGATCGAATTAATCACCATTGGGAGATTGCCCTGTTGTGACTGTTCGAGAATGCTCTTCATTTTAAATTTATTTTCTGAGGCACACTGGCCCTAGTCAGCAACTTGTAAAACTTTTTTTATTCTTTCATGGGATGCAGGCATCACTGGCAAGGCCAGCATTTGTTGCCCATTCCCAACTGCCCTTGAGCTGAGTGTCTTGCTAGGCCATTTCAGAAGGCAATTAGGAGTCAACCACATTGTTGTGGGTCTGGAGTCACATGTGGGCCAGACCAGGTAAGGACAGCAGATTTCCTTCCCCAAAGGACATTAATGAACCAGATGGGTTGTTACAACAATCGATGATAGTTTCATGGCACCATTACTGAGACTAGCTTTCAATTCCAGTTTTTGTTTTTAGTAATTAATTGAATTTAAATTCCATCAGCTGCCATGGTGAGATTTGAACCCGTATCCCCAGCTAGCCTGAGCCTCTGGATTATTAGTTCAATAAAATTACCACTACACCACCATCTCCCCCATTTACTAAGAAACTGACGCGTGTACACCAATGAAAGTGTGAAATGGTCCAGTATAATTTCATTAAGTTATTTTCAGCAATTTTAAATCCTGTTACTCACAGCTGGCTAACTGGACAACATTATAAAGAATGCTTATTTTTTGTGATAAACCCATTATTGAGCTGTATTGATAATTACCACCTTAAAACACATCCCGGAATATTTTGAATGGGAAGAAAGTAAGGTAAGGACTGCATTCTGTTCCGCTGTCCGATTGCACAGTTGCATGGGAGATTTTGCCTTTATGATTAAACAAATAGGGTTGGGTGGAAACTTGAAGTGTAACTTCACTTGGGAAAAACAGCGCAATTTCATATGTAATTTGCCCCCAGGTTCCTGATTGTGCTGAAAGTGAGACTGTCCCACTGCCAATATCCTCTACAGGAACAACTTCACTGAGAAATTAACGGAGATTTGGATCAGCACGCTGAGACTAGATTACAGGTCATCTCTGGTGACCCTCAAATGAGAAGGGAGAACTTCAACCTATCTGGCTGGCTGGATTTTATCTGAATCAGCAGTTTGTAAAGTGCTGGTCAAAGCTGAATGAATAGTTTGCAATAACCTTTTAAGGGCTGAAGTTGTTTGCCACTGTCAGTGCCCCGCATGATCAAACCCCACACACTGAAATACTTACAGAGCAGATTAACTTTGATTCCCCGAGTCCAACTTTGAACTCCAGAAAGTAGACTTAGGGAGGCGGAATGGAGTTTGCTGTCCCTGCCTGGGAGTGTTTGATTGGGACAATGTAGAGGGACCTTTACTCTGTATCTAACCCCAATTTTTTATATAAGGTGGCCTTTATACCCCAGGCCCCTTTTATATATTTTATGTCGAGGGGGCCTTCATTCCTCAGGCCCCCTTTATATACATATTTATATATTTAAAATAACTTTATTAAAAACAGATAAATAAACAAAAAACTCAAATTAAAATGCATGCTGTACCTGTCCTGGGAGTGTCTGAAACTGGCTTTCTGTGCCAGTCACATGGATGAGTAGAAATTTAAATGAAAATTTTAAAAAATTGCAAGTCATTGCTGTTTATTTTTACGGCTGCAATTTGAACTAATGATTCTGGGTAAACATGTGGCGATTGATATTTACAAGTAAATAAGTGACAAGGTTATTGTCCCTTTTTGACTCCATTGAGCGAACAGTAGAAAGATTGTTTTGTCCTGTGATATGTTTTTACGCAGCTGCTGGTGAAGGGTTCAAGGGAGCCTGGATGAAGCAGAGTCGAAAATCTGTTAGTTACAAAATGGTTTGTATCCTCCCTCCCTCCCTCCTCCCTCTGCCACCCCATACTTTACAGAGGGAGCACTGCACTGTCGGAGGCGCAGTGCTGAGGGAGGGTTGCATTGTCAAAGGGTCAGTACTGAGGGAACATTGTATTGACAGAGGGGCAGTACATATGGTTTATTGCATTGTTAAAGGTTCGTTACTGAGGGAGTGCTGCACTGTCGGAGGGTCAGTACTGAGGGAGTCCTGCACTGTCAGAGAGTCAGTACTAAGGGAGTGCTGCACTGTCAGAGCGTCTGTACTGAAGGAGTGCTGCACAGTCAGAGGGTCAGTACTGAGGGAGTCCTGCACTGTCAGAGGGTCAGTACTGAGGGAGCGCTGCACTGTCGGAGGGTCAGTACTGAGGGAGTCCTGCACTGTCAGAGAGTCAGTACTAAGGGAGTGCTGCACTGTCAGAGAGTCTGTACTGAAGGAGTGCTGCACAATCAGAGGGTCAGTACTGAGGGAGTCCTGCACTGTCAGAGAGTCAGTACTGAGGGAGTGCTGCACTGTCAGAGAGTCAGTACTGAGAGAGTGCTGCACTGTCGGAGGGTCAGTACTGAGGGAGTGCTACACAGTCAGAGGGTCAGTACTGAGGGAGTGCTACACTGTCGGAGAGTCAGTACTGAGGGAGTCCTGCACTGTCAGAGAGTCAGTACTGAGGGAGTGCTGGTGGTGAAGGGTTCCAGGGAGCCTGGATGAAGCAAAGTCGAAAATCTCTTAGTTACAGAAATGTTTGGACCATCCCTCCTTCGTTCCTCTGCCACCCCATGCTTTACTGAGGGGGCACTGCACTGTCAGAGGGACAGTATTGAGTGAGCACTGCACTGTCAGAGGGTCAGTACTGAGTGAGCACCGCACTGTCGGAGAGGCAGTACTGTGAGAGTGTTGCACTGTCAGATGGGCGGTAGTGAGGGAGTGCTGCACTGTTGGAGGGAAAGTACTGAGGGAATGCTGCATCGTCAGAGATGTAATTTTTCGGATGGGATATTATACTGAGGCTTGCACAGATACACACAGATGCACACAGTCAGATACAAGTGCGCACACCCACAGACACGCATTCACACATATACAAATACATGCACAATTATAATCAGTATTTGAAAAGCAAGAATATGAAAGGGCACAAGGAAAGGACAAGAATTGAGTCACATTTGCAGCTGGAGAGCTATCACTGGCACAGATGGGATGGGCTGAAAGGCCTGTTCCTGCACTGCAATTGCTTTGATTCAGGCTCAGCAGTGAATAATCAACCATGTTAACAATGTCCTGCCCAGATTGTTGTTTTAGGAGTGTGACTTTCAAAAATAATGATGTGATTGGGCAGAGTCAACATGGATTTGTGAAAGGGAAATCATGTTTGACAAACCTGTTGGAGTTTTTTGCGGATGTTACTTGTAGCATAGATAAAGGAGAACCAGTGGATGTGGTGTATTTGGATTTTCAGAAAGCTTTTGATAAGGTCCCACACAGGAGGTTAGTAAACAAGATTAGAGCACATGGGATTGGGGCTAATATACTATTATGGTTTGAGAATTGGTTAACAGACAGAAAGCAGAGAGTAGAAATAAATGGGTCATTCTCAGGATGGCAGGCTGTTACTAGTGGGGTACTGCAAGGATCAGTGCTTGGGACACAGCTGTTTACAATCTATATAAATGATTTGGAATGTGGGGACCAAATGTAATATTCCCAAATTTGCTGATGACACAAAACTAGATGGGAATGTAAGTTGTGAGGAGGATACAAGGGGGCTGCAGCCTCCTTGATTGATGAAGGAAGGGCAGTGAATGTTGTCTATATGGACTTTAGTAAAGCCTTTGACAAGGTCCCTCATGGCAGACTGGTACAAAAGGTGAAGTCACACGGGATCAGAGGTGAGCTGGCAAGATGGATACAGAACTGGCTCAGTCACAGAAGACAGAGGGTAACAGTGGATGGGTGCTTTTCTGAATGGAGGGCTGTGACTAGTGGTGTTCCGCAGGGATCAGTGCTGGGACCTTTGCACTTTGTAGTATATATAAATGATTTGGAGGAAAATGTAGCTGGTCTGATTAATAAGTTTGCGGACAACACAAAGGTTGGTGGAGTTGCGGATAATGATGAGGATTGTCAGAGGATACAGCAGGATATAGATCGGTTGGAGACTTGGGCGGAGAAATGGCAGATGGAGTTTAATCCGGAAAAATGTGAGGTAACGCATTTTGGAAGGTCTAATGCAGGTGGGAGGTATACAGTAAATGGCAGAACCCTCAGGAGTATTGACAGGCAGAGAGATCTGGGCGTACAGGTCCACAGGTCACTGAAAGCAGCAACGCAGGTGGATAAGGTAGTCAAGAAGGTATACGGCATGCTTGCCTTCATCGGTCAGGGCATAGAGTATAAAAATTGGCAAGTCATGTTGCAGCTGTACAAAACCTTAATTAGGCCACACTTAGAATATTGCATGCAATTCTGGTCGCCACACTACCAGAAGGACGTGGAGGCTTTGGAGAGGGTACAGAAGAGGTTTACCAGGATGTTGCCTGGTCTGGAGGGCATTAGCTATGAGGAGAGGTTGGAAAAACTCGGATTGTTTTCACTGGAACGACGGAGGTGGAGGGGCGACATGATAGAGGTTTACAAAGTTATGAGCGGCATGGACAGAGTGGATAGTCAGAAGCTTTTTCCCAGGGTGGAAGAGTCAGTTACAGGGGGACATAGGTTTAAGGTGCGAGGGGCAAAGTTTAGAGCGGATGTGCAGGGCAAGTTCTTTACACAGAGGGTGGTGAGTGCCTGGAACTTGCTGCCGGGGGAGGTGGTGGAAGCAGATACGATAGCGACGTTTTAAGAGGCATCTTGACAAATATATGAATAGGAAGGGAATAGAGGGATACGGACCCCGGAAGTGCAGAAGGTGGTAGTTTCGGCAGGCATCAAGATCGGCGCAGGCTTGGAGGGCCGAATGGCCTGTTCCTGTGCTGTACTGTTCTTTGTTCTTTGTTCAAGGGGGCTTGGACAGGCTAAATGAATGGACAAGAATATGGCAGATGGAATATAATGTGAATAAGTGTGAAGTGATCCACTTTGGTAGAAAAAAACAGAAAGACAGAGAATTTCTTAAATAGTGAGAGGTTTGGAAGAGTTGATGTCCAAAGTGACCTGGGTGTCCTTGTTCATGAGTCACGAAAAGCTAACATGCAGGTGTAACAAGCAGTTAGGAAGGGAAATGGTATGTTGGCCTTCATTGCAAGAGGATTTGAGTACAGGAGTAAAGATGTCTTGCTGCAGTTGCATAGAGCCTTGGTGAGACCGCACCTGGAATATTGTGTACAGTTTAGGTCTCCTTGTCTAAGGAAGGATATACTTGCCATAGAGAGGGAGTGCAATGGAGGTTCACCAGACTAATCCCTGGGATGCAGGATTGTCTTTTGAGGAGATTGCAGAAACTGGGCCTGTATTCTCTCGAGTTTCAAAGAATGGGAGGTGATCTCATTGAAACTTATAAGCTCTTACCGGGTGTGACAGGGTAGATGTTGATAGGATGTTTCCTCTGGCCGGTGAGTCTAGAACCAGGGGACACAGTCTCAGAATAAGGGACAGGTCATTTAAGACTGAGATGAGGGGGAATTTCTTCACTCAGAGGGTGGTGAATCTGTGAAATTGTCTACCCAGAGGGCTGTGGAAGCTCAATCATTGAGCATGTTCAAGACAGATATTCGATAGATATCTGGATATTAATGACATCAAAGGATATGGGGATAGTGCAGGAAAATGGTGATAGATGATCAGCCACGATCTGTTTGAATGGTGGAGCAGGTTCGACAGGCTGAATGATCTCCTGCTCCTATTTCCTATGTTGCTAAGTCAGTCAGAAAGGCAACTATTTAATGGGCCTTTTCCGGTCTTTTGAGTTCCAGTTTCTATGACAGCAGTTCATTCCCAGTTAACGAGTGATGCCAGTACACAGTCCAGCACAGTGTGGGCCCGCACGCAGTTTAATCACTGTTAGCAAGATTTGGAATGTCGGCTCTGTGCTCGAGATTAATCGTGAGCAAGCATCACATGATGTCGACACAAACGCTCACTCACACCCTTCAAAGATAAACACAGGTGAGATTGGAATCTACGCTAGCAGGCAAGAGGACTTGGAGGCAGCCCAGGTGCTGCTGGTTACTGTGCTGGGACTGTGGAGAAAGCAGAAACGAGATGCAGCATTAAAGAGAGTGATCGATCTCTTTATTAAAGTTTGCCACCTTGTCCCTGCCCCCCCATTAGATTTGCTAGTAAATGCACCCCAGAATTATGCAGCATTAATTGCTCCTGATCACTCCGCAGTGACCACTGCTGGTAATCATTGGTGCACAGATGTCAGAGGAGGGCAGGAATACCACAATGCCTTCAATAGTTAAACTGACCCGGGGAGGCGGTGGCGTAGTGGTAATGTCACTAGACTGGTAGCCCAGAGGCCCAGGCTAATGCTCTGGGGACACGGGTTCAAATCCCACCGCGGCAGATGTTGAAATTTGAATTCAATAAATAAATCCAGAATTAAAAAGCTAGTCTAGTGTGACCATGAAACCATTGTCAATTGTTGCAAAAACCCACCTGGTTCACTAATGTCCTTTAGGGAAGGAAATCAGCTGTCCTTACCTGGTCTGGCCGACATGTGACTCCAACCCACAGCAATGTAGTTGACTCTTAAAATGCCCTCTGAAATGGCCACTCAGGGCAATTAGGGATGGCCAATAAATGCTGGCTGGACCAGCGATGCCCACATCCCATGAACGAATAAAAAGGGACTGCCAGGCAACTGGCACTCTAAGTTCCTGGGTGAAGAACAGTCAATTGGAAAAGATATCAAAGAGTTTTCCTGTGCCCCAGACAAACTCTGCACTCTTATGCATCCTCCCCCTACTACAACCCCCACTGCACAACCCCACTTCATTCCTCCACTTCACCCCCCCACTTCACCCCCCCACTTCACCTCCCCCACTGCACCTCTCCACTGCACCTCTCCACTTCACCCCCCACTTCACCCCCTACACTTCACCCCCCCACTTCACCCCCCCCACTTCACCCCCCCACTTCACCTCCCCCACTGCACCCCTCCACTTCACCGCCCCCATCACTCCTCCACTTCACCCCCTTCACTTCAGCCCCCCCAACTTCACCCCCCCTCACTTCACCCCCCCCACTTCACTCCTCCACTTCACCCCCCCCCCACTTCACCCCCCCGACTTCACCCCCCCCCCACTTCACCCCCCCAACTTCACCCCCCCCACTTCACCCCCCCCAACTTCACCCCCCCCAACTTCACCCCCCCCCACTTCACCCCCCCACTTCACCCCCTCACTTCACCCCCCCACTTCACCTCTCCCACTGCACCCCTCCACTTCACACCCCCACTTCACCCCCCCAACTTCACCTCCCCCACTGCACCCCTCCACTTCACCCCACACTTCACCCCCCCACTGCACCCCTCCACTTCACCCCCCACTTCACCTCCCCCACTGCACCCCTCCACTTCACCCCCCACTTCACCCCCCCCACTGCACCCCTCCACTTCACCCCCCACTTCACCTCCCCCACTGCACCCCTCCACTTCACCCCCCACTTCACCTCCCCCACTGCACCCCTCCACTTCACCCCCCACTTCACCTCCCCCACTGCACCCCTCCACTTCACCCCCCACTTCACCCCCCCCACTGCACCCCTCCACTTCACCCCCCACTTCACCTCCCCCACTGCACCCCTCCACTTCACCCCCCACTTCACCTCCCCCACTGCACCCCTCCACTTCACCCCCCACTTCACCTCCCCCACTGCACCCCTCCACTTCACCCCCCACTTCACCTCCCCCACTGCACCCCTCCACTTCACCCCCCACTTCACCCCCCCCACTGCACCCCTCCACTTCACCCCCCACTTCACCTCCCCCACTGCACCCCTCCACTTCATCCCCACTTCACCTCCCCCACTGCACCCCTCCACTTCAACCCCCCACTTCACCCCCCCCACTTCACCCCCCCCACTTCACCTCCCCCACTGCACCCCTCCACTTCACCCCCCACTTCACCCCCCCCCACTGCACCCCTCCCCTTCACCCCCCCACTTCACCTCCCCCACTGCACCCCTCCACTTTACCCCCCCACTTCACCGCCCCACATCACTCCTCCACCTCACCCCCCCACTTCACCCCCCCCACTTCACTCCTCCACTTCACCCCCCCACTTCACCCCCCCACTTCACCCCCCCCACCACCCCCCCACTTCACCCCCCCCACTTCACCCCCCCACTTCACTCCTCCACTTCACCCCCTCACTTCACTCCTCCACTTCACTCCCCCACTTCACCCCCCCCCTACTTCACCCCCCCCACTTCACCCCCCCCACTTCACTCCTCCACTTCACCCCCCCACTTCACCCTCCCCACTTCACCACCCCCACTTCACCACCCCCACTTCACCACCCCCCCACTTCACCCCACCCCACTTCACCCCCCCCCACTTCACCCCCCCACTTCACTCCCCCCCCCACTTCACTCCTCCCCCACTTCACTCCTCCACTTCACCCCTCCACTTCACCCCCTCCACTTCACCCCCCCCCCCACTTCACCCCCCCCCCAACTTCTCCCCCCCCCCAACTTCACCCCCCCCCACAACTTCTCCCCCCTCCCCCACTGCACCCTGGAGTTCATTGTGTGAGGGGTGAATGAGACTCCCAAATTTCCTTGGCCATTGAGGTTGTGCCCCTTTAGGTGCCACAGCACTGCTGATGACTGCAATTGGCTCTCCCACACCCACTGCGTGCCTCACATTGTCCTTCTCCACCCCACGCCCATCATTATCCCTTGTCATCACATGCCTGTGTTCAGGGCTGCTTTTGAGCTTTCTGATGGTCAGACAGATTATTTGCTCTCTCTGGTTTGTCACATCTGGTTAAATATTCCACGGTGGGGAATTCTCCCGGTCACCATTCATCCCTCGTTCAACACCACCAAGAACCAATTAACCGGCCATTCCTCTCTTTGCTGTCGGTGGGATTTTGCTTGTACAAGATGGCTGCCTTCAATTTTAAGATTTTCATCCTTGTTTTCAAATTCCCCCATGACCTCACCCCTCCTTATCTCTGTAATCTTCTCCAGCCCCACAACCCTCTGAGAGGGCAGCACAGTGGCGCAGTGGTTAGCACCGCAGCCTCACCACTCCAGCGGCCCGGGTTCAATTCTGGGTACTGCCTGTTTGCAAGTTCTCCCTGTGACCGTGTGGGTTTCTGCCGGGTGCTCCGGTTTCCTCCCACAGCCAAAGACTTGCAGTTTGATAGGTAAATTGGTCATTATAAATTGCCCGTAGTATAGGTAGGTGGTAGGGGAATTGAGGGAAGGTGGGGGATGTGATAGGAATATGGGATTAATGTAGGATTAGTATAAATGGGTGGTTGATGGTCAGCACAGACTCGGTGGGCTGAAGGGCCTGTTTCAGTGCTGTATCTTAAAATAAATAAATAAATTTCTGCGCTCCTCTAATTCCGGCCTCTTGAACATCCCCTGATTTTAATCTCTCCACCGTTGGCGGCTGTGCCTTCAGCTGCCTGGACCCTAAGCTCTGGAATTCCCTCCCTGAACCTCTCCGCCTCTTTTTCCTCCTTTAAGACATTCCTTAAAAACTACCTCTTTGACTAAACTTTTGATCACTTGTCGTTACATCTCCTCATGTGGTTGGGTGACAAATTTGTCTGATAATGCTCCTGTGAAGCATCTTGGGATGTTTTACAATGTTAAAAATGCGATATAAATGCAAATTGTTGTTGTAGGTTGCCACATCTGGTTAAAGATCCCATGGTGCTTTTCAAAAAAGAGCAGGAAGTTCTCCTGGACTCAGTCAACTTCCTTCCCTCAACCAACACCAACAAAAACCCATTAACTGGTCATTTCCCTCATTGCTGTCTGTGGTATCTTGCTTCTAGAGAGATTTGTGTGTTCAGGTCCATTGTTCCCTGAAGGTGGCAACCCAGGTCAATAGAGTGGTCAAGAAGGCATACGGCATGCTTTCCTTCATCGGACGGGGTATTGAGTACAAGGGTTGGCAGGTCATGTTACAGTTGTATAAGACTTTGGTTCGGCCACATTTGGAATACTGCGTGCAGTTCTGGTCGCCACATTACCAAAAGGATGTAGATGCTTTGGAGAGGGTGCAGAGGAGGTTCACCAGGATGTTGCCTGGTATGGAGGGCACTAGCTATGAAGAGAGGTTGAGTAGATTAGGATTATTTTCATTAGAAAGACGGAGGTTGAGGGGGGACCTGATTGAGGTGTACAAAATCATGAGAGGTATAGATAGGGTGGATGGTAAGAAGCGTTTTCCCAGAGTGGGGGATTCAATTACTAGAGGTCACGAGTTCAAAGTGAGAGGGGAAAAGTGTAGGGGGGATATGCGTGAAAAGTTCTTTACGCAGAGGGTGGTGGGTGCATGGAACGCTTTGCCAGCGGAGGTGGTAGACGCGGGCACGATAGCGTCTTTTAAGATGTATCTAGACAGATACATGAATGGGCAGGAAAATAGGCGATATGTTTAGATAGAGGATCTGGATCGGCGCAGGCTTGGAGGGCCGAAGGGCCTGTTCCTGTGCTGTAATTTTCTTTGTTCTTTGTTCTACAAAATTGCTGTCCCATTTACCTTACACAACAAACACTGCTCCTGAGAGCTAAATCCCACTATCTATGAGGCAGCTTTAGATGTCGTGAGTGCTAGCCCAGGGCCTTGCATAAATATGAACCTTCAGCTCACCGGAGATTTGATTAAAACTGAAGTTCATGCTCATTAAGTGGGATTTTGCTTTGGATCAGAAGTGAACTCAAAGGTCTTTCCCAAGGAGTAAAAGTGCATTCATTACACGATTAACTTTGATGGTATTTGCCCTTCACTCGCATGAGATAACAAGGCTCGTGTCTCTCTATGACCCTTAATTTATGTTCCATCTCCCACGTGTTGTCTATAAACCATGGAGGCAGGAATTGGATGGAATCTAGGAATGTGGTTGAATCCAGGAATTGGGCCGAATCCCAGGGATGGGTGTTGGAAATTCACCAGAACCCCTGCTTCATATGCTTACTCAACAACAGTGACTGCCCTATCAAACAAACGGAAATGATGGGCAGGAAAAGAGCAGCTGCGTGGTGATTAACACTTCCTCCCCATGTGTTTCCTCACCCCACTTCCTCCCAACCACCAACCCTGTGAACATGTAATCTTCAGGGAGAGGCAAAGCCAGAGGAAAATCCCCAGGAAATTCAGTTGTTGGCAGTGAAACATTTTGGGACGTGAAAGGTTCTATCTAATTGCAAGTTCTTCTTTCCCTTTTCACTTTCCCCTTTTCCCAAGAAAACAGAAGCATCGCTTACACCTCAAAAAAACAAGAAACTGAACACGGTAGAAGAACAAAGGGATCTATGGATACAGATGAACAAATAGGACCATGGTCAGGCTGCACTGAGGACTGTGCACTCCTTCTCTCCATATTATAAAAAGGATATAGAAGAACTGAAGAAAGTACAAAACACAGTGGTATCAGCACTGAGAGATTACATCTATTAGGAAAGATTGAACTGGTTGGGGCTTTTCACTATAGAAAGGAGGAGACTCAGAGGTGACTTGATAGAGGTCTTTAAGATGATGAATGGGTTGAGCAGGGTAGATGTAGATAACATGCTTCCACTCGTGGAAGAATCCTAAACTAGGGGCCATGAATTTGAGATAGGTACGAATAAATCCAATAGGGAAATAAGGAGATATTTCTTTACCCAGAGACTGGTTAGAATGTGGAACTCACTACCACAGGAAATGATTGAGGCAAATAACTTAGATGCTTTCAAAAGGAAATTAAATGAGCACATGAGAGAAAAGGGAATAGAAAGATATGATGAAACACAGTAACACAAGTAAAAACATTTTCTCTCTCTCTCGGTCCAATCTATCAAAACCATTCATAATTTTAAAGACCTCTATTAGGTCACCCCCCACCCTCCTTTTTTCAAGAGAAAGGAAACCCAGCCTGTTCATCCTTCCCTGATGGGTAGAACCCTGCAGTTCCGGCATCATCCTTATAAATCTTTCTTGTACCCCCTCCAGTGCCTCTAAATCCTTTCTGTAATATATTTTATAATATGGTGACAAGACCTATACACACTACGTCATGTGTTGTCTTAGGGAGGGCACACCTACTTTAGATCCTCCCTCACTCCAAACAGAATTTAAAATGGAAATTAAAGACAGCAGAAAACCTGCACATCCTCTCTAACTCCCAAATTTTCCTCTGGTGGAATTCTCCAAGTTTACACCCTGCCAAGCCAGTACAATTTTGGTCACCCAATGTCTAAGGTCCCTCTGACTGTAGCCATGTGGAACAGCTTATACTGCCTTCCTCAAGGTGGAGTTTGGGGTGGGTGGGGTGTGTGTTATGTCTGCTGCTCAGAAGCAACCTGCTCGATTGCATCACTTTTCAAGAGGCCATTTAGAGACAAAAGGGCTTTAGAACCCAAACCGTACAGCCCAGGACAACCACGAACCTGGGTACAAAAGGACAACTCTGCAATATATTTTACCAAGAACTAGTAGGAGATTAAACAGGTTCTGTCTGATATTTTGTCATTTTGAATTCATTAAGATCCCACAGCTAACAATATATATATCAGAAAAATCTGCTCTCTACCAGCTGGAACCTGATCAACTCATTGTGGCCACTGCCCACAAGAACATACGAATATACGAACATATGAATTAAGAGCAGGAGTAGGCCACTTGGCCCCTCGAGCCTGCTCTGCCATTCAACAAGATCATTGCTGATCTGATTGTAACCTCAACTCCACATTCCCACCTACCCCCAATAACCTTTCACCCCCTTGCTTATCAAGAATATATCTACCTCTGCCTTAAAAATATTCAAAGACTCTGCTTCCACCACCTTTTGAGGAAGAGAATTCCAAAGACTCACGACCCTCTGAGAGAAAACATTTCTCCTCATCTCTGTCTTAAATGGGCGACCCCTTATTTTTAAACAGTGACCCCTAGTTCGAGATTCTCCCACAAGAGGAAACATCTTTTCCACATCCACCCTGTCAAGACCCCTCAGGATCTTACATGTTTCAATCAAGTCACCTCTTACTCTTTTAAACTCCAGCGGATACATGCCTAGCCTGTCCAATCTTTTCTCATAATACAGCCCGTCCATTCCAGGTATTAGTCTAGTAAACCTTTTCTGAACTGCTTCCAATGTATTTACATCCTTCCTTAAATAAGGAGACCAGTACAGTACACAGTACTCCAGATGTTGTCTCACCATTGCCCTGTTTAGCTGAAGTATAACCTCCCTACTTTTGTATTCAATTCCCCTCGCCATAAACGATAACATTCTATTAGCTTTCCTAATTATGTGCTGTACCTGCATACTAACCTTTTGTGATTCATGCACTAGGACACCCAGATCCCTCTGCATCTCAGAGCTCTGCAATCTCTCACCATTTAGATAATATGCTTCTTTTTTATTCTTCCTGCCAAAATGGACAATTTCTCATTTTCCCACATTATACTCCATTTGCCAGATCTCACTTAACCTATCTATATCCCTTTGTAGCCTCTTTATGTCCTCTTCACAACTTACTTTCCTACCTATCTTTGTGTCATAAGCAAATTTAGCAACCATACCTTTGTTCCCTTCATCTAAGTCATTTAAATAAATTGTAAAAAGTTGAGGCTCCAGCACAGATCCCTGCAGCATATTACTCGTTACATTTTGCCAACCAGAAAATGACCGATTTATGCCTACTCTCTGTTTCCTGTTAGCCAGCCAATTTACTATCCATGCCAATATGTTACCCCCTACACCGTGAGCTTTTATTCTCTGCAATAATCTTTGATGTGGCACCTTATCAAATGCCTTCTGGAAATCTAAGTACAATACATCCACCGGTTCCCCTTTATCCACAGCACATGTCACTTCTCCAAAGAATTCCAATAAATTGGTTAAACATGATTTCCCTTTCACAAAACCATGTTGACTCTGCCTGATTACCTTGAATTTTTCTAAGTGCCCTGCTATAACGTCTTTAATAATAGCTTCTAACAGTCTCCCTATGACACATGTCTAACTAGTCTGTAGTTTCCTGCTTTCTGTCTCCCTTTTTGAATAAAGGAGTTACATTTGCTATTTTCCAATCCAATGGAACTTTCCCCAAATTTTGGAAAATTAAAACTAACGCATCAAATATCTCACTAGCCACTTCTTTTAACACCATAGGATGAAGTCCATCAGGACCCGGGGACTTGTCAGCCCGCAGCTCCAACAATTTGATCAGCACCAATCCCCGGTGATTGTAATTTTCTTGAGTTCCTCCCTCCCTTCCATTTCCTGATTTGCAGCTAATACTGGGATGTTACTTGTATCCTCTACAGTGAAGACCGATGCAAAATATCTGTTCAATTCGACTGCCATCTCCTTATTTTCCATTATTAATTCCCCAGACTCACTTTCTATAGGATCAACATACACTTTGTTAATTCTTTTCTTTTTAAATATCTATAGAAACTCCTAGTCTCTGTTTTTGTATTTCTAGCTAGCTTTCTCTTGAACTCTAATTTTTCCCTCCTTCCACCTGCCTCCCATCTTTGCGTAATTATATGATTTTTCTTTAAGTTCGACACCATCTTTAACTTTTTAGTTAACTACGGATGGCGGGTCCTAGCTCCCCTTGGATAAGTGATAATACGTTTCAATTCCTCATTTCTCCAAAAATATTCAGCTGGCCTATATTGGTCCCCAGTCCAGCAACACCTCTGGCAACATTCTCATCCTTGTTTTCAAATTCCTCCCTATCGCTATATCCCCCCACGCACCCCCCAATACTACAACCCTCCGAGATCTCTGCACTCATTTAATTCTGACCTCCTGAGCATCCCCGATTTTCATCGTGTACCACTGACCTTCTACTGTCTGGGCTCGAAGGAATTCCCTTTCTAAACTGCTCTGTCTCTCAACCTCTCTCTCCTTCTTAGAATTAGAATATATTACAGCGCAGTACAGGCTCTTCGGCCCTCGATGTTGCGCTGACCTGTGAAACAATCTGACCTACACTATTCCATTTTCATCCATATGTCTATCCAATGACCACTTAAATGCCCTTAAAGTTGGCGAGTCTACTACTGTTGCAGGCAGGGCGTTCCACGCCCGTACTACTCTCTGAGTAAAGAAACTACCTCTGACATCTGTCCTATATCTATCACCCCTCAACTTAAAGCTATGTCCCCTCGTGTTTGCCATCACCATCCGAGGAAAAAGACTCTCACTATCCACCCTATTTAACCCTCTGAACCTATCTAAGCCTCTTAAAGAGGCTTCTTAAAACCTACCTCTTTGACCAAGATTTTTCTCACCTGCCCTAATATCTCCTTATGTAGCTTGGTGTCTAATTTTAGTCTGATTACTCCTATGAAGCACCTTGGGATGTTTTACTATATTAAAGGTGCTATCTAAATACAAGACATTGTTGTTGAGTAAAATCATGGCAGGGCTTATGAATGAAAAAGCAAAAGGAAACCTTGCAAATGCTGGAAATGATAAAACAAAACAAATGCTGGAAAGGCTGAGCAGGTCAATTAGCAATTGTGGAGTGAACAGAGGAGTTAATTTCTCCAGTATCCATCCTTTATCAGTAGGGTAGATGGTGTGTGATGTTAATGTTACTGAGCTAGTAATCCTGATGCCCAGGCTAATGCTCTGGGGACATGGGTTCAATTCCCACCACAGCAGATGGTGAAATTTGAATTCCAATAATAAATCTGGAATTAAAAGTTAGTCTAACGGTGACCATGAAACCATTGTTGATTGTTGTAAAAACCCATCTGGTTCACTAATGTCCTTTAGGGAAGGAAATCTGCTGTCCTTACCGGGTTGACATGTGACTCCAGACCCACAGCAATGTGGTTGACTCTTAACTGCCCTCTGAAATGGCCTCGTAAGCTGATCAGTTCAAGGGCAATTAGGGATGGGCAATAAATGCTGGCCTTGCCAGCGATGCCCACATCCCATGAAAGAAAAAAAGTGCGATTTCAGATGGGTGAGGCTCCAAAAAATGCCTTGCCTCTTTCAAAGTGCAGTTTTTTTCTCCTATGTCAGCAAATGTGGTGGTCAATTTCTGCACAGCAGAACAGTCAATGAGATTTCTAAAATGTTGGGTCCAGGTTCTCTTGGATTCGGTGTTACCAGCCACTCCCAGAAGCAGCCCTGTGTCTACTATTGCTAGGAGTTTACCCTCATTACCAATAACTTGTTATACCATAGCTGAACCCTGAGGTCATAACAATGAAGTGCCTTGTCATGTGAATTCCATTATATAATTTCTGTATGTGTTATTGTGTGCCCATCTCCCATTAGATGGAGAAATTAATGTTTAAGTGAGATAGTACCCAGTATAAATCAACTAGCTGATTTGTAAAATCAGAAAATAACTAAGCATGCTACACCATCCCTGTTAACAACTTTTTTGACTAGCATTCTCAAGCACTTACTCAAGACAAGAGTTTTCTTTCCTTAGGGCTGGAACATAGGAACAGAAGCAGGCCATTCAGCCCCACCGTTCAATTCGATCATGGCTGATGTGTATCTTAACTCCATCCACCCATCTTGATTCCATAACCCTTAAGCCCCACGCAACAAAAATTGATCAATCTCAATTTTGAAATTTCCTATTGACTCCCAGCATCCACAGTTTTTTGGGGAGAGAGTTCCAGATTTCCACTCCCCTTTGTGTGAAGAAGTGCTTCCTGACATCATCCCTGAACAACTCTTACAAGCCAATTTATGAGCCAATCAAAACCTACAGTGGTTTCCATGCCAGGCAACCCAATGCTAAGTGTTCCTGAATGCAGCACCTTCCAAGTCCTCCGTGTGAAGTGTTGGAATGTGATACAGGTTTATCCAGTGTCGCAGACTGTTAATTATAGCAGTATTGAAGGATACTGAAGGCTGTTGCACAGTATTGCCAACTGTGCAACAGCCCCAACAAACAAATTTCTCTGCAGCACCTGTGGAAGAGCCTGTCACTCCAGAATTGGCCTTTATAGCCACTCCAGGCGCTGCTTCACAAACCACTGACCACCTCCAGGCGCGTATCCATTGTCTCTCGAGATAAGGAGGCCCAAAAGAAAGAAGGATTACCAACCTGAAACCTTAACTCTGTTTCTGCTCCAGACCTGCTGAGTATTTTCAGCATTTTCAATTTTTATTGCAGATTTCCAGCACCTGCAGTATTTTGCTTCCCTAATACTTTTGGTGGGTGGTTCTCTACTTTTATAGGAGAGCACATTAACCTCCCCAGCCTCCTTATTGCTTCAGTCAAGTTTTAACAAAAAGACACTGGACCTTTGGAAATTAAACTTCAGAATCCTGAATCTGACTCCAAGTCAAAATCATATTACAGTTCAGACCAAAAATCCCTTCTAGACCAAAAAGTGCAAAAAAAACTCAAAACACGGAAGTGTAAAACCTTCTCAAACTTTTTTTTTGCACCTCTTTCCCCATGAGTTCAGGTAACTCAGCAGATAACAGAGGTTCAAACTGATCTGTATAGTCCCAGAAACAGAATCCTTGCCTCTGAGAAAGGGACATTGTGTGAAGAGGCTTTAGGTCATCAACTCCATTCAGGGCCAAAGCACACAGAGACGTCAGGGGGAAGGAGGTGGGAAATAAAAACAACATGGGAAGATTTTATTGCTGTCACATGCTGAATCCTGGAGAATTTCTCTGCTCTTCTTCAAATAATGGCCTTTTATGTCCACCTGAGAGGGCAGACTGGGCCTCAGTTTAACATCTCATCTGAAAGATGGCACCCCTGACAATGCAGCACTCTCTCAGCACTGGTACCATTCATATCAACCCGGATAATGGGGCTGAAGACATGGAGTGGGGCTTAAATCCATGACATTCTGGATCTGAGGTGTAAGAGTCCCACTTACTGAGCCGTGGCTGTTGCAAGTTGGGTTTGAATCATTCTAACTTCACTCACCATATGTGAAGTCCATTCATCTGAGCTCAAAGAGATCCAGTTTCCGAGTTTTCATTTCTATATTCCATGACGTGATATTCTTGGAAAGCCAGCAAACTTGATCATGGGACCTGTGTTTCCAAAGAAAGCGGAGTTCTGTTTATAAACCTTCAACCTCCTGTGGCCTTCAGCAGCCAATACACCCTGTCCACTTAACACTGTACAGAGCTGCCTTCAGATAAATGTAAAGTATTGTTGCTCTATGAGCTGTTTCAAGAACTTCATTCTGCTCTTTGCCTAACCAGCAACAATACTTGCATTAGATCGCACCTTTAACATTGTAAAACATCCCAAGGTGATTCACAGGACCATTATCGGACAAAATTTGACACTGAGTCACATAAAGAAATATTAAGGCGAATGAACAAAAGTTCAAAGAGATAGGTTTTAAGGAATGTTTTAAAGGAAGAGACATAGAGTCATAAGGGCACAGAATGAGGCCATTCAGCCCATCGAGTCCATGTAGGATGTCTGTACAGCAATCCAATCAGTCCCATTCCTCCCATTCTATCCCTGTAACCATGCAAGGGAGAAGAAGAGAAGCGGAGAGGTTTAGGAAGGGAATTCCAGACCTCAGTGTCCACCAACCTCTTTCTTGTTACTAAATCTCACTTTCCTTCATGCGGATAAACCTAAAGACACCTCCCTCAATGCTTCCAAAACTTCTCCCTCATTACATTACCCCAGGACCCCCCCACCCCGCACAAGGAAGTAGGGGTCCAGCCCCCGCTTTGGGTCATGAAACCCCAGGACCATGCCCTGTGTCATATGAGTGCATCTCCCCCATTTCAGCCAATCTGCTCAGTATCTAGCTGGGGTGGGATTGCTAATGAGGGTGAGTTATAGTTGGATGGGGCCGTCAGGGTTTAAGAAATTCCACATCCTTTAGCTACCCTGACGCTACCGAGGCTCTGAACTCTGACCCACATTGTTCCAACCCTCCCCCAAACATGTCCACTCTCTGGTGCACACGATTGCCAAGATTTTCCTTGTGAGACTATTTTCATTCATGGGAGGTGAGGGTCACTGTCAAGGCCAGCATTTGTTTGATGCCTCATCCAAAAGACAGCAGCTCCGACAGTGCAGCACTCCCTCAGTACTGACCCTCCAACAATGCAGTACTTCCTCAGTACTGACTTTCCGACAGTGCAGCACTCCCTCAGTACTGACCCTCCAACAATGCAGTACTTCCTCAGTACTGACCTTCCGACAGTGCAGCGCTCCCTCAGTACAGCTCTTCCGACAGTGCAGCACTCCCTCAGTACTGACCCACCGACAGTGCAGCACTCCCTCAGTACTGACCCTCCGACAGTGCAGCACTCCCTCAGTACAGCTCTTCCGACAGTGCAGCGCTCCCTCAGTACTGACCTTCCGACAGTGCAGCAGTCAGTCAGTGCTGACCCTCCAACAGTGCTGTACCTCTCAGTACTGACCTTCCGACAGTGCAGCACTCCCTCAGTACTGACGCACCGACAGTGCAGCACTCCCTCAGTACTGACCCTCCGACAGTGCAGCACTCCCTCAGTACTGACCCTCCGACAGTGCAGCACTCCCTCAGTACTGACACTCCAACAGTGCAGCACTCCCTCCGTACTGACCGACACTGCAGCACTCCCTCACTACTGCTCCTCCGACAGTGCAGCACTCCTTCGGTACTGACCCTCCGACAGTGCAGCACTCCCTCAGTACTGACCCTCCGACAGTGCGGCACTCACTCAGTACTGATCCTCCGACAGTGCAGTGCTCCCTCAGTACTGACCCTCCGACAGTGCAGTGCTCCCTCAGTACTGACCCTCCGACAGTGCGGCACTCACTCAGTACTGATCCTGCGACAGTGCAGCACTCCCTCAGTACTGACCCTCCGACAGTGCAGTGCTCCCTCAGTACTGACCCTCCGACAGTGCGGCACTCACTCAGTACTGATCCTCTGACAGTGCGGCACTCACTCAGTACTGATCCTCCGCCAGTGCAGTGCTCCCTCAGTACTGACCCTCCGACAGTGTGGCACTCACTCAGTACTGATCCTCTGACAGTGCGGCACTCACTCAGTACTGATCCTCCGACAGTGCAGCACTCCCTCAGTACTGACCCTCCGACAGTGCAGTGCTCCCTCGGTACCACACTGTACAGCAAGTTTTAGCACTCAGTTAAAATGAGAATTTTCTTTCACAAACTCATGGTTTCACTGACCCACACTAAATCGATCCAGATCGGTTCATATTGAGACCTTTGCAAGCTCAGACACCATGGGGTAGAGTTTCCACTTTGGGTGCAATCAGAAATGCATTTGAAATGATATTCATTAGGTTTGACCTAATTTCCATGAAAATTCATTTGCAAATTCACAAACATACAATCCTCCATGATCCAGCACAATTGACCGGCGTAACAGAACAGAATCCTTCCTTTAATTTAAAAAAATCCCTTGATGTATTTAAGAGTGGTAACCTGGGGAAGTTTAATTAATGCTGCTGAAAATGAGTTAATCAGAAAACAAACATTTTTAATCAGGGAGTCCAGTCCTCAGCCTGAGTAACCCAATTTAAAATCACTGAAAATTACTTTAAAAACTCTATTGAACCATTTAATAGTTTCAATGGTGTACACCAGCCAAGTTCTTTATATATTAAATATTTTCTGACATATAAAATTTTTAAACTGCTTTTGCGCCTCAGAGAAAGAGCACAATTTGAGGAGCCTTTCCGAACCACTGCCATCAGCAGAATTCCAACATTTCAACGTGGGGTATGTGGCTGGTTTGTGGGCGGGGGCCTGATTCAGGCAAATTGAATCTTTAACCAGCCTAAAAGTCCGCAGAAATCGCAAGTGTAAATGGTTTTAAGCGTGAACATTTAAAATTCCTGATCATTTGTGCTGGTTCTGCCGAATGCATTAATATATATAGTGGAAACTTCCCACTGTGTTTTGATGCACAGCCAACTGAGCTGGAGAACACCAATGACCTTGAAAATCTATGTGTATGTAAGATTGCTGTGATGCTGCAGCTGGCCAGCAGATATTGTACAACCAGTTAGCGTGAATCTCGCTCTCTGAAGACAGCTCTGTTTCTGCAACAGGAGAACAGGTTTCTAATAGATTCCAGTCTTCCACCATGCTGAGGAACACTGTAAATCCCCTATGTAAATGCTTATTAAGCAGCGTAATCGAACAAATCCCAAATCCCTTGGAAGTTATGGAAACAGTTTGACAGGAAAAATGGGAACAGATGCATGAGAGTTATGAAGATTAGTTACAGTCTATAACTGACTGAAAGAACTTGCATTTCTATAACACTATTCGCCATCTTTTGTAAAATTAACACGGGATGTGGGCGTCGCTGGCCAGGCCAGCATTTATTATCCATCCCTAATTGCCCTTGAGAAGGTGGTGGTGAGCTGCCTTCTTGACCCACTGCAGTCCATGTGGGGTAGGTACACCCACAGTGCTATTAGGAAGGGAGTTCCAGGATTTTGACCCAGCAACAGTGAAGGAACGGCGATATAGTTCCAAGTCAGGATGGTGTGTGACTTGGAGAGGAACTTGCAGGTGGTGGTGTTCCCATGTGTCTGCTGCCCTTGTCCTTCTAGGTGGTAGAGGTCACGGGTTTGAAAGGTGCTGTCTAAGGGGCCTTGGTGCATTGCTGCAGTGCATCTTGTAGATGGTACACACTGCTGCCACTGTGCGTCGGTGGTGGAGGGAGTGAATGTTTGTGGATGGGGTGCCAATCAAGCGGGCTGCTTTGTCCTGGATGGTTTTGAGCTTCTTGAGTGCTGTTGGAACTGCACCCATCCAGGCAAGTGAAGAGTATTCCATCACACTCCTGACTTGTGCCTTGTAGATGGTGGACAGGCTTTGGGGAGTCAGGAGGGGAGTTACTCGCCGCAGGATTCCCAGCCTCTGACCTGCTCTTGTAGCCACGGTATTTATACATAGTGATTCATGACAACGTTTCGTCAGCGCCGACGTCATCAGGATGCGTCGCGGTGTGCACATGCGCAGACAGTCTCCTGATCTCTGCGCATGCGCTGCGGTCCGGCTTGCCACCGACGCTTTGCACAGATGACGTCATCGCGTTACGTCGTCTTCCTCGGGCAACGCGCCAGGTTGGCCTCTGCGCATGCGTCAAAGCTTCGGCGCGACTTTTTGAAAGTGGAAGGAGGAGAGGTTTCGTCGGGCATTTTCTCGCATTTTATCTGAATTATTTAATCGTTTTGGAGACTTGCTTCATTTTTATTTGACACAGGAGATTGTTCCAAGGTAAGTTGCTCTGCCTTTGTAAGTTGCTCTGAAAACAGTTCCATTGTCTGGGCCACCGCATGTTCTCCAGTCCCTGTTGTAAGTTGCTCTGAAAACATTTCCATTGTCTGGGCCACCGCATGTTCTCCAGTCCCTGTTGTAAGTTGCTCTGAAAGCATTGCTATTGTCTGGGGCACTGCATGTTCTCCAGTCCCTGTTGTAAGCTGCTCTGAAAACAGTTCCATTGTCTGGGCCACCGCATGTTCTCCAGTCCCTGTTGTAAGTTGCTCTGAAAGCATTTCTATTGTCTGGGGCACTGCATGTTCTCCAGTCCCTGTTGTAAGCTGCTGTGAAAACAGTTCCATTGTCTGGGCCACCGCATGTTCTCCAGTCCCTGTTGTAAGCTGCTCTGAAAACAGTTCCATTGTCTGGGCCACCGCATGTTCTCCAGTCCCTGTTGTAAGCTGCTCTGAAAACAGTTCCATTGTCTGGGCCACCGCATGTTCTCCAGTCCCTGTTGTAAGCTGCTCTGAAAACATTTCCATTGTCTGTGGCACTGCATGTTCTCCAGTCCCTGTTGTAAGCTTGTCTGGGGCACTGCATGTTCTCCAGTCCCTGTTGTAAGCTGCTCTGAAAACATTTCCATTGTCTGGGGCACCGCATGTTCTCCAGTCCTTGTTGTAAGCTGCTCTGAAAACATTTCCATTGTCTGGGGCACCGCATGTTCTCCAGTCCCTGTTGTAAGCTGCTCTGAAAACAGTTCCATTGTCTGGGGCACCGCATGTTCTCCAGTCCCTGTTGTAAGCTGCTCTGAAAACATTTCCATTGTCTGGGGCACCGCATGTTCTCCAGTCCCTGTTGTAAGCTGCTCTGAAAACATTTCCATTGTCTGGGGCACCGCATGTTCTCCAGTCCCTGTTGTAAGCTGCTCTGAAAACATTTCCATTGTCTGGGGCACCGCATGTTCTCCAGTCCCTGTTGTCAGCTGCTCTGAAAACAGTTCCATTGTCTGGGGCACCGCATGTGCTCCAGTCCCTGTTGTAAGCTGCTCTGAAAACAGTTCCATTGTCTGGGGCACCGCATGTGCTCCAGTCTCTGTTGTAAGCTGCTCTGAAAACAGTTCCATTGTCTGGGGCACCGCATGTGCTCCAGTCCCTGTTGTAAGCTGCTCTGAAAACATTTCCATTGTCTGGGGCACTGCATGTGCTCCAGTCCCTGTTGTAAGCTGCTCTGAAAACATTTCCATTGTCTGGGCCACCGCATGTGCTCCAGTCCCTGTTGTAAGCTGCTCTGAAAACAGTTCCATTGTCTGGGGCACTGCATGTTCTCCAGTCCCTGTTGTAAGCTGCTCTGAAAACATTTCCATTGTCTGGGGCACTGCATGTTCTCCAGTCCCTGTTGTAAGCTGCTCTGAAAACATTTCCATTGTCTGGGGCACTGCATGTTCTCCAGTCCCTGTTGTAAGCTGCTCTGAAAACATTTCCATTGTCTGGGGCACTGCATGTTCTCCAGTCACTGTTGTGAGTTGCTGTGTGCAGGCAGTACATGTGCTGCAACCTACCATCTAAACGGTCACTTTCGTTTTTGTAACGTTTTAATAGAGTGCATTCTGTATTTCTTATCTCATCTCATGTTTCCCGTGTGGTCCCTTAATAGCCTTCCTGAACTTCAAACTTCGGTCATGGCAACGTCAGTAGATTCCACAGAGCAGTTCCTTGCCACCTTCACAACCCAGGAGTTCGAGAGTTATGACGACTTCAGCAGTAAACTTGAGATGTTTCAACAGGTAGCATGGTCTGCAGGCACATCCTGTGATGTGCCTTGTTATGTTTCACTATGTTAACAATGCTATTTAAATGCGCTTTACTGTTGTGCTTACAGGCAACGGGGAGTCTATTTAAAAAAGTGAGCACCCATACGCTTGTTCCTTGATGTGCATTGAACCAAGATTAGATTTGCAGTATCAATACATCTCGTCAGTGAGATCCTGTTCCCACAAAGCCACGCGCATACCGCCCCCGTGTCTACGGACTGCCTTTGTTGTGATTTCCTGGATAGACCAATGGCTGGGCGACCACCTCAGCGCAACCTCCTCTGGACTGAGAAACAGTCTTTTCATGTAAAACATGCCGTCGAGAAAACAATCCTTGAGACTTAAGGTCAGCATTCAAGCAACGAAGGCAACTGGGTCATGCTGCGGAGCTCGTCACGATGTGGAAAGGAACATTGCATTTATGAATGAATTGGGAATGCACATTGGGATGCGCTTGGGGAACATTCACCAAGAATAGACTGAGCTCAGACTCTTGTGACTTTGCCTTCTTCACATGGACAATACAGTAGTGGAATAGAGAGCCAAGTGTTCATTCACCACAAGGCTCTCCAGGAACAATCTCTTTAGCTGTGCATAGCAGAGACTCGGCCTGTCTGTCTAACGGGAATGCTGGACACAACACTCATGTATCCATGCACAGCAGTTCCTCGGATACTTAATGAACTTAATAAAACTTTTCAATAATTAAACCCAGAATTGTTGAGGTTTTGTTTTGCATGCTATTTCCCCGACTTTGCAACTGCAATTCAGATATTCAACTATGGTGGGGGGGTAGAGGGAGGGGTGGGGGGTAGAGGGAGGGGTGTAGGGGGGTAGAGGGAGGGGTGGAGGTAGGGGGGTAGAGGGAGGGGTGGAGGTAGGGGGGTAGAGGGAGGGGTGGAGGTAGGGGGTAGAGGGAGGGGTGGAGGTAGGGGGTAGAGGGAGGGGTGGAGGTAGGGGGTAGAGGGAGGGGTGGAGGTAGCAGGGTAGAGGGAGGGTTGGGTGAAGAGGGGGAGGTGAAGATGGAGAGTGAGGAGGGGTGGGGAGAGCAGGGAGGGGTGGGGAGAGGGAGCATGCAAAATGCAGGGACCAGACAGTTGCAATGCCTGAAGTACTGTGGAGAAGTAGGGGAGAAGCAACTGGATTGGGCATCCGCAGCTGGAGGGAATGGCTGAATGGAGAGGGCCGGAAGCGAGAGGCCGTAGAGAGCTGCGGGAGTGAGTGTGCGAAGACCTCGGTGTCGCCGGGTCCAGGGACTGGCCAGTAAGTCTTTTGCTGTTGTGTTTCTGGAGCATGCACAGAAAAAGGCACTCCTCTTCCGTTCCGCTGCTCACCCCCCCCCCCCCCACTCTCCCCCACCCCCCCCACTCCCGCCCCCCCCCTCCCCTCCCCCCTCTCCCTCACCCCCCACTCCCCCTCTCCCCTCCCCCTCCCTCACCCCCTCTCCCCTCCCCCCTCCCTCTCTTTCCCTCCCCACCCCTCCCTCTCTTCCCCCCCTCCCTCCCTCCCTCTCTTCCCCCCCCTCCCTCTCTTTCCCCCCCCTCCCTCCCTCTCTTTCCCCCCCCTCCCTCTCTTTTCCCCTCCTACATAGCCAGAGTCTGTTTCCCATGGTAGGGGTGACTAAAACTAGGGGGCATAGATTTAAGGTGAGAGGGAGGAGGTTTAAAGGGGATCAAAGGGGTAAATTTTTCACACAAAGAATAGTGGGTATCTGGAATGAGCTGCCTGAGGAGGTAGTGGAGACAGGAACAGTAGCGACATTTAAGAGGCATCTGGACAGGTACTTGAATGAGCAAGGCATAGAGGGATATGGAATTAATGCAGGCAGGTGGGATTAGTATAGATAGGCATTATGGTCGGCATGGATACGGTGGGCCGAAGGGCCTGTTTCTATGCTGTACGACTCTATGACTCTATGACTCTATGATCCACTTTGGTAGAAAAAACAGAAATAAAGAGTATTTCTTAAATGGTGAGAGATTGGGAAGTGTTGATGTCAAAAGGGACCTGGGTGTCCTTGTTCATAAATCACTGAAAGCTAACATGCAGGTGCAGCAAGTAATTAGGAAGGCAAATGGTATTTTGGTCTTTATTGCAAGAGGATTTGAGTACAGGAGTAAAGAAGTCTTGCTGCAATTGTATAGAGTCTTGGTCAGACTGCACCTGCAGTATTGTGTACAATTTTGGTCTCCTTATCTAAGGAAGGATATACTTGCCATCGAGGAAGTGCAATGAAGGTTCACCAGACTGATTCCTGGGATGGCGGGATTGTCTTTTGAGGAGAGATTGAGGAGGTTCTCTCGAGTTTAGAAGAATGAGAGGTGATCTCATTGAAACATACAAAATTCTTACAGGACTCGACAGGGTAGATGCAGGAAGGATGTTACCCCTGTCTGGGAGTCTAGAACCAGGGGACACAGTCTCAGAATAAGAGGTAGGCCATTTAGGACTGAGATAAGGCGGAATTTCTTCACTCAGAAGGTGGTGAATCTTTGGAATTCTCTACCCCTGAGGGCAGTGGAGGCTCAGTCATTGAGTATGTTCAAGACAGAGATTGACAGATTTCTAGATATTAAAAATATCAAGGGATATAGGGATAGTGCGGGAAAATGGATTTGAGGTAGAAGATTAGCCATGATCTAGTTGAATGGTGGAGCAGGCTCGAGGGGCCGAATGGCCTATTCCTACTCCTATTGCTCCTGGACAAGTTTATGCTGGCAGTTACTGCTCTATCGGCCTCCACCCAATCATTAGCAAGTGGTGGAAGGAGTCATCAAGCAATGTCTACTCACCAACAATCTTGTCTCCTACTCTCAGTTTGAGTTCCACAGAACGACTCGGATCCAGACCTCATCACAGCATTGATCCAGGCTTGACACAAAGGCTGAAGGTCAAAAGAGAATCAAGGTCAAGGCAGCATTCAACCTAGTATAGCACCAAGGAACCCCACCAAAACTGTCAGGTCAATTGAGTCATGCCCAACACAGAGGAAGATGCTCATGATTGTTGGGAGACCAATCATTGCAGCCCCAGGACATAGTTGCTTGAATTCGTCGGCCAGTGTTCTCAACCTTTCAGATGCTTCCCCAATGACTTTCCTCCATCAGAAGGTTAGATATGGGGCTCTCTGCTGATGATTCCACAGTGTTGAGCACCATTCACAGCCCAGTCAGTGATGAAGCAGTCCAATACAGTCCACAGCAGGACCTGAATAACATCTAGACCTTTCTTAGAAGCATACGAAATAGAAGTTGGATTAGGCCATTTGGCCCATCGAGCCAGCTCCACCATTCAACAAATCATGGCTGATCTACCTCAATTCCACCTTCCCTTACTATCCCCATATCCCTTAATTCCCTTAGTATCCAAAACTCTATCAATATCAGTCTTGAATACTCAAAGACTGAGTATTCACAGCACTTTGGGGTAGAGAATTCCAAAGGTTCATAACCCTTTGAGTGAAGAAATTTCTCCTCATATCAGTCTTAAATGGCCAATCCTTTATCCTGAGACTGTGATCCCAGGTTCTAAATTCCCAGCCACGAGAATTAATGCCAAATAAAGGCCTGCTCAGGTCAGGGGAAAAAAAATGACCCGAACCCAACATTGGACCCGAGCCCGACCCAGCCCAAGTCCCTCCATTTTCTCCCGCGCCCGACCCGGCCCAAGCCCAACCCCTGCCCGACCCGCCCCAACCCGAGCCCAACCCGACCACCAGAACGTTCACTTTACCTACCTTGTGATTCTGAATCTGCAGGAAGCTGCAGCGTGAGCGTGATGATGTCATAGAGACGCTCACTCCCTCACTGCACAGGCTAAGTTTCCCTGCTTGACGTCCCGGACTCCCAGCTCAGGTAGGTTTTTTACTTTTAACACTTACCAGCAGAGCAAAATGCAATCCGTACTTTGTATGTCCGACCCGGACTCAACCCGACCTGACCTGAGTCCGAAAGCCGGACCTGGAAGTGCCACCCGACCCGAACCCGACACATGTCGTCAGGTCCCATCGGGTTCGGGTCGGGTAGCAGGCCTGAAATGCCACATAACTGCCAGGCAATAACCATCTCCAACCAAACAAGACCCAATCACCGTCCCCCCCAGAGTCAGCTAAACCACACATCACCAAATCCCCCACCATCAACACCAGGGGGTTACCATTGACTAGAAGCTTAACTAGACCAATGAGCTTCCTTTTCTACAGACTCACTCTTCTTCATGACTTGATGCTTCAGAATGTGGTAGGCATTGAATTGCTGGAGGAGTTGGTTGTGTGTGCAAAGGGAGTGGTTGAGGTGAATAGCATAGATCCATTTTAGGGGAAGCTCGGTAAGTACATGAGGGAGAAAGGGATAGGGATATGCTGATAGGGTGAGATGAAGTGAGGAAGCTCATGTGGAACATAAGAACATAAGAAATAGGAGCAGGAGTAGACCATTCAACCCCTTGAGCCTGCTCCGCCATTCAATACAATCATGGCTGATCTTCTGCCTCAATTCCACTTTCCTGCCCGTTCTCCATATCCCTTGATTCCTTGACAGACCAAAAATCTGTCTATTCCAGCCTTAAATATATTCAACGATGGAGTATCCACAACCCTTTGAGTGAAAAGATTTCTCCTTATCTCAGTTCTGAATGATCAGCCCTTTATCCCGAGGCTATGACCCCATGTTCTAGATTCCCCAGCCAAGGGAAACACCCTCTCAGTATCTACCCTGTCAAACCCCTTCAGAATCTTATCTGTTTCATGAGATCACCTCTCATTCTTCTCAATTCCACAGAATATAGAGGCAATATATATGGAGCCGAATGGCCTGTTTCTGTGCTTTTGCAGCTCATCTGTCATTGAGCCCCTCAGTTATATTTCCTTGCTTCCTCCTGTTCATTGTCCTCTGGGTAATGTGTTAGTTTGATGTTCAGAGTCCAAGACTGTCCTCAGACAATGTGTGGTTTCTAGCCATAGTCCCTGAGTAATAATCACCAGTGTTTTGTTCCCCTAGATAACCCAGGAACACTGAGATCAGTTATGACTCTCTCACTGCTGCCCTGGCCATGATCAGCTGACTCGGCATTGGCCAAGGATCAAACCTAGGACCTCTGACCTCTGTGGCGAGTTGCCACGTACCCTGAGGTGCAATTACTCTTTTGACCACCTGGAAATTAAGCAAGTTGAAAGAAGGAATTTGCATTTCGATAGCGCATTCCATGATCTCAGGACGTTCCACAGTACTTTACAGCCAATGAAGCACTCTTGAAGCATAGTCACTGTTGTAATGTAGAAAACGCAACAGCCAATTTGCACACAGCAGTCTCCCACAACAGCAATGTCAGAATGACAGGATCATCTGTTTTAGTGATGTTGATGGAGGGATTAATATAAAACCAGGACACTGGGGAGAACTGCTCTGCTCTTCTTCGAATAGTGGCTGTGGGATCTTTTATATCCACCTGAGAGGGCAGACAGGGCCTCAGTTTAACATCTCATCTGAAGGACTGTATCTCCAAAGTGCAGCACTCCCTCAGTACTGCATTGGGATTGTTAGTCTGGATTCTGTCCTCGAGTCTCTGAAGTGGGACTTAAACCCACTTCGAGGGGAGAGTTCTACTATTAAGTCACAGCTGACAGCTGACCTTAAGGCGAGTGCACATCTGAATTTTCCTGAATACCATCCCATGCACCTCCCACCCTAATCAGCACCGCTACCTCCCTAACCTGCCCTGTCCTGCCCCGTATTTCATCTCTGACACAAGTGCATTGTGATAAGTTCCTGTGGGTCCTTGTTCTAGATCACATAGATGAACATCCTGAAATGCCAACACTTTCCAAAGGAAATTCCAGTTTCCTGATTTAACTTCCAGCTGCCAATATTTGGAATCCAAATCACGTTCAGAACTTTTCCAAATAACTGCATCTTGACTGATAGTGAAAAGAAGAGTGTTCACAGAGAATCAAAGCACCGGTAAGTATAAAAAAACTTTCCTCTGGTAAAAAAAAACTGAAAAAGTGACGTCACAGGAAAGCTGTGACCTGATTGGCTGGTAGGGAATTTGTACTGAATTTGAAAATAAAACATTGATAAAAATTGATTAAAACCCTAATTAACTAATTAATAAATAGAGTAATTAAACCAGAGGGAGGAGATTACTGTATTTAGTTAGCATTTAATATTTATAGTAGGAATCTAGCACTAGGGACCATATAGTTAATTATAACAATTTAGTAAGGATTTAATAAGTATTTATTTATTTTAAATTAATTTATGAATTAGTGCTAGAAATGTCAGTTAGAGGGGTGAAGTGCTTCACCTGTGAGATGTGGGAAGTCCGTGAAGCATCCAGCGTTCCGGGAGACTACATCAGCTCCTCACAGACCGCATGGATCGGTTGGAGCAGCAACTGGATGCACTTAGGAGCATGCAGGTGGCGGAAAGCGTCACAGACAGGAGTTTTAGAGAAGTGGTTACACCCAAGGTGCAGGTAGATAGATGGGTGACCGCTAGAAGGGGCAGGCAGTCAGTGCAGGAATCCCCTGTAACTATCCCCCTCTCTAACAAGTATACCGTTTTGGATACTGTTGGGGGGGATGGCCTATCAGGGGAAAACAGCAGCAGCCAGAGCAGTGGCACCACGGCTGGCTCTGTTGTTCAGCAGGGAGGGACAAAGCGCAGAAGAGCAATAGTTATAGGGGACTCTATAGTCAGGGGCACAGATAGGCGCTTCTGTGGACGTGAAAGAGACTCCAGGATGGTATGTTGCCTCCCTGGTGCCAGGGTCAAGGATGTCTCTGAATGGACAGGGGGCATTCTGAAGGGGGAGGGTGAACAGCCAGAGGTTGTTGTGCACATCGGTACCAACAACATAGGCAGGAAGAGTGACGAGGTCCTGCAGGGGGAGTTTAGGGAGTTAGGTAGAAAGTTAAAAGACAGGGTCTCTAGGGTTGTAATCTCAGGATTACTCCCTGTGCCACGTGCCAGTGAGGCTAGAAATAGGAAGATAGTGCAGCTAAACACGTGGCTGAACAGCTGGTGTAGAAGGGAGGGTTTCAGATATCTGGACCATTGGGATCTCTTCAGGGACAGATGAGACCTGTACAAGAAGGACGGGTTGCATCTAAACTGGAGGGGCACAAATATCCTGGCTGCGAGGTTTGCTAGCGTCACTCGGGAGGGTTTAAACTAGTGTGGCAGGGGGGTGGGAACCAGAGCAGTCGGACAGTAGGTGAAATAAATGAGGGGGAACTAGTAAATAAGGCCAGTAAGACTAAGAGGAAGAGCAGGCAGGGAGATGTTGCGGAGAACAGCGGGACTGGTGGTCTGAAATGCATTTGTTTCAATGCGAGAAGTAGAACAGGTAAGGCAGATGAACTTAGAGCTTGGATTAGTACTTGGAACTATGATGTTGTTGCTATTACAGAGACTTGGTTGAGGGAAGGACAGGATTGGCAGCTAAATGTTCCAGGATTTAGAAGCTTCAGGCAGGATAGAGGGGGGTGTAAAAGGGGTGGGGGAGTTGCATTACTGGTTAAGGAGAATATCACAGCTGTACGGCGGGAGGACACCTCAGAGGGGTCATGCAGTGAGGCAATATGGGTGGAGCTCAGGAATAGGAAGGGTGCATTCACGATGTTGGGGGTTTACTATAGGCCTCCCAACAGCCAGTGGGAGGTAGAGGAGCAGATATGTAGACAGATTTTGGAAAGATGTAAAGGTAACAGGGTTGTAGTGGTGGGTGATTCTAACTTCCCCTATATTGACTGGGACTCACTTAGAGCTAGGGGCTTGGATGGGGCAGAATTTGTAAGGAGCATGCAGGAGGGCTTCTTGAAACAATATGCAGATAGTCCAACTCGGGATGGGGCCGTACTGGACCTGGTATTGGGGAATGAGCCCGACCAGGTGGTCGAAGTTTCAGTCGGGGAGCATTTCGGGAACAGTGACCATAATTCCATATGTTTTAAGGTACTTGTGGATAAGGATAAGAGTAGTCCTTGGGTGAAGGTGCTAAATTGGGGGAAGGCTAATTATAACAATATTAGGCAGGAATTGAAGAATTTAGATTGGGGGCGGCTATATAGAAATGATTTGGAGGAAAATGTAGCTGGTCTGATTAGTAAGTTTGCGGACGACACAAAGGTTGGTGGAGTTGTGGATAATGATGAGGATTGTCAGAGGATACAGCAGGATATAGATCGGTTGGAGTCTTGGGCGGAGAAATGGCAGATGGAGTTTAATCCGGACAAACGTGAGGTAATACATTTTGGAAGATCTAATACAGGTGGGAAGCATACAGTAAATGGCAGAACCCTTAGGAGTATTGACAGGCAGAGAGATCTGGGCGTACAGGTCCACAGGTCACTGAAAGTGGCAACGCAGGTGGATAAGGTAGTCAAGAAGGCATCCGGCATGCTTGCCTTCATCGGTCGGGGCATAGAGTATAAAAATTGGCAAGTCATGCTGCAGCTGTACAGAACCTTAGTTAGACCACACTTAGAATATTGCGTGCAATTCTGATCGCCACACTACCAGAAGGACGTGGAGGCTTTGGAGAGGGTACAGAAGAGGTTTACCAGGATGTTGCCTGGTCTGGAGGGCATTAGCTATGAGGAGAAGTTGGATAAACTCGGATTGTTTTCACTGGAACGGCGGAGGTGGAGGGGTGACATGATAGAGGTTTACAAAGTTATGAGCGGCATGGACAGAGTGGATAGTCAGAAGCTTTTTCCCAGGGTGGAAGAGTCAGTTACTAGGGGACATAGGTTTAAGGTGAGAGGGGCAAAGTTTAGAGGGGATGTGCGAGGCAAGTTCTTTACACAAAGGGTGGTGAGTGCCTGGAACTTGCTGCCGGGGGAGGTGGTGGAAGCAGGTACGATAGCGACGTTTAAGAGACATCTTGACAAATACATGAATAGGAAGGGAATAGAGGGATATGGTCCCTGGAAGTGCAGAAGGTTTTAGTTTAGGCAGGCATCAAGATCAGCGCAGGCATGGAGGGCCGAATGGCCTGTTCCTGTGCTGTACTGTTCTTTGTTCTTTGTATTCTGCCCTGTGGCCTGGTTAATGATAGTAGCACATTTGCCTCTGAGTCAGAGGGCATTGGTTCAAAGCCCACTCCAGAGACCAGTGCACATAATCCAGGCTGACACTTCCAGTGCAGTACTGAGGAAGTGTTGCATTGTCAGAGGCATTGACTTTGTGGATGAGACATTAAACCATGGCCCCGTCTGCCCTCTCAGGTGGATGTAAAAGATCCCCAGGCAATATGTCAAAGAAGAGCAGGGGAATTATCCTTGGTATCCTGGCCAATATTTATTCCTCCACCAACATCAATAAAAACAAATTGAAAACAAATGATTTGGTTATTATCATATTGCTGTTTATGGGATCTTGCCCTGCACAAATTGGCTGCCCCGGTCCTACATTACAACAATAACTACTCTTCAAAAAGGTACTTCATTGGCTGCGAAGCACTTTGGGACATTCTGAGGTGGTAAATAGCACAAGTTCTTTCTTTCTTTATTAGTTTCCAAGCTGTGGGGATAACCTGCGATTGCTTGCCGCTCATGCACATGATTATGTCTCTCACTGGATGAAGTCCAACTCTGATCCACATGGAATTTTCCCAATGACCGTAATATTGACAGAAGCTTTGTTTTCAACCATTTCTCGCGTGATGTCTCAAGGCCCCACAAAAAGTTGGGCAACATGCCAATGGCCAGTGTTTGTACATCGGTGAATAGCACTGATTACATCTACAGCCACTCAGCACACGTCAAAGTTCAGATTCTCATTTTCTCCCCCTCCCTGTTCCCCAAACCCCATTCTCTCCATAGATTACATTTATGTTTTTATTTAGTCTTGGGATGTGAGCATCACTAGCAAGGTCGGCATTTATTACCCACCCCTAGTTGCCCTAAATTTGAGGAACACCAATTTTGTATAATAAACAAAGAGATTATTGATAAGCTGAATGCATTCAAGATGTGAACATATCGGAGGATGTTCCACATATCTGATAGAGACAGAAAGACTAATGAGGAAGTGCTGGAAATGGGTGGAAAAAAGGGGAAATTAGTGCATAACATCAAAGAGGGAAAGAGACAATATTTCATTACAGCAGAAGGTAGACAGAGACAATTATTGAAGGAAAGATTAACAGATAACGTAGGAGAGGGAAGTAGAGGAGAAAATGGATGAGGCATATATTAGACTGGATGCAGTTGACCTGTGTAGAATGTGTAAAGGCAGCACAGGACAGACAGGTGGAGATCTTCTGGGAAGAAGATGATACCAAAAAACAAAGGAATTTAACCTCTCAATCTCTTCACTCTCCCCAAAGAAAACCCATTCCTTCTATGAATATCTCTCTAACCATCAATCTTTTTTTCGTGCATGGTTGGTTATGTGACTGGGCTAATAATCCAGAGAACCTGAACTCAATTCCCATTGCGGGCAGTTTGGAGAATTTGAATTCAGTTTAAAGTCCTGGAAACAAAGAGCTGGTATCAGTAAAAACTCCCAGATGGTTATAAAAACCTAACTAATGTCCTTTAGGGAAGGAAATCTACCGTCCTTACATAGTCTGGGCTTATAAGTGACTCCAGTCCCATACCAATGGGGTTGACTCTTAACTGCCCTCTGAAGTGGCCTAGTGAGACTCAGCTTCGAGCAAAACCATCACCAATGGTTCAAGAAGAAGGTCCACCAGAACCATCTCCGGACAATGAGGGTTGGACAATAAATGCTGGCTTTGTCAACGACACCCACATCCTGAGAATGATTCTTTTGTTCAACGAACAATGACAAAAACTTGCACCTATATAATGCCTATAGTTTTTTTTTAGTTTTTAGAGATACAGCACTGAAACAGGTCCTTCGGCCCACCAAGTCTGTGCCGACCATCAAACACCCATTTATACTAATCCTACACTAATTCCATATTCCTACCACATCCCCACCTGCCCCTGTATTTCCCTACCACCTACCTATACTAGGGGCAATTTATAATGGCCAATTAACCTATCAACCTGCAAGTCTTTGGCATGTGGGAGGAAACCGGAGCACCCGGAGGAAACCCACACGGTCACAGGGAGAACTTGCAAACTCCACACAGGCAGTACCCAGAATTGAACCTGGGTCGCTGGAGCTGTGAGGCTGCGGTGCTAACCACTGCGCCACTGTGCCGCCCATGTTTTGTATACCTCAATCATGTCCCCCCTCAGCCTTCTCTGCTCTAAGGAAAACAACCCTAGCCTTTTCAGTCTCTCTTCATAGCTGAAATGCTCCAGCCCAGGCAACATCCTGGTGAATCTCCTCTGCACCCTCTCCAGTGCAATCACATCCTTCCTATAGTGTGGTGCCCAGAACTGTACACAGTACTCCAGCTGTGGCCTAACTAGCGCTTGTACACATTCCAAGGCATGCCACAGGAGCATTATAGGACACAATATTGACACTGAGCCACATAAGGAGATATTAGGACAGGTGATCAAAAACTTGGTCAAAAAGGTGGATTTTACGGAGCATCTTAAAGGAGGAAAGAGAGGAAGAGAGATGGAGAGGTTTTAGGGAGGGAATTCCAAAGCTCAGGGTTCAGGCAGCTGAAGGCACAGCCCCCAATAGTGGAGCGATGGAAATTGGGGATGGACAAGGGGTTGAAATTAAAAGAATGCAGAGGGCTTGGGGAATTGTGCTTCAGAAGATTATAGAGATTGGGAGGGTTAAAAATAATGAATTAAATTCTAAAATTCACATCACCACAAACCAAGACACAAACAGCATTGAATGTCATTCTGCCTTCAGGACATGAGATTTGATTGTATTTTCAACTGGTTTGCTGAGTTACTCAGTGATTGATTGCTAACGTAACGTTTCCCAGATAAAACATTTCTCATAGAGACAGCTGTGTCTGTAATTGTCGAATTGTAAGGCACTGATCCAATTTTGTATAGAAAAGGGAATGCCCCTATTTCAAATTCCTTCTCTTTCTACTATGGATGTTCTTTCACCTTCACCGGACAGCTTAGATTTCAGGAATTGCTTCCATAACAAAAAAAGGTCTGTAATGCCATAACAAACTCCCCTTATATACAACACTTTATCACATCCCAAAACCTCACAAAGCATTGTGCAACTAGTCATGTACTCTTTGGAATGCAGTCACCATTGTATAGGCAAAACCCAGCAGCCAGGGTCCCACACAGCAAGATCCCACAACAAGCAATGAGATAACTGGGCAGATAATCTTTTCCTTAGTGATGTTAGTTGAGGGTAAATATTGGACCCAGGGAGAACTCCATTGCTCTTCAAAGAATGCTGCAGGATCTTTTAACATCCACCTGAATGGGCAGCTCATCTGAAAGAGAACTCCCTCAGTACTGCATTGGGAGTGTCAGCATAGATTATCTCTGGAGTGGGACTTGAACCGTCAACCTCCTGAGCCAGAGCTAAGATCACTACCCACTGTGCCACATTATTAGCATAGAGTGCAACATTGACCTGGAAATCAAAGATTTTAATTTAGAGTTAGACAGAGTGGGATCCACATTTACAGATAACAGTAAAATAGGAGACACGGTAAATAATTCTGAAGATCAAAGGAAGGTACCAGGAGATAGTAATAAGATGGTGGTATATTCAAGAATATGGCAGATGGAATTCAATGGCAGTAAGAGTGAGGTGGCACATTTTGATTAAAAAAAATAAGAGTAATTATTACACTATAACTGAGGGTAATTGGTGATTTGGAAGAGCAGAGGGATTTGGGATCCCTGTTTAACAAGATATTAAGATGTACTTTGAGTGCAAACGGTCATAATAAACTAATGGAATGCAGGAACTTATGACAAGAGTTCTGAGGAATAAAGAATTTAAGAGAAACCTCTTTACCCAGTGAGTGGTGAGAATGTGGAACTCGCTACCACAGGGAGGGGTTGAGGTGAATAGTATCGATACATTTAAGGGGAAGCTGGATAAACACATGGGGGAGAAAGGAATAGAAGGATATGTTGATAGAGTGAGATGAAGAGGGGTGGGAGGAGACTCGTGTGGAGTATAAACATTGCCATAGACCAAATGTTGGGCCGAATGGCCTGTTCTGTGCTGTAAATTCTATGTAATACTATGTATAGGATATAAAAGTCTGATGGATGGTAAATCTCTATAAGATCTTAGTAAGACTACATTGGAGGACAGTGTGCAATTTTGGGCTCCACACTATAGGGAGGATGTTGAGGCAGTAGAGAGTGGTCAGCACAGAATCCTGGCATAGGTAAATACAAAGAAAGACTTGAAAAATCAGGACTGTTTTAATTAGAACAGAGGAGATTGAGTAGTGATTATAGAGGTGTTTAAAATGATGAAAAGATGGGACAGGGTAGATAGAAACAGATTGTGTCCAGTGATTGAAATGTTTGGAACAAGGGGACATAGATATAAGATTAAATGTAAGGGATTTAGAACAGGGAGCAGGTGAAACTTTTTTACAGAGGGTTGTGAGGCTGTGGAATGCACTGCAAGTGAGTGATTGCAGTAGAGAGCACACCACCATTTAAAAAGTTGGAGAGATAATTGAAGAAAAAGGGGAAATGAAGGGATATGGGAACAGGATGGGTAAATGTGATCAGGATACTGCTCCTGTTCAGGATTAGCAGCATCACAGAACGGTAGATTCGAATGGCCTGTTTCCGTGGAGTAATCTCTGTGGTGCGTAGGCCAACAAGAGTATTCCTTGCTTTTCAAAACAGCACCATAGAACGGACAGAATATAGTGTCTTTCATGTCTTGGGGATCTCCCAAAGCACTTTACAGTCAAATGAAGTCCCTCAGGCAACACTAAAATGGATTATCTGGTCATTTATCTGATTGCTGTTTGTGGGATCTTGCTGTGCACAATTGGCTGCCTACATTACAACACCGACTATACTTCAAAAGTACCTCATTGCCTGTAAAACACTTGGGGATGTCCTGAAATCATGAAAGTTGTTAAACAAATGCAGATCTTTCTTTCCTTACACTGACAGAAATGCTGCTCTGAGGTTCTAGGGTTGTGTTGAGCGGGCAGATGTCTACCAGGGCAATCGGTACAGGCACCACACTGCACCCCAATGTCCCTGGGCTGGAGAAAGGAGACACTGGTTGCCTAATTCTCCCTGGCCGGACAATAGGCATGTGTGGGCACTGGGCTGGCCTCTCGCTGTGCCTTCATGCGGGTCACACGTCGGTCTGTTGGGCGAGATGTTGGAAAGCAGTCGTCACTGGTGGAACTCTGACCTCAGCCAAGTTGTCAGTGGCTTCAGGAGAGAAGAGGAGGAATGGGAATCACACAGAACAATGGCTGTAACCTCTGAACTCGAATGACAAACAAGGTGCGTTAACCAGAGATCAATGTACTGCAGAAAGTTCAAATCCTGCTTGTCTAAGTGTAACATTATGCAAATACAACCACTTATCGATTGGCCTTTGGAAATTTGACTCCATTTTTTCTTCAACTGAACTTCAAAGTTCTTTTGCTCGTGTTGCTATGGAGACTCACAGAACCCATTAAATGTTAACTGTGAAGGCCAGCACAACCTCTACTCAGGTCATAGAAGATTAATCGTTAACTTGCTAATCTTATCTCTCCATGTTTTATTTGTGTTGACAGCAGTGACATGTCCCATTTAATTGCGTGTATTCATACGTGACAGTGTGACTGTGTTTGTGAGTATGACCATGTGTGCGTGCGTGCTTGTGTGTGTGTTTGTGTGAAAGTCTGGATGTGTATGAGTGTGTGAAAGTGTGCGTCAGTGTGAACGTATGTATGTGTGAGTGTGAGTGTGTTGAGGTGTTTTTACTTTTGAATCGGACTTAGCCCTGACACGCTCCAGTGTCAGATAGCTTCCCCCTCTTTGCTGCCTAGCTCACCCAGAAACAACAGCCATTGGGTGAAGTTAGCACTGGCACCAGGAGGATGCGGAGCAGTGGCCAGCATATGTGCCGCTGTTAGCAGAAAGCCAGAACTTAGTGGGGTTCATTGTGATACAGGTTTCAGGAGTCCCACTGTGCAAACCTGTAATTAAATCAGCACTGGCAATCTTCCAGACAGAGGTCATGGGAGGGCTGATGTGGGAAATGCAAAACTGTCACATTGGGGCAATATAGGACACTTTTCGGAGGTTGGGACTGAGGCACCTTGTTAATAAAAGCAGGACTGCCATATGTGCTCTGGACCTGTCCTGGGAGTGTTTGATGGGACAGTGTAGAGGGAGCTTACTCTGTATCTAACCCCGTTTTTTTTTTTTTTTTTTTTTTTTTTTTTTTTCTTTTTTTTTTTTGGCAGGAAGTGTTCCAAATTGCCCAGCCAATCCCAGTGCTGTACCTGTCCTGGGAGTGTTTGATGGGGACAGTGTCGAGGGAGCTTCACTCTGCATCTAACCCCTTTTTTTCCCTTTTGTATCTAACCCATTTTTTTTTTTTTTTTTTTTTTCCTTTTTCTCCCCTTTATGTACATATTTACAGTTTTAAAATAACTTTATTAAAACAGATAAATAAACAAAAAAACTCAAATTAAAATGCCATTCTCGGCGTCGACGATGCACTCCAGTCCCTGCGGTGCCCACCGGTCGCGGAAGGCCTCAAGCGTACCGGCGGACACCGCATGCTCCTTTTCCAGGGACACCCGGGCGCGAACGTAACCGCGGAAGAGGGGCAGGCAATCGGGGAGGACGGACCCCCCGACGGCCCGCAACCTGGACCTGTGAATTGCCACCTTGGCCAGGCCCAGGAGCAGACCGACGAGGAGATCCTCCTCCCGGCCCGAGCCCCTCCGCACCGGGTGCCCAAAGATCAGGAGCGTGGGACTGAAGTGCAGCCAGAATTTGAGGAGCAGCCCCTTCAGATACTCAAATAGGGGCTGCAACCTCGCACACTCCGTATAAATGTGGAACACGGACTCGTCCAGGCCGCAGAAAGTACAGGTGGCCTGGGAGTCCGTGAACCTACTTAAAAGCCTATTGCACGGGACTGCTCTGTGCAGCACCCTCCACCCCAGGTCCCCGATGTAAAGGGGGAAGACTCCCGCGTAGAGAGACCTCCATCGGGGTTTCCCCTCGCCGCCAGATGGCAACGCGGACCGCCAGGGCGTGTCCGGCCGGCTGACGAGGGCGAGGAAGTGGAGAGTGTGCAGGAACAGCCCGTACAGGAAACCCCTCCGCGCCGATTGGAATGGCACGGAGGGCATTTCCGAGAGGCGGCTCGGGTTGTGCGGGACCGGCTCCCGAGGAGGGTTTCGGGGCCTGGGTCCGATGAGCAGTTCCGGCCGAGCGGGGGTCAACTCGGCCGGGATCGCTCCGCACTCCCGAGCCCCCTCGCCACCCGCAGTGAGGGGCGCCCCGGGGGTTTCGGCTACTCCTCCGCCCGCCGGACCGTCCCCGGAGTCGGCCGCCCGGACAGCCGAGGCGCTCTCCTCCGCCGGCGGGGGAGCGCCCTGACTGGAGGCGACCATGTTCCAGACTCGGAAAAGATCCCGGTAAAAGACAGGCAACTCCCTCAGAGAGGCGCGGCTAACGGACTCCACCGGGAGCTGCGTGTCGTCTTGAAGGCAGTGACACTGGCGGAAAAAATACGTCGCCAGCGCACACCATCTGGGAGGACGCTCGACGTACAGGTATCTCTGCAGGGTCCGAAGGCGGAGAGTCGCAGCCTGGGTGCGGACGCACACCAGCGACTGACCGCCCTCCTCGATCGGGAGACTCAGGACCGCGGCAGAGACCCAGTGTTTCCTCTTGCCCCAGAAGAAATCGACGAGTTTCTTCTGGATCTTGGTGGCAAATACAGGGGGCGGGGCCAAAGTGACCAACCGGTACCACAGCATGGAGGCCACCAGTTGGTTTATGACCAACGCTCGGCCCCTGTAGGAAAGCACTCGGAGCAGTCCTGTCCAGCGCCCCAGCCGAGCGGTGACTTTCGCCTCCAACTCCTGCCAGTTTGCCGGCCAGGCTTCCTCAGCGGGGCTAAGGTGGACTCCCAGATAGAGGAGGTGCGTGGTGCTCCACGCAAAAGGTGTCATCTCCTCCGGCAGGGAGTCCACCCGCCACTGACCAACCAGGAGTCCGGAACATTTGTCCCAATTGATCCTCGCGGAGGACGCGGCAGAAAAGGTCTGCTGGCAGTCGCGCATCCTCCGCAAGTCAACGGGATCTGTGATTGCGAGGAGCACGTCGTCGGCGTAAGCCGAGAGGACGACCCGCATGGCCGGCTCGCGCAGAGCCAATCCCGTCAACCTCCTGCGAAGCAGGCACAGGAAGGGCTCCACGCAGATGGTATACAATTGGCCGGACATGGGGCACCCCTGACGCACTCCTCTCCCAAATCGAAGGGGCGCCGTCAAGGACCCGTTAACTTTGACTAGACACTCTGCGGCGGCGTATAAAAGTCGGACCCGGGCCACGAAATGCGGCCCGAGTCCGAAAGCGCGCAGAGTCCCGAAAAGGTAATCGTGATCCACCCTGTCGAACGCCTTCTCCTGATCGAGGGAGAGAAAGGCGACCGACTGACCAGTCCTCTGGGAAAGATGGATCAGGTCCCGGACCAGGTGGATGTTGTCCTGGATGGACCGGCCCGGGACCGTGTAGGACTGGTCGGGGTGGATCATGTGGGCCAGCACGGAGCCCAGGCGGGTAGACATAGCCCGGGCAAAGATCTTATAATCCGTGCTGAGGAGGGAGACCGGACGCCAGTTTTTAAGCAGGCGGAGATCGCCCCTCTTCGGCAGCAGGACGATGACCGCCCTGCGCCACGAGAGGGGCATCTCCCCGGTCGCCAGGCTTTCCCCCAGGACCCGCGCGTAATCGTCCCCCAGGACGTCCCAGAACGCCCTGAGGAACTCCACGGTCAACCCATCCAGCCCTGGGGATTTGCCCCTCGAGAGCTGGTGGAGGGCGCCAGTCAGCTCCGCCAACGTGAGCGGAGCCTCCAATCCTTCGGCACCCTCCGGGCTGACCTGCGGCAGGTCCTCCCACAAAACTCTGCGCGCATCCTCGCTGGACGGATCCGGAGAGAACAACGCACTGTAATACGTCCGGACCAGGAGGCCCATTCCCTCCGGATCCGTGATGGAGGATCCGTCGTCGGCCAGCAGCTGGACGAGCTGCTTACGGACCCCCCGCCATTTTTCCAGTGAGTAGAAGAAGGGTGAGGCGCGGTCCAAATCTTCCAGGATCTGGATCCGCGACCTCACGTACGCGCCTCGGGACCCTATGAGCTGCAGGTTCCTCAGCGCGCCCTTCTTCTCTTTGTACGCCTGCCACAGGGCCGGGTCCGCGACGGCATGACCGAGGCGGGATTCCAAGTCGAGCACCTCCCTCTCAAGGCGCCCGACCTCGGCTTCCCGCCTCTTGGTCGACCCCTTCGCATACTCCTGACAGAAGACGCGGATGTGAGTCTTGCCCACATCCCACCATAGCCTCAAGGAGGGGAAGCCCCCCTGCTTCCTTCTCCAGTCGGCCCAGAATCGACAGAACGAGTCCCGAAATCGCACGTCCTCCAGCAGCCGGTTGTTAAAGTGCCAGTACGCAGACCCCGCCCGCGTGCGGAGCGGAGTGAACTCCGCCCACACCAGGCGGTGGTCCGAGCACGGCACCAGCCGCATGGAGGCCGCCGAGACGCGGGAGACGTACGCCTGCGAAATGTAGAGGCGGTCGATTCGCGACCCCCCTCCTCCAGACCTCCACGTGAAGGCGCTGGAGTCGGGATGGAGATTCCGCCAGACGTCCACCAAGTTAAGGGAGCTGATCAGTCCCCTCAACTTCTCCACCGACGCTTGGCCGCGCTGGGGACCGGAGCGATCCCCCACCTCGAGGGTGCAGTTAAAATCCCCCCCGAGGATGATGCACTCGCCGCTATCGATGGAGCTCAAGAGAGCGGACACTTCTTCAAAGAAGCGCGCTTGCAAAGCGCCGGGCCTGGGCGCGTACACGTTCACAAAGTGGAGCGGCACGCTACCCAGGCGAACGGCGAGGTGGAGCAAGCGGCCCGGCACTAGCTCCTTGACCCCCAAGATCTCCGGCTGAAAAGTCGGGGCCAACAAGATAGCCACCCCACTAGAAATAGGGGTGAGGTGACTCATGTAGACCCCACCCTGCCACTCCAGGAGCCAGGTGGCTTCGTCTCCCGGAACGGTGTGGGTTTCCTGCAGAAAGCTCACCGCGTATCTCCCTTCCCTAAGGACTGAGAGATTGTGAAATCTGCGGTGAGCCCCTCTGCTGCCGTTGATGTTGAGGCTGGCTATGGTTATCTTCATGTCAAAGGTACTTAAAACCCGTCACCAACAGCTCACTGTGAGGAGGGAGTGGAAGTGCACCTGGCCCTCCACTCCCCCAGCAACCCATTGAGGAACACATTAAAACGGCGCCTCTCAACCAGTTTCACGTCCGCGCGCTTGCCCGCTATCTTAAGGGCGGCACGGACGGACTGGATGATCAGCGCCAGATTCGACCAACGGTCGAGGGCCAGCTGAACTTTATTGCGGCAACCTCTGCAAGCCGCGAGGAAATCCCGGAGTTCCGCCGTGGGGATGAGAGGAGATTCGGTGGGAGGCACGAGGGACTCCACCACCTCACTGGCGATGGAATCAAGATCATCCTCCGTGCCCCGCACCGAATCCCCATCCTCCTCCGGGTCGTCACCGCCAGCGGCCGACACATCCACCACACACTGTGGGGCGGACGTCCCGGCCGCGCCAGCTGGTCCCGCCTCCGTCACGATCCCACCCCCAGGATCGATGGCGGAGGAGTCCTCTCTGGGTTCTATTGTGAAACTGGAGCCTGTGGGCGCCAGCGGTTCAGGACCCCCCTCCACCTTCATCCCCAGGCCAATGACTGGTCCAGGGGAGACAGAAGTTCCGGACTCCGGGAAACCAGCCGGAGCCGAGACTGGAGGCGGCGAGAGGAGGCCATCTCCCGCTCCGCCAGCACCCACAGGCCCAGCAGATGGGACAGCATTCTCAGTTATAACTGGGTCGGGTGTCTCCTGGTTGGTGGTGGACTCCGGCTGGGAGGCCCGACCCTCTGGGGCCTCGCCCTCCCCTTCATTCAGGACACCCGACCCAGTAGCAGTGGCGGAATGGGCGGTTTCCCCAGGCTCCCCCACCACAAGCAGGGCCCCACTTACTCCTTTAGGAGGGGCCTCACGTACCGGGGCCATCCCCTCCCCTCCATCCTGAGGAATAGGGAGCACCTGCCCGGACTTTGCAGCCTTGGTGGTGGCGGTAGGGGGCACCTGAGGACCAGAAACAGGAGGCAGCTCCCCTCCAACAGATGGGCCCTGCACCTCAGGGCCCTGTGTTATTTCTGTGGAGGGGTGCCTTCTCCTCTTTTTCGCACTTGGGCGCGGAGATTCAGAGACCTCCATGTCATCAGAGGCCTCCGCCTCCGCACCCTTTTTTCCTTTTTTAGTCACTCTGGGCCTGAGCCCAGCCCTGGGACAGGTGGATTCCATGGGAATGGGCTTTGGGCTGAGCTCAGGCTCGGGTTGAGTCAAAGTGTCCAGGGGACGCGCCTCACGATGTTTCTTTTTTCCCCGCGTCTTCCTTCCGCTCGGACGGACGCTCCCCTCCCCGCCAGAGGCTGTGAAAACCACAGCCTCCGGAACCGACTGAGCGGTGTCTGTTGGATGTGCGGGGGGAGTGGGAGGAGGTGCTGTGGAACCACTCTGGGCCGCCGAGGTGGAGCTGGCGGCCGGGAGGTTGGGGCAGTTCTTCCGAACATGCCCCACCCCCTTGCAGACGTGGCACCGCGCCCCGTCCGAGGTCCAAAAGACGCGGTAGGCCGTCCCCTGGAACTCCACATTAAATTGGCCCTCCGTGTCCTCCTCCCGCGCCAGCTGCATAAATAACTGGCGGCGGAAGGAGTAGACATGTTGGAGGCTGTGCTCCCGAAGACCAAGCCGGACTGGGGTGATCCCCGACCTCACCTCCCCCAGATGGTGCAGGTGGGGGAGGAGGAGCTCACTGGGAATGAAGGGTGGGACGTTGGACAACATTATCCGATGCGCAGTGGCCCCCAGAGGGTCCACTGGCAGGAAGGTCCCCCCCACAGTGAGCCCTTTACTCAGGGCCAGGGACACCGCCCGCTCGGTCTTCAAAAAGAACACAGCCTTCCCATACATCTTTGAGGCCGCAACAATGGCCGAGGGGCCGACAACCACGGCCATTGCCTTAACGCAGGCCTCAATAGACATGTTGGGGTGGGGATAGCTCTCCACCCCATGGCTGCATGTCAATAATTTAAAGGGTGACGGGGCCACGTGGGCAGCCACAGAAGCTGCAGCTGCGTAGGTAGTAGAGGGCCCCGCCACCGGTGATGAAGGGCTTGCCATGGGTCCAAGAGCTAAACCCACCCCAAATTGTGGACTTGCACACTAAATAACAGATTCACAGAAAAATTTGAAAAGACAAACAAACAAACAACAGGTTAGTGGAGAGGCTGAGGTAAGAGAGGAGAGGCAAAGGCAGGCTGGAAGGGATGACTTGCTTTCTGGAGGTGGTGCTCACAGTACACTTAAAACAAACAGTCTTTGAAGTTGGTCTTCCGGTCTTCTGGTTGGGGGAGTCGTCTTCACCTGGGTCAGCTGAAGCTGCCCAGGCACTATCTATCCCCTTCCGTCTGTTTAGCTGGGCAGCTTCAGCTGACCCAGGCTTGGCAATTGGGGTGGGGAGGGAGCTTTCCTGTGTGCTTTTGCAGCAGCACAGATTCCTGTTGAATTGGCAGCCCCACCCCTTGTTGTTCCAGCCACTTGTTCCTCCCCCAACAGTCCAAAGTAAATTACTGGTGTTCAGCACCCACCTCCAGACAAAGCCTTGTTTCCACAAAATGTCCCTTTCTTCTCTTTAATGGAGACTGTTGTTGGAGTTTTCCTCTGCTTGTTGGTAGCTGCTCTCCCTTGCTCAGTGCAGCTCCTCTCTCCACCTCTGCAACCTCCAACTGCCACCAGCACTCTCAGCTGCACCTCGTTGAGGCTCTCAACACTCAGGCTCCCAAATCAGAGAGCAGCCAATCCCAGTGCTGTACCTGTCCTGGGAGTGTTTGATGGGACAGTGTAGAGGGAGCTTACTCTGTATCTAACCCCGTGCTGTACCTGCCCTGGGAGTGTTTGATGGGACAGTGTAGAGGGATGTTTACTCTGTATCTAACCCCGTTTTTTTTTATTATAAGGTGGCCTTTGTACCCCAGGCCCCTTTTATATATTTTATGTCGAGGGGGCCTTTATTCCTCAGGCTCCCTTTATACATTTTTTATGTCGAGGGGGCCTTTATTCCTCAGGCCCCCTTTATATACACACTTATATTTTTAAAATAACTTTATTAAAACCAGATAAATAAACAAAAAAACTCAAATTAAAATGCCATTCTCGGCGTCGACGATGCACTCCAGTCCCTGCGGTGCCCACCGGTCGCGAAAGGCCTCAAGCGTACCGGCGGACACCGCATGCTCCTTTTCCAGGGACACCCGGGCGCGAACGTAACCGCGGAAGAGGGGCAGGCAATCGGGGAGGACAGACCCCCCGACGGCCCGCAACCTGGACCTGTGAATTGCCACCTTGGCCAGGCCCAGGAGCAGACTGACGAGGAGATCCTCCTATCTAACCCCGTGCTGTACCTGCCCTGGGAGTGTTTGATGGGACAGTGTAGAGGGATCTTTACTCTGTATCTAACCCCGTTTTTTTTTTCGTTTTTTTTTAAACCCTTTTTTTTTCTTTTTTTTTCTTTTCTTTTTTAGAGGGAGCTTCACTCTGTATCTAACCCCCATTTTTTTTTAAGGTGGTCTTTATACCCCAGGCCCCTTTTATACATTTTATGTCGAGGGGGCCTTTATTCCTCAGGCCCCCTTTATATACATATTTACAGTTTTAAAATAACTTTATTAAAACCAGAAATAAACAAAAACTCAAATTAAAATGCCATTCTCGGTGTCGACAATGCACTCCAGTCCCTGCGGTGCCCACTGGTCGCAGAAGGCCTCAAGTGTACCAGCGGACACCGCATGCTCCTTCTCCAGGGACACCCGGGCGCGAACGTAACCGCGGAAGAGGGGCAGGCAATCGGGGAGGACGGAACCCCCGACGGCCCGCAACCTGGACCTGTGAATTGCCACCTTGGCCAGGTCCAGGAGCAGACCGACGAGGAGATCCTCCTCCGGGCCCACGCCCCTCCGCATCGGGTGCCCAAAGATCAGGAGCGTGGGGCTGAAGTGCAGCCAGAACTTGAGGAGCAGCCCCTTCAAATACTCAAAGAGGGGCTGCAACCTTGCACACTCCGTATAGACACGGAACACGGACTTGTCCAAGCCGCAGAAAGTACAGGCGGCCTGGGAGTCTGTGAACCTACTTAAAAGTCTATTGCATGGGACTGCCCTGTGCAACACCCTCCACCCCAGGTCCCCGATGTAAAGGGGGAAGACTCCCACATAGAGAGACCTCCATCGGGGTTTCCCTCGCTGCCAGATGGCAACGCGGACCGCCAGGGCGTATCCGGCCGGCTGACGAGGGTGAGGAAGTGGAGAGTGTGCAGGAGCAGCCCGTACAGGAAACCCCTCCGCGCCGATTAGAATGGCACGGAGGGCATTTCCGAGAGGCGGCTCAGGTTGTGCGGGACCGGCTCCCGAGGAGGGTTTCGGGGCCTGGGTCCGATGAGCAGTTCCGGCTGAGCGGGGGTCAGCTCGGCCGGGAGCACTCCGCACTCCCGAGCCCCCTCGCCACACGCAGTGAGGGGCGTCCTGGGAGTTTCGGCTACTCCTCCGCCCGCCGGACCGTCCCCGGAGTCGGCCGCCCGGACAGCCGAGGCGCTCACCTCCGCCGGCGGGGGAGCGCCCTGATTGGAGGCGACCATGTTCCAGACTCGGAATAGATCCTTGTAAAAGACAGGCAACTGCCTCAGAGAAGTGCGGCTAACGGACTCCACCGGGAGCTGCGTGTCGTCTTGAAGGCAGTGACACTGGCGGGAAAAATACATCGCCAGCACACACCATCTGGGAGGACGCTCGACGTACAGGTATCTCTGCAGGGTCCGAAGGCGGAGAGTCGCAGCCTGGGTGCAGACGCACACCAGCGACTGGCCGCCCTCCTCGATCGGGAGACTCAGGACCGCAGCAGAGACCCAGTGATTCCTCTTGCCCCAGAAGAAATCGACGAGTTTCTTCTGGATCTTGTTGGCAAATGCAGGGGGCAGGGCCAAAGTGACCAACCAGTACCACAACATGGAGGCCACCAGTTGGTTTATGACCAGCACTTGGCCCCTGTAGAAAAGCACTCGGAGCAGTCCTGTCCAGCGCCCCAGCCGAGCGGTGACTTTCGCCTCCAACTCCTGCCAGTTTGCCGGCCAGGCTTCCTCAGCGGGGCTAAGGTGGACTCCCAGATAGAGGAGGTGCGTGGTGCTCCACGCAAAAGGTGTCATCTCCTCCGGCAGGGAGTCCTCCCGCCACTGACCCACCAAGAGTCCGGAACATTTCTCCCAATTGATCCTCGCGGAGGACGCGGCAGAAAAGGTCTGCTGGCAGTCACGCATCCTCCACAAGTCAACAGGATCTGTGACCGCGAGGAGCACATCGTCGGCGTAAGCCGAGAGGACGACCCGCATGGCCGGCTCGCGCAGAGCCAATCCCATCAACCTCCTGAGAAGCAGGAACAGGAAGCAGGCACAGGGCTCCACGCAGCTGGTATACAATTGGCCGGACACGGGGCATCCCTGATGCACTCCTCTCCCAAAGCGAAGGGGCGCCGTCAAGGACCCTTTAAACTTGACTAGCTACCCTGCAGCGGCGTATAAAAGTCAGACCCGGGCCATGAAATGTGGCCCGAGTCCGAAAGCGCACAGAGTCCCGAAAAGGTATTCGTGATCCACCCTGTCGAACGCCTTCGCCTGATCGAGGGAGAGAATGGCGACTGACTGACCAGTCCTCTGGGAAAGATGGATCAGGTCCCGGACCAGGTGGATGTTGTCCTGGATGGACTGGCCCGGGACCGTGTAGGACTGGTCGGGGTGGATCATGTGGGCCAGCACGGAGCCCGGGCGGGTAGACATAGCCCGGGCAAAGATCTTATAATCCATGCTGAGGAGGGAGACCGGGTGCCAGTTTTTAAGCAGGCGGAAATCGCCCCTCTTCGGCAGCAGGACGATGACCACCCTGCGACACGAGAGGGGCATCTTCCCGGTCGCCAGGCTTTCCCCCAGGACCCGTGCGTAATCGTCCCCCAGGACGTCCCAGAACGCCCTGAGGAACTCCACGGTCAACCCATCCAGCCCTGGGGATTTGCCCCTCGAGAGCTGGTGGAGGGCGCCAGTCAGCTCCGCCAACGTGAGCGGAGCGTCCAATCCTTCGGCGCCCTCCGGGCTGACTTGCGGCAGGTCCTCCCACAAAGTTCTGCGCGCGTCCTCGCTGGACGGATCCAGAGAGAACAACGCACTCTAATAAGTACGGACCAGGAGGCCCATTCCCTCCGGATCCGTGATGGAGGATCCGTCGTCGGCCAGCAGCTCGACGAGCTGCTTACGGACCCCCCGCCATTTATCCAGCGAGTAGAAGAAGGGTGAGGCGCGGTCCAAATCTTCCAGGATCTGGATCCGCGACCTCATGTACGCGCCTCGGGACCCTATGAGCTGCAGGTCCCTCAGTGCGCCCTTCTTCTCTTTGTACGCCTACCACAGGGCCGGGTCCACGACGGCATGACCGAGGCGGGACTCCAAGTCGAGCGCCCGATCTCGGCTTCCCGCCTCTTGGTCGACCCCCTCGCGTACTCCTGACAGAAGACGCGGATGTGAGTATTGCCCACATCCCACCATAGCCTCAAGGAGGGGAAGCCCCCCTGCTTCCTTCTCCAGTTGGCCCAGAATCGACAGAACGAGTCCCGAAATCGCTCGTCCTCCAGCAGCTGGTTGTTAAAGTGCCAGTACGCGGACCCCGCCCGCGTGTGGAGCAGAGTGAACTCCGCCCACACCAGGTGGTGGTCTGAGCACGGCACCAGCCACCTGGAGGCTGTTGAGACATGGGAGACATCAGCCTGCGAAATATGGAGGCGGTTGATTTGGGACCCTCCTCTTCCAGACCACCAGGTGAAGGCGCTGGAATCAGGATGGAGATTCTGCCAGACATCCACCAAGTTGAGGGAGCTTATCAGTTCGGGTGTTTTGCTTTGCACCGTGCCTTCCTTCCACCCGGACACGTCGCCCCCTCCCCACCAGAGGCCGTGAAAACGACAGCCTCTGGAGCTGCCTGAGCTGCAGTTGTTGCAGGTGTCAGGGCAGTAGGGGGAGGTGCAACGGTGCCACCCTAGGCTGCCAAGATGGAATTGGCTCTCCCGAACATGCCCCACCCCTTTGAAGGCATGGCACGGTGCCCAGTCCGAGGTCCAGAAGATGTGATAGACCGTCCCCTGGCACTCCATATCAAATTCGCCCTCCGTAATCTCCTCCCGTGCCAGTAGCATAAAGGGCTGGCGGCGGAAGGAGTACACATGCCGGAGGCTGTTCTCCCGAAGACTGAGCAGGACTGGGATAAGCCCTGTCTTTACCTCCCCCAGATGGTGCAGGTGGGGGAGGAGGAGCTCACCAGGAATGAAGGGCGGGACATTAGACAAGGTGACCTGCTGCAGAATGTCCTCCAGGGGGTCCACTGGTAGAAAGGTCCCACTGGTGAGCCCCTTGCTCAGGATCAAGGAAACGGCCTGCTCGGTCTTCAGGAATAACACTGTCTTCCCGTACATTTTAGAGGCAGCAACAATGGCCGAGGGGCCAACAACCTCAGCCATTGCTTTTACACATGCCTCAATTGACATATTGGGGTGGACGTTGCTCTTGACCCCATGCTTTAATGTTGACAGCATAAATGGTGATGGGACGAAAGGTGCAGCCGCAGCAGCCGCAGCAGCATACGTGCAAGAAGGCCCCGCCACCAGCGAAGAGGGGCTTGCTGTGGAGTCGAAGAGCCACGCCCAACCCCTAACAAACAAAGCAAACAACTGTTCTGTTTTTAAGAATTTAACCGATATGCTAGGATTGGGGGGGGCGGGGTAGAGGAGGATGGGGTGGAAAGGAAAAGGAAAAGAAGAGGAGAAGATAGGTAGCTGAGTGGTGAAAGGGAGAGAAAGGCTGCGAGGATGTTTCTGTTAAATGGGTGGTTGGAGCACCTTACTGTAGAGAATACAAAGTCCAGTCTTCAGGTCAGGGGAGGGTTCTCCACCCGAGTTGGATGGAGCTGCCCGGTTCTTTCCAGTTTCTGCCATTGTTAGAAAGAATTTCTTCACCCGGGCGACTCCAGCCGTCCCGAGCTATGCAGTTGGGGTGGGGAGGGAGCCCCCAGTGTGCAAGATGGAGGGAAACACAAAAGCAAATACAGGGGCCCCGTATTGAATCTTTGAGCCCCACCCCTGGATCTTCTGGCGTCTCCTCCCTCCCCCAGTAGTCCACGCAAAACAGTTCACCATGGCTCCAACACTCTCCTCTCCTCTTTCCTCTCCTCTCCCCTCTCCTCTCCTCTCCTCTCCTCTCCTCTTCCCTCTCCTCTCCTCTCCTCTCCTCTTCCCTCTCCTCTCCTCTCCTCTCCTCTCCTCCCCTCTCCTCTCCTCCCCTCTCCTCCCCTCCCCTCTCCTCCCCTCTCCTCTCCTCTCCTCCCCTCTCCTCTCCTCCCCTCTCCTCCCCTCTCCTCTCCTCTCCTCTCCTCTTCCCTCTCCTCTCCTCTCCTCTCCTCCCCTCTCCTCTCCTCTCCTCTCCTCCCCTCTCCTCCCCTCCCCTCTCCTCCCCCCTCTCCTCTCCCCTCTCCTCTCTCCTCTCCTCTCCTCTCCTCTCCTCTCCTCTCCCCTCCTCTCCTCTCCCCTCCCCTCTCCTCCCCTCTCCTCTCCTCTCCTCTCCTCTCCTCTCCTCTCCTCCCCTCCCCTCCCCTCCCCTCTCCTCCCCTCTCCTCTCCTCTCCTCTTCCCTCTCCTCCCCTCCCCTCCCCTCCCCTCTCCTCTCCTCTCCTCCCCTCCCCTCTCCTCCCCTCCCCTCCCCTCCCCTCCCCTCATACAGGTGCAGCTGCTTCAGCTGATTGCACACAGGAAGTGCTCCACAAATCGCCCAGCCAATCCCATGCTGTACCTGCCCTGGGAGTGTTTAATGAGACAGTCGAGAGAGTGCTGAAAAGGCTCTTTAATGGATGCATTCTATGCCTGATCTGATTGTTTGTTGCTAACCCAGTGTGCCTGAAATAGGAAGAGGATCTGTATACATTCCTCAATGTGAGATGGAGGAGATTATAATAAGATTGCCTGTTGCCTACAGTGACATGCTGGGAGGTCAGAAACAAAGTTCTCATCCTGCACATTCTTTCCGAATCCTGGCAGACTCAATCCAGCAGCCGGGCAGTCTGAGATTCCACATATTTTTCATTCTAAGTCTGATGATCTTGAGGGGCCCACAATACAGTGTGAGATTTAAATTGTGTTTAAATCACATCACACCATTCCTGATCATCTGGTGAATTTTAGAAGGAAGAATGAGGAGAGGCAATATAAACTAAATGCTACAATTTTAAAGCGGGTGCAGGAACAGAGAGACTTCGGGGCGTACGTACACAAACCTTTGAACGTGGCAGGAAAAGTTGCAAAAGACTGTTAAAAAAGCATACAGTAAAGGGGGACACAGCGTACAAGAGCAAGGAAGTGATATTTAACCTTCATAAAACACTGGTTCAGTGTCAGCTGGAGTATTGTGTCCAGTTCTGGGCACCACACTTATGGATGTCAAGGTTTTAGAGAGGGTGCAGTGGAGATTTACTAGAATGGTACCAGGAATGAGGGTCTTCAATAATGTGGAGAGGCTGGAAAAACTGGGATGTTCCAACATACACTCGGCAGCTGAAGGTACGACCGCCAAAGGTGGAGTGATTAAAATTGGGGATGGGCAAGAGACTAGAGTGGCCAGAGCACAGAGATCTCGGAGGGTTGTGGAACTGCATGAGGATGAGAATTTAGAAGAGAAGCTTTGATGGATAGGGAAACAAATAAAGGGGGTGATGGGTGAACGGGTTAGGATGTTGGCCACGGAGGTTTGGATGAGCTCAAGTTTATAGGGGCTGAAATATATAGAGAGCCTGAACCCAGACAGCTGATTGGTTAATATATTTCCAGATCTCCAACAATGACACATGAAAGTTCCTGGTCAGAAACGTGTGGGTTCAAGACCCACTCCAAAGATTTAAGCACAAAATCCAGGCTGACACACCTAGTGCAGTACTAAGGGAGCACTGCATTGTCAGAGGTGCCGTCTTTCAGGTAAGAGGTTTAACCCAAGGCCCTGTCTGCCATTTGCCATGGCACAATTTCGAAGAACAATAGGGGAGTCCGCCCTTGTGTCTTGACCTCAACAATCATTACTAAAACAGATTACCTGGTCATTATTACGTCGCTCTTTGTGGGATCTTGATGTGCACAAATTTCCAGTTGTGTTTTCTACATTACAACCATGGCTACACTTCAAAAGTACTTCATAGGCTGTGAAGCACTTTGGGATGTCCCGAGAATGTGAAAGGCGCTATAGTGATGCAAGTCTTTCTTTCTGGAAGCTGGTAGAATGGGGTAATAGCAAGTCAAATGCACATCCCAGCATTATGCTAGCAGTGTCCTGGGGCATCGAGGTACACAAACAGTGTTGTATGATTGTCTTAAAAGTGATCTCCCTTAAGATCTCAGAACTCTAATGAGTTAAGCACCAGGATCTAGTCATGTGACAACAAGCCATGGTCACTCTGCAACTGTAACACCCAGATGAAGGTTCTGTAAATAGTTTGCTATGTACTGTATATAATAGTTTAGCTGTTAATAAACCTGTTTGAGATCTTCAGCAAACTGGACTCCATGCATCTCATTTATGTTGCATCAGACAATATAAAGAACTCATTACATGGTGGTAGGTGTGGTGAAAACACAAGATTGAAGTTTGAAGATCACAGATAAAACAGCTTTGAAAATGACCCTTCCTACAGCTGAAAGAGAGCAAGTTGAAAAGAAATACTGGCCCAAAAAGTGGAAAGAAGAAAGGACGTACCTCCAGTTGTAGAAGACAGAGCACAGAACCACAGGCTGCAAGTAAATTCCTGCAATCGGTGACTCATTGTGCCAACGGTCGAGGAATCCACGTTCAAAAAGAAAGCTTTGAAGTGCTTAAAAAGTAGATTTTTTCAAAGACGCCATAAAAAAAATGGGGATGACCCAATTCCTTTCTCAGGCTGATCAAGGTCGGCGCCATTACCCGATAGCAAGAAGTGCGGGAAACCCCTCTCCATTCAAGCAGCCACAGCTAAAAAAAATTAAACCACTCGAGCATGAAGAACACAAACTCTAGGAAAAAAAGCAATTGAACTGCCTATTGAACAGCTATGTAAACAGACAGTCTTAAGTGCTGAATGCAAAATAAACACAAAACACTGTCAAACACCTGATCCTCTTCATCCAAGCAGCTAATCTAGATAACAGAGACAAAAACAAGAAATGCTGGAATCACTCAGCAGGTCTGACAGCATCTGTGGAAAGAGAAGCAGAGTTAACGTTTCGGGTCAGTGACCCTTCTTCGGAACTGGGATGCTGCCAGACCTGCTGAGTGATTCCAGCATTTCTTGTTTTTGTTTCAGATTTCCAGCATCCGCAGTATTTTGCTTTTATTTTAGATAACAGAGAATTTCTTAAAGGGGAAACAGCGCACAGTGAATAGAACAAAGTTAAATATAGAACAGAAAACAAAAGAACAGCAGAAAGATGGATACCAAATTTACCAGCATGAACTGGAAGGCCATGGATAGCCTATCCGAATTCAAACTTTTTAAACAAAGAATGCAGTTATGCTTCACAGACCAAGTAATTATAGAACCAGAGAAGCAGGCTGTAAAAATACTGATAGAAGTTGGAAATGAGGGGTTACACAAAATCAATACCTCTAGTTTAACTGAAGAGGACCAGAAAGATCCCACAAAGATATGGAAAGTGCTAGAAGATCAGCTCCGATTAAGAGCGAATTTTAGAATTCATTGCCTGGAATTGATGTCCTACAGGCAACAGCCACAGGAATCAATAGATCAATTTGTCAGTAGATGCTGTAGTAAGGGTAACAAATGCGATTTTTCATAAACAGAGCTGTCGGAGCGACTGTTGGAGCTGGTGATTGTATCGACACCCATTGAAGAGTTTCAGAAAGACCTCTTGGGGAAAAAGAAAGGTCACATCATTGATGCATTGCTGGAAGATGGCAGGAAATACGAAGCCATTGTAGCGGGACAACAGCACCTGCAAGCACTAGGTGCAGCCGACAGTATCAGCACCATAACCAGGTCGAAAAGAGTAAGCCAGCTGTGTGGTAAGTGTGGGTTTGTCCCACTCACCGCGAAGTTGTCCCGCAATTCAAGATCGGTGCAAGGCGTACAGTGCAAAAGGACACTGGGCCTGCCTATGCAAGAAGTCTGGCTCCAAAGATGCAGCTAGAAGACACAGTAGGACAAAAACAAACAAACAGGTGCAGAAACAGGGCAACAGCAGCTAGGAAAATGCCTGAGACCTGCATAAACACAAGCCGATACACAAAATCCTTCTTCTTTGGCCTCCTTGTCTTGGGAGACAATGGGTAAGTGCCTGGAGGTGGTCAGTGGTTTGTGGAGCAGAGCCTGGAGTGGCTATTAAGGCCAATACTAGAGTGACAGACCCTTCCACAGGTGCTGCAGATAAAATTGGTTGTCGGGGCTGTTACACAGTTGGCTCTCCCCTTGCGCTTCTGTCTTTTTTCCTGCCAACTGCTAAGTCTCTTCGACTCACCACACTTTAGCCCTGCCTTTATGGCTGCCCGCCAGCTCTGGCGATCACTGGCAACGGACTCCCACGACTTGTGATCAATGCCACAGGACTTCATGTCATGTTTGCAGATGTCTTTAAAGTGGAGACATGGACGGCCGATGGGTCTGATACCAGTGGCGAGCTCGCAGTACAATGTGTCCTTGGGGATCCTGCCATCTTCCATGCGGCTCACATGGCCAAGCCATCTCAAGTGCCGCTGACTCAGTAGGGTGTATAAGCTGGGGATGTTGGCCGCCTCGAGGACTTCTGTGTTGGAGATACGGTCCTGCCACCTAATGCCAAGGATTCTCCGAAGGCAGCGAAGATGGAATGAATTGAGACGTCGCTCTTGGCTGACATACGTTGTCCAGGCCTCGCTGCCGTAGAGCAAGGTAATGAGGACACAGGCCTGATACACTCGGACTTTTGTGTTCCGTGTCAGTGCGCCATTTTCCCACACTCTCTTGGCCAGTCTGGACATAGCAGTGGAAGCCTTTCCCATGTGCTTGTTGATTTCTGCATCTAGAGACAGGTTACTGGTGATAGTTGAGCCTAGGTAGGTGAACTCTTGAACCACTTCCAGAGCGTGGTTGCCGATATTGATGGATGGAGCATTTCTGATGTCCTGTCCCATGATGTTCGTTTTCTTGAGGCTGATGGTTAGGCCAAATCCGTTGCAGGCAGCCGCAAACCTGTCGACAGGTTTGAGGCTGCCTGCAACACAAAGTCCACAGTGAAACAAACCTGAGACAAGACTCAGAGCAAAGCAATTCTCAGCCAGATGTCGAACAGGCATTTCACATTGTGAACCTGACACATTAAGTTGAAGTCGAACAACTGGAAGTTTTTGCTACCATTAGCATCATGTGCCGAAGAAAGTTGACAAACATACACTCAGGGTTAAGAGTGACACCAGAGCCAGTGCAAATATCCTACCAGTCTGAATCCTGAAGGATATGTACTGGAGTCGTTTGAAATTATAATGATGCAACCGACAACTACAAAGTTATCTGCATACAATGGGTCACCCATCCCTTGTAGTAGCACACCAACAAGGCAATGCAGCTATGGCACGTTGGCATGGAAACTGCAAATATTTTATCTGGTAGACATGAGCGGAGTAGCAGTGACAGGACTACCAGCGTATAAGGACCTCAATATCACGAAGGAAATTTATTTATTTATTTAGAGATACTGCACTGAAACAGGCCCTTCAGCCCACCGAGTCTGTGCTGACCAACACCCATTTATACTAATCCTACATTAACCCCATATTCTCTACTACATCCCCACCATTCTCCTACCACCTACCTACACTAGGGGCAATTTACAATGGCCAATTTACCTATCAACCTGCAAGTCTTTGGCTGTGGGAGGAAACCGGAGCACCCGGCGGAAACCCATGCGGTCACAGGGAGAACTTGCAAACTCCGCACAGGCAGTACCCAGAACCGAATCCGGGTTACTGGAGCTGTGAGGCTGCGGTGCTAACCACTGCGCCACTGTACGAAGGTATGAGGCGCGAGTTGGCACTGATAGATTGGGGAACGTTACTTAAAGGGTTGACAGTGGATAAGCAATGGTTAGCATTTAAAAAGCGCATGGATGAATTACAACAATTGTTCATTCCTGTCTGGTGCAAAAATAAAACAGGAAGGGTGGCTCAACCGTGGCTTACAAAAGAAATTAGGGATAGTATTAGATCCAAGGAGGAGAAATATAAAATGGCCAGAACAAGCAGCAAACCTAAGGATTGGGAGCAGTTTAGAATTCAGCAAAGGAGGACAAAGGGATTGATTAAGAAGGGGAAAATAGAGTATGAGAGTAAGCTTGCAGAGAACATTAAAAACTGACTCTAAAAGCTTCTAGAGATGGGAGGAGAAAAAGATTAGTGAAGACAAATGTGGGTCCCTTACAGTCAGAAACGGGGGAATTTATAATGGGGAACAATGAAATGGCTGACCAATTAAATACTTACTTTGGTTCTGTCTTCACAAAGGAGGACACAGAAATGTTGGGGAACACAGGGTCTAGTGAGAAGGGGAACTGTATGAAATCAGTATTAGTAGAGAAATGGTGTTTGGGAAATTGATGGGATTGAAGGCCGATAAATCCCCAGGGCCTGATAATCTACATCCCAGAGTACTTAAGGAAGTGGCCCTAGAAATAGTAGATGCATTGCAGGTCATTTTTCAAAATTCTATAGACTCTGGAACAGTTCCGACAGATTGGAGGGTAACTAATGTAACCCCACTATTTAAAAAAGGTGGTAGAGAGAAAACAGGGAATTATAGACCAGTTAGCCTGACATCAGTAGTAGGGAAAATGCTAGAGTCCATTATAAAAGATGTAATAGCAGAGCACTTGGAAAACAATGACAGGATTGGACAAAGTCAACATGGATTTATGAAAGGCAAATCATGCTTGTCAAATCTACTGGAATTTTTTGAGGATGTCACCAGTAGAATAGATAAGGGAGAACCAGTGGATGTGGTTTAGTTGGACTTTCAGAAGGCTTTCGATAAGGTCCCACATAAGAAATTAGCATGCATAATTAAAGCACATGGGATTGGGGGTAAGGTACTGACAGTGATAGAGAACTGGTTGGCAGACAGGAAACAAAGAGTCGGAATAAACGGGTCTTTTTCCGAGTGGCATGCAGTGACTAGTGGGGTACCGCAGGGATCAGTGCTAGGACCCCAGCTATTCACAATATATATTAATGATATAGATGAGGGAATTAAATGTAATATATCCAAGTTTGCAGACAACACAAAGCTGGGTAGGAGGGTGAGCTGAGAGGAGGATGCAGAGAAGCTCCAGTGTGATTTGGACAGGTTGAGTGAGTGGGCAAATACATGGCAGATGCGGTATAATGTGGATAAATGTGAGGTTATCCACTTTGGTGGCAAAAACAGAAAGGCAAATTATTATCTGAACGGTGATAGATTGGGAAAGGGGGAGGTGCAGCGAGACCTGGGTGTCCTTGTGCACCAGTCGCTGAAAGTAAGCATGCAGGTGCAGCAGGCAGTTAAGAAGGCAAATGGTATGTTGGCCTTCATAGCGAGAGGATTTGAGTACAGGAGCAGGGATGTCTTGCTGCAATTGTACAATTTATACAAGGCCTTATCTGAGGAAGGATGTTCTTGCTATGGAGGGATTGCAGCAAAGATTCACCAGACTGATTCCTGGGATGGCAGGACTGATGTATGAAGAGAGATTGGGTCGATTAGGCTTGTATTCACTAGAGTTTAGAAGAATGAGAGGGGATCTTATAGAAACCTACAAAATTCTAACAGGACTGGACAGACTGGATGCTGGAAGGATGTTCCCGATGACGGGGGAGTCCAGGACCAGGGGTCACAGTCTAAGGATAAGGAGTAAGCCATTTAGGACTGAAATGAGGAGGGATCTCTTCACCCAGAGAGTGGTGAACCTGAGGAATTCTCTACCACAGAAAGCAGTTGAGGCCAAATCAGTAAATATATTCAAGAAAGCATTAGATATAGTTCTTAGGGCTAAAGGGATCAAGGGATACAGGGAGAAAGCGGGAACAGGGTACTGAGTTTGGATGATCAGCCATGATCGTATTGAATGGCGGTGCAGGCTTGAAGGGCCAAATGGCCTACTCCTGCTCCTATTTTTCTATGTTTCTATTACCATCCATGAGGTCAGCAAGGTGCCAATTACAGCAGAAGAGACCAAGGATACCCACATTGAGTCACAGTTCCTCCAGGATCTCAGTGGTTCTGGTTTGGAGAATATCGGCTCCTTCTCAGAGATGCCACACCAAGAGAACGAAGATCCAAACTCAGATGGTGAAAGTTCTTTGTCAACAGACAGTGTTTGCTGGCACTCCAACGACTCAGAAGAGATTGACGTTGTCACTACTGAGAAGCAAAGGCTGGCAGTGGGGAGCATTACCAAGGGGAAATCTCCAGCGTCAGGCCAACATCAAACAGTGCAGTCTGGAAACCCAGCAACAGCACAACTATGCCACGCCTTCATCTCTGCTCTCTAGAGAACCACCAGCATCACAACGAGCCAGAATGAACAGCTACCTCCATGAGTCCCCAACCCTGAGTCCCAGGCCTTCAGGCTTGGAGGATGAGGAGAGGCAAAGGACAAGCAATGTCTTGAAGAGGCAGAGGAGGAATGAGTTGAAGCATTGCTTATTGGTTCTTTGAGATGAGTTGCCAGAACTTTCCAAGAATGACAAGGCCTCAAATGTGATCTTCTTAAGAAAAGCAACAGAGTATGTTAGCAGGCTGAAGGCAGAGCAACAGAAACTGAATGCAGAGAGGGAGAAACTTCAGAAAAATCAGCAACAGCTGAGACGCAATCTCTCCGAGCAAGAGTTGTCAAACCACCGAAATGATATATGGACTTTTAAGCCTCTGCATTTGTAAATTTCACAATCCCTATCCTTATACCTGTAAATTTTACAATCTCTATGCCTGTTTAACTAATTTTGATGTCATCTAATTTTATGTGAATTTACTCATAGCATACAAGACTTATCTTTGGAAAGAAGGGGGATGTTGTATGATCACCTTAAGAGTGATGTCCCTTTAAGATCTCAATATGCGAATGAGTTAAGTACCAGGATGTAGTCATGTGACTACAAGCCATGGTCATTCTGCAACTGTAACACCTGGACGAATGTTCTGTAAATAGTTTGCTCTGTAGTGTATATAATAGTTTAGCTGTTAATAAACCTGTTTTAGATCTTCAGCAAGTAGAACTCCATGCATCTCATTTATGTTGATCAGACACATCACAAATTACAATTACAATTTTTTAAAAAAACAATTCATCAGAAATTCTCATGCTCTAAATTTAATGTTATTTTATTTTAAAAGTACACATATATTTTACAGAACAAAGAAAATATACAGAATCACTTTGTGTGCATCTGTTTTGCAGGGTCATTCACAATATTTACATTATCAGTGAGAAATCTCTAATAGTTTAACTATATAAAGAGCTAACTGTATACAGGATATGTACACACATTCATAGGATGCAAACTAGACCAATTACATTAAAAATAATGTACTCAGAATCAACACACTGCAACATATAATATAAAAATATACTCTGCTTCCATACACATGTATAAATTACTAAATTAACAACGGAATTCCACCTATTATCAGGATACCAATCAGCTGAAATGTCAAAAAGACCCTGGACTTGTCCGAGCTGAATTAATCCTCATTCTTGTACTGTGAAAGTTGCAGGGAGTCCCATTCGGGGGAGTTACTGGGAAAGAAAGGGGATGTTGTATGATCACCTTAAGAGTGATGTCCCTTTAAGGTCTCAGTATGCTAATGAGTTAAGTATCAGTAAGTAGTCATGTGACTACAAGTCATGGTCACTCTGCAACTGTAACACCCAGACAAATGTTCTGTAAATAGTTTGCTCTGAACTAAGCCAGAGGGCTGATGGTGAGATAAGGACAGCCAACGAGAAGAGTGCAGGGGTCAAAGATCAAGGTAGGGGGACAGGGCATGGCGGCATAGCGGAGACAGAAAAGGAGAGTGCTTTGCCCTGATGGAAATTAATCGTCAGTCTTAAGATCTGCACCCAAAGCAGGAGGCATTGACTAGTTTGTGTCTGCCATGTTTCAGTGGGAGCACACTCTCTCACCCCTGAGTCAGCAGGCTGTGGGTTCAAGCCCCATTCCAGAGATATGTACCCATAATCCAGGCTGATACTCCCAATGCAGTACTGAGGGAGAGCTGCACTGTCAGAGGTACCATATCTCAGATAAGATGTTAAACTGAGGCCCCGTATGCCCTCTCAGGTGCACGTAATAGATTTCATGGCCGCTAATTCGGAGAAGAGCAGGGGAGTTCTCTCTGGTGCCCTGGGACCAATATTTATCCCTCAATCAACATCACAAAAAACAGATTATTGGGTCATTATCACGTTGCTGTTTGTGGGATCCTGCTGTGTGCGAATTGGCTGCCATGTTTCCTACAACAGTGACTGCATTTCATAAAAGCACTTTGGGAAGTTCTGAGGTGGTGAAAGGTGCAAGTCTTTCTTTTAAAGAAAAGCTGCATTCTATGTTAAAAAGCAAAATTTTCAGTGTCTGGTGTTAGATTTAGAAACTTCTCTCCAACCCAGATAACCAACCCAAAAACCACTCAGATTAATAAAAAGCGAAAGAGATAGCTTCCCTCACTGCTTACCAGAAAAGAAGGAGTCAGCAACACTTTCAATTCCAAATATAAGTCAATTGCAGCAACAGAATGTAGATGAAATTGGATTCTGAGTTTAACTATATGGACGGCAGAGTCTGTGTTTCTAAAACAGCAGCCGGACTCTAGCTGTGTGTGTCACTGCTTACAGCACCACCTCACTAAACACACCACAGAATTGTTGTTTAGATGACACAATTTCCAAACCAAGCAAATGAAATGGTTAAGTTCTGATGAAAGGTCAACAATCTGAAACGTTAACTCTGTTTCTCTCTCCACAGATGCTGCCTGACCTACTGAGTATTTTCAGCACTTTCTGTTTTTATTTCAGATTTCCAGCTGGTCTTGGTATTTTGCTTTTGTATATTAAATGAGATCCTCACCTGGCGAATTTGAAAAGTATGTTTTAGGTGTACAAGGAACCACATAATGTTTGGAGTCAGGCCTTAGAGTGAGGGGTTGCAAACATTCCAGGATTGCCCCTGGAGATTAGTTTATTCTTTCATGGGATGTGAGTGTCACTGGCAAGGCCAGCATTTGTTGCCCATCCCAAATTGTCCTTGACAACTACGTGGCTTGCTAGGCCATTTCAGAGGGCAGTTAAGAGTCAACCACATTGCTGAGGATCTGGAGTCACATGTAGGCCAGACCAGGTAAGGACAGCAGATTTCCTTCCCTAAAGGACATTAGTGAACCTGTTGGGTTTTTAAACAACAATCAATGTTAGTTTTATGGTCATTATTACTAAGATGAGCTTTTAATTCCAGATTTTTATTAACTAATTGAATTTAAATTCCACCAGCTGCTGTGGTGGGATTTGAATTCGTATCCCCAGGACATTAGTCTTGGCCTCTTACCACTATGCTACTATCTCCCACAGTAACATAGCTGCCAGGAATTGAAGTTTAATCTCCAGGACACTATTGGGAGCAAAAAACTCAGGATAAAAATGATATGGGCTTTAAAATAAAAGTAATTGTCTTTTAACACTTTTATCAGTTATGAAAATGTTGAAGATGTGAAGGAAAAAGGTTGTTTGACTTTGAGAGTCAAGAATCATCCAGTCAGGTAATCAGACAGTCTCTCTGCTTCCCCAATTGGCTGTGGGAGGTTGGGGCCCTACGAAGATGGACATGTTGGGAGACCAATGGGGAGAGTGCCAGGGGTGAGGGCAGGGGCACAGGGTGATTGGAGGGTCAAGTGATGAATCCTCCAAGAATACATTGAACCAGAGTTGCTGACCATAGTCAGGGCTCACGTAGAGACAGGTCCTCAGAGAAACAGTTTTGTCTCAAAGTCAGGGCAGGTTTGTATTGTTTTGTCTACAAGGGTTATCTATTTCTGTCAGGACTCTCTACATCGCGAGATCAACCTTGTCACTTTGTCTGGTACTGCCTTCAAAAATTTAAGGACCAGGCTGGAGTTTAAAGGCTATGTGGTATTGTAGGGCACATCTAACTCCTTCATTAAGGACAAAATCCAACTAAATTAAACAGATTAAAACTCCCAACCTCAGGAACATCGTAATTACTGGACAAGAAAAGACCAAGATCTATTGAGTTTACCTTCTACCATCCTGGTAATCCCCTGATACAATGATAATGGAGTTACTGACTAATCACAGTGATCAATCCTTATCAATAAGTCTACAACAGACCCAGACAGGAGGTGAGGAAAACCCCCCGTAGTGGAGAGCTTTGGGAACCATCAGCCAGTCACCTGTTCCTCCCGAGCATTTTCCACTCACCACACGTCATGTCTCAAATTACTCAGATATTGGATCCCAAAATATTATTTTCTGAAAGAAATCTCTCAAATTTACATTTGAATGAATCAATATTAACCGCTCTACTGTCTTCCTAGGGAGCCCATTCCATAGATTGACCACTCTCTCACTGAGATATTGATTCCCCAGATTAGTTTTGAATTTAACCCCTTCATGCACATGCCGTGTCCTCGGGTTCTGCTGTTCTGGACAAGGTGAAACAGCTTGTCATGGTTAACAGTATCTCAGGAAGATTTTATGATGACCAATGACTCCATAAAGTATGAAGTTACAAATTCCGGCCACATTGCAGTGAGATTCAGGGCACTCGGAAGCTTTTGATCATTGCGAGCCCTTCATTTATTTTGTTTAATAGTCAATATACTGGAAAACTAAGTAACATGATAAGTGGATTAAGTGTCTGGATATTTTTATAAAAATGTAGAAAGAAGGGAGACTAGGAAAGTCAATGACCAAAGTTTGGTGAACTTTAAAGATTTCTGGGAACTTTTTGAAGAAGAGAACTGTCGTGATCCACCATTCTTCCCTCAATCAACACCATCAAATACTGGTCATTCATCTCACTGCTGTGTCTGGGATCCTGCTGTGCACAAAACTGCAGCCACATCCACCTAAATAACACGTCTACGCACTTCAAAGTCACTTACATTAGGTGGGGCACTTTAAAGGTGTTTGAGATATCCTGATAAGGCCTGATACAAGTACAAGGCACTCCATTGCCAATGAAGTGAATATTTTTAAGTCATGCTGTTATCTAAAGTTTCTGAGAGGTCACATGAAGCTTTAACAGATTAATAATTAAACTGATTGGTTGACTGGATTTTGGTAGAATTCCCAGTGACAGTGAGTGAGAATGAGCGAATTCGGCAGAGGCAATGAGAAATGCAACTTCAAACCTGTCAGCAGCCCTACCACTCGATCACAGTAGCAGACTGGGAGAACCAATCCTGTGTCCTGGGCAACAGAACAATGCTACGATGTGACAGAGGCCAGTGAAGGAACATTTTGAGGTGCTAACTAGGGCGGGTGTTGAAGGAATTCGGGAATAGCACAAGAGTCCCAACAGGTTTGGGTTTGTTGCGGATTACTCCAATGAAGTCTGCTATTATTTTTGGGGAGGTGGTCAAATCCACAATTCTTGACCATCCCGAGTTACGCTGAAAAGATTTAGTCAGTCTCTCCTCCAGCAATTATTTGCTCAGTCACTTCGGAAGGACCATTAAGTCACAGCCATAGCTTGGTGGTGGCACTCTCTCTCCACTGAGTCAGCAGGTTGTGGGTTCAGGTGCCACACCAGAGACTTGAGTTCCATAAACTAGGCCAACACTCCTAGTGCAGCACTGAGGGAGCACTGCACTGTCTGAGGTACTGTCTTTTGAATGAGGTGGTAAATTGTGGCCCCAGCTGACCTCTCAGGTGGATGTAAAAGATCCCACAGCCAAGAAAACAGGGGCGTTCCCCCCAGTGTCCTGGGCAAATATTTATCCCTCAACCAACATCACTATAACAAATTATTTGGTTGTTACCACATTGCTGTTTGTGGGAGCTTGCTGTGCGCAAATTGGCTGCTGCATTTTCTGCATTACAACGATGATCACACTTTTTCCAGATGTCCTGAGGTCGTGAAAGGTGCTATAGAAATGCAAGTCTTCCTTCTTTTTAAAAGACTGTCATTTAACTTAGCACTGAAATTGCATGCAAGTCCTACTGGATAAGGCTGATTGGTTCCTTGTTGAAATGCAGTAGTGACCAGCTATTTTCTTTTTTTAAAACCTCCCGGCAACTTCCATGATCATTTTCATTCTGGTTCCAGTCCACACATCACCAGATTTATTGAGTTCACTTTCACAAGTTGCCAGGGTAGGTTTTAAACTCACAACCTCGAGGCTGCTAGACCAGTATCAGAACAACTGCATGACAATAACGAGATCAAAGAATTGTGCAGCATAGAAGGCTATTCAGCCCATCGTGCCTGTGCTGGCTCTTTGAAAGAGCTATTCAATTAGTCCCAATCCCCTGCTCTTTCCCCAGAGCTCTGCAAATTTAAGATGTGCCTGTATGCTTAAAACAAAACCACATGTTTAAAATTGAGGGAGAAAAATGAACCTTTGCTGCCTTATGCTCACATTTTCTTGACAGCACGCTCAACAAAACCGAGCAGGTAATCTCAGGTGTACTTTGCAAAGTGCCCCTCTCACAATCTACAGCCCAGGTAAAATGAGACCTTGCCTCAGGTTGAATGATGAACTTTATAAAAGGTCCAATTCTTCTGAGCAGATTAACGAGAAAAGCTTTCCTGAGGAGCACAACCAGCGGACACCCTTCCATATCAGAGTCGGCTGGTGCTGCAATAGTTTAAGAGAAGTTGCTAGGACAGAGGCCTGAGGTTAAAGAATCTGTTTGGTAGCTGCACGTGGCCATCTTGGATCATCACCTCACAGCAGTATTGAAATCAAAGGGTTAATCCCGTTCACGCTGGCCAGTCTTATCTTGGAAGAGGTCAAATGCAGAATGTTTGTTGTGGACTTGAATAAAACAGCGCATTTCTGCTTCGAAATAATTTATAAGGTCTCCTAGTTTTTCCATGCTCAACACCTGCACACACCCCAACCCCAGTTCAAAATCAAGTGCAGTTCTTGGATACTGTCCGGTCAGTGTTCAGGATGGTCAGTTTGCAGGCCGGACTGTCCGACCAGTCCTGGGGAACCGATGGACCTTGACGTGTTTGGACAGGTGGTCACTGCGGGCAAATTTCTTTTCACAAACTGGACATTGGTACGGTTTGACTCCGGAGTGCGAACGCCTGTGTCTAGACAGCTCATCGGACCTTGAAAACCTGAAATAAAGTATCAACAGATTGGACAATTATCCACCACCATTGACCCACTAATGGTCAATCATCTCCTCTTCCCAGTGTCCAGTTTTACAATGCAAGAGTTATAATGTAAGATTTAAGGAAATATGCTTTGATTAAACTCTGTCAAAACCTCTTGTTTATTTATGTCAATGCCACCCTTGTCAATGCTCTCCTCTCCATTGTCCTAACTGTTCCAATCTATGCACTCCCTGCATCTTCACTATGTTGAAAGTAAAATTCATCACACCACAGAGCAGGAGGAGGCCATTCAGGCTCTCGAGCCTGTTCGATGTACTGCAGATGAAGGAAGAGGATATCCTCGAATTTCTCGTTGCTCCTACCCTACTCGGCACCACCAACCTAGGCTCCCAGATGGAGCAGTGCGTCTACAAGGGGAATAGTGAAGGTAACGGTAACTCCTGATGCCAAAATGAAAGCTTTCGTTGCAGTTGAGCGAAATGTGCGTGTGCACAAAGATGATGGTGATGTCATCAAAAAGGACCTGTAAGCCAAAGCTCCCTCTTTGCCTGTACCAGTTCGAAAACCCATCTGCGCATGCGTGCAGTGATGTCATCAGGTGCAAGTGGTTGCCATTTACACACCTCTAGATCTTCTCCTGTTTCTTTACATGTCTCATTACCATCTCCCTTTTGCTCTTTAACATCATTCTTTTTTGTCATTTAATCTCTCCTGCCTTCCACCCTAAAACAGACCTTCCATTTTGTTCTTTCCTCCCCTCCACCCTTTCCCTCCCTCTGTACTTGCTTAAAACCTGTTGGATCTCTGATTTCCAAAATAAGCAGAAAATGTGGGAAATACTTAGCAGGTCAGGCCCTATCTGTGGAGTGAGAAATCTCTGACTTCCTCTCGTTCTGATGAAAGGTCATGGACCTGAAACATTAACTCTGTCTCTCTCCAAAGATACTGCCAGATCTGCTGAGTGTTTCCACCATTTTCTGGTTTTATTCCAATGCTCTCCCATCTACCAACTGCCATAAACTTGAGCTCATCCAAAACTCTGGTGCCCATATCCCAAATTATACCAAGTCTCGTTCACTCATTAAGGGGCAGGATTGAGGGAGCGCCGTGCTGCCAGAGGGGCAGGACTAAGGGAGTGCTGCATTTTGGATCTTTTGGATGTGACATTAAACCAAAGCCCTATCTGCCCTCTCAAGTGGACATAAAAAATCCCACATCACTATTTTGAAAAAAAGCAGGTGAGTTCTCCCCAGTGCCCTGGTCAATACTTATCCCTTGACCAATATCACAAAACAGATTATCTGGTCATTATCACATTGCTGTTTGTGGGATCTTGCTGTGCACAAGTTGGCTGCCACATTTCCTACATTACAACAGTGACTACACTTCAAAAAGTACTTCATTGGCTATAAAGCATTTTGGGACACCCTGAGGTTGTGAAAGGTGCTACATAAATGCAACATTTTTTTCTTTCACGAAAAGTGTTGGATGTAATGTGAAGAACATTGCATAGATCTCCTAAACCCATTACAGGAAGATGATGTACTCCAGCTTCAAAGAACAGGAACAACTAACTCCTAAACTGGATTAAACATTTTCTGATGAACTGAAAAAAAAATCAATTAAAAAGCACTGGAGTCCCTTTTCCCATTCAACAACAACTTACATTTCTATGACATCCTTAACAGAGTAAAACATCCCAAGGCACTTCACAGGAGTGATAATCAAGTGAAATTGAACCCTGAACCACATAAGGAGAGAGTAGGGTAGGTGATCAAACACCTGGTCAAGCAGCGAGATTTTAAAAAGGGTCTTAAAGGAGGAGAGAGAGCCAGAGAGGCAAAGAGCTACAGGGAGGGAATTCCAAAGCTTAGGGCCCAGGCAGCTGCAAGGACAGTCATCAAAGTTGGGTTAAGGGGCCAGAAATGGAAGAGATCTCGGAGGGTTCTGGCGGTACTCTACCTTTTTGTGGATTCTTCCCCAGGCATCTAATCTCCCGAGAGAAAGTGCTGTATAAATATTCATTGATGCTCAGAAGCTAAACAGTTAAAACTCCCAAATATTCATCCATCTTTCCAACTCCATTCTGCAACCATAGCTTGCTCCCCCACCCCTCAACCTTTGTGTCCCATAAAGCATTTGTCACCTCCAAAGGCTTTGGTATCCATCTAGGTCATATTGTGAAGTGATTACTGAATTCCAAATGAATAGACATAGGAACATATGAGTGGGCCATTCAGCCCATCGAGCCTGCTCCACCATTCAATACGATCATGACTGATTATCCACTTCAATGCCTTTTTCCCCACACTATCCTCAGATCCCTTTCTGACATTGGTATTTAGAAATCTCTCAATCTGCTTTAAACATACTCAATGACTGAGCTTCCACAGCCCTCTGGGGCAGAGAATTCCAAAGATTCACAACCCTCTGAGTAAAGAAATTTCTCCTCATCTCTGTCCGAAGTGGCTTCCCCCTTATTTTGTAATTGTGTTCCCTGGTTCTAGACTCTCCAACCAGGGGAAATATCTTAGTTGCATCTACCCTGTCCATCCCTTTAAGTATTTTGTAGGTTTCAATGAGATCATCTCTCATTCTTCGAAACTCTAGAGAATACAGGCCCAGTTTCCCCAATCTCTCTTCATAGGACAGTCCCGCCATCCCGGGAACAAGTCTGGTGAACCTTCGTTGCACTCCCTCTATGACAATAATATCCTTCCTAAGGTAAGGGGACCAAAACTGCACACAGTACTCCAGGTGCAGTAACCAAGGTTCTATACAATTGAAGTAAGACTTCACTACTCCTGTGCTCAAATCCTCTTGCGATAAAGGCTAACATACCATTAGCCTTCTTAATTGCTTGCTGCACCTGCATGTTAGCTTTCAGTGACTTATTGACAAGGACACCCAGGTCCCTTTGTACATCTACACTTTCTAATCTCTTACCATTTAAGAAATACTCTGCACATCTATTCCTCCTACCAAAGTGGATAACCTCACATTTTTCCACATTATATTCCATCTGCCATGGTCTTGCCCACTCACTAGGTCTGTCCAAATCCATCTGAAGCTGCTTTGCATCTTCCTCACAACACACATTCCCACCTAGTTTTGTGTCATCCGTGAACTTGGAAATATTACATATGGGCCCCACATCCAAATCATTGATATATATTGTGAACAGCTGGGGCCCAAGCACTGATCCCTGCGGTACCCCACTAGTCACAGCCTGCCAATGTGAGAATGACTCGTTTATTCCTACTCTCTGTTTTCTGCCTGTTAACCAATCCTTAATCCATGCCAGTATATTACCTCCTATCCCATGTGCTTTAATTTTGCTAACCAACCTCCTGTGGGGGACTTTATCAAAAGCCTTCTGAAAATCCAAGTATACCACGTCCACTGACTCTCCTTTATCAATTCTGTTAGTAACATCCTCAAAAAACTGCAACATGTTCATCAAACATGATTTCCCATTCATAAATCCATGTTGACTATGCTCAATCAGATCATTATTATCCAAGTGTCCATTTATCACATCCTTTAGAATAGATTCTAGCATTTTCCCAATGACTGATGTAAGGCTAACAGGTCTGTAATTCCCTGCTTTCCCTCTCCCTCCCTTCTTAAATAGTGGGGTGATATTTGCGACCTTCCAATCTGCAGGAACTGCTCCAGAATCTATAGAATTTTGGAAGATGATCACCAATGCATCCACTATCTCCATAGTGACCTCTTTCAACACTTTGGGATGTAGAATATCAGGTCCTGGGGACTTATCAACCTTCAGCCCCATTAATTTCTCCAATACAACCTTTTAACTAATACTAATTTCCTTCAATTCCTCATTCCCCCTAATCCTTGGATCTCCAATTCTGGGAGATTTCTTGTATCTTCCTCAGTGAAGTCAGACACAAAGTAATCATGGGCGGCACAGTGGCGCAGTGGTTAGTACTGCAGCCTCACAACTCCAGGGACCCGGGTTCAATTCTGGGTACTTCCTGTGCGGAGTTTGCAAGTACTCCCTGTGACCGTGTGGGTTTTCGCCGGGTGCTCCGGTTTCCTCCCACCGCCAAAGACTGGCAGCTGATAGGTAAATTGGCCATTGTAAATTGCCCCTAGTGTAGGTAGGTGGTAGGGAATATGGGATTTCTGTAGGGTTAGTATAAATGGGTGGTTCTTGGTCGGCACAGTCTTGGTGGGCTGAAGGGCCTGTTTCAGTGCCATATCTCTAAATAAATAAAATTCAGCTTCTCTGCTATTTCTCTATTTCCCATTATAAATTCTCCTGACTCTGTCTGTAATGGACCCACATTTGTCTGAGCTAAACGTTTCCTTTTTAGGTACCTGTGCCATAAAATGAAGAAATATTAAGTGGCCTCATTCTGGATTGTGAGTGATCAGTTGATCTTTAAAACAGACTTGGAAAAGTCCTGGGGAAAATTGATGTACAGAGAGATTTGGGTGTTCAGGTCCATTGTTCCCTGAAGGTGGCAACGCAGGTCAATAGAGTGGTCAAGAAGGCATACGGCATGCTTTCCTTCATCGGACGGGGTATTGAGTACAAGAGTTGGCAGGTCATGTTACAGTTGTATAGGACTTTGGTTCGGCCACATTTGGAATACTGCGTGCAGTTCTGGTCGCCACATTACCAAAAGGATGTGGATGCTTTGGAGAGGGTGCAGAGGAGATTCACCAGGATGTTGCCTGGTATGGAGGGCGCTAGCTATGAAGAGAGGTTGAGTAGATTAGGATTATTTTCATTAGAAAGCCGGAGGTTGAGGGGGGACCTGATTGAGGTGTACAAAATCATGAGAGGTATAGACAGAGTGGATAGCAAGAAGCTTTTTCCCAGAGTGGGGGATTCAATTACAAGGGGACACGAGTTCAAAGTGAAAGGGGAAAAGTTTAGGGGGGATATGCGTGGAAATTTCTTTACGCAGAGGGTGGTGGGTGCATGGAACGCTTTGCCAGCGGAGGTGGTAGACGCGGGCACGATAGCGTCTTTTAAGATGTATCTAGACAGATACATGAATGGGCAGGAAGGAAAGAGATACAGACCCTTAGAAAATAGGCGACAGGTTTAGATAGAGGATTTGGATCGGCGTAGGCTTGGAGGGCCGAAGGGCCTGTTCCTGTGCTGTAACTTTCTTTGTTCTTTGCTCTTTTTTTTGTAAACTCTCCCAATCACATTTACCCACTCTGTTCCCATTTCCCTTCCCAAGTCTGTCTTCATTACTGGTAATTTCTCAGATCACGTTGTATCCCTGTCAATCTGGGAACCAGAGCAACATTTTTCCATTTCTTATGCCTCTTGGCCTCTGATTTTCTGTCCGCTAATGAAAGTCACCAGCTGGGATTATGCAATTTTCCCAACATGTGTCAGGAAAGCAAAAGTGGGAAATCTCTGCTATGAAGAAAGAAGGATTTGTATTTCTATTGCACTTTCCACAGTCTCCAAACATCCCAAAATGCCTCACAGCCAGAGAAGTACTTTTTCAATGTTTAGTTACTGTTACAATGTCGGATCTCAAAAGGTAATTATTTCCAGATTACTCCCAGTGTCACAAGCAAGAGAGACCAGAAATAGGAAGACAGAGCTGATGAATATGCAGCTGGAGAGATGGTGCAGGAGGGAGGGCTTTAGATTCCTGAGGCATTGAGACTGCTTCTGGGGGAGGTGGGACCTGTACAAGCCGGACAGGGTGCACTTCAACAGGACCGGGACCAATATCCTCACAGGGGGTTTTGCTCGTGCTGTTGGGGAGGGTTTAAACTCGCTTAGCAGGGGGTTGGGAACCTGAGAGTAGATTTGGAACGGAGAGAAGAAAAGTTGGAAATGGAAGGCAGAAAATTAGGAAGCGTGTTTGGAAGGCAGAGGAAACAAAGACTAGAAAATAGACAACAAGGGGAGTTTGGCGGGGCTAAATGGTCTATACTTCAATGCAAGAAATCTAGGGAATCAGGCAGATGAGCTGAGTGCACAGATTGACACGTGGGAGTGTGATATCATAGCTATTACTGAGACATGGCTAACAGAAGGACAGGAACAGCAGCTCAACATTCCTGGTTACAGGGTTTTCAGACAAGATATAAAGGGGGATAAAAAGGAAGGAGGGGTCACAATATTAATTAAAGAAATGGTTACAGCTGTGAAGAAGGATGATATGGTAGAAGAATCATCGAATGTGGCCATGAGTTGAACTGAAGAACAAAGACGGTGGCAATCACATTACTATGAGTATGCTAAAGACCCCCAAACAGTCAGAGGGAGATAGAAGAGCAGATATGTAGGCAAATCTCTGAGAAGTGCAAAACCAATAGGGCAGTAATAGTGGGGATTTCAACTACCCAAATATTAACTGGGAGAGAATTGGTGTGAAAGGCACAGAGGGTGACGAACTCTTAACATGCATTCCAGAGAATTTTTTTTAGCAGGTACGTAGCAAGCCCACGGCGACCACGCACTGGAAGTGGTTCAAGAGTTCACCTACCTGGGCTCAACTATCACCAGTAACCTGTCTCTCAATGCAGAAATCAACAAGCGCATGGGAAAGGCTTCCACTGCTATGTCCAGACTGGCCAAGAGAGTGTGGGAATTGGCGCACTGACACGGAACACAAAAGTCAGAGTGTATCAAGCCTGTGTCCTCAGTACCTTGCTCTATGGCAGCGAGGCCTGGACAACGTATGTCAGCCAAGAACGACATCTCAATTCATTCCATCTTCGCTGCCTCCGGAGAATACTTGGCATCAGGTGGCAGGACCGCATTTCCAACACAGAAGTCCTCGAGGCGGCCAACATCCCCAGCATATACACCCTACTGAGTCAGCGGCGCTTGAGATGGCTTGGCCATGTGAGCCGCAGGTAAGATGGCAGGATCCCCAAAGACACATTGTACAGCGAGCTCGTCACTGGTATCAGACCCACCGGCCATCCATGTCTCGGCTTTAAAGACATCTGCAAATGCGACATGAAGTCCTGTGACTTGATCAGAAGTCGTGGGAGTCAGTTGCCAGTGATCGCCAGAGCTGGCGGACAGCCATAAAGGTGGGGTTAAAGAGTGGTGAGTCAAAGAGACTTAGCAGTTGGCAAGGGGAGAGCCAACTGAGTAACAGCCCTGACAACCAATTTTATCTGCAGCAACTGAGGAAGAGTCTGTCACTCTAGAATTGGCCTTTATCGCCACTCCAGGCGCTGCTTCACAAACCACTGACCACCTCCAGGCGCTTACCCATTGTTTCTCGAGACAAGGAGGCCAAAGAAGAAGAAGAAGAAGTGCAAGCCCAGCAAGAGAGGGCACGGTTTGGGACTTCGTTTTAGGGAATGAAGCTGGGCAGGTGGAAGGGGTTTCAGTTGGGGAGCACTTTGGTGGAAGTGATCATAATTCAGTTAGATTTAGGGTAGTTATGGAAAAGGACAAAGACATACCAGGAATAGAAGTTCTCAATTGAGGAAAAGCTAATTTTACTAAGCTGAGATGTGATATAGGTAAAGTGGACTGGAAACAGCTACTTGAAGGTAAATCAGTGCCAGATCAGTGGGAGGCATTCAAGGAAAGTGCCCTTAAAGAAAAAGAGTGGGGCTAACAAATCCCAAGCCCCTTGGACGTCAAGGGGCTTATAGGAGAGGATAAAGTAAAAAAGGAAGCTTGTGACACATACTGAGGGCTCAATGCTGCTGAAAACCTGGAGTATAAAACATGTAGGAGTGAAATTAAAAAGAAAATTAGGAAAGCAAAGAGAGAGCATGTAAAAATATTGGCAAGTAAAATCAAGGAAAACCAAAAGATTGTTTTATCAATACATAAACAGCAAGAGGATAAATAAAAGAAAGAGTAAGGCCTCTTAGGAACCATAAGGGTAACTTGTGGCTGGAGGGGGAGGATGTGGGTATGGTTCATCATGAATACTTTGCATCTGTTTTCACAAAAGAGAGGGACAATACAGAAATTGTAATCAGGGAGGAGGAGTGTGAAATGTTAGATGAAATTAACATAGTGATAGAGGAATTATTAAAGAGTTTAACATCTTTGAAAGTGAATACATCCCCAGGCCCAGATTTAGTATCCTAGGCTGTTAAAGGAAGCAAGAGAACAAATAATAGAGGCTCTGACTACCATTTTCTAATCGGCTCCGGCTACAGGTGTAGTGCCAGAGGACTGGAGGACAGCTAATGTTGTACCATTGTTGAAAAAGGGATAGATCGAGTAATTACAGGACAGTCAGGCTAACCTTGGTGGTGGGAAATTATTGGAAAAAATTCTGAAGGACAGGATAAATATTCATTTAGATTAATCAAAGACAGTCAGCATAGAGTTGTTAAGGGAAGGTTGTGTCTGACTAACATGATTGAATTTTTTGAGGAGGTAAAAAGGAAGGTCGATGAGGGGAGTGCATTTGATGTAGTTTATATGGATTTTAGCAAGGCTTTTGATAAAGTCCCACATGGCTGACTGGTCACAAAGGTAAAAGCCCATGGGATCCAAGGCAAAGTGACAAGTTAGATTCAAAACTGACTCAGAGGCAGGAAGCAAAGGGTAATGGTCGATGGGTGTTTTTATGACTGGAGGACTGTTTCCAGTGGAGTTCCGCAGGGCTCAGTACTGGGCCCCTTGCTTTTTGTGGTATATATCAATGATTTGTCTTGAATATAGGGGGTATGATTAAGAAGTTTGAAGATGATACAAAAATTGGCCGTGTAGTTGATAATGAAGAAGAAAGCTGTAGCCTGTAGCTGTAGCCTGCAGGAAGAAATCAATGGATTAGTCGGGTGGGCGGAACAGTGGCAAATGGAATTCAATCCAGTGAAGTGTGAGATAATGCATTTGGGGAAGGCTAACAAGGCAAGAGAATACACAATAAATGATCGGATACTGAGAAGTGTCGAGGAACAGAGGGACCCTGGAGTGCATGTCCACAGATCCCTGAAGGTGGCTGGACAAGTAGATAACAGAAACTTCTTTTTAATATCACACCTTTAATGTAATAAATCATCCCAAGATGCTTCACAGGAGCATTATAAAACAAAGTTTGATGCCGAGCTTTAAGGGGTGTCTAAAAGGAGGAAAGCAGAGAGGCGCAGAGCTGAAGGGAAGGTATTCCAGAGCTTGGGGCCTAGGCAACTGAAAGTGTGGCCACCAATGGTGGAGCAATTAAAATCAAGGATGCACAAGAGGCCAGAATTAGAATTAGAACAAAGGTGGTCAAGAAGGCATATGGGAGACTTGCCTTTATTAGCCAGGACATAGAATATAACGGCAGGGAAGTTATGCTGGAACTGTATAAAACACTGGTTAGGCCACAGTGTGCAGTTCTGCTCACTGCACTATAGGAAAGATGTGATTGCACCAGAGAGGGTACAGATGAGATTTACAAGGATGTTGCCTGGACTGGAGAATTTTAGTTATGAGGAAAGATTGGATTGGCTGGGGTTGTTTACTTTGGAACAGAGGAGGGGAGATTTAATTGAGTTTAGTTTAGTTATACAACACTGAAACAGGCCCTTCGGCCCACCGAGTCTGTGCCGACCATCAACCACCCATTTATACTAATCCTACACTAATTCCATATTCCTACCACATCCCCACCTGTCCCTATTTTTCCCTACAACCTACCTATACTAGGGGCAATTGCTAATAGCCAATTTACCTATCAACCTGCAAGTCTTTGGCATGTGGGAGGAAACCGGAGCACCCGGAGAAAACCCACGCGGTCACAGGGAGAACTTGCAAACTCCACACAGGCAGTACCCGGAATCGAACCCGGGTCCCTGGAGCTGTGAGGCTGCGGTGCTAACCACTGCACCACTGTGCGCAGTGTGTAAAATTATGAGGAGTCTCGATAGAGTGGATAGGAAGGCCCAATTCCCCTTAGTTGTGGGATCTATAATCAGGGGACATCGATTTAGGGTAAGAGGTAGGAGGTTTAAAGGGGATTTGAGGGGAAAGTCTTTCCCCCAGAGGGTGGTGGGGGTTTGGAACTCACTGCCTGAAAGGGTGGTAGAGACAGAAACCTTCATAACTTGAGGTGCATGGACCAAGAGCTGGAAAGTGGGATTAAGCTAGATGGCTCCTTGTCAGCCGATGCAGACATGATGGGCTGAATGGCCTCCTGCCGTACTTTAAAATTCTAGGATTCTATGAAATGCAGCAGCCAATTTGCACACAGGAAGCTCCCACAAATAACAATGACATAAAATGACCAAACCATCCATTTTAGTGATGTTGATTGAGGGATGAGTGCTGGCCAAGAACAGCAGGATGAGCTCCCGAGCTCTTCAAAATAGTATTCGAATGGTCTTTAACATCCAACTGAGAGGGCAGGTGGCTCCTCGGTTTAACATCTCATTTCTTTGGATCTTGATCTCACAATTTGTGTCGGCCATGACTCAGTGGATAGCATTCTCTCACCTGAGTCACAAGGTAGTGGGTTAAGGTTCTACTCCAGAGACTTGAGCATCACAATGTGGACAAACTTTCCAGTGCATTACTGACGGAGTGCTGCACTATCAAACGTATTCCTTTTGATTAGACATTAAACCAAGGCCATGTCTGCCCTCTAAAGTGGATGTAAAAGATCCCATGGCCACTATTTGGAAGAAGAGCAGGGGAGTTTTCCGTGGTCTCCTGGGGTCAATATATATCCCTCAAACAAAAACAGACGATCTACTCATTATCACATTGCTGTTTGTGGGAGCTTGCGGTGAGTAAATTATTTTATTGGCTGTAAAGCACTTTGGGATGTCTTGACTATATAAATATAAGTTCTTTGTTTTTCTTTTACATCAACAGAATTTTCAACTGACCTCCAGCCACATCCTGGCCAAGTGCAGGCGAATGGCTTTTCTCCAGTGTGTCTCCTTAAGTGAGCTTTCAAGTGGCTGCTCTTAGCATACACCTTGGTGCATCCTGGAAATGTGCACTTGTGCATCTTAAGCAGTTCTGCCGGGGGTCCCTTTTGAAACTTCTGGCCCAGGAGGGTCCCACCTTGGCCCTGGGAACTGTCAACAACTCCAGCCATGGGCTTGGCAGCTATGGGAACTGGTGCAATCCGAACAAACTGACGTGAGCAGCTCAGACTGGATGACTGCACGAGTTGAGGCACGAGGGTGAATGTTTGTCCCTGAATGTTGACGAGGAGCTGTGCAATTTTCAGGTCTACCTGAGGCTGTGGGCTAACGACACTGTTGTGTTCTTGCTTCACCTCAATGGGTTGTAGTTGAAGAATAACTGGGATGGTGCCTTCAACCTTCAATGCCTCTTCAGTACTCCTTGCATTTTTTGTTTTGCTGGTCTGTTCATATTTCGGTTGCATGGGGCCTGCTTTTATTTGGTCTTTCTCCTGCACCATGCTTGCTGATCCCACATCCCCATTTTTCAATTCCTGTGCCTCACTTTTGAGCTCACCCTTTGAGTCCATGTTCATGTTCTCCTCAAGGAATTCCTCAATTTCTTCTAGAGTAGGCTGGAATGACCCCATATCCTCCATCGCTGTCCCAAAATTGGGAAATTCTGGAGTTTCCTCCTTGACAATTGAATGACAATCCTTCCTGCCCCAACACGGAGTTGGGAAGTTCCCAATGGAAGCCTGGGAAAGCAGGTAATCTATGATGCTGTCTCTGCTCTCATTGCTCAATGTGCTCTTGTAGCTGGAGCTTAGCACCAAGGAGTCAGGGCTGGAGCAGGAGCGGGAGCTGGAACAGTCGCTATCATCATCAGAGAGGGGAGACGGCAGCATCTGGTAGCCCCTGCTGTCCATCACCATGTCGCTAAGGTAACCCACAGGGGGGCTCATTGACACAAAGCTTTCTTTAGTAGCGAGCAGGTGGTCCACCATTGCAGTTTGCTATTCAAATACTTTGAAGAGTGATGAGGGTCAGTGACTGATGACCTCAGATCTCCTGCTGTCTGGGTCCAAGCGGGCACAACTCCTGATAAACACAAGAGTGTTCATATTTACATTTCAGCAACTATACAATAGAGTCACCTCTGAATTGCACTTAACTCTTTCAAATTGTTTATGTTCATTAAAGGCAAGTACAAAACAGGTTAGATACAGAGTAAAGATCCCTCTACACTGTCCCCATCAAACACTCCCAGGACAGGTACAGCACAGGTTAACATAGAAACATAGAAAATAGGAGCAGGAGTAGGCCATTTGGCCCTTCGAGCCTGCTCTGCCATTCATTATGATCATGGCTGATCATCCAACTCAGTAGCCTGTTCCCGCTTTCGCCCCATACCCATTGATCCCTTTAGACCCAAGAGCTATATCTGACTTCTTCTTGAAAACATACAATGTTTTGGCCTCAACTGCTTTCTGTGGTCGTGAATTCCACAGGCTCACCACTCTCTGGGTGAAGAAGTTTCTCCTCATCCCAGTCCTGAAAGGTTTACCCCGTATCCTTAGACTGTGACACCTGGGTCTGGACTCCCCCACCATTGGGAACATCCTTCCTGCATCTACCCTGTCAAGTCCTGTTAGAATTTTATAGCTTTCTATGA